>NC_141699.1:131284099-131908126 GCF_964263255.1 Lissotriton vulgaris | reverse complement strand
TATGGGTGAGGATCAGCACTTGAAACGTGTGTATGTTCACACACCACTGACTAAGTTAGAACAGTTAGAAATGAAGAAATTAGTTCCGTGCCATGATAAAGACCCTGCAGGTTTTCATAGAGAGCTTAAAGACATGTTACTGATGGGAGATTACACGTATGACGATATTATGAAAATGTTAAAAGTACTGTTGCCCACGGGCATTTACGAGAAATTAAAGGAAAAAGATTGGGAGGTGGGAGAGTCAAAGATAGCATGGGCAGAAATAGAAGACGAAGAAGGCAAACGAGTCCCAGGGGTAGGCCTTGGGGACAAGACTAAAGCATTACCAGGTTTAATAGTACAGGTTTTGCCAAGATTATTGACAACAAGAAAGGAAGATTGGGACGCAATCTCGTCCTGTAAACAGAAACAAGATGAAGATACTAGTGACTTTTATTCAAGATTCGAGAAATGTTTCATCATAAATAGTGGCCTAAAAGTTAGTAGCGAGTCATATCCACACCTTTTTGTAACAAAATTAGTAGAGAACGCCCTACCACTAGTTAAAAATAGAGTGTACAAGGTTGAAAGTACTTGGCAAGCAAATACGCCATCACAGATGTTACAAATGTTACAATATCACCAGAACAGAATAAGGGAAGAACAAGATCAGGAACAGAAACGTATGAAAGACACGAAAATGAAAATGTTAGTAGCTCAGACGATTCCAGCCGAGGGTCATAGAAAAGGTGGGGCCCAGACCAATCATTCTGCCGCTCCCGTTAAAGGGACATGTAATTATTGCAAGCAGCCAGGTCACTACGTACATGAATGTCCAGTCCTGAAACATAACATCGAGACAGGTAAAACTAAAGAAAGACCGCGTCCGCCTAGACATGAACAGGGTCATCAACAGACCTCACAGAACGAACAGCCAATGCAGAATACACAGCCTATGCATGATCAGTCCCATACAGTACAGACAGTAGCAGTACCGCAGCCACAGCATGCTCAGACACAGCCCGCTGCCGCAACCCGACAAGTCTCACAACAGATGTACCAGTATGCCCAGTCGGCATATCCAGATTATCAGCGATATACATGAAACAGCCTAGAGAGGGAAGGTGATTTGCCTCTTATTGAAATTCCTGTAGATCAAGAAGGTCCTTATGTACATAGTCACGTATTAGGAAAAGACAGAAAGTTTTTAATTGACACAGGGGCAAGTCGCACTACTATAAGTCATAATGAAGTTCCAGGGGCACCCCTCTCAGGCTCACAGAATGTTTCCCTTGGTTTTTCAGGACAGCCTATTGTAAATGAAGTGTCAGAACCAGTACCACTAGCTGTGGGTCCATTATCTCGAGTTACAGATTTGTTACTTACGAAATCATGTCCAGAAAATCTGTTAGGAATTAAAACACTGAAAGCTCTAGGAGCTATCATATGCTGTTCCCCGGAGGGAGTCAGACTCTTTCTACGGGATTTCAAGGGTCATTATGTTCTACGTGACTTTGATGTAAGGTTGAAAAATGTACCAGATCACTTATGGGCAAAAGGCCCAGCAGATGTAGGTTGTATGCATATCACTCCATACCGTGTAACACTCAAGACAGGAGTTGTTTTACCCAGAATCAGACAATACAAGTTACCACCTGATGCTGTAGTGGCTTTACTGAAAATAATTGAAGAGCTTATTGCCCAAGGAGTGGTCGTAGAGACCGACTCCAATATCTGTAATTCACCCATCATTCCAATTCTTAAACGTACAGACCGCAATGCACCGCCAGTATATCGGCTGGTGATTGACCTTCGAGAACTGAACAAATGTATTGTACCACAGTATCCTGTGGTCCCCGATATCTCTTCCCTATTAACTGCTATTGACTCAGAAGCAACGTTCTTTACTGTAATCGATCTCAAGAACGCTTTCTTCAGTGTACCTATTGACCCGGAGAGCCAATATCTCTTCGGATTCAGTTTAAATGGACGAAGTTTCAAATTTTCCCGCGCACCTCAAGGATTTACAGAAAGCCCCAGCATCTATAGTCAAGCACTGAAAAGACAACTAGATAGTATTCAAATGCCAGTTAATACCGCTTTACTGCAATACGTCGATGATCTACTGATCACCGCACGAAGTGAGCCCGAATGTGAACAAGCATCACTGACAGTTTTGCATTTCCTGGCCGACAAGGGACACAAGGTGTCTCCTTCGAAGCTACAATTCTGTGTTCAGCAAGTTGTGTACTTGGGTCACTTGCTGTCCAAAGTGGGGAGACAGCTCACTCCCGATCGCATTCAGTTAATTGTAAACATGCCACGACCCCAGACACAAAAGGAAGTGCGGGCCTTCATAGGCCTCACCTCGTACTGCAGACAATGGATTCCTCAATATGCATTTCTAGCTAAACCACTCATCCAGTTAACGACGCAGGAGGTAGCAACTTCCATTGCCCTCCCTTGGACTCAGGAACATACACAAGCCTTTGAGGAATTAAAGAAAGCTTTATGCCAAGCGCCAGTTTTAGCAACACCATGTTACAGCAAACCGTTTACACTTTTTGTTACAGAACGTGAAGGTACAGCGTTGTCTGTCCTCACTCAAGATCAAGCAGGTTCACATAAGCCTTGTGCTTATTTTTCAAGTACATTGGATTCAGTAGCACAGGCGCTCCCTGCATGTTTAAAGTCAGTAGCAGCAACAGCGTTAGCAATCAGACAAAGCGACTCAATTGTTCTAGGTCATCAGTTAACAGTACAAGTCCCACATTCTGTAGAGGTTCTGTTAAACAGAACCCAGACTCAACACTTGACTATAGCACGACTTACAGGTTACGAATTGACATTATTCCAGCCACACATAGAAATCAGACGCTGCAGTATCTTGAACCCAGCGACATTGTTACCTTCAGTTATGACAGATCAAGCTCCACATGATTGTATAGAGATCATTAATGCAGTAACAAAGCCCAGACGAGATTTAACAGATGTTCCATTAACAAATCCAGACCTGACACTTTATGTGGATGGTTCATGCATGAGAACAAGTACAGGAGAGTTAGTGGCCGCGTATGCCGTGACCACTGAAACCGAAGTTAAAGAAACACATCGTATTGATACACTGTCTGCTCAAGCGGCAGAGCTCATCGCTCTAACTCGAGCCTGTATACTAGCCAAGAACAGAAATGTTAACATATACACTGATTCCCGTTATGCGTTCGGAGTCGTACACGACTTCGGCATGCTCTGGCAGGAACGAGGTTTCCTGACCTCTCATGGTACAAAGATACAACATGGTCCACTCATTCAAGCACTGTTAGAAGCAATACATCTGCCTTCAGGCATATCCGTCATGAAGTGTAAAGCACATACTAAAGTCACAGATTCTGTTTCCCAGGGTAACGACCTGGCAGATCAGACAGCAAAACATACAGCACTGACTCACACTCAGACAACTGATACGACAAAGACAACAGATCCGACAAACTGCATGACAGTCAGGGATCCCACACTAGATGTTATTGACATTCAGACACATGCTACTCCAGAAGAAATAAAGAAATGGATTGAACTAGGAGGGATCCAGACAGATCAAGGTTGGATGACAAAGGGAAAATCTACATGGTTTCTCCCTGACTCTATGGTTCAAGTCATGATAAATACAGCACATAGTCCTGCCCACCTAGGAGAGAAAGCAATGCTAGACAGTTTGCAAAATCTCTGGAACAATAAACACTTACGAGCAGCCGCAAAACAGAAAGTGCGCACTTGCATGATCTGTTGTCAGTTCAATCCAGGTAAAAGCGTCCCTGTAGAGCAAGGTGGATTCCATCCTCCCGATCACCCTTTTGAAGTCCTCCAGATGGATTATATCCAGATGGACCGTTGTCGAGGATTCAAATATGTTCTCGTAGTTGTCTGTGCTCTGTCCCGCTGGACCGAAGCATACCCAGTCCCAGATTACACTGCTCCGACCACTGCCAAACAGTTGGTTCGTGAATTCTTCCCACGATACGGCATGCCTCGTGTCGTGTACTCAGATAACGGTCAACCATTCTCATCCGAATTAATGAGGCAAGTTTCCTTGTTATTGGGATACCAGTGGAAGTTCCATTGTGTCCGACATCCAGAAGCAGCAGGCCTTGTAGAAAGGCATAATCAGACATTAAAGATCCGCCTTGCCAAAATATGTCAGGAAAAAGGGGTCGACTGGATAGTCGCCCTGCCAGTGGCACTATTCTATATGAGAATGGTCGCCCATTCGAGATCAGGGCTATCTCCGTACGAGGTGGTTTTTGGAAGACCACCGAATATGTGGGGGACGCCCATTCCTAAAAAGATAACCGATGTTGATTCTAATATGTTGACAGATTACCTTGCCTCCTTGATGTCTGCACTCCAATCATGTCGTTCACAGGTTGCCGCAGCCTTCCCTGACAACACTGATGTGAAGCCGCATGACGTCCGCCCCGGGGATGTTGTCCTCGTCCGTAACTTCGACAGGAAAAGTCCATTGGAGCCCCGCTGGAAGTCTCCGAAGACCGTTCTTCTTACTACAAAGACCGCAGTCAAATTGGAAGGCAGAAAGGGGTGGGTCCACCTAAGCCATATCAAAACATTCCCAGGACTGAAACCGGAACAAGACACACCCACCCCCACCAAAGACTGTGTTAACAAAGACTTTACCGAAGTCAAAAGAGAAAAGACTCCTCAAGAACAATACCGCATGAAATTACGATCTAGCAAGTCAGACAGTTTAATTGTTTAAGTCCTCCCCTAGGTGAATCGGTTAAATAGTTTCTGACATGTATCCCCTAGATCGAGTTAGAGAGAGAGAAGAAAAGAAAAGAACATATTGCAAATCACTTCGTAGTCACTGCATAGTGACACTAATAATTATGTTTATTCTCAGTATTTTAATCATTGTTGCTAGCATCTTATTACCTATCTACTATCCTATTTTCAAGCGTGAACAATCTGCTTACAATGTCTCTGCTGAACACACTTTTAGTGAGTTACCTCCTCATGAGCTTTCCTACAGACTCGCGCTGCGCAACAATACATTCATTAGTATGTTACATCATTCTCATCAAACTAACAATGCTACAAATTGCTGGATATGTGGCCGACTCCCTCCCTACCAGAATTACAAGGGAGCCCTGCCTCTCTTTCCGTACCCGTTCTCTCACAATGGCTCCTGCGGAGCATGGTTTAAGATAATTAATTCTTTAGATCCCGACATTGCTGTTTTCGATGGGGGTTGGGTTTGGGGAAACCTGAACTTGGTCCTACTAGACGTCTGTTACCCGGATAAGGAGGGACTCCCCACTAGAATAGGAACTGATCTAGAAAATGAAGTGTATGGATTAGGTAATTATACAATTAGCCTTATGATTCTTACTGTCGAATCCGAAGCCACACCAGTTCTACCCATTATGTCAGTACTGCCAGTCACTGGTGAATTATGTATCAAGAAGAAAGGTTCAGTACACTTAGGTCATAGTAAATGCACTACTGTGGTCGAATTCAGTGATGATGGAAAATCATCTTTCAAAGCTACCAGTCATTCTTATTTTGTTTGTGGTCATACCGCATACATACGCCTACCTCCAGATTGGGATGGTACCTGTTACATTGCATTCCTCCTGCCACCTGTTTTCCTAGCTCCTTCTGATTACCATAGAAATACCAATCTAGTAAAGAACAGACCCAGAAGAGACATCCCACTTGTCGACTACACAGAAACGGCATGGGAACAGTACACTGACTTTAATAAAGGATTCTTTTTCTTTTTAGGCCCTGTCCAGAATAGTAAATTAATACGCAGATTAACTAGAACACTTGAAGCCGTAGTAAATGAAACTACCTCCGCCCTAGGTAACTTAACAGAAGAGCAGTCCGCTATGCGGGTTGTTGTCCTTCAGAATCGTCTTGTAATTGACGTCATCTTGGCAGATAGAGGTGGAGCCTGTAAGGTCATCGGGTCAAGCTGCTGTGTTTTCATCCCACAAAATGCACCATCTGTATATCAAGCTATCACCCGTCTCCATAAGATTGCAAATCAGATACATCAGACCCCAGGCACCTGGACTTGGTCCGGTTGGTTCTGGACAACGTTAACAGCTTGGGGATGGAAGATCCTATCCTTCCTAGGCATTGGCCTAGTCCTAGTATTCAGTTGCTGCCTGTGCCTGCAGTGTGGGCCAGCGATTTGTGGACTGTGTGCCACCTCTTGTATTGAACATTCCAGTTTTCATTCAAAACGTAACCGAAAGAAAGAAGAACAAATGATGTTACAAGAACAGACTGATCGATTCATGAGGATCGATATTTCATGAAGGGTCCGTAGGGAACAAGGAGGGAATGAGGAAAATTAAATTTTGGTCATGATGTGTTCCCTAGCGCGTACCCCACCGACTCCATGTACCAGCTTAAAGTGCATGTAACTTCCCTCCTGTGCCAGCTATGAAGACGCAAATACATTTGCGTCCACCGTCAACTTGTCCTCTTTCAGATCCACCATGAATGGATTATATAGTCCGTTCCTAAGTATGCTATGCCACCGTCTTTTTGTAGTACACTTTTCGTATTTTTCCTGCTCTAGCAAGAGTAGGCCCTGAATTCCTGCCATCTGAACCTCTTTTGTGGCTCCTGACTCTGCCCAGGCTACCTCTGTACTCGTGAACTCTGTCCTACTTTCAGCGCGGCCCCTCGCGCTCAGCTCAAGCCTGCTTTCTGCCAAGACTGACTATAACCTTCGAGTTATCTGTTCCGCTCCCCGAGAATACATTCCTGCCTACTCGATCCTGTAAACATCCTCTCCAGCTGCAGAGCCAAAGGGCCGACCTGTCTTAATGCAAGTAATTCATAGCCTCCGTTGCCATGCTTCCATGGAAGGCCCCGTGCCCCCACGCTTCACATGTAGACACTTAGGCGCTTATACACGCATCCACAGTTAGCATAGAATAGCTTCTGCCCTATAGACCTTTCCGCCCAGATAGTATAGTTCCTAAACATCAGATATCAGATATGATAGAAGTACAAGTTGATCTGACATGCCAGACTTCTGTCTCTTTCCGTCAGTGTAAATGTCAAGTCCCCTGCACCCCGTCAATCACACGTCATGCAGCTGCGCGCGCATCCAAACTTCCGATTTTCTGCTGACATTGCAACATTCTGTTAGCACCACCCCTTGGTGCCACCCTCTTGCGTCACCTATCAGTGACGTTTCTAGCACACACCTCTGGTTCACGCCTAGTTTACGCCTCTTGATGATGTACTAGTACCACGTGTATACTGTTATCTTGTCTTCTCTCAGCTGTTACGCCTCTTACATTGACTCCTATGTATAAATCAAGTATATAAGCTATGTATTGATAATAAACGACAGCGCTCTATCCCTTCTGACACCCCTGTGGTGGTCAGAACATGATATCCTGATTCCTTTATGAGGAATAAAACCCTTAGAAACTCTAACACCACGGACTCTGTTTTCTTTCATTTCCGATTGAGTTATTATTGATTAAGTACTTACCTGCATAGAAATTAAGAGAGTAAATTAATTATTTACGTCACCAGGACTGAGACGGTGTCGGGTGGACTCTGCTTGCAGGTACCTCTCTTCAAGAATCCATCCTTGGATTCCACTGGGCTCTTTCACCTTCTTTGCCAGCTACATCTTTTCTGAAGTCCTCCATTGTGGTCTACAGCGGTTTCCGACGTCACTGCGCACCTATACACCCGGCTGCCCTGGGGTAGGTATCCTGGTTCCTCAGGTATCCACAGGTGGTGTGACTCTCCAACCTTCTATGTTCCACGGGGTTTCTTCAGGGTCCTCTTGGAAGGGTCCTTCTTAAAAACTGCAACCGTGACTTTCCCACTGACTTGTACTGAGTGTGTGGCTAGGTTTCCACTCTGCCTCCGTGGGGCTTCTGAGTACTTACCTCAGGTGGTTTCTTGGGTCTCCAGCTCTTCTAAGTATTCTGGTCCAAGTCCCGAATTTGGTCGCAGTTCGCATTCCACTTCTTTAGTATATGGTTTGGCCTCCCCAGGGCCGGTTTTAGCTCTGGTGGCGCCCAGTGCGACAATAATTTTTGGCGCACACACACCTCATGAGCCCCACCTCAGATTCTCTGACTACCACCGGGCAAAAGTGCCCCTCATCTCTACAATCATAAGCTACTGCTAAACATAGCGCCCCCCCCCCTCCCCTAAATTCAGCGCCCTCTCCACAGGTCAGCACCCAGTGCGGCCGCATGGGTCGCACTGCCCTAAAGACGGCCCTGGCCCTCCAACCCCCCACACAGCACAACTATTTCTCCAATCTTTGGCAGTTTTAACTAGGGTAGGTAGGTGCAATACCAGACTACACCTAGCCACCATGCCTTTAAGGGTGGATCCCAGTAGGTCCCTACCCTCTAGATACAGTGGTCTTAAGGTCCAGGAACTAAGGACCTTGTGTGCCTCTAGAAAGTTAAAAAGACAGGTCGTAACCCTAACACTAAGCTTTTGGATCTGCTTCTGCTGGATGATTTCCAGAACCTCTATGGGTCTGAAGGGCAGGACAAAGTGGGTGGGGATGTTCCAGAAGATGGGTCAGTAGTGGTTCTCCCTAGTGACGTTAATTCTGAGCACCCAGGAAATAGTACAGATGGAAAAGAGGGAGTTCACCTTTATTCCTCCTTGGAGGGTTCAGTGAATGCAAGGGGGGTCTAGATCTTCCTCTGTGAATTCCAATGCCTCTAACTATTCCATAGGGACCGACATCGCTAGATATAGGGAGGACTCCTCAGAGAGGGAGTACCACCACTCAAGCAAGTTGGCCCTTGACAAAGAGACCCTGGAAGTTCAGAGGGCTAGGAAGAATTTGGAACTAGAGTCCCATGGTGGCAGCTCTAGTGTACCTAGAGTCAGCGAAACTTCCTATGATACTACGAATCTGAGCAGGATAGTCCCTCCTTACCAGGAGGGGGATGGCATCCATAAATAGATCACTGCCTTGGAAAGGGCTTGTAAGTTTCAGAAGGTCCCCAAAGGGAGTGGGCAGCTATCCTGTGGCTCGCCTTTGCTAATAAAGGTAGAGCCAAGTTCCTCACTGTTAGAGAAAAGGATGCTGATAATTACTCAGTCTTGAAGAGTGTCCTCATAGATGGGTTTGGTTTAACCACTGAACAATACAGGGTTATGTTTAGGGACACACAGAAGGCACACACCCAAGACTGGGTTGATTTTGTAGACAATGCTATTAAGGCCCTGGAAGGCTGGCTTCATGGAAACAAGGTGTATGAATGTGAGGGATTGTACAATTTGTTGATGAAGGAGCACATCCTTAATAATTGTCAGAATCAGCAACTGTACCAGTACCTGGTGGGCTCTGATCTGATCTTTCCCCAAGAATTGGAAAAGAAGGCAGACAAGTGGGTCTGACCCAGGGTTAAGCAGAGAAAATCAAGGTGGTGGTGACGACAAGAAGCAAGATTCTTCTAAGGCCCAAGAGAATGGTGGGTAGAAAGGTAAATACAAAAAGGAGTCTTCACATGGTCCCCAAAAAACCTGCCTCTGAGGGCGAGTCCCAATACTCCACTTTCTCTGGAAAGAACCCTTGGTGTTACCTGTATGAGGAAAAAGGCCATAGGCCAAGGGATTCTAATTGTCGTAAGGCCACCACATAGGAAGCTACTAACACTGCCCCTAAGGCAAAAAGCACCCCTAGTACCAGTACAAGTGACAGTACAGCCCCCCCAAAGGGTTAGTAGGGTATACCTTGAGTTCTGAAGTAGGTTCTGGCCTTGTCAGAACACCCACTCAGGCTGTTCTGGTCAGTGACAGTGACATGGACCTTGCCACTTTGTTTGTAAGTCCCACTAAGTTGGGCAAGTACAGACAACAGTTTTTAATAAGTGGTCAAGAAGCTATGGCTTACAGGGGCACAGGGGCCGGTGTCACAATGGTTACAAAGATAATTGTGTCCCGTGAACAAATCATACTTGGTCACCTTTACCAAGTGACCGACGCCAGCAATGTCAGGACTATTCACTCCTTGGCAGCTGTTAATCTCAGTTGTGTGGGGAAGGTGGTGGTTGTGGGGGGGGGGGGGGGGGGGCGGTGAATTGGCCATAAAAGAGTTGTGGTTCCCCAGACCTACCTCGAGTCTGTCTTTTGGGCAATGATTCAGAAACTTCAGCCTGATCAGAAGTGGAGTTCAGGACACATGCAGAGATGATGAGAATCTCTGCCAGTGCAGTTGCTGTCCTCAGGGCTCAGGCCAAACAGCTAGGCAATGAGGGGGCACTTGATCCTGGAAAAATGGACCAGCTGGCTCCTAAGAGAAGGAGCAGAAATGGTAAACACTTATCTTCCTCCGAAACTCCCAGTGAGAATCAGTCTCCTGAGGGAGATGACCTCAGTTCCTGTGAAGGAACTGTCCCAAAGCAAATTGGGCCTGACCTGGCAGAGTTCTTTGGGGCAGGGGGCCTTCCAGGGCAGACTTGAGTTTGGAGCAGAAATCCTCCCCCTCTCTTGAACAGCTTAGACAGCAAGCTGCTGCTGAGGAAGCAGGATATGTCAGTGGGTGCCATAGGATCTATTGGGAAGATGGGCTTCTGTTCTCAGGGTGTAGAGACCCCAAGACTGTTGCCACCAGGAGGTTGGTAATATCTCAGAAGTTCTGGAGTTATCTTCTATCCCTAGCACATGACATTTCCATTGTAAGGCATCTTGGGCAAAGCAAGACTTGGGACAGGCTTGCCCCTTATTTTCACTGGCACCACATGTCTGTAGACACCAATGGGTTTTGTCGCTCCGGTGTCACTTGACAAGCCAATGGTAAGTCAGGTGGCACTACAAAGACCCCCATAATTGCACTCCCAGTGGTTGGGGTTCCCTTTGAGAGGGTATGGATACACAATGTTGATCCCTTAAACACCTCCACCAGGGAAGAGCTTCGCGGGCAACCAAGATGGCTGCGTGAGCTCGGAGCTCCGAAGACCCTCCGATCCTCCGAATTAATCCTGTCGTCTATCCTGCTCCACGAAAGTGGGAAACTGTTGGGGAACTGCTGCTGGTACGGGACTCGTTGTCTGATTGAAAATCTGAGTTCCCCAGGTGGAGTTACACCGTGTGCAAGTTTGGGGACGATGACGTGACCAGCGCCCGAGCCTGAACCGGCGATTGCGACACAGCTGTATGGTAGTGGAATGGAAAGCAATTGACTGCCCGGCCTCGGAGCAGAGCTTGCGGAGTTCCGGAGTGTGTTGGTGCTGAACAAACGACGAGTACGGCTGTGATCGGTCGTCGCGTTGGTGAAACGGCAAGGGCCAGGGGCTTCCCCGATCGTGGTGGCCGCTAGCATATCATGGCGGGCAAAGGTCAACCCGACAGAGGAAAGCCCCGGGCCAGTAGAAAATCAACCTACTCCCAATCCACCAACATGGAACGATATGCCCACCCTAGAGGCTCACCCGGTGCCGCTGCGAGGCCTAAGGACATGCATCGAGAGGTGTCGCCGGATGACTCGGCCCCTACCCTCCGAGACGTCATGGGCGCCATCGCGGGCATAAAAGCCGAGATGCACAAGCAACATGAGGTCCTGACGCATAAGGTCGACACGCTGGCCATTGAGGTCAACTTGATCAGGGCCGATTTAGGCAAGACCAATGATCGGGTCAAGTCACTGGATATACAAACCTCGAGCCTGACCACAGACGTCTCGGACGTGCAATCAGAGGTTCGAGACCTGAAAGCTGCGAACTCGCTCTTTGTCCGTAGGCTTGAGGACTTTGAAGGACGTGCCAGGCGCCAGAACGTCCAAACTGTAGGTGTTTATTTATTTATTTATTTATTTGGCACATTTGTAGAGCGCTCTGTTACCCGGAGGTGTCCTGGCGCTGGTGTGATAGAGCAAACGTGAGAGAGCAGGCTTACTGAGTGAAGAGCCAGGTCTTGAGTCCTCTTCTAAAGGCCATCAGATTCTGAGTTTGTCTGAGCATAAGTGGGAGTTTGTTCCAGGCCTCTGCCGCCCTAAGGGAGAAGCTCCTACCTCCCCAGCGAGCTCTTTTGATTCTGGGGACCGTGACCAGGGCCAATTCTCCTGACCTCAGGGTTCGTGCTGGTTTATGCCAGCGAAAAAGCAATTTCATGTGTCTGGGGCCCATATCATGAAGGGCTTTAAAGACCATGCATAGAGCCTTGAATGCAATTCTCTTGCGAATTGGCAGCCAGTGTAGTGCCACCAGGTCCTGAGTTACCGAAGCAAATTTGGGAGTGTCGGTGATCAGGCGGGCGGCTGCATTTTGCAACAGTTGGAGTTTTTTGAGAACACTCTGCTGGGCGTTTAACATCAGGCTGTTACAGTAGTCCAGGCGTGAGAGCACTAGACCAGTAACAATCGTTTTCCTATGTTTCTTCTCCAGGTACGGGAGAATTTTTCTGATGGTTTTAAGGGTATAATGGAGGGAGGAAGAGAGTGCGTTAATCTGGGGTTTAAAGGATAGTGAGCTGTCCACTAGTATGCCCAGGTTTTTTACTTTGTCGACCGGCACGGGGAGTGGTCCCATTTCGCCTGGCCACCACCTCGGGGACCAAAAGTTCTCCCTAGCTCCAAAGAGCAGGACCTCTGTCTTCGAGGAGTTCAGTTTAAGGCAGCTTTGTGCCATCCAGCACCCCACTTCGTGCATACAGTTTTTGAATCTGTCTGCTGTGTTATCAGTGTTGCTGGGTAGAAGGGACACCACAATCTGTGTGTCGTCGGCATAGGCCGTGAGTTGAAAATCGAATCACCGGGGCGAGGGTCGACACATAAACATTAAAAAGGGTAGGGCTAAGCGAAGATCCCTGGGGGACTCCACAGGGAAGTACAAAGGACTGCGATTCATGGCCTCCTAGCGCCACTGACTGGGTTCTATCGGACAGGAAAGCATGTAGGATTTTTAGTGCTTTTCCCTGGATTCCACAGGCCCTCAACCGGTCCACCAGTAGGTTGTGGTGGACCGTGTCGAAGGCCGCAGAAAGATCCAACAGAATCAGGGCCGCTCTACCTCATCGACTGCCCGGAGGCCACCCGAATCAGGGGGCCCTTCCGCGTCCCATCATCGCCCGCGTGTTCAATTTTAGGGACCGGGACGCTATCCTGCAGGCATCGAGGAGAGGTGGGCCGCTGAAATTTCAAAATGCTGATATCAACTCTTTCCCGGACTTCACCCAAGCGGTGCAGAGGCGGAGGCAAAGCTTCACGGGTGTGAAACGGAGACTACGTGAGCTGGTGATGAAGTACTCCATGCTGTTCCCCGCGAAGCTACGCATCGAGCATGATGGCCGTGCATTGTTTTTTGACATGCCTGAAGTCGTCGGGGACTGGCTGGACACTTTGCCTCAGCGCCGTGAGGAACCCGAGGAACAGTCAATGATCTTTTGGACCTTATTCGGACAATGGGACTGCCCAGGCAGTCGGTTACACAGTATTGTATTCTTTGTTACTATCCTCGCTTTATGAACGGGGGACACGGAGGGGATAGGCCAGACTCCTTTCTCCTCTAGGGGCTTTTCGTAGAGTAGTTTTTTGGGGGCAACAGACACACTGCTAGTTGGGGGGGCTCTTTAGTCTAATGCAGGGGTGCGGGGGGGGATGGGCTGTTTGTTTTTTACTTGTTTTCTTTCTTTCTTTTTCTATTTCACGGCAAGGTAACTGTTATGCTGCTAACTGTGTTGTAGCGACGCCACCCTGCAGGGCTGGCAGGGGCCTGTACTTTGACGATGGGGGGTAAGAAGTTGAATGTCTTGTGTTGGAATGTTAATGGGCTGGGGGATCGTATTAAGAGAGGTGTAGTACTACAAATGTTTAAGAGATGCATGCCTGATGTCATTCTGCTGCAGGAAACTCATTTAGTACGAAACGCGTACCACGCGCTTAATAGAAAAGGTTTCAAGATGTGGCACATTCGGGGTTCTCTTCGGGGTCCCGTGGGGCGGGGATCATGGTGCATACGTCACTCCCATTCGAGATAGAATCCAGCGTTACTGATGAGAGGGGGCTCTACGTCGCCGTAACGGGTAGATGGGAGGGGCGTACCCTAGTCTTGGTTTCTGTTTACGTCCCTCCTGGTTTGCAAACGACCACGTTTCAGGATCTTGGGGGCGCCATTTTGGGTTTACCCGAAGGTTTGCTTATTGTTGGTGGTGACTTCAATGCGGTTGGCTCTGGGACCTTAGATAGGCATCCATCCAGAGATCTTTGGAGCGCGTAGTCCTGGCTTCCCGACTTCTTGGATACTATGGGGCTTATTGACTGCTGGAGGCTTCTTCATCCCACCCAGTGTCAGTACTCCTTTCACTCCGGAGCACATGGTAGCTCTGGCGGCCCACGCGTCGGCGGTCTCTGAGGCCCGAATGATGGCCAGGGGTATCTCGGACCATTCTCCGGTCTGGGTGTCTTTTGACTTTGACATCGTGGCGGCTAGGAGGGTGGCGCCGGTTCACCTGTGGTACTTTCGTAACCCTAAGACCCATGGACTCCTGGCTAAAGCCATTGAGCTCTACTTTTCTGAAAACACGGGCTCGGTTATGTCAGCAGTATCCCTTGAGGGGCGAGGCCTTCTCCTTAATAGCAGAGGCGCGAAGACGTAGGGACGAGGAAGTGGTGCGGATAGAATCAGAGATCGAGGATTTTGACTCCCAATTGGAGACTGATCCGACACCTGCCTTGCTCCACGCTCTCTCACTTAAGCAGTCGGAGTACAGGGCCACTGTTACTGACGCTGCCAAGGCTATGGGCAGAGACCAGCAAGGGAGGATCTACGATGTTGGGGACAAGGCAGGCAAGCTTATTGCGTGGCTCGACAAAAAGGAGATGGCCTCCCGGGTGGTCCCTGAGGTGCTGGGGGAGGACGGTTTGGCTGTTACCGACTCCAGCGCAATAGTCACGGTCTTCGCCGACTACTTCGAGTCCGTTTACACCTCGCTCTCTGAGATGTCTGAGGCGGACTCTGACGCCCTTTTGAGAGAGGTGGACCTTCCGTGTTTGTCGGATACTGAACGCGACGACATGGATAGAGGCATAACTGCCGACGAGGTTGCACTTGCGATATGCTCTGTGAGATCCGGCAAGGCACCCGGACCTAACGGCCTCCCGGTGGAGCTTTACAAGATAAAACCTGACACCATCGCCCCGCCCTTACGGGATATGTTCCTGGAGGCGCGAGAGATGGGCGTGCTCCCCCCAGACCAGAGGTTGGCCACTATTGTGGTCATACATAAGGAAGTGAAGCCCAGAGACCTGTGCCGATCGTATCGCCCTATTTCTTTGCTGAATGCCGAGCCTAAGATCCTGGCTAAATTGCTGGCCAATCGGTTGGCGGGCGCGATTAGCGACCTGGTTCACCCGGACCAGTCGGGCTTTATTCCTCACCGCAACACCGCCCTTAACCTTAGGAGACTCCACGGGGCTCTGGCGAGGATCCGTACGCTCTGGGAGCCAGCCGTTTTGGCATCTTTGGATGCCACGATGGCCTTTGACTCCCTCGAGTGGAACTACCTGTGGGCGGTGTTGACGAAGTTGGGGTTTGGCCCTGAATTCATAGGAGGGGGCAAGCTTCTATATGCTAGTCCACTTGCCAACGTTACGGTCAATGGCCGAGTATCTGCATCCTTTGCTCTCTGCAAGGGCACCAGGCAGGGTTGTCCCTTGTCGCCCTTGTTGTTTGCGTTGGTGCTTGAGCCTCTGGCTGCCTGGTTACGGGTTCACCCGGATATCAATGGGATACGGTGGTCTCCCGGCTTTGAAGACCGCGTGTCTTTATACGCGGACGACATCTTGCTTTACCTCACCTCTCCCTGCAAGTCCCTTATCGTGGTATGTGACGTGCTGCATACCTTCGGTAGGTATTCGGGCCTGGTCATTAACTGGTCGAAATCACACTTATACGTTTTGAGAGGTGAGGCTCCCGAGGGGTTGCACCATACAGATCGCGAGGCAGGGGTTTAAATACTTGGGCATCTATATTTCAAACGATGCCAAGACACGTTATGCGAACAACTTGCTTCCCCCTCTTGCACGCCTGCGGCGTGACGTAGAGGGGTGGCGGAAGCTACCGCTTTCCCTGCTTGGACATGCGGCGTTGTTCAAGATGATGTCCCTACCCAGATTCTTGTATGCGCTCCAGAATACCCAGGACCCAGTCCCCTCCGGGTACTTTAGAGAGGCCGAGGGCTTACAGCGGGCCCTTCTCTGGGATGTCAGACCGCGTATTGCTATAGCTAAACTCACGCTTCCTTGGTATGACGGGGGTATCGCTTTGCCTGATATCCAGAGGTATTATTGGGCCTCCCAACTAGCCGCCATCAACCATGGTTTCTACGGTCCAGCCGATAGTCCGGGGTACGCTTTGGACCGGTGGCTCTTTGATGATGGGAAATACTACAGGGCGTTGTACTCGAGATCTCTGGATGGCAGACTGACAGGTCCGACTAGGACAGCGGTACACATATGGAGGGCTGTCACAAAGGCACAGGGATGGAAAGGGAGACTCACGTTGGCTACCCCACTTTACGACTCGGACCTACTGGGTAAATTGTGGCACACCAAGGGGTTTGATCGATGGGACCTCATTGGTATCTCCAGGGTCGAAGACATGATGGCCAAGGGTGAGATAAAATCTTTCGCCGCTCTACAAACAGAGTTTCAACTGGGAGCGACAGAATTTTTTAGGTACGCCAAATTGCGACACGCCCTTCTGGCAGTGTTGCCGGAGGGTGAGAAGGTCCCTGAGTCGTCCCCGTTGGAAGATAGGGTGCTGGATGGTCATATGCCGGACAGTGCCATCTCGTTGGTCTACAAAAAACTGATTAATGTCCGAGCGGACCTTCTTCTGAGTGTGAGAGAACAATGGGTGCGTGATGGTGTTGAGCTGGAAGATGAAGATTGGCAGTGCGCGGTGTCATCCCCCAAGGAGGTAGCAATCCCAGCCAGACTACGCTTGGTCTAGCTGAAAATCTTGCATAGAGTCTATGTGACCGGCCCTCGGTTGATACATATGGGCCATTCGGTGGACGGACTTTGTAGGCGTGGTTGTGGTGCATTGGCCACCTTCATGCACATTATTTGGGAGTGTCACGCGGTTGCTTCCTACTGGAGGCGTGTCCATGCGGTGATGCGTGAGGTGACAGGAGTCGACTTGCCGGATGAGGCCCGGCGTTGCTTACTGAATGTGTGGGGCCCCACGGATTACAACAATGCGCAAACCCAATGGGTCACTTTGGGAAACATGGTGGCAAAGCGTGACATCGCTCCGAAGTGGGGTGCTACGTCGCCTCCCTCTGTGGAATTGTGGAAAACCAAGATGGACTGGTGTATGGTTCGTGAGAAAACAGTGTATGTGACCCGGGGCAAACCCAAGAAGTGGCATAAGATCTGGGGGGCTTGGAACGAATACAGAGGAGATATCTGTCTCCCACCCGACATTGCCCCATTGGAGGAACGACTTTCCCTCTAGCCTATAGTTCCAACCCAAATGCCGTTACATTGCATATCCTGTACTCTCTCCCTCCCGATATCGTCTATTTTGCACTGTTCACACATGTACTCTTTGGGTCCATGGCCCAGCCTTCCCCTGCTCTGGGTATTGTTGCATTTAGGTTCTCTCGCCTTGCCTTTTCGCACTGGTTCTGGTGCTCTTTTACTGTGTTTTATTTATGTTCTCATCATTTATAACGAAAAACTAAACCTTGTACGATTTTATAATATGCACTGTGTGCACTAATTATCCTCCCTTTATCATGCTGCCTAGCCTCCGGGATGTAAGGCTGAATAGCTGTGTACTTGATTCGTAAATAAAGGTTTTCCCCAAAAAAAAAACACCTCCACTAGCATCTGGACACAGTTACATCCTAGTGCTGGTGGACAATTCCACTAGGTATCCAGAGGCTATTCCCCCTAGGATCACTACAGCTCCTGTAGTGGCTAGGGCCCTTCTGAGAATCTTTTCCGGAGTGGGATTCCCTAAGGATGTCTTAACAGAGGTACAAACGTTATGTCTAGTTACATCACTGCCATGTGGCAAGAGTGTGGTGTAAACTACAAGTTTACCACATCATAGCATCCACAGCGCAATGGGCTTGTTGAAAGGTTCTTGTTGAAAGGTTCAACAAGACCCTCAAGGGTTTGATCATTGGACTCCCAGAGAAGCTCGGGCGAAAATGGGATGTCTTACTACCCTGCCTTCTCTGAGACTACAAAGAGGTTACTAAGAAGGGCACTGATACAGTCCATTTAAACTTCTGATTGGACATCCAGTTAGAGGTCGATTGTGTCTTGTAAAGGAGGGATGGGAGCAGCCTCTCAAACCTCCTAAACAGGACATCATGCCCTGTGTCCTGGGCCTGCTTTCGCGTACGACTGAGTACACGAAGAAGGCCAGCAAAAACCTTGAGGTCAGCCAAGAGCTTCAGATAGCTTAGCATGACCAAAAGGCTATACTGATTGATTACCAGCCAGGACAAAAAGAGTGGGTGTTGGAACCTGTGGCCCCAGCAGCTCTCAGGGACAAGTGGAGTGGCCCCCACACCATTGTTGAGAAAAAAGGTGAGGTCACCTATCTGATTGATCTAGGTACTCCTTGAAGTCCCCTCAGGGTATTTCATGTGAACCGCCTTAAGTCATTTATTGACAGGGCTGACATGAACTTGCTCATGGCCAATGATGAGGGACAGGATGAAGAGAGTGACCCTCTCCCTGATCTCCTCTCTCAGGACCCTGTTGATGGGTCAGCTGATGGGGTAGCCTTGGCAGGCATCCTCACTGACCAGCAGCAAGCTGACTGCAGGAAAGCTCTCAATCAGTTTGGCCACTTGTTCTCTCTGACTCCCAGTCAGACCACCTGGTGTACCTATGAAGTGGACATGGGTGACAGTTTGCCGGTGAAGAAAATCTATAGTCAGACTGACCATATCAGAGATTGCATTTGGACTGAGGTCTAAAAGGTGCTGGAACTGGGTTCATCTAGTAGTTCTTGTGCCAAAATCTCAAACCCCAGGATGGTAAGAGAGAGATGAGGTTTTGTGTAGAATACAGAGGCCTCAATGCAGTCACTAGGGGCCATATGTATGAAGGTAGCAATTAGCGATTCTGTAATAGTGATTTTTAAGAAATCGCTATTTCAGAATCGCTAATTGCTATGTATCAAGAAAATCGCAATTTTATAGCGATTTCTTGATATTCCTTAATTGCGAATTCGCAAATCGCGAATTCGCAACTAAGGAATACTTCCCCTTTCATTTCTATGGGCCAGGAGGCCCATAGGAATGAATGGGAAATTTGCGATTTGCAATTTGCTAATCGCAAATTGAGAATATTTTCAAGGGTGCAGGGGTGTCCAAAGGACACCCTGTTGCACCCCTCAAATATGCATGGGTGCACATGTGGCGCACATACATGCCCTAAGGGCATGTATGTGCGTCACATGGCACTTTGAAAAATGCAAAAATATGCATTTTTTAAGGAATTCGCAACTTACCACCAACTAGAAGTTGGTGGTAATTTGCGATTCCTTAAGGCCAATTTGCAATTTTTTTTGGCTTCTTACACTGCATTTAAGGAATCGCAAATTTTGCGATCCCTTATTTTGCTAGCAGATTTCCTTGATACATACCATTAGGCCAAATTGCATTCGCAAACGACAAAATTCTGCGAATTTCGGTGTTGCGAAGTCAATTTGCCTTGATACATATGGCCCTAGGACTGATGCTCAAACAATTCCTAGGGAAGATGAGCTAATTGATACTCTGACCTCAGCCTAGTATCGTAGTACATTTGACCTGACTGCTGGCTACTGCAGGCTCCGGCATTGGGAAATTAAAGTAGGTGTCCTGGAGGTCCACTGAGAATTGCCAGTTTCTGTCTGTATTCAAGCTGATGCCAGCATCCCAATATTCTGCACAAGAAGCTGGTTTACATTGTGAAGATCAAGGAAGGGGTAAAGGCCCTCGTTTTTGCTTAAAAGCTGTGGCACTGTGTGACAGGGGGGAGCAGGAGGAACCCTTGTATCAAGATACACCCCGAGGACATGTGAACAAAACCTTCTCCCCTTTCTCTATGCAGCAACCGGAGAACTGGAGACTGACAGACTCAGACATTGCATTACCTGAACTAGGAAGTGAAGAAGAACACTGCTTCTTTCACTGGGCAGAGCTCGAGCAGAGACAGCCCCCCAGATGTGACGCAATCGACGGAGTAAATACCGGAAAATACACCATACTGGTGTGTTCATCACCCGCAGGAAGAGTAAGGGTGAGGAGAGGCGAAGTAGGAAGCGAAGGCGAGAGCAAAGGCGGAGGGTTAGAGGACAGCGTGGAAAAGGAGACGAGCGGAGAAGACCTGAAAGCGGAGGCGATTCATCAAATCAAGGAGCCAGGAGGCCAACGACAAGGTGCAGCGCCCAGCCACGCTTCAAGGGAAGCGTGGCTCTCCCAGGTACGTTCCTGTATCGTAGGCTGGGCAGGTAAAAAGGTTTTTAAACCACCCTGAACCCTCACTCGACCGTTCCCTACACTTCCTTGTCCCCCACACCACCGGCACGACGTACTAAACTAAACCGGCACGACGTACTAAACCTTTGTGCACATGTGTGGATCCTCACTCCCTTTCCAAGAACACTGTAAATAAGAGCGCACCCAACTGAAGCAAGTCTACCCTTTTCTTTTCTTTGAATTGACTGTGGCGGCCACGACGGACGAGTAGGCGACTACATCACCCAGAAGCACCCGGGAGAGGAGAAGAGCAGGACTGGAGCATTGGAAGGAATGGCACTCTCCAACCGAGAGAGACTCCGAGCCCCCTCTCCCTTATTACCGTAGTGTGATTTGCCGACGACGGTTGCTTAAACCAATAAAACCGGCATTACCTTCACCTTGTGTGTCCATGAGTCATTACGTCCTGCAACACACTGGTACAACTTTGCCCCATTATGCAGCCTGGGCAACCGGCTGGTAATGGTAAGTGGGCCTGGGAAGGGCGCGGCTCCCCCAGCAGGGGCATGGAAGGCAGAGCAGTCCGCTGTAGGCCTGGTCGAGGTGCATGAGGATTGCGTCTGCACTTGGTGCCCCGCCGCCCCCAGAGCTGTTGGACTTGCGCGAGGCCTGCAGGCCCTCGGGGTGGTGCGTGTGTGAGCTTTCCTGTGAGCAAAGGCCTGAGCGTTGCTGAACTGTGGGGGCTGTGGACATGTACAGTGACATACTGATACTGCTGCGGTACCCCTGGTAAATTTGCGGGGCCCGCAAAGACTTGCCAGAAAACACTTGAAGACCCAAAGAGGTGGACGCGACTGGGAGCAGCCTGAGAGCTGAAATGATTGCACATTGCTTGGCCTTGCCCACACTCCCTGCCTACGTGGATTGCGGTGCCCTAGTTGTGGTCCTGCTGATCAGAGTTGCTGCATGTGTGGACTTACTAGGGCAGGCTTGGAGCTGACCTTGGCTTGCTGTGCTGGGACAGAGGAGCAGTGTGTGCCATCCTACCGGATCGAGGACACTGTGCGTGGAGAGGGGCCCCAGTAGGATATTACGTCTGCTGGCCTGGATTGTTAGTGGACCCTTGCTGAGGAGACTCTTCTGGCAAGTGAATCACACAGCGGGTGTGTCAAGTACACACGCTGGGCAAAGACAAGCCCCAGAAGACGACTGGCCCAAATACCATCACGCAGTACACTACACCAAGGCATCCCCCCAGCACCTGACCAGACAGATTGGGGGGGTGGAACTGGACTCAGTGGGGGGAGAGGCCAGAGCCCACCAGTTCGAAACTCATGGTGACCATACAGGGCTTCAAAAAAGTGCTGGAGGACAGAATAGATACTGTCTCTGAGGATGTGAACCTACTATACGCAGACCTCTGGATGGTAGCTGATTAAGTCACAAGTGCCGAGGGGGATATAGCAGAACGGAAAGGTGAGATGGTTACCCTCAAGCAGCAGGTGGCGCAGATGACTGTGTTACGAAGACCTTGGATAGTTGTGCTGAGGAGGCAGAAGGGAGGGCGAGACGCAGTAATATTAGGGTGCTGGGCATCCCAGAAAGGACGGAACTGGGGGCGGCCAAGCAGTTCCTGGAGCACTGGATTCATACCCAACTGTGCCCCTAGGGACTGTCGGATGCGTTCGGGATTAAGAGAACACATAGGGCTCTCGTCCCTCCCCCACCTCTAGGGGCACAGCCTCGAGCTATCATAGCTAAAATCCTCAACATTATGGACAGAGACTACATTCTGAGGGCGGCAAGGGAATACCAGAACCACCAGTATAAAAATAATAAAGTGAATATCTACCCGGATTACACTAAGCAAGTTCAGGACCTTTGGAAATCCTTCCTGGAAGTGAAGCGTAAACTGCGGGACCAGAACATGCGATATATGCTCCTGTATCCTGCCAAGCTGAAGGTGATCTCGGGGGGAAAGGCACAATTCTTTGACACCCCGGAAGATGTCTAGGAGTGGCTGGAGATCCGTGGAGATGAACTGCCGCCTGGAAAAGCAAGGGGCCAGAAGCGAAGATGGGGGGCACAGCCGGAAGGGGGCTGCCGGCGGCAACAGAATCTAATAGAATTTCAAAATGCTCCGGAGGTGTTGCAGAGGAGGATAACGGTGGACAACGATGGAGCGCTCCAGTCTAATCCCCTTGTGGAGAGTGTTGCGGATGTTGATTTGCTGGGAGCTGTGTCCGCTGCACCGGATGCGCACGATCTGACTCTGCCACTAACAATGGACATTGTGCCCGAGACTTTGTTGGAGGATTTTCCTGGGGGTGGCAGTGTAAGTGATTAATCTTTGACTGCTGGGCTACAGCGCTGCTCGATGACTCAGAACTACTACGCAGGAGTGCGGTAATGCTGTATGGTGCTGCTTGTTGCTGGGGGACCTGGGTGTGGGGGAGGAGGAGAATTGTGCTACCTGCAGGTTTGAAGGGATCCAGGAAGGAGGATATTGCCTGGCTTAAGTGTATATGATGCGGGTGTACCTCAGAATGGCAGCAGGACTCTTGATCTGTGGTGGGTGGGAGGACCGGGGAAGGGATGCTTTTCTTTGTTGCCTCTGTTGGGCTTAGTGGGATGCTGTGCAGGTCCTGGCACAAGCGGTGGGTGGGAAAAATCATCTGTGATGGTAGTCGAGCATTGTCAGTGTGTGGGGGTGCTTTTTTGGTTCAGCTGTTATTTTGTGAATTCACGTTGGGTTGTGCGAAAGCGTGTCATTGCAGAAGAGTGCTGAGTCCTGGTGAGTTGCCAGACAAGAAGTGCGAATGTATGGCCATGGCAGATGTTGTAAAGTTTCTTGGCTGGAAAGTTAGGGGTTTGGGCACCTGCGCCAAACGGAATAGGGTTCTTTCATTCCTTAAGCGGCACAACATAATGGTTGCATGTTTGCAAAAGACGCATCTGGAATATGCTGGAGCGGGGTGTTTGGCTAAAATTTGGAGGGGGCTAGTGTTCCACTCGTCGTATTCTACCTATGCTAGGGGGTGTTGATTTGGATGGCATCTGGGGCTCCGTTTACACTACAGTACGCCAAAGCAGACGTACAAGGTCGCTACGTGTTATTGTGGGGCAAGCTAGATGGCAAAGATATCAGTATACTAAATACCTATGCCCCTAATATTGATGTGCCAAATTTCTTTGCAGGACTTGATTACTGTAGACTTGAATGCTCTCCTGCCATGGTTGGGAGAATTTAATTGTGTGGTGGACCCGAAGCTGGATGGATGCCGCCCTAGGAGCGTCACCAAGCTGTGTATGACTAAGCAGTTGCAGAAACTAATGAGTGACCTAGGCATACAGGATGTTTGGAGGGAGCATCACCGACTCAGAAAATATTCACCTGTTTTACGCCCACTCATAACACGCATAACCACCTAGATAGGCTACTAGCAACAGAGAACCCAGCGTTTATGGCAGCAGAGATTATACACCTGGAGCGTTTTTTGTCCGACCAGGGCAGTGGAGGAGCAGGGGCCCCCCAGATAGTGGCTCGCTGCTGATATTCTGGAGGACCTGGTTGGTAAAGAGGCAATGTCTAACGCGTTGAAGGAGTATCTGTCCCTTAATTGGGTCACTGCAAACAACAGAGCCCACAAGTGGATGTGATGAAGGCGATAGTCAGGGGGGCGGCAATGGGGCTGACATGTGGTGTTTGGAGGCAACTACAGTCTGAGCAACAGGATAGGGAGAAAATGTTGGCTGAGCCCCAGTCAGGGCCGCTGGGGCAAGATGACGCCCAGGAACAAGAGCGTGTATTACTGGAGCAGGTTGCAGATATGTGGGATAGATTGGATAAGTATACTCTTACGAAATATCACCAGTGGCTACATGCAGAGGGAGATACATCTGGTTGATTATTAACCTGGATATGCGTAAGGAACAGGCCCCCCTTTGGTTACCAGTCCTCGAGCCCAGTTGGGCGAGCTGGTCTATGCTCGGGGAGCTATGCTGGAGGTGTTGCGGTAACATCTGCAGACAGTGTACAGTGCAGACCCCCTGGTAAGTGCAGACCTTTATATCCCTTTTTTGGAGGGCCTACAGTTGAGGCAGGTATCTGAAGAAGTTAGGACGGATCTGGATGCACAGATTACCGAGGAGGAGCTGATGGAAACAATAGCGGACATACCTAGGGCCAAGGCACAAGGAGGTGACGGGTTGCCCCACTGAGTATTACCAAGCATATTCAGCAGCACTGGTCTGACCTTTGTTGCAGACTTTTAATGAGTCATTCAATAGTGGAATATTGCCCTCTACGATGCGCAAGGGCGAAACTTGACTGATTCTAGAGCTGGGTGGTGATGTACAGGACTCTACGGCCTACTGACCCCTGACGATGATTAACTCAGATATAAAAATCTTATGCAAGATGCTGGCCAAAAGGTTGTGACCACACATGGCCCACTTAGTTCATGAGGACCAGTTTGGCTTTATTCCGGGCCGTAGTACTTCAATGAACGTACGGCGGCTGGCGCATATATAGCATGATACGCAGGAGGCCCCTGAGTAGATGGCGTTGGTGTCTATCGACCTTGAAAAGGCGTATGACACGGTAGATTGGGGGTAATTGCTGGAAATCCTTGGAAAGTTGGGGATTGGACCACGTTTTCGTAGATTGGTTAAAATACTAAATACTAATTTTGCGGTATGTGTGTGAATGGGTCAAACCAGGTGGTTGCTGGGCAGGGATGCGAGCTGTCGCCGCTGCTGTTTGCTCTGGCCATTGAGCCCATGGCGATATGGGCAAGACAGGAATTGGACCGCTGGGGCATACAAATTGGGTATAGTATGCACTTTATCTCACTCTATGCGGATGATGCGTTCTTCTATGTTATGCCTCTGCATGAGGCCATACTGCAATTGCTGAGTTTGATAGACCAGTTTGCAACTTACTCAGGGCTGCGCATAAACAAGTGTAAATCCCTGGCATTCCCCCTGTCAGGCCTGAGAGAGAGTGAGGCTGGGTAGCTGCCTAGCCTGGGACTGAGATGGGAGACAGACCATTTTTTATACCTAGGGGTGCAGGTGACTCCTGGGGATGCTAGGCTGCTCCAGCTAAATATGAGCAGGATGGTTGAGTCACTGAGGCGCTCCCTGGAATTCTGGATTACGCAGCCCCTGTCCCTAATGGGTAGAATAGCAGTGGCAAAGATGGTGATGCTGCAGAGATGCCTAACTGCCTTGCAGAATGCGTTTTGTCTGATTCCTGCAAAAGTGTTTCAGCAATTGAATTCTCTCCTGGTAACCCTGTTTGGGCAGGAAAGCATTGACGGGTTGCGCTGCAGGTGCTCCAGAAACAGTATGAGGGTGGACTAGGGATACCCAGAGTTGATCTTTATTATTATGCGGTGCACCTTCAGCATGCTGTGCTGTGGTTAGATGAGGGTGGTCATTGGGAAAAGCGTTTACGTGCCGGACAAGTGAAGCTAGAGGATCTCCCTATGATTTTGATAGACGGTGCTGTGGTGAGCGCGGAGCTGCCATATGTGGTTAGGTAAACGGCGTGCGTGTGGCAGAAAGTGGTGGAACGAATGGTGGGGCGGGCTCACTTCCATCCAGAACTGTCAATCTGGCAGTTGGTCCCTGTGAGCAGGATGGTGAAAAACATGTCTTTCTATTAATGGAGAGAGGGTGGCTGCATGGTATTGGCAGACATATATAAATGACACCTACCTTACATTTGAGCAGGCGTATGAAGGGTTGGGACAGGGGCAATATCTTCAATACCCTTGCCTGATGGAAATGGTTAAGGTGACATGGGCTGTGTATCCAGATGTGCACCAGACCACTGAGACCTTGGACATATTGCTAACATGTGAAATACACTTTACATTTTTCATGGCTTAGCAACAGATTCAGAAGCAGGGGGCGCAGATTGGTGTATTTCTTGTACGTACAAGGCCATGAGGGCGGACTCTGGATCTTTGGCTCTTAGGGTGTGGGATGCATGGAACAAGGATTTGCAGGTGCCGTTGCTGGAGAGGGACTTGGTGAGAGTACGCACGCTAACGCGTAAGTTGCCTTGCAATGCCGGGTTGAAGTTGCTGCACTATAACTTCTTGCAACGCTTGTATATGACCCTGGCGAGGCTCCATTGTATAGATGCCTCCCGTTCACATGAATGTCCTAGATGTCAGGGAGCCCACACATGTTTCATGCATCAGGCGTGTGAGTGTCCAGAAGTTTATCAGTATTGGCTTGATGTAGTAGCACGGGTCGGTGCAAGGGTAGCAATCGCGCTGGAAACTACGCCTGAGCAGTGCCTTCTAGGGCTGGTACCACAACGGAAAGAGGAAAATGGCCAACAAGCTACCACAGCTAGCACTGGTGTTGGCTAAACGGAGAATTGCCATTTGCTGGATGGGTGAGTGGGCCCCCTCATTTGTGAATTGGATGAGAGATTTGGGAGAGTGCTCCTTGGCAGAGGAACTGCATATGAAAGACTGCTGCAGTGACAAAAAGTTGGAAAAGGACATAGCAAGTTGGAGAGAGCTACGTAGAGAATTGTTGAACCCAACAGGGTTAGGCAGTGAACAGACCAGTGAGTCTGATGGTGACAATAGTATGTAAACGTTGGTGCTTGTGTCAACCCTATTTCTGTATGCTTCTGAATCTGTTGCTAAGCCATGAAAAATGTAAAGTGTATTTAACTGTGCTAGCTGCTTGGGACTCTAATGTGGGAAATGAGAATAAGTCGATGGATATTGTCTCAATATATTCTGTATATGATCGGTCCGTCTGATGTGAAAATGTACAAATAAAGTTTTTTTTTTTAAAGGAGAGAAGCCTTTTGACCTCTTACAAGCATTCTTGAGATGTTAACTATGATAGAGACAGCCTGGATTGTGGCAAATGTAAAAGCTGTAGAGCAAAGCCATTATTCACTCAAAAAAAGTCCCACCCATGTTTGTTCTCTATCTCCATTGGTGGCAAAGAGGGAAAGCTTCCCCCACTGACACTTAGTGGTCCTCATCAGATGGTGCAGAAGATGGTAACTAGTCCACCAATAAGCAACCAGGATTTTGTGGCCTTCACTGAGATTGGAGGAGGTGCATATTCTTCATTATGAAACATTTCATCTTTGTGTGACTTCTTTCCAAAGAAGAAGAGAATCCACCCGTGGTCTTAGGTTGGTAGGACTCCTTAGCCTTGAAAGAATGAAAGGTGTTTGATGGCTGCAAAAGACAAGGGGGTATGTTTAAAACTGCATTCATGATACTCAGGTGTTTGACTCTGACCCTAACCCTGACTTTCGAGTTGTGCTAGACATCATTGTTTGTTGTTTGATTGAAAAAGTTATTACAATCAAAGGGGCCTCTGGCTTAAATTCTGAGTACTGCTGCTTGGCCAAAAGGATATCTTGCTCCCGGAAGCTGAATCAATGAGGTCCCTGGACATCAGCAGTTTCAGCTCTTCATCTTCCTTGCTACTGTAGACCATGAACTGATACTGGTGGAAAGGAGGCTTAGCAGTCAAATTTGTAATAGAGGGGTAAACCATTGCTGACCTTTCTGGTGAAACCAGACCTGATTTGTTGAAATCCGGTTCAGAGAGGAACTGGCTTGGCTTGGCATTTTGGGCTAAATAGTTCCCACTGGGGCAGGATCAAGACTGATATGCTTATATCTGGGTCCAAAATGAGATGGCATGGTGTGCAAAATAACGATCGACTGGGATATGGCACGAGTAATTGCCAGTGGCTGAGACTAATTCAAGCATTTCATCCATCACTTTTTGTATACTTTAGTATAGCCTTAATGGCAGTGGCTGGAACACGCCCGAGACTAGAAAGAAAAATTCTGCTGTGTCTTAAGACACACCGCATCCTTGACAATTTGAAAGAATATTTCTCACCCCTCCTTGAAGCTGCCATTACTATCAGTCTCTAAGCTGAAGGATTATGGAACACAAATTCCGAACTGTCCTTTGGGGCCCGGTGCTTGTGTGCAATGACTTTGAGACTGCAATCTGAAAGTAACATTACCTCCAAATCATTTCAGCCTGCTTGAGAAACTGAGTTTCTATGGCCAGAACTGGTCTTAGTAGAAGTGCTGCTTCTGAAACCAAAACATAGATGCACTCATGTTCTGGCAGGCGAGGAGTAGACAGCACCTCCCAATGCCTTGGCTATGATGGCAAGATAGCATCTGTGCAGGTCTTCATGTTCACCAACAAGGACATCCTGATTGATGACCTGTTCAGTGACTCTGTGGAGTGTGCTCTCTAATAAAAGAGGGATTTGGCAGGCAAATCAACTGAGGAATCAACCTCAGATACAGAAATACAGAGGACACCTTGAGTGGGAACTTTTGGAGAATGAGTAGTTTGATACAGGATCCTGGTCCTTTTCCAGGAGCTGTGGCTCGACCATGCTGGGTGGTCCAATGGGAATGCAGCATTCAAGGCACAGGTGTGAAAAGAATTACTATTCACCAAGTTCAAGATGCAGAAGTTATGCAGGGCAGCTGATGGAAATGGTTATGGCATAGCGAGGGTAGGTTAAAGCAGAAATGGGGTGGCAAGAGCAACTTGATTTCAAAGGAGGAGAAAAAAGAAAAAGCAAGAAATGGCCCTAAAAACAGACCAAAGAGTACCGGCAGAGCACCGGTCATGGTTTGCTGATTGCAAGGGAAGCAGGTACCGTTCCACACTGAAGAGGGTTTCATAACTGGAATAACTATTTTCCTAATGCTATCTAGGAAACCTTTTACAAGTGGAAATGTGAAAAAGATACCTGATAATGATTCTTACTATAACTAGTAATGGCAGCCAGATGTACCTCATCTGTAAGCCAGATTTAGCCAGGTACAAAGGAAAGATAGCACTAAGTCTTCCTGGCAAGTTTTCATTTCCAAAATCTTCCACAGACACTTGTTGCAGAACTTCTTCCACTTAAAGGGGAATGAAGATCTTGGGAAGGACATGTGACTTCTTTCATGATGGTCTCATCAAGAGGACTCAGATTGCTTTATTGTGGATCTTCAGAAGCCTTTCAGTTCAATTCAATGATAAATTACTAAGGTGGAGAACATGGCCTACAGACAAGCCTCCTGTGCAGACAATTCATCTTCAATTTAATTAGTCTTTATTCGATATTTTTCCAATCATAAAAGACACATATAAACACATTCATATAAAACAAGTGTGCTACACTTTATAAAATACAATTATATTATTATTAAAAATTAATTATGTTAAAAGAATAATAATAAATAACATTTGAATTCATTAGAAAACGCAAATATATCAAAAAGGAACCACATAAAAGCAATGTACCCACAATACCCATCAGAGGGTAAACATCAGTCATAATAATGTCCACTTCATTAATGCAAAATAGAGCCTACATTAGCAACCAAACTACTCCTTCTGAGGGCCCATGTCTAACTCAAGAATTTAGCAATAGCTATAACTACAGGTTCCCTTGTATCTGTTTTTAAAATTCGCAATGCTGTTTGGGATGATCTTGCGCCAATGTTTACACAGATCGGCTTTAGCCATTTGTTGCAGGGACCCTTATATGCAGGGCACACAAATAATACACGGAGTATAGACTCTTCCTGAGATGTGTACACAGTGCATTTTGTATCTCCATCTCCCCATTTTGCCGTAAAGGTTTTTAGGGGGAGGGTGCCCACTCTAAATTGGTGATACAGTTTCCTGTCACCAGGTCTCATAATGACATCCCAATAGGCCTCCAACCTATATTCATACTTATGATCTAAAAAGAGGCCTGTCAGGGAAGCGCCGTCCACCAGTGACATGGACTTATGACAGACCATGTCCCTATATAGAGATTTAAATTCATTGTTTGATGGGAACTGGTTCCCTTCTGGGTCCTCCCACAAGGGCCTAAACCCCATGTCAAATAGTGTGCCCTTGATTTTTTTCAGCCAGTTGATTTTTGAAGACATATACGCTTCTCTGATATGCTTAACTGCATTGGCATAGGGTACTAACTCAGGGGTTGTCCATAGAAGTCTCCAATACGCTAGGGGTCTAAAGCCCGCTGCCTCCTCAATGGAAATGCATCCCAAATCTAAAAATAGAGGTGTGAGGGGGGACGATTGGGGAAGGCCAGTCAATGATCTCAAAAACTTATTTTGGGGTGGAACTAAGGGGGCTAGATTTTTGAAGCCCCACAGTTCTTCCCCATAAATTATGGAGACCCTAATTTTCACATTATATATGGCTAATGCTGGACCTACCGTTTGGTGTAAGACAGCCGGTACTCTTTTAAAAAGGCCCCTGCTTATTGATTGTGCCTAAGGGCTAGTAAATCTATCTAAGGCTTCGAATTAATCCTCTTATCCATCGTTACACCCAGGTATGTGAAGGTGTCAGTTTGCTCCAAAGGTGCGGTATTCATTTCTACTCTGCCTTTCACTATTACTAAGGTGTAGAATATGGCCTACAGACAAGCCTCCTGTGCAGACAATTCATCTTTACTTTGCTGTGCTTGAACTTTGACATCAACTTCAGCAGAAGAGTGGAATTGAAGAAAATGTTTTCTAAAAAGCATTACTCAGAAATAGAGGTTCTGGGAATCTGGAGGAATAGTCAATGCTGTTAATTTCCTTCTGTGTGAAACAAGTTATTGCCTGGCTGGCTGCTCCCACACCAATCAGATTTTTGCTTAATGAGGAACTCTGGAAACCCACCTGGCCTCTGACTCACAGCATGCTGAAACCCGTCTTTAGTGCTTTGCACAAGTTGTAGATGATGAGTATATAGATGAAGATGAATGGAACTTGGCACATGTTAGTGCTACTTTACATGTTAGTGTTACTTTAATCTTTTGAAGCTAGTCCATTTTCACTCTCTTTGTTTTTTACATTGAGAGTACTGTAGCAAGGTTGGTACACATATCCTTGATAAATCTAGTCAAGGTACTGGAACAGCGTGTTATTTATGTCCGGCATTAAAAAAAACGATTTTTTAATGCAGAGTAGGAGTGCGTAAGGTTATTGCCATCTACTTTGTGTATGGTAAAGTGCTCTCTTAGAGAGGTGATGGATGGTACTTTTATATAACTGGGTATTTATGTGAGGAAGCCAAATTTCCATCCAGCATGTGCCCATTACTAGGGAAAAAAACAACCCAGCAATGACAGTTGGAGTCTCGAAGCCCAGGTTCTGAATCCTTAGGACACAGGTGCAATCATTACACTCTAAAAACAGATGATTTTGCAAAACCCTGAGTCAGAGGTAACAGAAATACTACTGATAAAAATAAGCACATATAATATTATAGTGCATACAGAACAAAAGGACAATTGTAACAAACAAACAACCCATCAGATGCTTCAGATTGTTGTCTTTGCTTTGAGTTGTTTTGCATTGTACTGGTGTGAGGAGAAAGACTCAATGGTCAGTTCAAGGCTAGACCCAAAGCCGCACCCATAAAGAGCAGCTTCCTATGGGACACAGCACTGTAGCCCCAGTCTACATAAAGTCTCCACTAACTGTGCATCTATAGTGTTATAAATATAAAATATGGCAACTCACTCTTGGAGATCCTTGTGGCTCTGGAAACGTCTAACCCCTAGAGTTTTCTTTTGTACACATCACGCCTATGCAGTTTTTGTTCATTGCACAATGCCTATCTTCTCACTCTTTCTCAAGGGTTGGAAGCCTGTCTCTAGCCAGAATAAGATGAACATGCACCTGTGCGCTGATGATCTATTAAGCTTCAAGGTTATACAGGCACGTGATTGCTATGCATACTAAACAACTTGGATAGTCCAGGCCTCGCAACGTCTACTCATTTATTCACTATGGCAAGTCAGATTTTATAAGGTAGAGCTAAGTTTAGGTCCTACTAGCCGTTCTGGCGAGAGAGGTGGAGCTGGCAAATAACAGTTGTTCTGTTACTTCAGAAGCTGAATGAGCAATACATATGTCTTTATCCCTTGTTTGTATCTTGTCACTTTAGCAGTAAAAGACAGAGGTCAAATGTCAGCTTATGTCTTCTTTTAAATTTCTTGTTATTTTGTCCTGGAGATTGGTGTTTACTTTTCTTTTTTCTGACTGCAAAATTAGAGGATTTTGTTAAGTGAAGTGCCTGTCAATCTGAAAGGCTGTATGATGTCAGTTTGTTTTCTAAAACAAAACATTTAAATAGCTTGTAAAAGAACGGAAGAAATATTTTCAAATATATCCGCAATTAGGAAACCACATTTTTGAAAATTCAGAAGGGTGATGGAAACAAAGATTTTTAAAGGATCAAAACAAATCAGAACACTTTAAATGGCAATGTGCAAATGCTAAATATTTGCAAAAACCCAATTTCCAAACAATATGATTTGGCTAGAATATAGTTTTTTCAGTAAAACTGCATGTAGGTGGGGAAAGTATGTAGCCATTTCAATACAAAAAGTCCTGACTGCAAATGGCAGTGTGCTACCATATCATGCTTTAGCAATAAATTTATTAAAAGTGAGTTTTTAAACATTCCTGCCCCTGCCTTGATTACAATGATGTTACTGGTGAACTAAGAGGCAGGTCATAGTATGTGCACCCTATATGTGGGCTTGATTCATATTATACATGGAGCAAATGTGTAGTCTATTAAATCAAACAAAATAGTCTTTTGCACATCAGACATGCTAAACTCACATATGTGACAGTACCCTCATGAGATAGTGAAGAGAAAAGCAGCTAGATAAAATATTTGTCCAGGATCCAACAATTTGAAACCAATTTATGGGCTGAGGGCATTACAGTTAGGTTAAGTAGATTATTCAGGTCACTAGACCTGTATGACTTGTATCGTATTTTATGATTTTTGAGGCCTGGATACTTTCTCAGCTTCTGCTGCTCCCCTGATATAGTTTATCTAAGTTACGTAAGGTCATGGCACCAAGGAGTTACACGAGTATCTCAAACTTGTTACACTTTCTCAATAAAACAGTTAATCATTCAGTATTCCCAGCTCACGATGAGTTACACTAGTTGTATTCTGGGATACTAACTAATTCTGTGCTACTACTTCTTGGTGCTATCCTTGTGTCTAAGCTAACTGTTCACAAATACTATTCCACAACACCTGTTTTTAAAATCAATAGAAGCTATGTTTAATGCAGCAGTGACCTGATACATCAGGAATATTTGGAAACGATACAACATGAATATTTGGGCACTTGCTTTTGTTGATTTACCAGAAAAACCTAGGGGGCTTGGGACCCTCAAATGATGTGCAGTACCATATAGTTGCATCGGCCTACTAAGCTTGCCAACTAAATAGCTCACCTAGGTTGCCACAGAAAAAGCACAAACACTAGAGACTGTTATACAACCACTTACAATGGTGGAGGCATTGATATGTGATACTTTTATGAATTCTAATTATCTTACGCCGACTGAACTGCTGGATATTGCTGGCAAAGGAGCATCAAACTGCCACATGAAACCTCTGAATATGCATGTGAAATCGCTTTATGGTGTTTTAGAAAGTTAGAAGAGTTGACTAGAGCAGCCGACATATGGGGCCAGATGGCAGCCAGGATCACCCTAGTGAGCGACCTATACAAAAATAAAGTTCACATTGGGAATACACCAGGAATATGAGGACATTAAGGGTAAGTTCCTGTTTTTTGATCGATCATACAGGCTGCACTCAAATTCTGGGTGAGCCAGGCAAATGGCCTAACGATCAACAACGTGCAACATACGATTATGATGCATGGAGACAGTAGGAAAATGGTAGTATCATTGTAAAAAGCACATGGGACACAGTCACATGCAGACCTAATGAGATTTCAGACTTGAACAAACAACCCACAGACACAGCATTGTATTGAATAAATCATTAAAATACAGTCATAGATTTTCCAGAAACTCAAGATTCAAACTCATAAAATTTAAATATTTACACGAAAGGTATTTAAAGCCCAGCGTACTAGCAGGTGCACCAAGGTACGAGTCATAAGTGCTCCAGTTGTAATGAGGAAGTAAAAGGTTTCTTCGACATGATATGGGACTGTGCACTGATAAGAACATACTGGTACACTGTGATTGCCACATTAGCAGACACTGCTGGAAAACAATACTGATCTTCCCTGAAACCTGCTTGTGCCCCAGCTGACAAGAACAAAGAATAACATACTAACAAGCAGATTTAAAGGCCTAGCTTTTGTGCTGGTAACATAAGTAGGGCACCATCAAGCAGAACTACTGTTAAATGTTGGGGATATCTTAGTGTGAGAGTTTCTGATTGGAAACAAAGGAGAAATGCCGGATGGTCCAGTAGTGAATCAAATCCCCAATGGGGGTGAAGTAGGATTTCACTGACTGGATGACAGAACGTCTGCCTTAATTTTTGCCCAGTTCAAACATATCAACTGATAAAGTCAGATTGTGGTATTGTGGCGGTGGACTCACAAGAAATTACTGGTAGCCACCATATTCCCTTCCATGGGGATTAGGCAGTCTCACTCCAATCAGTACGCATGTGTGGAAGACTGGGAGGAAACGTGGTGGTCTTGCTCACCCCAGAGAGGGAGAGCACAGAAGCCATCAACTGTGTACCCCAAGGTGAGGCTATCCTAAATGATCTCCTTTTGCTGGGAACATCCTTATATCCCAATAGTAACTAATACTAGACATTACAGTGGTCCCTCACACTGGGGAATCTGTGGGATTCCTTGTGCATGGATGGTCACCATATCCCAGGGGTGAAAGTTGTCCTGAAAAGCTTTTAGCCAGCTCTAGGTTTGCCTTTTTCTATTATCCGAAACTAAAAATAACCTTTCTCACTAGAAACAACATTTGTACTAAATCCAGCTTTTCAAAGATTACTGCCCATTCCATAAAAAGTGAATGTTGGGTTAAGTTTTTTAGGTATATCCAATTGTTTAATAATAAATTAACTGCACAGAAATATTTTAATTTACTTCTTACCTGTAGAGTCAGAATTCTTTAGAGTCAACTCGTATGTTAAATCTGAAAAATAAATTGATGAATTAAACATTTAATATTATTTATATGCCACAGTGAGACTCAACTTCAACAGAACTATGAAAACTATTTTTATAGACCTATTTGTGCATTCCTGAAGTGCAATATGAATTCTCAGGGACTAACGTGTCATGCTTTTGCAACTTGGTAAAGAAATTCTGGACATATTAGCCACCTGTGTCCGGTCTCAAAGATGAGGTCAAATGAATGAATGAATGAATGAATGAAATGATCTTTATTCGGATTGTGATAAATCCATAAAAGTACATACAGAATGAAATATTTAAAATACATAAAAACATATATAAAAGTTAAAAAATATAGCCCAATTTGGCATGAGCAGCATATGTGGCGTAAAGTGCATGATACAAGATATAAGACATTAAACAATTAAGAAATGCATTCATAAATTTCAGTTTAGCTAATACCAATAATCATTGATTCCATACATATAATTAAACCTCTATACAATTTGTATTTGGAATTTAAAGTGCGTTATGCATCCATAGGCCATTATGCATGTTCCATACTTGCCCTCGATTTCACACAGGCTTTTATGAAGCAGCTTACAGTGAATATAACATCATCAGTTGGTAACATTTGCAAAAATTTCAATGCCAATTTAAAGTCTCTTAGGTTGTATTTTCTAAAGATTGGCATTAGATAATGATGGATATAAAATTTATAATGGCCACAGAAAATAAAGTAATGCAGTAAACTTTGTTTCCCACCGACAGAGCACGGACAGTCAAGTTCTTCTAGATTCTTATTATAGCCGAGTGGGAAACTCAGTAAATTTACAATACTTCCATCCCGGAACCTAAATAAAAGGCTCCGGTTCCATCTTCCTATTGGTATTGACAAATATCTACAGGGCTTGTATGGTTTATTTAAAATATTATTACCTGTCTCAGTTAGTGGAAGATATTTAATAATAGCTGGTTTCATTGTTTCAGTTCTCATACGTTCCTCTTTATATATTTCAAACAGTGCCCGTTTTACATTATTCTTGTGGGCGGGGACAATAGTATTTGGGGAGCTAAACAAAGAGCCAGGTCCCACGCTAATCAGGCTAGTCTTGACCGCATTTAGCCAAGGTATGAGATGAGATCGTTCATGTGATAGACAATCTGAAATTATGCTGCGGGTCAAGGAAGCCGCTGGATTTGTCCATATTTTTATCCAAAAAAGCGTAGGCCTTGACCTAATAAAATCAGCTATATAAGGCAACATAAGTTCTTGGTGACAAATGAATGTTGGCGCACAGTTCCTGCAAAATCTATTTTCCTCCAACTGCAAAGGCATGCTGTTACAATAACCCCACACTTCAGATCCATATGTCCCAGTTGGCTGACATTGGGTACGATAAATATTTAACAGGGGGGTAATCACATCAGCAGTTCTCGGTTGACGAAGAGATAAAATTGAATTAATTGATTTACCAATCTTATTTCTTGCGTGGGCAGTGTGATGCTGCCATGAACCTAAATAGGGGAAAGTGCTAGTGCATTTTAATTCATTTTCACCACTTTTAATTGGGAGGATGTTGTATCTTTTCGGTCCACAGTTCATGATAAATGATTTTTTAAAATGGGTATTTAAACCTAAATCAGACATAAAAACAACAAACCCTGTGATTAGTGAGCGCAAAGCATTTGGGGTACGCCCCATTAATACTGCGTCATCCGCATAGAGTAAGGTAGTAATGGGGGAACCATTTATAATTGGAACATCCTTGGAGTTCTTTATCAGGGCAGGGCTCAGTCCATTAATATATAAAATAAAAAGCAAAGGGGCGAGTACACAGCCCTGTCGGACTCCTCTTCTAATGGAAATATCATCAGATAATTCACCATCATTGTTAATGCGTACTCTTGCCTTAAGGTCCCTATGTAGATATGAAAGTAAATATACTAATGAATCATCTAAACCATAAGCGAGCAATCGTGACCATAACCTAGAGCGATTGACAAAATCAAAAGCGGAACTCAAATCCATAAAACCTAAATAAAGAGGGGACTTTTTAACGATAATATATTTGGCCATGATTAGGTTCAAGTTGAGACACTGCTCAACCGTGCCCACATGGCTTCTAAACCCCAATTGGCTGCAATGTAACACATTATTATCCTCGGCCCATTCCCTTATCCTCTTGAATAGTACCCTACCAAGGACTTTTAATGTATTGTCGATCCGTGAGATCGGATGGTAGCAGGCCGGATCGGCCCTGTCACCTTTCTTGAATATTGGTACGATGACACTGTTCGACCAGGATTCGGGAATGGAGCTGTCGGTCAGATTGTTAAATAGGTTGCATAATAGAGGGGCCCAAAAGTTAATTTCCGATTTAATCTGGTCGATAGATAGACCATCAGGGCCAGGGGCTTTATTGCTAGCACTGTCCAAAATTGCATCCTCAACCTCAGATATTGAAAAGTTCAGTTGTTCTGCATTATTTAATAGGGATGCAGAATCTATAGTAGGGGCTGCTATGTTATAGATTTTGGAGAAGTGCTCCACCCAGACCTCTCCATTTATGTTACAGTTAATTGGTTGGATGTTTGAACCAAAAGACCTGAGTGATTTGACTTCTCTCCAAAACCCAGCGGTGTCTTTTAGCGAAGCAGTCCGCGTGAGTGACTCCCAGTGGTTGACCACTAAAGCCTCCGATCTTATCCGTAGGGCAGGTTTATATTTAGATCTTAATTCTCTCACTAGGTTAAAATCCCTAGGATTTTGTTGTAGAGCTGCCCTCAGTTCCCTATTGGCCTTTGAGCACGCGGAGTCAAACCAGCGAGGGCTGTGATCTATATTGGGCCTAGATGGTTTAGAAGATTCCCTTCTAACTGCCCCACAAAGATTACTAAATGCAACAACCAGTTCTTTGCCAGTACTATCAAGTGACAAGCAGGTCTCTATTAACAGAGGATGCTTTTTAATTACCTTGGCTAGGATAACTTTATTATCCACCCCTTTCCATATTAATCTTAGTCTGTCGGTAGACAGTACCAGATTTTGTGGCCCATTCTCACATCTCAAGGCAGCCTTTATGGTCTGAGGATTGTCTAGATATATTCTGAGCGGGTAGTGGTCACTATATGCGCTGCTGATAACCTCAGCTTTTCGAATTATATCACACAGGGACGGACAAAGAAATATATAATCTATCGTGGAGGCGCAGCCTTGACCTATATAGGTGGGTGTAAATATATTTTCAGCACTAGTTCCAGACAAAGAAATATATAATCTATCGTGGAGGCGCAGCCTTGACCTATATAGGTGGGTGTAAATATATTTTCAGCACTAGTTCCAGAAATTTCCATAGCATTTGCTAAATTACGAGATGCTAATAGATTCTTCAGCTCCTCACCATTACGACATGGGGCACTAGTGCGATACATATGAGCGTTAAAATCACCTCCTATACAAATACCGTCAAAGGACCCATACTTCAGCCCCTCCACGATATCCTCAATAAAGTTAAACAAAGACAAAAAGTTTCCATTGGGATGGTTAACAAAGTCATTATTGTAAAAATTAATTATACATAAAATCATCCTGTTAATGTATTTCACAGCCATAAAACATTTGCCTGGTGTTGGGATCTGTTTGGTTTGTACCCCGGGTTGTATCTTAGACCAAATAGATAGCCCCCCACTGGGGCGTCCCATGGATGAAGCTGAGGCCTTTAAGTTATAACAACAGAAGCCCTCCATTGTGGGGTTAGTTATGCACCAAGTCTCTTGAAGCAACAGTATGTCACAATTGTTATTAACCCAGTCCGACCATTCTTTAATTTTCAGTTTGGAGTTAAGACCCGCTATGTTCCAACTTACAAGAGAAAGTACAGAATCCAAGGGGTTATTATTCATAGATTGGCCTCTACCTGAAATCCCTGTCAAGGAATGTGAGGCTTCCTGATTTCCATTGATGAAAGTTGGTGATGGAACGACTGAGTTAGCTGGCTTAATCGGAGAGGGTCAATCTAACATATCCAAACCTGACAAAGGTGCAAACCTGTTGTATGTATTAAAAGGGAAAGCAACTGGCTGAAATTGCATAGCAGATGGCTGAAAATACCTGGGTGGAGGGTGAAAGTGCATTAAAGGCGGTCGAAAATGCATAGGGGGTTGTCTGTAAAAATAGCTTAAAGGTAGCATAGTTGCAACCGTTGAAATGGCTGAACAGTTACCACTTATGTTAAGCAGATGTCTTACGGTCCCTGGGTTTTTAAAGTTAAGAACTATACAATCCCCGTCCTTATCTTTAGGTAGTGGTCCAATCCAAGACACCCTGCGAACCGATATGATTTCTCTTGATATATCATATCCAACACCCTTGTATTTAGTTAGCCAGTCTATGCACTTGTTTCGTAGTTGTACCCAGGTTTCCCCCTGATCCTCCCTCAGCACTGGTACTCCTGCCAAAACCAGAACGAACGGACAGGCATCCGGTGGCAAGTGTAGTGGTAAAACAGGCCCTTCGTGTTTGCGAGGCCTGTTGGACCCTGCTTGGGTGGTACCTTTGTTGTTATCTACAGTTGATGTTATTGCTGTAGTGGGTTGGATAAGGCCGTCATCCTTACTGATGGCGTTTTTGTTGATAGTAACCAACGGGGTAGTTTTCCTAGGTGCAGGGGTTGGGATAGTTTTAGCAGCTATACTGGGTTTTGCACACTTGACCCCTGTGTTAACAGTTCGGGGTTGGGTTGTAGGTTGTATGATGGGCGGTGATGATGTTCCCAAGTTATTCGTGCCCTCATCCAATGTAATACGGGCGTCCTGTGTTTTTAGTGATAGGGTGTTGCTTAGGGATTCAAGTTCTTTTAGGAGACGGTCGGCTCTAATTTGATCCAAAATAATAGACCCCTTCCTTTTGGCTTCATCGTTTTTAACCAGGTTATCTAATCTGTCCAATCTTTTAAAAACATTATTAAACTGGCTGATCATAAGTTTTTCCAATCGGTTAAAAACAGTGTCCACTATAGTTTCTATAAGGTTCCCATTTTGTTTGGAGAGATTATAATTATCTCCCATTAATGTTGTTTGGGTCCATATAGTATTAAAATTCCCACTGGGGTGAATGGTGGGCGAGGGAGAAATGCTATCTATATACGCTGAGTCTTTTTCCTCCAAAGGAACAGTTACTGCCCCCAAGGATTTTTGTTTGTTCCACAAGCTTTGGGGGGTAGGCTGACTTTTATTCGTTAAAGGTTGTTTCCTTTTATTAGCGCTTTGCTTAGTAGTACCTCTTTTTCTTTTTTCCCCTCCCGGTTTGTTACTACTGGAATCCGTAATATCCAGAGTAATAACATCATCCTGGGAAACAGTTGTGCTAATAAGGATAGTTTCTGTTTGCGGAGGCACTGGAGGTGCTGATGACAGTACCGGCTGTAAACTAGCAACAGCGGTTGTAAAAGGGATAGAATCTGCAGCTATATAGGTAACAGTGTTTTCGTCTTCCAAAACAATGGGCACATCTACAGACGGAAGTAATGGCTTAACCACAGTAACCTCAGGGATAATATGGATATTTCCATGTGCACAATTAGTAACACTCGATATGTTGTTGGTGACAAATGAGCCCATGGAGAACCTCCTCTCGGTCTCTACAATTTCATTAAAAGCAGTTTCAATCAATGTTTCAAAAGATGTGATGAGAGAGACGGAGGCAGAGGTATCAGCACCCTGAGAAGATATATCAATATGGGTGTTTGTAGCAGTGAAGTCACCCATATTTGTGCCTGAGTGTAATACGTACGTTTAAACAAATCTTAGGGGGGTGGCCCGCCCGACCACAGTCGTCCACGGATGGCCACAGACGGCCCGCCCTTTTCCCGGGCTTCTCCCGCGCGCGACTCGCGGGTGCGAGAGGCGTTCCCTGCTGATGAAGCGCCTCCTGGCGCGTGTCCGTCGTCACTTCCGCCACGTCCACCCCCGGGGCAGCTGGGTGATGTAGTTCCCCAGCTGCTGCTGCACAGGGTGGATGGCGGTGGATGGCGGTGGATGGCGATGTGAGCGCTGGCCGTTTCCCTCACGGCGCGGTTGTGGAGCAGAGCGAAGCAGGGGTAAGTTTACAAATCACGTTGGCCGTTCCCCTCACGGCAGGTTAGGCAGTGTTGAGATGTCCCCAGAGCGCTTCGGCGCTCCCTGCTGATGAAGCGCCTCCTGGCGCGTGTCCGTCGTCACTTCTGCCGCGTCCACCCCCGGGGCAGCTGGGTGATGTAGTTCCCCAGCTGCTGCTGCACCGGGTGGATGGCGGTGGATGGCGATGTGAGCGCTGGCCGTTTCCCTCACGGCGCGGTTGTGGAGCAGAGCGAAGCAGGGGTAAGTTTACAAATCACGTTGGCCGTTCCCCTCACGGCAGGTTAGGCAGTGTTGAGATGTCCCCAGAGCGCTTCGGCGCTCCCTGCTGATGAAGCGCCTCCTGGCGCGTGTCCGTCGTCACTTCCGCCGCGTCCACCCCCGGGGCAGCTGGGTGATGTAGTTCCCCAGCTGCTGCTGCACCGGGTGGATGGCGGTGGATGGCGGTGGATGGCGATGTGAGCGCTGGCCGTTTCTCTCACGGCGCGGTTGTGGAGCAGAGCGAAGCAGGGGTAAGTTTACAAATCACGTTGACCGTTCCCCTCACGGCAGGTTAGGCAGTGTTGAGATGTCCCCAGAGCGCTTTGGCGCTCCCTGCTGATGAAGCGCCTCCTGGCGCGTGTCCGTCGTCACTTCCGCCGCGTCCACCCCCGGGGCAGCTGGGTGATGTAGTTCCCCAGCTGCTGCTGCACCGGGTGGATGGCGGTGGATAACGGTGGATGGCGATGTGAGCGCTGGCCGTTTCCCTCACGGCGCGGTTGTGGAGCAGAGCGAAGCAGGGGTAAGTTTACAAACCACGTTGGCCGTTCCCCTCACGGCAGGTTAGGCAGTGTTGAGATGTCCCCAGAGCGCTTCGGCGCTCCCTGCTGATGAAGCGCCTCCTGGCGCGTGTCCGTCGTCACTTCCGCCGCGTCCACCCCCGGGGCAGCTGGGTGATGTAGTTCCTCAGCTGCTGCTGCACCGGGTGGATGGCGGTGGATGGCGGTGGATGGCGATGTGAGCGCTGGCCGTTTCCCTCACGGCGCGGTTGTGGAGCAGAGCGAAGCAGGGGTAAGTTTACAAATCACGTTGGCCGTTCCCCTCACGGCAGGTTAGGCAGTGTTGAGATGTCAAATGTTTCAACTCTTAAAGTCCAAATAAAAAGCCTCTCGTAGCTTCCAGGGCAGAAAAAATCTAATTTAAGATTATTTGCCTTACCTTTAAGTGTTCTGTAAAAAACTTTCCAGTATAAGTCCAAGACAAGATGACTAAAACACAACCGTCCCATCCTTTCCACTCCAGAGATGAAAACATCCTAGTCATACCAAGATCTAGAGCATAGTCGATAAGAGATTACAGTGCTGGCACCTAGTGTCAGGAATAATCTTCCCTCAGAGATCTTCAATGTCCCATCCGTATACTGTTCAGATGAAAACTGAAAACACAAATTGTAAATTGATACTTGTATAGCGCACTACTTACCCGCAAGGGTCTCAAGGCGCTTGTACGAATACCGCTGTGGAACCCGTCCTGGCATTCCCTGTGAGGCGTCCACTCCTGGGCATCCCCAGGGTGAAGGCCAGGCATCCTTAGCGTTGTAGGGGCCGTTGTGGAGATTAAGCAAGCTATTGCCCAGAGTTGCAGAGTGGAACTCTATGATTGGAATAGGCACCCAGGCGAGAATTATCAGGTCCGTGGAATTTTTGAGCCCAAGACCCGCCGAGGCGGGGAATTGAACCCTGGTCCCAGGCTAGACCTCTGCATCAGGGTCTGCCGCACTAACCATTGAGCCACACTTCTCCACAAACACAACCCTGGTGCCAATTGCGGCTCTCATAATGTTTTACTCTAACGTATTATACATTAATGTATTGTACTTCACCCTCATGTACATTTCATTAATACGGATGTCCCGATTGACTGGTCCGACCATTACCTCATCCTCTTCTCGATAAACAACGCTGCTCAGCTCCGTTCCCCCAGAAATATTAAACATAAGAAAATAACCAGAAATCTTCACTTGATTCCTCCGGGTGAGCTGGAATATAAAATCATAGCAAAACTTCAACTTCCCCCTTCCTCACTAAATACTAATGACCTTACTGACCACTACAGCAAAGCCATCATTGAGGTCATTGACCAAATTGCCCCGGCCAAATTAAAATCCCCAAAAAACATGCCCTCCGAATCCTGGTTCAACGCTGATCTCAACAGTGAGAAACGCTCGCTCAGGATGACCGAACGCACTTGGAGACATCATCCCTCCCCCTCTAAACTTGCCCTCCTCAGAAGTGCTAGGGCCAATTATAAGAAACAAATCTTCAATGAAAAGGCCTCCTTCTTCCGTGCCCAGCTTGACAGAGCCAGGAATAGACCCAGGGAACTATTCAGAATTATCAAAATTCAAACAGCTTCTGCCCATCCCAAACCGACTGCCTCTATCGATCGATGTGAGGAAATTGTTACCTTCTTTTCTGAGAAAATTGCCGAGATTGATCTATCCTTCCTTTTACCACCCCACCAGAGAGCTCATCTATACTACAGGTCTTTCCACCCAAGTCTCCTCTGACTCCTTCACCCCCTCCTGACTCTATCCCGCTCCAGCACTCCAGTGCCCCCCTGGAACATTTCCCTTTCCCTGTCCACAGCTAAAAAATAACGCGTCTTACCTTCATTTTAGCCCAGTTACCGAGCGAGAAGTCCTCAAAATCATCACTAAACTTAAACCCTCCTCTCACACCTTTGACCCGCTCCCCGCCAACCTCGTTCAAGATTTAAAGCACATCATTGCGCCTTATTGGACTTCCATCATCAACTCCTCCTTGGCCACTGGCTGCGTCCCTATCTCCCTCCAGCTCGGCCAAATCTCTCCCATCCTCAAAAATCCCAATGCTGATACTAATGACTTCAACAATTTACGCCCTATCTCTAATATTCCCCTTTTATCCAAGGCCCTCGAAAAATGCGCCTTGATTCAACTGGACAAACACATCGACTCATTTAATCTCTTGGACACACTACAGTCAGGCTTCTGTAAAGGCTGTAGCACTGAATCCGCGATGTTCAATAGTGTTGATGACATCCATCACTCCCTTGACAAAGGGGAGGCATCCCTTCTCCTTCTCCTCGACTGATTTTGATACTGTCAACCGCTCTACCTTCTCTTCGTCCACAAAAACAACCAGCTCCCCATGCAACATTGGTTCTCTGACCTTAAAGCCCTCAACTGCTCCTTGTCCCCCTCTAGCTCAGTTAAATCTCTCGGAATAAGCCTTGACCAAAACATCTGCCTCTCCCCCCACATAAAAAACGCAGCTAAAGCTGCTCTCTTCTCCCTACATCACCTTAAAAAAATCAAACCTTTTATTCCTGCTGATGACTTTAATTCCGTTGTTCAATCACTTGTCCTCTCGAAATTGGACTATGGTAACGCCTTACTTGCCGGAACACCCAAAGTCCAACTAGCCCCAATCAAGTCTGTCCTCAACCTCGCGGCCAGGCTTATTTCGAACTGCAAGAGGTTTGAGCACATCTCCCCTATCCTCAAAGATCTCCAATGGCTTCCCATCGAAGGCAGATCCTCCTACAAGAACGGGTGCATTACACACAAAGCCTTACATCTTCAAACCCCACTGTATTTCTCACAAAAACTTCGTAAAGCTGGCTGCTCTAGAGACCTGAGCTCCAATTCCCTCATCCTGGTTCCCCACTTGGTTCACAAGATATCCACCCAATCTCGCTCTTTCTCCGGCTTTGCTCCTTCCAACTGGAACTCTCTCTCCAAGGAGTTACGTTGTAACCCTTCATACGCCAGCTTCAAAAAAGATCTCAAGCGTCACCTACTCCACAAATACTGGGGTCCTTAATTCCGGCCTCCTTTCAGGTTCCCACAACATACCCAGGACAGTATGACGTTTCTCTCCACATCATTCCTGACTCACTTCTTTCGGCTTTCCCCTTCACCCATTCCCTATCCTCCTCTAGTGGCTCCCTTTCAATCACTGCCTTTTCCTACATGCCTGCTCCTCCCCCTCTCCCTCTTCGGTATTTCCCTGCCTCCTAACGTTCCACTTTCAATCCCTGGCCTCCCACGATGACACAGCTATCCTTTTCCTGTTATTGACTAAATGTACTGTTGATTTTTCTGTTTATGGATTTTTCATTAATCACATTTGGCTCATATTTGTACTAAATACCATTTTGTTACTTGTTTTCCACTTTCTACCCTGTAAAGCGCTCTGATACCCTCGGGTCTAGCCAGCGCTATATAAAATCGTTAAATAAATAAATAAATAAATTACAAATGTAAAAAAATATTCCAGCAACTCCTGTGAAATATTATGCTAGGCTTTGCTCTCTCTATGACATCTATATGCACAAGTTACTACTTGTGTAACGATATATCTGTAAGAGACATTAGTTAGTGATAGATTCCTTACCTTAGAATATCCCCAGGCGTCAGACTGGATCCGGAAATTTTTGCGTAGCAATACCCCTGCGCGCTGGTAGGCGTCGTCTGCGGCTCCGCGTCCGTCGTCGGCGTCGTGAGCGCCGGAATGACGTCATCGGAGTATATAGACGGCGCCCATGCGCGCTGACGTCAGTTCTGATAACACAGCTTTTCCGCGCCAGATACGCAGAGCCATGATAGAACTAACACTGGTGCCATTGAAACTAGGGCCCTGAAAGGGGATGACCTTAACCCTAAATATCGGTTCGCAGAACGGGGAGGATGGGAGGGCGGTAAGGAATCTATCACTAACTAATGTCTCTTACAGATATATCGTTACACAAGTAGTAACTTGTGCATCTGAAAGAGACACGTTAGTGATAGATTCCTTACCTTAGAATAGATACCCCAGCAATACCAACCCCGGTGGTGGGTCTGCGAACCAATATCACACCAGAAAGTCCTGGAGGACGGAACGGCCAAAGAAGCCATCCCTCCGGACCTGACTGTCCAGGCAGTAGTGTCTTGCAAACGTGTGCAGCGAGGCCCACGTGGCTGCCTGACAGATGTCCTGCAGGGGGACACCGCGGCCCAGGGCAGTTGTTGTCGCCGTGGCCCGAGTGGAGTGAGCCCGCAATCCAGCCGGGGGCTCCTTCCTCGCCATAGAGTAGCATGCTTGGATGCACAAGATGATCCACCTGGAGATGGTCCTCTTGTGTACAGCCTTTCCCTTCTTCGCGCCCACGTAACCAACGAAGAGTTGGTCATCCACCCGGAATTGGCGAGTGCGGTCCAGGTAGTAGGAGAGCGCACGTTTTGGATCCAGACGGTGGAGCCTCTCTTCCTCTTTCGAGGGATGCGGAGGCGGAAAGAAGGTGGGCAAGGTGATGGACTGCCCGATGTGGAAGGCCGTGACAACCTTGGGCAGAAAGGAAGGTCGTGTACGCAACACCACCTTATCAGGATGAACAGATAGGAAAGGCGGAGAAGAAGAAAGAGCCTGGAGCTCACTCACCCTCCTGGCAGAGGTGATGGCAACCAGGAAGGCCGTCTTCAGCGTAAGGAGACGAAGAGGACAGTTATGAAGTGGCTCAAAGGGAGCACACATCAGATAGGTGAGAACAAGGTTCAAGTCCCACTGGGGCATCACGAAGGGAACAGGAGGGAACATGTGTGTGATGCCCTTCAGAAATCTACTCACTATAGGGGACTTGAACAAAGAAGGCTGATCTGGTAGCCGCAAGAAGGCAGAAAGAGCAGAAAGGTACCCCTTAAGAGTGCCCAGAGCAGAGCCCTGCTGGGCAAGGGAAAGAAGAAAGAGCAGCACTTCCGAAAGGGGTGCAGAGAGGGGATCCACAGCCTTTGCTGCGCACCATGCCACAAATCTATTCCACCGGCAGGCGTATACCGACTTTGTGGAGGGACGCCTGGCTGCCAGAATGATGTCACAGACTTCGGGAGGCAAGTCAAATGGCCTCAACTGCCGCCGCTCAATCTCCAAGCTTGTAGGTGGAGACTGGACAGGTTCGGGTGCAGGACCGTCCCCTGCTGCTGCGACAGAAGGTCCTCCCGAAGAGGCAGACGAATCGGGGGATCGACTGACATGCTGAGTAGCTCGGGATACCAGTATCTTCGAGCCCAGTCCGGAGCCACAAGGATAACTTGGGCCCGGTCGCGCCTGATCTTCTTCAGCACTCTGGGCAGAAGTGGTATAGGCGGAAAGGCGTACAACAGGCCGCAGCTCCACTCGCGACGAAAAGCGTCTCCGAGCGAGTGCCGCCTTGGAAACTCCAACGCGCAGAACTGCAGACATTGAGCGTTCTCTTCTGTGGCGAATAGATCTAACCAAGGCTCTCCCCACTGTCGAAAGAGACCTTGCGCCACGTCCGAGTTCAGACGCCATTCGTGATCCATCATGCACCGGCGGCTGAGTTCGTCCGCCCTGGCGTTCAGAGAACCTGCCAGGTGTTGAACCACCAGAGTCACGCCCTGATGTTCCAGCCACTGCCAGAGGCGCAGAGCCTCGTGGCAAAGGGTCCACGACCCCACACCGCCCTGTTTGTTGCAGTACCACATGGCGGTGGTGTTGTCGGTGAACACTTGCACCCGCTCCCCTTGACAGAGGGGAGGAATGCCTTCAGTGCAAGACGAATCGCCCGCAGCTCCAGAAGGTTGATGTGGAGCCGGGACTCCGCCGGAGACCAGAGGCCTCTGATCTCCGCCTCTCCCATGTGGCCTCCCCAGCCCTGGAGGGACGCGTCCGTCACAACTACGTGCTCCGGCTGGGGTAGAGAGAGGGGTCTGCCACTGACCCAGTCGCGGTCCGTGAGCCACCACTGCAGTTGCTTCGCAGTGCCCTCCGAGATCAGGACATGATCGGACAGGTTGCCCTGATGCTGGGCCCACTGAAACTTCAGGTCCCACTGCAGAGCCCGCATCCGCCACCTGGCGTGACGCACCAGAAGGATGCAGGAGGCCATCAGTCCCAGAAGCCGTAGCGTCAACCTGACCGAGACCCGGGATAACGGCCCGAAGATGGGAATCAGAGCCTGAATATCCCGAACCCGCTGCTCGGGTGGGTAAACCCGAAACTGCGCCGAGTCGAGAACCGCTCCGATGAAGAGGAGCTTCTGAGAGGGACACAGGTGTGACTTCGGCACATTGATGGAGAACCCCAGCAAGTGCAGGAGGTCGGCCGTAGTCTGGAGGTGGCTGACGACTGTCTGGGGCGAGCCCGCCTTCAACAACCAGTCGTCGAGGTAGGGGAAGACTGATACCCCTTGCCTGCGCAGATGGGCTGCGACCACCGCCATCACCTTCGTGAACACCCGTGGGGCGCTGGTAAGGCCGAAGGGGAGCACGGTAAACTGAAAATGCTCTTGGCCTACCGTGAACCGCAGGTAACGCCGGTGGGCCGGCAGGACGGGGATGTGGAAATAGGCGTCCTGCAAGTCCAACGCTACCATCCAGTCTCCTGGGTCCAGGGCAGCCAGGACCTGAGCCAAAGTGAGCATCTTGAACTTCTCCGTCCGGAGGAAGCCGTTGACGTTCCGTAGGTCCAAGATAGGGCGTAGGCCCCCTTTGCCCTTCTTGGGTACCAGAAAGTAGTGGGAGTAACAGCCACGTCCTACTTCTGGCCCAGGAACGCGCTCGATGGCCCTCTTGGCCAAGAGGGCCGAAACCTCCTCTTGCAGAAGTTGCAAGTGATCCCCCGACACACGGTGGCATTGAGGTGGCATGGATGGAGGGGAAGACTCGAAGGGGAGGGAGAAACCCCTTCGGACAATTTGCAGCACCCACCTGTCCGAAGTGACTGTATGCCAGTGGGAGAGGTGATGGCGAACCCTGCCTCCCACAGGCGTCACATGGGCCTGAAAGCTCGGACTAGGAAGGTTTTGAGGCGGGGGCTGCTGAGGGAGGTGTGGACTGGCCTCGCCGCTGGCCCCGACCACCGCCACGGCGGTTCCCACGGCCGCCACCGCGTTGCTGAACATTCTGCGGCGCGTGGCTGACGGTCCGTGGTGGGGCGCCCCTTCCGTGGCCACGAAAGGAGCGAAAGGCACCCGATTGCTGGCGTGGGGCCGTAAGGCCCAAGGACTTGGCCGTGGCCCTGGAGTCCTTAAAACGTTCCAGCGCATGGTCTGCCTTGTCGCCGAAGAGGCGACGGCCATCAAACGGCATGTCCAGGAGAGTGGCCTGGACATCGGCCGAGAAATTGGCGGACCTCAACCAGGCGTGGCGTCGAACCGCCACCGTCGTTGCCATCGCCCTGCCCAGTGAGTCCGTGGTATCCAGCCCACACCGGATGGAAAAGCGTGCCGCATCTCGGCCGTTCGCAAGGGTTTGGCTGAGTTTAGCCCTGACCTCCTCAGAGCATTGTGGCAGCACCTCCGCAACCGTGTCCCACAGAGTGTGGGTGTAGCGGCCCAAGAGACAGTTGGTGTTTACTGACCGGAGCCCTAGGCTCACAGACGAGAAGACCTTCTTCCCGAACTGCTCGTATCTCTTGGATTCCCGGTCGGGCGGGGCCGACGGGAATGCGGTCTGGGAGTTGGAGGCCTGGATGACCAGGCTCTCGGGGGTGGGGTGGGTGGACAAAAAGCAAGGGTCGCCCGGTGCCGGGCGGTAGCGTCTGGCCACGTTCCTATCCACAGGGGGACCTGTGGCGGGCTTGGACCAAGTGCCCAGCAGAACGTCACACAAGGCCTCATTGAACGGCAGAAGGGGCTCCGCGGAGCCGGACTGCTGTTTGAGTACCTCAGTGAGGAGATTAGTCCTCACGGCCGCGACGGGGAGCTCAAGGTTTAGGGCCTTAGCTGCCTTCGTCAACACTACGCTGTAAGCAGAACCCGCCTCCGAAGCCACAGTCGGGGGCGACGTAAATCCAGTGTCTGGCGATGTGTCAATACCACTGGCCTCCCCAAGCTCATATGTCCAGTCCTGATGAGACTGGCATTCACGTGCCAGAGGGTCCTCGGACCCCTCCCACTGCTCCTCGTCACCCGGCTCCTGGAGACCAGGACGAACAGCCAGGGCCTCCTCGTGGAGATAGAATTCTCCGAAGGCCGACGGAATCGGCGCCCAGCGGCGCCCCTCTGACGCCTGAGGTGGACCGTAGGAAGCATTGGGGTCGGCAACCACCACGGCTGCCGGGGACGACACCTGAGGGGACGTCGCCGGTGAGGTCGTAGGGTCGACCGGCGAGGTCCCGGATCCGGAGCCGGATCCAGCGAGGTCGCGCGGCGCCGGGACCGAAGTCGCCAGCGGCGCCGGGGCCGAAGCACCCGACGTCGTCGGGGCCGAAGCGCCCGACCCGGAAGGACCTCCAGACGGAGCCGCTCGGCCCGAAGGCGCCACGGGAACCGACTGAGGAGGGAGGGCCCTCATGGCCATGAGGTACCTCTCGACCTCCTCCTGCGACGCGCCGTGCCCAGGGACCCGAAGGTGTGGGGCAGGCGGCGACGCTTGCGACTCCCGCGGAGCCGCGTGGGCGGTGTCGCCCGAATCCCCGGTCGCATCGTGCGAGCGACGGGGCGGGTCGGAGGACCGATGGTGTCGCTCCGACCTCTCGTGCCTCTTACCTGAGGACTTGGAACCAGACGATCGGTGACCACTCCCGGAACGTCGATGACTCCGACCTCGCGACCTGTCCCTCGACCTCCCGTGGGACCGGGACCGGGACCTGGAGCGGCGCGGGGCCGACTGCCTCAGCTCGAGACGCTTGCGGGACCGCTCCCGCCTAGCCTTCGACGTCAGGGCCCGGCAGTCGTCACAGGATCGATCGTCGTGGTCGAGGCCTAAGCACTTCAGGCACCGGCGATGGGGGTCCGTGACCGACATGAGTCGGCCGCACTTCGAGCAAGGCTTGAACCCGGGCATCCCTGGCACCGATAGTCGAGAATCGACTAACTAGAGGATCAAAAAGATCAAAAAAGTTTTCAGTCAAAAAGTGACTGGGGGTAGAGCTTCTTCCGGATCTGCGCTAGCTGGCGCGGAAAAAAGAAGAACTGACGTCAGCGCGCATGGGCGCCGTCTATATACTCCGATGACGTCATCCCGGCGCTCACGACGCCGACGACGGACGCGGAGCCGCAGACGACGCCTACCAGCGCGCAGGGGTATTGCTACGCAAAAATTTCCGGATCCAGTCTGACGCCTGGGGATATTCTAAGGTAAGGAATCTATCACTAACGTGTCTCTTTCAGATGTAATAATATTTGGTGTACTTCAAGATGGGGTTAGTGATCCAGCAGTTATAATTACATCAAATAGTGATTGGTGGGGAAATTATTTCGAACTAACTTTTAGACGTTTAGTTACGGGGTGGGGGAGGTTCTACATAGGTGGAAAGGAGCTTTAATTAAACCAATTTTTAAGAAAGGAAATTATAATGACACAAACAATTATAGGCTCATAGGCTTAACTCACATTGGGTTGAAGGTATTTTGTAAATTAGATGCAGGGGTGGATAGCGGCTAAGGATTTAATTTCAGTGGAACAAGGAGGGTTCCAAAAAGGATACTCCACTATGGACACCCACTTTACTCAATGGGTTATTGAAAAGAAGTATACAGAAACTAGGGGTAACCTCATGAGCTGTTTTGTGGACTGGTAAGCTGGGAGTGATTGTGGGATACATTAATAAAGGTGAGAATTCCAAGATGGAAATTGGCAATTCTCAAAGAGATTCATAGAGGAAATTGGACTCAGGTGGATTAGGTCTAGATGGCCATCTTACAAAGACAATTCCTATTAAAAATGGTTTACACCACAGATGTGTATTGCCCCAACCATATTTATCCTTTATCTTACAGATTTACCATTGAAATTATTGAGTTCTCACTTGTTTCCGCCTAGGATGGGTGGTAGACATGTGCCTTACTTCTTCATGCTGACGATTTGGTCATTTTGAATTTAACCCATATAGGCTTACAAAGGAAACAACGTTTTCGTTAGATATTGTGGAAAAAAAAATAACAATAAATTAGGAAAAGACCAAAACCATGGTATTTGAGCATACAAAGTAAATGTTTCACGGGGTTCTAAATGGGGCAAGGGTGGAAGAAGTGAAGTCCTATAAATATTTAAGAATTGTATTTACTTAAAATTTGGACTGGAAGATGCACATAAATCCAGTGAAACCGAGGGCTCTTTCAATTATTGTAGGGTTACGTAACTTTAGTATAAATTATGAAGGGCACTCACCAGTTCCAGTGGTGGATGCTTTCAAAGCTATGGTGCAATATAATTATTTATATAGTGTAGAATTACTGTTTATGAGTGAGCATCATAACTGGTCCATTGTTGAAGGCTGGTGTATAAAAGCCCTACTAAACCTTCCTAAACCCTAGAGGATCCAAGCTATAAGAGTGAAAACAAGATGGGTATGTTGGTGCGTCATATCTATAAAGCTGATCCTGACATTCTGGAATCACCTATTATTAGCTGATAAGGATAAACTTGCCTTTTACTGTAAAAATGAATTATTGATTAGTGATCTGAGGTTGGATGTGAGGCTAGGAGAGAGCATATAAAAATTATCATGGATCTGCTTCTTTTGGACTCTTCAACCTTGGAGGTTCCAGTGAGAATTTAGCAAGTGGACTTCAATTTGAAAATCGAAATGTTTTCATGAAATAAGGATTTGCAATATTTATGTTTGAAGAGTTAAGTGTCACATTTGATTGATGCTTTGGACAATGGAACAACATTCTTGTATATATCTGTGCCCCCAGACCAAACTATACATTGTACTATTGTAAAATGTAAAATTGGTATCTGAAAGAGACACGTTAGTGATAGATTCCTTACCTTAGAATATCCCCAGGCGTCAGACTGGATCCGGAAACTTTTGCGTAGCAGTACCCTTGCGCGTCGGTAGGCGTCGTCTGCGGCTCCGCATCCGTCGTCGTGGGCACCGTGATGACGTCGTCGGAGTACTTAGACGCCGCCTCCGCGTGCTGACGTCAGTTCTTCTTTTTTACGCGCCAGCAAGCGCAGATCTTGAAAAAGCAGTAACCCTTAGTCAATTTTTGACTAACTTTTTGGACCATTTTTTGATCATTTCTCGAAGTCTTGCGACTCCGATCGGTGCCATAGGGATGCCTGGCTTCAAGCACTGCGAGGATTGTGACCGCACGATGTCGGTCACGGATCCTCACCACCTGTGCCTAACTTGTCTAGGCGTCGACCACGACGACAAGGCCTGCTCCAACTGCCGGGCCCTCTCTTCGAAATCAGGGGGGACGGTCCCGCAGGCGACCCGAACTCCGGCAGTCGGCCCCGTGCCACGAGAGGTCCCGGTCCCACAGGAGGTCGAGAGACAGGTCGCGTGCTCGGAGCCACCACAATTCCAAAGAGTCGGCACCACTCCTCCGGGTTGAAGTCGTCGTCAGGTAAGAAGCACAAGAAGTCGAAGAGGCGTCATCGCCCTTCTGACTCCCACCGACGCTAGCGCGATGCGGCCGGGGGTTCGGGTGACACCGCCCACGCGGCTCCGTCGGAGTCGCGGGCGCTGCGTCCAGCTCCACACCCTCCGGTCCCTGGGCGAGACGCGACGCAGGAGGAGATCGATCGCTTCCTCATGGCCATGAGGTCCCTCTCTCCTTCGACGGGCTCTGAGGCGCCTCCAGGCCCAGCGGACCAGTCTGGGGCCCATAGCGGGTCAGGGGCTTCGGCCCGACGTCGTCGGGTGCTTCGGCCCCAACGCCGCTGATGCCTTCGGGCCCGGTGCCGCGGGACCCCACTGGACCTTCTTCGGGATCTGGGTCGTCGCCGGTGGACCTTACGACCCCCTCGGCGTCGGTCCGTCATGTGTCGCCTCCGGCGCCGTCCTCGGGCGGCGCCGTCCCTGATGCCTCCTTCGATACGGTTCAGACGTCAGAACGGCACCGCTGGGCGCCGCTTTCGACGGCGCGTGGGGAGTTTCACTTCTATGAACCGGCCCCATTGATTGAAAACCCTGAGTATCAGGAGATGGGTGATGAGGAGGATTGGGAGGGGTCTGAGGACCCTCTGACCCGAAAGTGTCAGTCTCAAGAGGACTGGACAGGGGAACTTGGGGAGGACAGTGGCCTGGACACCTCTCCAGACACTGGTTTTATCTCCCCTCCTACCGTGGCTTCGGAGGAGGGGGCTACCTATAGTGTGGTGTTGATGAGGGCTGCCAAGGCCTTGGGCCTTGAGCTCCCCGTCGCGGCCGAGAGGACTAACCTCCTCACTGAGGTCATTAAACCGCAGTCAAGCTCGGCCGAGCTTCTGCTGCCTTTTAATGAGGCCTGGACTGACGTTCTTTTGGGCACTTGGTCCAGGCCCGCTACGGGTTCGCCCGTAGATAGGAACGTGGCCAGACGCCACCGCCCGGCCCCGGGCGACCCATGTTTCCTGTCCACCCACCCCACCCCCGAGAGTCTGGTCATCCAGGCCTCCAATTCCCAGACCGCGCTCCCGTCGGCTCCGCATGGGCAGGGAATCCAAGAGGTACGAGCAGTACGGAAAAAAGATCTCCTCCCTTAGTCTGGGACTGCGGTCTTCCAATACCGCATGCCTCTTGGGCCGCTACACCCACCCTCGGTGGGAGACGGTTGCAGAAGTGCTGCCAGAGTGTCCGTTGGAGGTATGGGCCAAACTCGGCCAAACTCTTGTGGAGGGCTGGGATTCAGCCAAATATTCTATCCGGTGTGGGCTGGATACCACCGACTCACTAGGTAGAGTGATGGGAACGACAGTGGCGGTTAGACGCCACGCCTGGTTGAGGTCCGCCAACTTCTCGGCAGATGTCCAGAACACACTGATGGACATGCCGTTTGATGGCCGTCGCCTCTTTGGCAACAAGGCAGAACATGCGCTTTAGCGCTTTAAGGACTCCAGGGCTACGGCCAAATCCTTCGGCCTGTCGGCCCCGCGCCAGCAATTGGGTGCCTTTCGCTCCTTCTTTCGTGGCCACGAAAGGGGCGTCCCCACACGTGCTGCCAGCCACACGCCGCAAACTAACTCCCAGCATGGTGGCGGCCGTGGAAATCGCCGCGGAGGTGGTCGGGGTCAATGGCGAGGCCAGTCCACACCCTCCCCCACAGCATCCGCCTCTAAACCCTCCTAGTCCGTGCTTTTCGGCCCATGTGTCGCCAGTGGGGGGCAGGGTTCGCCATCACCACTCTCACTGGCGTACTGTCACTTCGGACAGGTGGGTGCTGCAGATCCTTCGAAGGGGCTACTCCCTCCCCTTCGAGACGGCCCCTCCAGCCATGCCACTGCAACACCACCGTGTATCGGGGGATCATTTGCGCCTTCTGCAGTAGGAAGTTTCGGCCCTCTTGGCCAAGAGGGCCATCGAGCGCGTTCCTGGGCCAGAAGTAGGGTGTGGTTGTTACTCCCACTACTTTCTGGTACCCAAGAAGGGCAAAGGGGGCCTACGCCCTATCTTGGACCTACGGAACGTCAACGTTGCTGACTCTGGCTCAGGTCTTGGCTGCCCTGGACCCAGGAGACTGGATGGTAGCGTTGGTCTTGCAGGACGCTTATTTCCACATCCCCGTCCTGCCGTCCCACCGGCGCTGTCTGCTGTTCACGGTAGGCCACAAGCACTTTCAGTTTACCGTGCTCCCCTTCGGCCTTACCAGCACACCACGGGTGTTCACGAAGGTGATGGCGGTGGTCGCAGCTCATCTGCGCAGGTTAGGGGTTTCAGTCTTCCCCTACCTCGACGACTGGTTGTTGAAGGCGGGCTCGCCCCAGACAGTCGTCAGCCACCTCCAGATGACGGCAGACCTCTTGCACCAGCTGGGGTTCTCCATCAATGTGCCGAAGTCACACCTGTGCCCCTCTCAGAAGCTCCTTTTCATCGGAGCAGTTCTCGACTCGGCGCAGTTCCGGGTTTACCCACCCGAACAGCGGGTTCGGGATATACAGACTCTGATTCCAATCTTTCAGCCTTTATCCCGAGTTTCGGTCAGGTTGACGCTGCGGCTCTGGGGCTGATGGCTTCCTGCATCCTTCTGGTGCATCACGCCCGTTGGCGGATGCGGGCTCTGCAGTGGGACCTGAAGTTTCAGTGGGCCCAGCATCAGGGCAACCTGTCCGACCATGTCCTGATCTCGGAGGGCACTACGAGACACCTGCAGTGGGGGCTCACGGACCGCGATTGGGGCAGCGGCAGATCCCTCTCCCTTCCCCAACCGGAGCACGTGGTTGTGACGGACGCGTCCCTCCAGGGCTGGGCAGGCCACATGGGAGAGACGGAGATCAGAGGAATCTGGTCTCCGGCGGTGTCCCAGCTCCATATCAACCTTTTGGAGCTGAGGGCGATTCGTCTGGCACTGAAGGCATTCCTCCCCTCTGTCCGCGGGAGTGCAGTGCAGGTGTTCACGGACAACACCACCTCCATGTGGTACTGCAACAAACAGGGCGGGGTGGGGTCATGGACCCTCTGCCAGGAGGCTCTGCGCCTCTGGCAATGGCTGGAACATCAGGGCATGTCCCTAGTGGTTCAACACCTGGCAGGTTCTCTGAACGCCAGGGCGGACAAACTCAGCCGCCGGTGCATGATGGATCACAATTGGCGTCTGAACTCGGACGTGGCGCAAGGTCTCTTTCTGCAGTGGGGAGAGCCTTGGTTGGATCTATTCGCCACCGAAGAGAACGCGCAATGTCATCAGTTCTGCGAGATGGAATTTCCAAGGCGGCACTTGCTCTGAGACGCTTTTCGTCGCGAGTGGAGTTGCGGTCTGTTATACGCCCTTCCGCCTATACCACTTCTGCCCAGAGTGCTGAAGAAGATCAAGCGCGACCGGGCACAAGTCATCTTTGTGGCTCCGGAATGGGCACGAAGGTACTGGTATCCCGAGCTACTTAGTATGTCAGTCGATCCCCCGGTTCGTCTGCCTCTTCAGGAGGACCTTCTGTCGCAGCAGCAGGGGACGGTTCTCCACCCGCACCTGTCCAGTCTCCACCTCCATGCTTGGAGATTGAGCGGCGACAGTTGAGGCCATTTGATTTGTCTCCTGAGGGCTGTAACATCATTCTGGCAGCCAGGCGTCCCTCCACAAAGTCGGTATACGCCTGCAGGTGGAACAGATTTGTGGCATGGTGCACAGCAAAGGCTGTGAATCCTCTCTCTGCCCCTCTTTCTGAGGTTCTTCTCTTTCTTCTTTCTCTTGCCCAGCAGGGCTCTGCTCTGGGCACTATCAAGGGCTACCTTTCTGCTCTTTCAGCCTTTTTGAGGCTGCCTGATCCACCTTCTTTGTTCAAGTCCCCTATTGTTAATCGATTCTTGAAAGGCATCACGCATACGTTCCCTCCTGTGCCCTTTGTGATGCCTCAGTGGGACTTGAACTTGGTTCTTACTTTTCTGATGTGCGCTCCCTTTGAGCCACTTCACAACTGTCCTCTCCGCCTTCTTACTTTGAAGACAGCCTTTCTGGTAGCCATCACCTATACCAGGAGAGTGAGTGAGCTCCAGGCTCTATCCTGTAAACCTCCTTTCCTTTCAGTCCATCCGGACAAGGTTGTGTTGCGGACAAGGCCTTCTTTCCTGCCCAAGGTAGTCACAGCCTTCCACATCGAGCAATCTATCACCTTGCCCACCTTCTTTCCGCCTCCGCATCCCTCGAGAGAGGAAGAGAGGCTCCACCATCTGGACCCAAAACGTGCGCTCTCGTTCTATCTGGATCGCACACTCCAATTCGGGGTGGATGACCAACTCTTTGTTGGTTACGTGGGCGCTAAGAAGGGTGAAGCGGTGCACAAGCGGACCATCTCGCGGTGGATCATCTTGTGTATCCAGGCGTGTTACTCCTTGGCTAAGAAGGAACCCCCTGCTGGGCTGAGGGCTCATTCCACTCGGGCCACAGCGACTACAACTGCCTTGGGCCGAGGAGTGCCCTTGCAGGACATCTGCCAGGCTGCTACGTGGGCCTCGCTGCACACTTTTGCAAGACACTATTGCCTGGACAGCCAAGTCCGGAGGGATGGCTTCTTTGGCCGTTCCGTCCTTCAGGACTTTCTGGTGTGATTATTGGTTCGCAGACCCACCACCGGGGTTGGTATTGCTGGGGTATCTATTCTAAGGTAAGGAATCTATCACTAATGTGACTCTTTCAGATGCACAAGTTACTACTTGTGTAACGATATATCTGTAAGATACATTAGTTAGTGATAGATTCCTTACCGACCCACCCATCCTCCCAGTTCTGCGAACCTATGTCTAGGGTTAAGGTCATCCCCTTTCAGGGCCCTAGTTTCAAGGCACCCGTGTTGGTTTTTAGCATAGCTCTGCGTTTTTGGCACGGAAAAGCTGTGTCTAAGAACTGACGTCAGCACGCAGAGGTGGCGTCTAAGTACTCCAACGACGTCATCACGGCGCCTACAACAAACGCGGAGCCGCAGACGACGCCTACCGACGCGCAAGGGTACTGCTACGCAAATGTTTCCGGATCCAGTCTGACGCCTGGGGATATTCTAAGGTAAGGAATCTATCACTAACTAATGTCTCTTACAGATATATCGTTACACAAGTAGTAACTTGTGCGTTAACCCTGTATTTGCATGGCCTGATGGTTTCAAATGAGATAATGAGGTTGGGGGTGTTAGACATTGAGTTTCTGGTTGGCAGAGGTATGCACACTTTCCAAGCAGGAACCACAATCATACTCAGGGTAAGCCACAACACACCCTAAATTATCCGGTTCTCATCCTCTAGTGGCTTGGCACAGACCAGTCAGGCTTAACTTAAGAGGCAATGTGTAAAGGTATTTGTGTAACACTTCAAAAAGTAACTCAATGAAAACACCACCAAATGGTTACGCACCTGGTTAGAAAAAGAGAGAAAAATGTTATAAATGAAACAAGACCAAAACGGCATCCAGCCATTAGAAGTCGTGACATGAATTTAAAATAAATAAATGTAAAATAGCATTTAGGAGCAATAACCACTTAAATGGGATATTTTGTCACACTGGACCAGGGCCAACTTAGAAGTTCAGGCCAACTGTGATGAAGCAAGGATCAGATACAGGTACCCACTTAGGCGTGCTGAAAAACAGTACCACGATCCAGGTTTGCATTGACGAAAATGCGAGGCACAGCCGAAGTGATGTGTCGATGTCGAGCCACCCAGTGGGCAAGATGCGTCAAGATTATTCATGCAATGGCGGCGATGCGTCGGTTCTGATTGGGAGACACTGGTTCAGAAGGAGAGGCGCAGCTACTGCTCCCGCAGCATGCGATGCGATGATTCTGAAGGCGATTCACTGGTTCCGAGTTAATATGCGCCAGCTCCATTCCAAGGTTTGGCAAGTATGCACAGATTCAAACCCACACAAAGGCCTAGATGCGCTGATTCCGATGAGGATGCATGGCTTCTGGTTAAAGCACTACTTTATACCAACTACCAAGGGCCCAGGACTGGGTTGGCACCACTTGGCAGGGCAAGACATGCAACAAGCTGTAGGAGCTGTAGCAGGATGAGTTGAAGTCTTTGATGTCCCTGAGACTGTAAATAGGAGACAAGCCAGCAACCTCTGGCAGTCACTCTGGGTTCAAGTGATGCAGGTCCAGTCCTTCTCCCCCAGGCTTGAGAACAACAGGCAGCAGGGCAGCTCAGCAAGACAAGAGTCCAGCAGAGTGGCAGTCCTTTCAGCAGCACAGCAGTTCTTCTTCCTAGCAGATTTATCACAGGTCCAGAAGTGTACTGAAGTTCTGGTGTCAGTAGTCGAGAATATATTCAGTTGTCTTTGAAGTGGGGGAGACTACAAAGAAAGATTTTAAGTTCACTTACTGCCCTGACTACAGAATCCCTTTGTGTGTGGACAGGAAACACCCTATTTAGGTTTGAGTGTGAGGCTGTGCCTAGCTCATAGTTCCCATCACCCAGGAAGACCCATCAATACACACCTAAGCTTCCTGTGTGTGTGGCTGTCTACAGAGAATACACAAAGCCCAGCTGTCACCCAGCCCAGACTGAACAGAGACAGGCAGTGGGCACCAAACTGCTAAAGTAAATAAATGCCAACTTTCACTGTTTTCCTCACACCGGGGTAGCTAGAGAGGCTTTGATACACTGGAGCACTGGTTTCTGTAGAGGGTGGCACATGTGGTAGTACACGGCCGTTTTGAGCTGTGCTAACGGAGGAGGGTTCTGGTATACTGCCGGCAATTCAGGGTGGTTCTCCTCCAAACCTTAATTATCTGAGACAGTAGTTACCTAAAAGGCCTAACCACGCTCTGTTCACGAGCCTGAGCAGTATTGAGTGCAGGCTTGTTACAGATACTTCTATGCACATGGCGACTATATTGTTGGTGTTGTATCTCTGGGTTCTGGTGCTATGAGCCACAAGGATCCCCTGATGAAGGGCTATTGTGTATGCCCGAAATGCATTGGGACTAGTGCAATCCACGCAAGAATTTTGTAGACACCATTTGAAGTCATGTGGAATGGATTTCCTACGAAGCATCTGTGTTTACGCAATAAATGGTAAAAGAGACATACCCAGGGTCTCAGGGAAAATTAATTGATGGACTTTTGTATATTATAATGTTGCTTTTGTTTTGAGTTTGGTATGTACAGTATTTAAACTAGTTCACCAGTAGAAAATAATCTGGTATACACTCTTTGAGTGGTCATCAGTAAGTACCTCATGTCTAGGACTTAGGCCCTAGTGTTTCACTTCCTTTCTAATGGGTCGCTGGGCGGAACAATCCCAGGGTGTGCACACTTCACAAATTACATTTGTTTCTCCTGCACACAATGTATGAGCTTTTTGTTAAACTGAGTGCAACACAGGTGTCTTTTTGCACTCTTCAACTTTCTAAAAGAGGCATATGCTAAACTAACTTAAAATCCAACTTTACCATAAATTGTGATTTAAATGTCTGTCTCTTCACAATTGGGAATACACATAAAAGATGTAATAAGGTAATCCCAATGCAGCGGTGTGGAATTCCTATAGCCAGATGCCCAAGATATATTGTTTGGGGTCAAGGGCAGCAAGTTTTCACATTTATTTTGTCCTTGGGACAAGTAGGCCCAACTGCCTGTAGCACAAACCCTTTAGCTGCCAGAATACAGTACCACTTTATGGATCAAGGAAGGGGACTGTCTGCATTTAAGGTAATATTTGTGTCCATATGTAAATGCTTTTCAAACTTTTATTTATGGTTCATTAATACAAAGCCTTTTTTATTAGGGTGAGCACTCTAAGGAAATGTATGTTCGGAATGCACAACGAACAGTGGTTTCAGTATGAAAATGTGTACACACGTTTGCAAAGTTTAACAATATGAGGCTTTGTACAATGCTTCCAGGTTGGTCTCTTATTAGATGCAAATATATGTAAAATCTTGAAACCAAGATTGATGATTCTTTGCTGTAAAAATAAAATGTTCATAAAAATGCAACTAGGAAAAAAACGTTTAACTTCTGTAAAATTTTAGGTGCCATTTCTTTGGTATAGAGACAAAATATCGACTCCAAAATATCGACTGGACATAATATCGAGTTTTAAATATAGACTGGACAAAATATCGACTGGACATAATATCGACTACAAAAATATCGTTTTTCAGGTAAGTGAAGTAATATCGACTGTATAAAATATAGATAGCAAAAATATCGATTTTTTAATAATATATAATATTTTATAGTGTATTTTTATGTAATAATATGTGTGAATAGTGTGTATTAATGTTATAAAATATTTTATTACATGAATTTTGTTTTGTTAATAATTGCGTAATGTAAATCTGTAGCGGGTTGTGGGTTTATAGGGGAATAGGGTGGGAAGTAATTTAATAATAATTAATTAATTAATATATGTGTGTTAATATTTTTAATTAATAATTAATTGATAATTAATTAATATTACTTAGTTAATTAATTAATATAATTTTGAATATATTTTGTATTAGTAAATAATTGTTAATTAATTAATTGTAATTTTTAATATATATAATTTTTTTGTTATTTTTAAGTAATTAATTTTGAAAAAATAATATTAATTATTAAAATAATTACACCTAATGTTCTAATATATTTATTTTATTGTTATTGTTAATTAATAATTAATTGGTAATTAAATAATATTGATAAATTTTGGGTAAAGGAGCATTTTTAGGGTTCAGGGTCAGTTTTCAGTTCATGGGTAAAGGGGTATTTTTAGGGTTCAGGGTCAGTTTTCAGTTCATGGGTAAAGGGGTATTTTTAGGGTTCAGGGTCAGTTTTCAGTTCATGGGTAAAGGGGTATTTTTAGGGTTCAGGGTCAGTTTTCAGTTCATGGGTAAAGGGGTATTTTTAGGGTTCAGGGTCAGTTTTCAGTTCATGGGTAAAGGGGTATTTTTAGGGTTCAGGGTCAGTTTTCAGTTCATGGGTAAAGGGGTATTTTTAGGGTTCAGGGTCAGTTTTCAGTTTTTGGGTAAAGGGGTATTTTTAGGGTTCAGGGTCAGTTTTCAGTTTTTGGGTAAAGGGGCATTTTTAGGGTTCAGGGTCAGTTTTCAGTTTTTGGGTAAAGGGGTATTTTTAGGGTTCAGGGTCAGTTTTGGGTTTTTGGGTAAAGGGGTATTTTTAGGGTTCAGGGTCAGTTTTGGGTTTTTGGGTAAAGGGGTATTTTTAGGGTTCAGGGTCAACAAATAAGATTTTAAAAAATTATTTTTATTATTTTCATTTATTATTTAATTATTATAATTTAATTTAAGTCGTTTTAAGTATATTTTAGTAATTAAAATTTAATAATAATTTAATTTAACACTGTTTTTAATAAAGTCGATATTTTTTACATCTATATTTTTGTTAACGATATTTTGTACTCGATATTTTTGTACTTACCTGTTTGTAGATACAAACTCGATATTTTGACTGTCGATATTTTGTCCACGATATTTTGGCAAGTCGATATTTTGTCAGTCGATATTATTTCAGTGATCCCATTTCTTTGTAGCATCATTTAGAAAAATGTCTCGATGCATTCTGGTATTTCCCAAAAATATTCATAATGAAAAATAAGTGTAACCAGTTTCAACAAAAAGATAGAAAACATGAAAATAAAAAAAGCATTTGCAAAGCCAATAGTTATGGTGGTCAGCCATTTTAGTTTTGCCAATGCATGTCTTGCTTTGACATGGTTTTTGTACAACTTTATTTTTTGTAGAACTTCTTTTTTTGTGGGAGATGCTGGGCCTCTCATCATTATAACAAACATTGGCCAAAGCAAAAATATTTTTCTTCTCAAAAGTCACACATTGGCACAGTAGTTCCACCTAGGATGCCAATATGCTCCTTGTGAAAGAGCAGAACGTTGTCACTCACAGTGAAGCCAGCAGGTCGATAGATATAATTTTAATAAAAACAAAAGGTCTTGGTTAGTGCCAGACCAAAATAGCGGCCTAATTCTGAAAGAAGTCACAAAAGTGAACCTATGGTATGACCTTGTAATAGGGAAGATATAAAGCTTTTATTAATTCACAAGAATTTACAGAAGTAGGTCAAGAAATTGTACTCCTAGAAAATAATTGTGAAACGCTTTTTAGCACGAGTAAATATGTATGTGGATTTGCTCATGCGAAAATCTGTTGAGTGGTAACAAGTTCACTTTCCCACCAACCACTAAATTTCCCCACCCTTGGAAGAGGTTTTACCTCTGCCTTTGTCAGGAGGAAAATTCCAACTTTTCTCTGTATGGGGAAATAATGGAGACGAGCTGATGAAAACCCATAAAAAATGCAAGTTAGTAGTTTTACTCAGACTCAGAAGGGCGTTCCAACAATGGGAACATCCAGCCCCTGTATGTAGATCTCCTGGAAAGTGGCAAAATAAGGGAATTGCTAGCATTCAAACGGTACTATGGTATGAGCTCTGGCATAATCAGAGAGGCTATTATCAAAGCTCTTATATAATGAGATTGCTGCCATTATTTGTTGCCACACTACATGGAACTAATGAGACAAGTGTATTTTCTTACAGGACAAGTAGATTTATGAAGCAACTGTTGCATGGACAAGTAGACATTTTATTAAATTCCACGCCCCTGCTATGTTATCCTATAAGAGAGATAGGCCTTGCAGTAATGAAAAAACAAAATTGTGAGTTTTTCACTTTCAAGACATGTGAAACTTAAAAGTACATGTCCTGCCTTTTAAATACATTGCAGCCTGCCCCGTGGGTCATACAGGGCCTACCTTTGGGGTGACTTAGATGCATAAAAAGGGATGGTTTAAGCCTGACAAGAGGTTTATCCAGCCAGGACGAAGCAGCAGTTTAAACTGCACATACTGGCTCAGCAATGGCAGGCCTGAGCCATGGTTAGAGGCTACTAAAGTGGGTGGAATAATGAGTGCTGCAGGCCAATTAGTAGTATTTAATTTACAGGCCCTGGGCACATGTAGTGCACTTTACTAGGGACTCATAAGTATATTAATTATGACAGTTGGGTATGAGCAAATGATTCCATGTTTAGGGGAGAGAGCACAAGCACTGGGTAGCAGTAGTAAAGTGCACAGAGTCCTAAAGCCAGCATGAATGAGGTCAGAAAAATAAAGGGAGACAGGCAAAACGTTGGGGGAAGACCACCCTAAGGCTGTCAGGTTTAATATGGGGTAACAGTGGAAGTGCTGCAAATATAAAATGTTGTGATGTACATATTTTACTGGATAGGCAATTTTATTCAGGAGAGAGAGGCAGGAGTTTAAAGACGATTTTAATTAAGTATGGTATAACCTCCTGAAAAGGTTTTTGTTTGGTATGTATCCTCTTGATGCGATTAGTGCTAGTGGAAAATGTTTATAGGTTGTAACGAGGCATTTGAGGATCTTAAAACAGTCCTTTAAATTTTTCGTGTAATGTACCCAATGTTTTAATTGAGTAGAATTATACAATTTTCACTTTATTTATGATATTAGAGCAGTGGACACATTGAAATGTCTAGAGAGGAGATTTTATTATAGTATTAACTAACTTATTGTCCTGCTGTATTATTAGTTGTGTTTTTAGTTTGATGGGCCATGGTCCCAATAAACTAAATTTTGATTTACTGACCGACATAAATGCACCTACTGCTTTTGTATACATTGTGCAGTAACCCCTTAATTGTGTGATTTAGTGCTACCTATCCTTTAAATCTAAACCCCAGCATACACTCCCTTACCACTTCAGCGCATACAAGTGAAACACAAAGCAGATTCAAATTAATGGCTTCTATGCACATGACAAAACCATAGTTGCCAAGCTTTTGCTATAATAAAACCGTGGGCAAGTCAGAAATGACTGAATTAATTAATTAATTAATTAATTAATTAATTAATTTTTGAGCTTGTAAAGCGCACTGCTACCCGTAGGTTTCCTGGCGCTGTATAAGGCTGGGGAACCTGTCTTAGCTTTCCATGTGGGATGGTCCCTGCTGGGAGTCCCCAAGGTGCAGCCAGGCATCCCCGGGGTTGATGGGGCAGTTGTGGAGATTAGGCAAGCTAATGCCCAGAGTTGCCGAGTGGGACCCCTGATTAGAGTAGGCACCGAAGCGAGAATTATCGAGTCCGCTGACCCAGGTCCACAACCCTGCCGCATCAGGAATTGAACCCTGGTCCCGGGCCGACTTCTGCTCCCGGGTCTGACGCCTATAACCAGTGAGCCACACCACTCCACCTCCACTCCACTGAATAGTAATTCAATAAAAACTAGGCATCTTCTTGTGGGCTCTGAGTGAAAACGCAGTAATAGAATTACTTAATAACGAAAATAAAACTCGGAACAAAAGCCAATTGATAGTCAATACAAATAAACACAATGATGTTGCATGGAAGATTCCCACATAAATCAAGGAGTAGAATGTAGGTATAAGATCTCAAGACCATGCTGCCAACACTATTTCCTCACCCAGTAAACCAATCTGCTCCTCTATCTAGACTAGCATCTAGTCCAGCACCTATTAGTTCCCCTCATGCTTGAACTACTGTATTCATATGTTTTTATGCAGAAGAGAGCAGGGGTATCCCAAAACTCCCACATCAGTACCATGGATCAATTGCGCAGGCTGAAGTGGGAGAAGCTGGTACCGGAAAGGTTCTTAGATAACCTATATGTGGAGCGTGCAGTTGAGGACACCTCAGTTCAAACCCAGCCATATGCAAATCAGTCTTGATCCTGTGCCTCATGGGAACAGTCCAGCTCAAACTGCCAAGCCAGGTCTTCCCTGAACCGCAAACAAGCATCTTGGGACCGGTTTCGGGGTAACACCCCTCATCAGCCAGGCTAGCTTGAAGTGAGCTAAAGAACTTGTGTTTGTTTTGTTCATCCTAAGTTGGCAAGGTATGCCCAGACGTGGGTCCCTTGCTCAATTTGATTTGATTTGATTTGATTTATCGACTTATAAAGCGCACGATTGCCCGAAGGCGTCTTGGCGCCACTGAATTCCAGCTAGCCTGGCTGATGATTTGCATATAGCTGGGTCTGAACTGAGGTGACGAAGTGAGCTAAAGAACGATGATGAATTGGGGTGAGTGTCTGAAAAGTTTCAGCACTCCGTCCATCATCTCCTTTTGTTTTCTAAAGTAAAATGACCTTAATAATGTTTCAATAATCATGGTTCTGGCTTTCTTTTCTTCACAACTATCTGCAAACGACTGTATTGCAGGCAGCACAGGAAAAAAACGTTTTCCCCAAAAATGCTGTCACGTTACGACTTTTCTGACAGGACCCAGTTAAAGTATCCCTCATCTTCACTCATCAGCCTTACCTCCCAACCACATGTCACCAACAGCTGTGTTACTCAAAACAGGGAGAACAGTTCTACATGTCTCTTTTTAACACGTTCAGAACCGGTTTAAACAATAAAGAGGAATGGGAAAGATTGATTCAGTAAGATGTTTAACATCATTAATTTTTAACTACTATTGGTGTAGAGAATGGGCTTTACCACAATGCAACTGTAGACGCTACATGAATGAATTTAAGATAGGCTCACATAGTGAGTATAGTAACCACAGAAATGAACAAAGTTATCTCTATTAGTGATAGGGTTTTCTAGTAAATTGTAACGAGAGAACCACGAGATACAGCTGTTTAGTAGTGAATGTACAATATCTTTTTTTCCAGCATTAAGCGCCACAAATTGATGTGATTAAACATGATATGGTCTCTAAAATCAGCAGGATTATATGATTATTAGGACACATGTAATGTCACCACTTGAACTATATATAACAGAGTCAATGTGTATTAAGCAGGACTGTTAAATGGGTTAAAGTTCAACAGCCTTTTTTATAGATACCTAGCACCATCATACACATGTCATCCTGTGAGAAATAAGACATGACTAGAGGAAATTGTGTAAATTTATCACTATTGTTTTTCGACAACCATAAAATTATAAAGTACTGTCCCCTAGGTTGTTGAGTAAAAATGTACAAAATAGGAGAGTACCACAAAAATGTGTACAATAGCATCATTGCTGTGTTTTAATGGTTGAAAAAGTATTGTTTTGTATTGCACTGAAAAACTATATATAAATGCCATTATCTTTTCTCATTACTATTGAAATATTGTGACATATAGCTTAATGTTGGAATAAAAACAACTATCGAGAAGCAGAACATCCGTTATATCAGGAACCATAACTATTGATTCTAGCTTCCCATTCCAAGATGGCCGCCAAAGTCGGATACTTATCAGAAACAAGCGCATAATTTGGAACATAAACTTAATTTGGGCCAGTCAAATGATAGCTGTAGAACACGCTATAATTAAAATAGAATAGTCGCCTGTATTTACTTGATAATAGATCGTTAGCCCATTAGTTGTATGTGGAACAGCAAATTTATGTCCGGGTCACGCGAAAAATATAGGGAAACAAGATACGAGGTGTCCCGCGATATGGGGAGAACACCAACATTTAAATAATATCATTAAGTCGTAATACAAGAAATGAAATTACAACAAAGGCGAAAGTTTATAAAGCATTATTCTGTAAAAAGATTTTCTAAACGATATCTGTTGACTTCCGGGTCAAGCAACCGGTAGTCAGCTTAAAAACCAGCATCAAATCCGGGTTATTATTTTCCCGGATGACCCAAACACGGAGGAGCAGGGAGGCCGAATCGAGAACTTGAGGTACGTGAAAGTTAGATACCCCGACTCGAGTAACTCATATATCGCTACAAGCGTTGCCTAGATCTCGTAATCTAGATAAGCCACCCCGCTTGTTCTCTTAATTTAGTGATAAATATTTGTATCACTTAAAACGCGTATCTCCCGTTCAGAGATGAAGTTAGCATTGCATTGTGAAGATCACGCCAGAATAATGTTTTAACTCGAGAGATGACCCACATTAATAATTTGATCCACGGATCTGGAAAATAATGGACGTCACTTCTTTGAAGTTCTGTCCACGGGCAGTTTCTAAAATATAATGCTTCTGTGCTTAGAAACGCCGTGAAGTTTTCCAATAAAAATTCCTGTGTGACACATCACTTAGTAATTTTAGCACGAGGTGGAACACTCCTATTTCAGAATCAATTTTATATACAAACGAGATACTCATATGTTTTATAAAGTATCTGAGTACCTCTATTCAGGAAAGGACATAAAAAGAGACAAACAATAAGGTCTCTTGGCCCGTATCCAAAACGGGCCCCCCCTTAATTAATCACTATGAAATTCTAACCGAGTAGCGAAGAGTAACATAGTAATTATAAGACTCACTACATTCAAAATTTGCCCCTACAGATACATAACAGGAAGCAAGGTGAATCCAGCCGACCTGTATCAACAAAACCACATTTGACCATGAACGGCCTAGCACAAATGAGTATCCAACTCGGTGAGTAGAACAAAAGGAATATATAATTTAGCGGAGAGGGCTCATAATCGCCAATATAATGACCTTTATAATACGTGTCTCATCTTATACTTAGTGACTCCTAGTTGAAGAAAGGACCTGAGTTTTTTTGACTGAAGTTTACAAATTACGGTGGCTCCTCCGTGCTATATTAGAAGCATAGCTGATTTATAGCAGGTAATAATCATGGCAAATCTGAAACACAAATCTAGGAATTCTTCTGCATAAACAGATTGATAATTGAGAATATTCTGTTCTTCTTATACAAAAGGTCTAACATCACAAGAAGATAAAGAGTGATAAAAGTTTCCGGTTGAATTAGAAGTCTTCTTATTGATAATGAACTTCTATGAAAGGTATTTTTTCATAAAATCTGGGAAACTTAGTCAACCCCTTTTTTCCAATTTAAATAAAAAGGGCATAAAGAAACTAGAAATCTTTCCTTAGTGTTTAGAACTCCCATGAAAGTTGTCTATGCATAAAATCGTGGTCACTCAGTTGACCTCCTGTTTTGAGTTAAATAAATAGTGTGCAGAGGAGGGTTAACCCGTTGCATGCTTGTGACGGAACCGCTCTGTCACAAGCCACGGGTGAGCTGTGCTTGTGACGTAACGGTTCCGTCATGGCCCGCTCGCCGCGCCTGCGCGGCGCGAATTCCGCGCCTGCGCTGACGCTTTAATGGGCGGGCGGGTTCGTGACGGAACCGTTCGTCACAAGCACAGCTCACCCGCGAGCCGTGACGGAGCGGTTCCGTCACTAGTATGGAACCGCCACGCGGCCGCCCCACCCCTTTAGCGCTGCGGCGGAATAGCCGCCACAGCGAAGGGGTTAACAAGGTCACCCTTACACAGGAGTAGGGTTCCCCTTACACAGGAGAATGGTATCCTCTATTGAGTAACAAGCTGGGGACAGAACCAGGGATTCAGAATAAAGATAAGTCTGAAAGCCATGTATATAACCCTCTATAGATAAATTTGTTTTTCAAAACAAGACATTTAAAATACTGTTTTTAAATTTTTAGATAACAAGTCAACTGTCACATGTCCTGATGAAGGTGTAACGATTGTAAACAGACACCGAAACGCAGCGTCGACTCCTTTTGACTGTTTTTTAACACAAAATTCTTTTATTATGAGAATCATTTGATCAAAGTTTTCTTTTTAATGAATTAGATTGTAACCCTAATAGGGAGGCACCATAATAAATCGTGTTACTTGTTTTTATATCTTCGTTATATTTGTTTATTGGTTGATGTCTTGGTTTATAAGATGAGTAGTGATTTAGATTTTGTTGTTTTCTACACTACAATGCAATCAGGGACTCCATTCAGACCTTAAAGCCCCCCACACTCTGGTACATAGTCAGTATCCCTGACCTCTCTTAAAAAACACAAACCACAGGGACCTACTTTTTACTTTTGTTCACTCCCCTCCCTGTGTATATGACCAGGGGAACCTTCCAATACTTTGTTGTGTAAGTATGAAATACTCCATTCTATATCCCAATTTAGCAGTACTAGCTCTTACCCCTCGTAAGCTGAATCGCCACTGACCTGAGTCCACTTGTACCACCTCAACAACAACGGCGTCAGTATTCGAGAAGTGCACTACTAAACTAGTGTTAAATTCATGCCGTCTCCCGCTTACCAGCAAGATCGCGGCGTCATCTGTGTACCAACATGAACGACAGACTAAACACAACCACCCGCTTGTTCAGCTATGGTTGCAGCCATATCTAAACTGTAATCAAAGCTGGTGTGTACAATCCTCACACCATGTTACCAAACTCTCATTGATTCAAAAAAACTTCCAACCTTACCTCACACTCATTCTAAATATGTCGTCGTCCTGATGTACTGAATTGAAACACTCAATACCACGTTAAATGAATTATAACGCTATCATTTATTTGGTTTAAATTGAACAACGTGCTCAGTTAGATCCTTATGCCTCATGTTAACTGCTTATCGAAATGCCTCACGTACGTATTACATACATAATTTTATTCCATACCTCATAACGTTATCTCGTAGGTGTATTGCTAATTCAACTTATTAACAAACAAACGTATTCTACTCCATAGGGTATTTATCAACCTACACAAATTTTAAACATCATTTTACACTTTCATGTCAAATCCCCAATTACTTCAAGATGCTGGTAATGTGTGTGGAGGGTGATAGATCATTGTGTGAGAGTATGATCCTATAAAGTGTGCTAATGAGGAATCAGCTCATTTCCAGTTTATTATTCAGTCAAAAAGGACTCATAATGTTACATTTTTTTTGTCCAGCACACTTCCCTCTGTAGTTATGTTTTCCCAGAACCACCTCCCTCTCTGGGAGTCACTGTTTCTTGTATTAGAAACCATACTGTGCGATGTTGTGTAGTTATTCAAGCCAATGTTCTACAAAGTTTTAGTTGGTATTGTTGTTGCGGCTCATGCTCTTGTGTTCAGTAATCCCGATTTTCACTTTCCTTTCAGTTCTCTCGATATATAGTAAACCACACAGACACTTTATGCAGTAAATTACATTCGATATCTTGCAATTTGACGAATGTTTAAAGGCCACTGGTTCTCCAGTTTAAGGACGCATAATGGTAATACTTGGAATTACATTATTGCAGTGGATGCATTAGTAAATATTTTTTATACCTTCTGTATTTGTGTGTTCGGGTTTGCTTTTACATGACAACAATTCTTTGATGTTTCTAGTTCTGCTGTAAGCAAACAGAGGTCTGTTTTTGAATATTGCTTTAAAATCTGGCTCTGTTTCAAGTAAAAAATGTTTTAATACAATTGGATTTTGTAGAAATTTTAGATATAAACACCATCTGCTCCTTGTTAGGTTTCATTTGTTTCTTTAACAATTCTTGATGTGCTGTAGTTTAATACATTCTTCAGATTGCTCCACTGTGGTGATCAGATACCCATGAGTAAAGTATGTTGTATTTTAGCTTCTGCTGAATCACAAGTGTCTGTATTGGATGCAATTCTTTTCACCTTCATCATTTGAGAATATGGTAAATTCTCGAGTAGTTTGGGTGCATCACAAACTCACACCATTATCTGCCACACTTTACACAGATTACCAACATCTTGAAGTAATTGAGGATTTGACATAAAAGTGTAAGATGATGTTAGAAATGTATGTAGGTGTATAAATACCCTATGGAGTTGAATACATTTGTTTATTTAAAAATTGAAATTGCAAAGTACCTACGATGTAACGTTATTGAGGTATGAAACATAAGAACAAGTTACTTACCTTTGGTAACGCTTTTTCTGGTGGATACAGTATCTGCCTGTGAATTCCTCACCATTTGAATTACTCCTGAATCAGCATTCCACGGAAATTCTTTTCTTAGCTCTCCCACGTGATGAGGACGTCATATTAGTACGGCCATAAGATGACCTCTTCGGCGTGCTGACGTCAGTTCCACCCTTTTTCCGAGCCTCAGAGGCTAACGGGCGGACCAACAACATTTCCACAAGAATAAATAGTATACATAATATATATACAAATACATAAAGTATATACATAAACAGAAAGGAAAAGCCAATAAACAACGCACTTCCTAGCAGCAAACTGCATGCTTGAAAATGACAAATTAAAAATAACCATGTCAGACAGTTATAACTTTTTCAGTATCAACAAGAGGTCAACGGGGAGGCGGGTGGTTCAGTGAGGAATCGACAGGCAGATACTGTATCCACCAGAAAAAGCGTTACCGAAAGTAAGTAATTTGTTCTTCTGATGGATACATCTGCCTGTGGATTCGTCACCTTTTGAATTGAATCCCCAAGCAGTACCTCTCCCTGAGCAGGTGTCCACCTGACTATACCAAAAGATCTAGCAGAACAGAGCTTGCAAAATGGGCGTCCCTCCTAACCTCCGAATCCAAGCAGTAATGCTTCACAAAGGTGTGGAGGGAAGCCCAAGTTGCCGCTTTGCAGATGTCTACAACAGGAACACCTCCAGCCAAAGCAAAAGAAGAAGACTTAGCTCTTGTGGAATGAGCTCGAATACCTTCAGGCATCTCCTTCTTGACCAGGGCGTAGCAGATCTTGATACACAAGATGATCCACATTGAGTGTTCGTTTGTGACAGCTTTTCCTTTCATTCGTCCAATGTAGCCCACAAAGAGCTGATCATCCAGCCCTAGGTCCCTGGTCATGTCCAGGTAGAAGCTGATCGCCCTCTTAGGATCCAGGCGATGAAGTCTCTCCTCCTCCTTGGAAGGGTGAGGTGAAGGATAGAAGGTAGGTAAAGTAATAGACTGTTCTAAATGGAAAGGAGTAACCACCTTAGGCAGGAAAGCAGCCCTTCTCCTTAGAATCATCTTTTCAGCATGAAAGGTTAAAAACAGAGGTTTTGAACTAAGAGCCAGAAGCTCACTTACCCTCTTGGCCGAGGTAATAGCGATCAAAAAGACTGTTTTGAAAGAAAGAAGCCTCAAAGGGCAAATATGAAGGCAACTATGAAGAGGCTCAAAAGGAGACCCCTTCAGAAAAGTAAGAACAAGATTCAAATCCCACTGAGGCATAATGAAGGGAGTGGGAGGAAACTTATTGGTTAGGCTCTTAATGAACCGCATAACAATGGGGACTTAAATAAAGATGGCTGATCCGGTAAACAGAGAAAAGCCGATAAATATCCCTTTACTGTAGCCACAGCACAACCCTGCTGACCCAAGGAAAGTGAAAATCCCAAAATGTCAGACTAATGGGCCTTCAAAGGATCATTGGACTTCTCCCCAAACCATTTCACAAACGTAGACCACCCAGATGAATAAATGGATTTGGTGGAGTGTCTCCTGGATGATAAAATAACATTCACCACATCAGAGGGAGAGAGAAAGAACTCAGGTTGCCCCATTCAATCTCCAGGCATGAAGGTGCAGGCCCTTGAGGTGGGGGTGTAGAACCTGCCCCTGCGACTGCGAGTGGAGGTCTGCCCTGAGAGGGAGCCAGAGCAGAGGGTGCGACGGGAGGTGAAGCAGATCTGGGTACCACACCCTTCTTGGCCAATCCAGGGCGATCATAATGACTTGGGCCCGGTCTTGGAGAACCTTCCTCAGAACTGGGAGGAAACGCGTACCGGAGTTGGGAGCTCCAATCCAATTGAAAAGCATCCCCCAACCCCCCCTGCATCGAATACTGAAGACTGCAGAACGACAGGCAGTGTGCATTCTCCCAAATGGCAAAAATGTCCACCTGAGGAAACCCCCACATCTTGAAGATGTGATGGACCACCTCTGGATGAAGACGCCACTCTTGATCAGCCGAGTAATGCAGACTGAGACTGTCCGCACATACATTCAGCACACCTGCCAGATGATTTGCAATCACACAAATCTGATGGGTCTGAGTCCAGGACCAGAGTTGCAGAGCCTCTCTGCAGAGACGAAACAACCCTACACCTCCCGGTTTGTTGATGTACCACATCGTGTTGTCCGTCAGGACCTGAACCGACTAACCGCGGAGAGAGGGAAGGAAGGCCTTGAGAGCCAAATGTATTGCCCGCAATTCCAAAAGGTTGATGTGAAGCAACCTCTCCTCTGGAGACCAAAGACCTTTGATCTCCAGATCCCCCAGATGAGCACCCCACCCTAAAGTGGAGGCATCTGTGATCACCATGGCCACCGGTGGAGGAGGCTGTAAGGGCTTTCATTGAGACAGGTTGCCCTGCACACTCCACCAAGACAGCTCTGCTGCAGTGTCTCTAGAGATTCTGATCTTCTCCCCGACATCTCCATTGTGCTGATACCACTGGCTGCGGAGGCAGCACTGGAGTGCCTTCATGTGCCAGCATGCATGGTTGACCAACAGTATGCAGGAAGCGAACAGACCGAGCAGGCGTAGGACCTTCAGGACTGGAACAACCGCTCCATCATGAAATAAAGAAATCATCTCCTGTATGTTGAGAATCCTCTGAGGAGGCGGGAAAGCTCAACCCACAGTAGTGTCCAGTACTGCTCCTATAAACAGGCTGCGCTGCGAAGGCACCAGGTGAGATTTAGATATGTTTACTGAGAAACCCAAGTTGTTGCATGTAAGTGGTGCATCACCCTCTCTGGAGACTTGGCTTTTAGCAGCCATTCGTCCAGATAAGAGAAAACAGGAACACCTGACTTTCTGAGATGTGCTGCCACCACTGCCATCACCATCGTGAAGACCATGGTGCGGAAGTGAGACCGAATGGAAGGACTGCAAACTGGTAGTGCTGCGACCCTACCATAAACCAGAGATACTTCTGATGCGACTTCAGGATGGGAAGATGAAAATACGCATCCTGCAAATCGATCAACACCATCCAGTCTTCCTGTTGTACTGCCAGAAAAACCTAAGCCAAGGTCAACATTTTGAACTTTTTCTTACGGAGGTAAAAATTCAAAACCCTGATGTCCAGGATCGACCTCAATCGGCCGTCCTTTTTGGGAATCAGGAAATAACAAGACTAACATCCCTGACCCCTTTCCTGCTCTGGAACCACCTCTATCGCCCCTTTCTGCAACAAGACAAGAACCTCCTGTTGTAAGAGCAGTAAATGGTCCTCTGAACACTGCTCCTGGTGAGGAGGGTACGGAGGTAGAAACTCTAGAAAAGGGAGGGCGTACCCATTTTCCACAAGATTTAAAACCCAATGAGGTACCCAATTTCCAATTGTGTAGAAAATGGGATACCTGACCCCCTACAGGACCAGCATGCTCTAAGATGGGGGATCTAGTGCCGCTTTTCCGTGGTACCAGTGGGGGGGACAGGAGAAGAGGAGGAGGAGGAGGACTGCTGCTGAGAGGCTCCTCGAAGACGGTATTCTATTTTTTCCCTTGTACGACCTGTACAGAGGATTCGGCTGTTGTTGTTGCTTAGGCTGCTGACGGCCTCGAAAGGATGCCGCCTTACCAAAACCTTGATACCTCTTGTAGCCATAGCCCCTAGGGTGAGACAGCAGGTCCAAAGATCTTGCAGTAGCCCTACTGTCTTTAAAATGCTGCAAAGCAGAGTCTGCTTAGGTAACAAACAATCTTGAGCCATCAAAAAGCAGATACATTAGAATGGCCTAAACAACTGATGAAAAACCTGAAGATCTGAGCCAGGGATGTCTTTTCGTAGCAACTGAAGAACCCATTACCCGGGCAACCGAGTATGCAGTGTCCAGACCCGACTGAATGACCTGACAGACTGCTGCTTGTGAATCTGAAAGAGTCTCAAGAAAATGAACTCAAGGAAGTTTAGGGGCCAATTGCTTAACCCCCGGGGTGAGAGGAAAGGACTCAGACGATTTCTTGGAGCAAGATGCTTGGACAACCAAGCTTTCTGGAGATGGGTGGGCAGAAAGAAAAGCTGGATCACCAGGAGCAGGTCTATATCTCCTTGCCACTGATCTGGAAACTGCAGGAGTAGACAAGGGCTTCTGCCACACCTCCATAATTGGCTCGGTCAATGCCTCATTGAAAGGCAGTAGAGGTTCACTAGAAGAAGCACAATAAAGCACTTCAGTCAGAATATTTGACTTTACTTCAGCTGAAGGCAACTGGAGGTCCAACAACTCAGCCGATTTTCTAATCACCACATGATAAGGGGCGACATCCTGAGAGGAAATAGCCTTTAGTGAAGAGAGCTCCCACTCCGGGGAAGTGTCTAAGCCACTAGCCTCATGGAGACCTTTAAATTCATCTATGGAGTCAAGAATCCCCACTTGCTCTTGCTCCTGCCGGTGCTCATCCACCTCTAGCAGCCTTTGTGCTTCCCTCCTGGATCGATGCTTCGGGATCGGTGGCGGCGGCGCTGGTGACAATGGCGCCGAAGGAGGACCTTCCAAAATAGGCATTCGATCGAATCCGAGATGGTGCTGATTCGACACCAGACTGTGATTGAGGTTTTGGAGTCGAAAATCTCTGCGCCGGAAAATACCAAGATGGAGCCGTCAGCATAAAAGGCACGAAGGGTGCCTGGACATACTGCTGGTGGTTGCCCAAGTTAAAGGCAAGCGGACCCACAGGGCCAGAAGGTGCACTGGCAGGGTAGGATGCCCCGGCAAGCATGCCAAACATTGCATTCAGGAAATATGTGGGATCCGCTCCTGGTCCTGGGAAAGGAGGGACCCCCTTGGTCTGGATCCATCAGAGGCCGTACTGGAGGCTGGGGCTGCGGAGCCGGTGACATCGTCGCCTGCCCAGGAAAAGCTGCAGGAACAGGAGAAGACTCTCTGGGAGCCAAACAATCCCTGGGCGACGGAGAACCTCTGGGTGTCGAAAAGCCTCTCGGCACTGGCAAACCCCTCGAAGCAGGTGAGTGGATTCGAATCGCTTGAGTTGAAGGAGAAGGCGACGGAGAGAAAAAGTCCTTTTCTCAGCGCCTCTGAACAGGTGAGGCTGATCTCGTAGTGAATTGTGTCTTCCCTTTGACTTCTTATGCTTCTTTGACTTTGAAGTATGCAAGGTCGACGACTTAGTGCTTATGACCCCTCTTCTCTTTTTTCGCCCATGCCATGAAGAGTTTAGCTTCACGCTCCTTCAAGCGCCTTTGGGTTCATCTTTCGACAGCACGAACACCCTTCAACCTCGTGGTCCGAAGAAAGACACCAAAGGCAGCCGTCGTGAGGTTCTGTAATAGACATATGGCCCCCCACTCCCTGCAGGGCTTGAAACCCGACTTCTTCAAAGTAGATATTCCTACAAAATCACAAAGAAGATGGAAGAAACAAAGTAATCACAGAGAAATGGAGAGTCCCAGAAAAAAAAGTTACGCGTTGAGAGCGCAGAAAAAAGGGAACTGACGTCAGCACGCCGACGAGGTCTTCTTATGGCTCTGGTGATGCCATACGGAGTCACGAGCTAAGCCGTACTATTGTCGTCCTTGTCGACGTGGGAGAGCTAAGAAAAGAATTTCCGTGGAATGCTGGCAGAGGGGTAATACAAAAAGTGAGGAAGCCACAGGCAGATGTATCCATCAGAATTATATGTTGAGACATTTCAATAAGCAGTTAACATGAGGCATAAGGATCTAAATGAGCACGTTGTTCAATTTAATCCAGATAAATGATGGCATTTATAATTCATCTAACGTGGTAATTTAAAGGATAATGTAAGGGCTAATTTACTGTAAATCACACTAGCATCTCACTATAAAATGCATGAGACTTTGGGTGTTCAAGGAAACTAGGGGGCATATTACCAACGAGTAGCGATATTTATCGCTAACCAGGCTTAGCAACGATTTTTTTATCGCTAAGCATCGCCGGAAATTATCGCTGAGATAACGTGTTATTAGCAACGTTTATCTCCGAAGCGATCATTTTTTCGGCGATAGCGTGAATATCGCTGAGAATACAGCGATATTCACGCATCAGCGACAAAATGCTCTTAGCCATGTTATCCACCTCCTATTGGATAACATGGCTAAGAACTGGTCTGAGCAGGTGTTAGTTTTTGGCGATAGCGGGAATATTTCCATCGCTACGCCCGCCTTGCTAATAGGTGATAGCAACGTTAGCGAGTGCTTTCAGTCGCTAACTGGTTGGGTACGCCCACTTTGCATGTCATTAGCGATAAATATCGCTGACATACAAAGCGGGCAGACGAACTCCTTCGGCAGCGGTCGGCGCCCTACTGGCCCTTACGGTCATCGCAGTGGAGACTGCGAGTATTAGTGCCTTTCCTTGAGGGGATATTTAGTTGTGACAGTTTGGATGGGTTCACTTCCATTTGGGGGGGGTCCTGTCCTGGGGGGGTGGGAACCGAGAGTAGTTGGGGATGCTCAGGTTGGGTTCGGAGGGATGTGGGGTTCATTTGTTTGGAGAGGGAGGGGGGGGTCAGTATTATGTTGGCATGAGCGCATGGTCGACGGCTGTTATTGTTCTGTCTGTGGATGCAGGGGGGTATGGCGAATACGGGGGCTCTGAAATGTGTAACCTGGAATGTGCGCGGTCTCCACACCATGGTGCCTAGACACAAGGTCCATGCGTATCTGAAACGTTGGGGAGTGCATATAGCTTTTCTTCAAGAGACGTACCTCACCAAGCAGGAGGGAGTAGCGCTGCAGAGAAGGTGGAGGGGGCAACTATTTAACACGACATATTCGGCCTTTGCGAGGGGGGCCTTGATTTGGATACGGGCTGGGGTTCCCTTCCAGGTCACTAAAAAAGTAGTGGATCCAGAGGGTAGATTTGTGACTGTGGAGGGGAGACTTAGGGGCCGAACAGTGTCTCTTTGTAGTGTGTATGCTCCGAATGTAGATTTGCCCGCCTTCCTGACAGCGCTTTCGGGCAAACTGGCGAGTTACTTGGCAGGGCCGATGGTTATGGGAGGGGATTTCAATTCGGTGGTGGATACTGTTTTGGATAGATCCCATCCCCCATTGCACTCTTCCCCAATACACAGAATAGCGAAACGTAGATTAGATTGGCAGGAGAGTTGGGACCTGGGAGATGCTTGGAGGACACTACACCCTACCACGAGAGATTACTCCTTCCACTCTACTTTACATGACCTGCATGTTAGGTTGGATGTGTTTCTGTGCTCTTCGCATGTGCTTTCGGCAGTGGGAAGCGCGGAGTATCTGGCCCGCACATTGTCGGACCACAACCCTCTGTTGTTGTCCCTGAACTGGATGGTGGAAATTAATTGTGTCCCAACATGGCGGCAACAACCTGATACCCTGGATGATCTGCTTTTTAGGGAGGCCTTGGGGGAGCGAGTGACACGCTATTTTGAAGAGAACAGTGGCTCCGCCTCCACTAGTGCTGTGGAGTGGATTGCGTTTAAGGTGGTGGTCAGAGGTCACTGTATTGGGAGCGTTGCAGGTGCTCGTAAGACTTTGTTGGATGACCTTGATAGAGCGGCGGCTGAGGGAGAAGGAGAGAGAGCGCCCGAACCATCCTGAGCTCCAAGAGGGGGTTAGTGACGCCAGAGAAGCAATGGCGGTGGAGCTAGAACGGTTGCGTAGTTTCGACCACAAGGTCTATCTGACGAGAACGCATGCGGAGGGTGATAAGGCGGGGACGATGCTGGCGTGGCTTGCCAATCCGATCAGGTGGGGTGCTCCAATCATGTCTGTTCAGGAGGAGGGGGGCAGGCTTTGCCACACCCAAGCCGGGATCCTGGATAGGTTCAGAGCGTATTATGAGGGTCTGTATGAGAGCGGGCTGACGGGCGGGGCGGAGGAATTGGACAGCTTCCTTGGAGGGTTGCAGTTACCACAGCTAGAGCAATCGGAGGCAGAGGAGCTGGGTCGGCCTATAACGGTCGGAGAGATAGGGTGTGCAGTGAAGCAGATGGCCAGGAATAAAACCCCAGGGCTTGACGGTCTGCCGATCGAGTTCTATAGCAAATATTTGGAGTACTTGGCCCCGCAACTGCAACTGGTTTATAACGAGGCACAGTCGCGAGGTAGACTCCCGCGGTCAATGTTATGATCCCGTTGTTGAAACCTGGTAGAGCTAGTGACGTCCACTCATCTTACCCCCCATTATCTATGCTCACGACGGATTACAAGATACTGAGCAAAATCCTGGCAAATAGATTGTTGACTCACATGACAGGCTTGATCCATAAAGATCAGTGCGGCTTCATCCCAACGCGGAACACCACCCACAATATACGTAGGTTGACTAGGCTGCTGGGAGCTCGGTTGCCGAAGGGGGCTATTCCTTTCGTGCTCTCCATAGATATTGAGAAAGCCTTCGATAGCCTTGAATGGGAATATCTGTACGAAGTGATGGGGCGTTTCGGAGTAGGGGAGGGCTATATCAACTGGACCAAAGTCCTATATACTGAAGCCACGGCTAGAGTTAGAGTGGGTTCACTGATCTCGAGGCAGTATCCGGTGCGACGCGGCACTAGGCAGGGGTGCTCACTTTCCCCCCTTTTGTTCACGTTGGCAATGGAGCCTTTTGCAGCGGAAGCCAGGTCCGGCCGTTATTATAAGGGGTTGGTCTACAGGGCCAGACCACATGTCATCTCGTTGTATGCGGACGACTTGTTGATGTTTTTGGCCGATGCGGAGGGGGAATTGCTGGGTGCGAGACGTTTGCTAGAACTATTCGGGCGGATGTCGGGCCTGAAGGTCAATTGGACCAAGTCTTGCCTGTACCCGCTGAGACGGGGAGAGCCATGCCCCCTCACGGCACAAGAGCTCCGGTGGGAGCCTCATTGCCTGCACTACCTGGGCGTCTATGTGTACCACACCCCAGCAGATATGTTGGATGGTAAAATCACTCGGTGCATTAACGCCTTGAAAGGGTGTATGGATTTCTGGGCCACTCTCCCACTCTCATTGGCGGGTCGGGTCTCCTTGCTTAAGATGGTGGCATTGCCTAGGTTATTATATTATTTTAGAACTCTCCCGATATGGATCCCCGGCTCAGTCTTTCGACGCCTGAGATCGCTGATCATAGCGTTTCTATGGGGCACGGGTCGGCGGCGAATAGCACTAGATACCCTCTTGCGACCCAAAGATGAGGGAGGCATGGCGGTGCCTGATTTTGAGTGCTATTACCTAGCGGCTCAGCTGCAGACTTTCACACAGGAGGTCGCGAGGGTGTATCGAGGCCCGGAGCACGCTAGAGATGAGGGCACTCCGCGGCATGTGCTTGCGTATATCACGCTACATCAGTAGTTATTGCTCAGAGATCTAACAGTGGAAGAGCAGACGTTCCGACTTTGCTGGAACCGGACGCACAAACGGGCGGGAATCCGCCGCATGTATGCTCCGGAAATCCCGTTGGGAATGGTCACAGCCCTGCCTCATGGTGGGGACTGGTCGAGACTGCTGGGTTGGGAAGAGGCTGGGGTCCAGATGTTGGGTGATTTGTATGAAGACGGTGCTTTGCTTCCGTTCCAAGAGCTACAGGAACGTTTCGACCTTCCACGAGGTGACTATCTCCTACACGCGGCGGTAACGGGCACCATGCAAGACCACTGGGGAGAGGGACTGCAGGAACCCGCGACCTCCATGGCGTGCCAATACGCGATGATGGCGGCGGGAACTTTTAAGGCGGTGACCTGTTTGTATTCCAGAATGTTGCGGGAGGCCCTGCAGCCGCTCGCAGCTCTAAAAGCTAAGTGGGAACTGGACCTCCAGATGGAGATTCCTGACGCCACTTGGGGCCAACTACTGCGGAGGGCACGGAAGAGCACGAGAAACGCTAGATTCCAACTCATACATTTTTATATTATTCACAGGGCATACCTCACGCCAGGGAAACTACGGCAGTACTTTGGAGTGGAACAAGCGGCCTGTCCTCGGTGTGGTACACTAGGGGCGGACTTGGGACACATGCTTTGGGATTGCCCGACACTGGGGGAATACTGGCAGGAGGTCGGGAGGGCTTTAAACAACGCCACGGATAGGGAGTTACAATACACTAAAGCAGTGGGGGTGCTGCACTGGTTTCCACACACGTCTAAAAATAAGACGACCAGTAGATTCATAGACATGGGACTGATATTGGCGAAGAGGGAAATAACCAGGAATTGGAAATCGAAAGTGGGGCCCACATACAAGCGCTGGTATGGTGAATGTCTGAGGTGGGCAGCCTGTGAAAGCACTTTACGATATCAGATGGCTAGGAGGGCTGCCGATGAGAAAGCTATGGAGAGGGCAACAGCATGGGAAATGATGGTGCAGGCGCTCCGGGATGATAATGATGAGGAGGAAGGAGAGGATGCGGACTCTGAAGCGGACGACCCCATTAGCGCACCAGGAGCACACCTTTAGCGAATGTTTAATTCCTCCTGCACAAACCAGACCTTACTTTTCTCTGGGATTCTACTATAGCGCTGCCACGGGGGGGGGGGGGTGTTGGGGGTGTTTGGGGAGACTGGGGGGGTGCTTGATAGGGGGTGGGGGAGGGGCGAAAACTTAAAAGCAGTCCGCGTCTTCCTGTGTTTGTGGAAATGGACATTGGACAATGAAGCAGAGAATGGACTCACTGTACTCGTTGCTGGGTCTTCTATCTGGAGGCTCGAGTAGCATGTTAGGAGAAGCGAAATGATTAGGTGCCGTACTGCTGTATTGCTATGCTATTCATCAAAGTGTTGTCTGTGCAATTGTTTTGGTACTGCAATAAAAACGATGTTACAAAAAAAAGACATACAAAGCGGGCTCCAAACCGCTCGCTATCACCTAAAAGCTGTCACTAACATCAGTTAGCGACAGCTTGCTAATATAGCGATAGAATTATCGCCACTTAGCAGCCGCTAAACCGGCGATAATTGCCTATCGCCCCCCTTGGTAATATGCCCCTCTCTTTGTTTATCAAGTGTTTCAGTGTAGTAGATCACGACACCAGCTATTTGGAATGAGTGTGAAGTAAGGTTTCAAAGTGTTGTTGAATTGATGAGAGTTGGAAACATGGTGTGAGGATTGTACAAGGTATTTTGAGGTGGCATACGTAATCAACATCATGAATTGTGTTTATGAGCTGGCTAATGACTATGTTTACCCACAGAAGGACTAGATGACCTTTTTCTTGTTGATAAGGACTGAAGATTTAATTAAATTGTGAGTAACAGAGTATGATGGCATGCTTTTAGGGTAACACCTTGGGGTAATGTTTTGAGTGAGTCCCCGTGTACAAGTTGCATCTCAATGATTTGAGGTGATTGTTGAACAGCACTGACAATTGATGGTTGTAATCTAGCTAAACACACAGCATGGATGTGTGTGCATAAATGGATTTATCATTCACCGTATTGTTCACTATGGTGATACTTGTAGAGGGGATATGGATAGGAGAGGTGCTGACGTGTTAAGCTAATGATGGTTATTGTCCATACTTGGATATCAGGTTTTGTTTGGTTTGACAGAAACATTTTTTTGATTTTATTTTTCAACTACAGACCCCCGAGGAAGGGACTTTCGTACCGAAATGCATAGGGCAACACAAGAATGTAATGGAATCTACAGATAAAGAATACTTTGGAAATTATATTACGTCATCCTTACTCATCCTTCTTAATTGTTGGCGACTTTAACAGCAAAATCTCGAACACAGCCATCAATACTTGGGCAAAACAACTGATTGAAGAAGGCAGGGACATCATAACTCCACAATTTCCAGACGGTATACTTACTGATAAAAGAGGGAATCTATTACTGTCAACATTAACAAGACTTAACGGTGTAATAGTGAACGGCACTACGGAACATTCCTGCGAACTACACTAGGCGAGGTAATGGGTCTCCTTCCATTATTGACTACATAATCAGCAGCGTGGACTTGCTAGACTCTGTAACACACTTGCTTAATCAGTTTGGCCATGAAAGCGATCATGCTCTAATGCTTTTGACTACTGACTGGCTTCCAAAATCCTCTGCAACTTGCCACATTAATTACTACAAAAGCAATATAGTGATAAACAGTGAAAAAAGGCGTATTTATTGGAATTCCTCGACCATCGATAAAATTACATCTCAGATTGATCATTCTCTAATTTTAACGAAAATATTTTCTGAAAATCCTATCGAAAATTTTGAAAACATCATAAAAGACTTCAGAAACCTTATCTTAAATATGATAACAAAGGATGTAGTTGGAACTGGAAAGATGAATGATGATAACAAAAGGCGCACTTTCAAGAACACTGAAATAAAGAAACAATTAAATAAATATATACGCGCTCAATTTATGAGTCCGACACCATTCTTAAAAAAGGAAATAAATAGACTAAAAAATCAACTGAGACGCGAAAACCAAAGAAATAAAAAAACTCTACAGGATCGTAACTGGGTCGACATCCAGATCGCAGCGAAAAATAACAACCAACGCAAATATTGGTATTTAATAGGAAAACTCTCCGGAACAAAAAAGAACTTACAGCCAATTCCGGTCCCTCCAAAAGACTGGGAAGCTTTTCTGTTAGACCTTTATAAGTTAAATCCAACTACACTATCTGAAAGTTGTGAAGATAATTACAAAGGAAAGGAAAGAAGTGCTATAAACAAAACAACAGCATCATCAGTCGAACTAATCATTCGCAAGGCACGAACCACGGGTGCTTCTGGCCCTGACCAAATCCCTATTAAAGCACTGCAAATTGCCCCCAAGGAATGGAGTGGACTGCTATATCCCCTATTCAACTATATTTTAGATACTGGCCAGGTGCCAAATTCTTGGCAGGGAAGTATAATCATCCCCATCCACAAAAAGGGTAGCAAAACCAATGCTTGCAATTACCGCCAAATTGCACTTATAGACGCTGTGGGCAAAGTATTCGCTGCTGAAATTCTTCATCGTTTGAAAGAATGGGCCTTCTCATCTGGCCTGATCCCTATGTTCCAAGCAGGATTCAGACCCAACCACGCGGTAACAGACAACATCGCAGTTATCCAGGTCATCCTCGATAAATACGTAACTCAAAAAAGCCAGGTTGTCTATGCCGCCTTTATAGACTACTCTACAGCATTCGACCAACGTTGTGGAGGAAACTGAAGAAGCTTGGTATACAGGAACAGCTGCTACAATCAATTGTAAGCCTACACACCAACACTTGGTGCCAAGTTCAATTGGGAGGAGAAAAAGGTTATACAGAAAAAATCAAAACTGAAAATGGACTAAAGCAAGGGTGCCTTTTAGCCCCAATCCTTTTTTCGCTCTACTTAAGTGACCTGTGTAATTTTCTCCAATCAGGTTCCAACCTACCTCCGAAAATAGCAAATCAAAAAATTAATGCATTGCTATACGCGGACGACATCGTACTATTGGACCTCACCCCCTTCGGATTACAAACATCTCTGGATCTGCTGTACAATTACTCCAAAGAGAACTTTTTAGTTCCAAACATTAAAAAAACAAAAGTGCTTGCTTTCTCTGGGAGGAAACAAAGCGCAAGATTTCTTTGGAACTTAGGAGGAGAAAAATTAGAAGAGGTGTCGGATTATCCCTACCTTGGCAGGACCCTCTCCAAAAATCTTACCAATGCAAAGCAGATAAATAACCTTCAAAGGAAAACTGATATACACACTGCAGCCCTCCAGAAACTCTATAGCGCAACAGGAAATAGACATTTCTCCTCTCTAATAAACGTCTATAAATCAAAAATACCACCTGTATTATCCTACGCTACGGAGTACATACCTATTAAACAATGGGTTTTCATGGACCGCAAAGAGGGAAAGGTATTGAGGAAAATTTTGAAACTATCAGACGCAGTCCCAGTCCAAGCACTAAGACTGGAATTATCTGTTACCAGTTCATACGCTGTAGCTATTGCAAATGTCATTAGGTGGGCATACCAACTACTGCACGCAAAAGAGAATACACTAAGGTCACTGCTGAAAAAAGAAACCTTTGAGTCCGATATGAAAAAGCAGATTTTCCAAGAAAATATGACCGAGGCATTCCGTATTGCTAATATTGACACTGAAATGTTGCTATCCTGGTCACCAGCACAATTAAAACTGTTTTTAAAATGCTTCACCCCAAAAATAAGTTTCGAGATGGACTCCAAACACTGTGATAAACTACTCACTTATAAACCTTTTGTCGACACATTAGAATACAAACAACGCCGCTCTTACATCGGTTTAACCTTGACCCACGGTGCAAGGAGAACAATTGCCATGCTTCGACTGGGCATCCTTCCCGTACTCTCATACACTTCAAGATGGCTTCCGGGAGGATCACCTTTATGTACTTTGTGCGCAGGCGGCGACCAGACTCTGGAGCACTTATTATTAATATGCCCGAACCAGAACGTAACGTTAGCCCGCACAAGATTTCTTGAGCCCATTTATCGCTCCAGTAGAATTCTGTCGGTGAGAGACCTTATTAGTCTGTGTAAACAACCCCCGAATGAATTCATCTGTTATAACCTGTACAAATTCTTGAAACTGTTTTTATCCTTGTATTGAGAAATTGAAAAACTTTTTAATTATGTATATGTTGAGATATATTTGTGGTCCTCGGTTGAGTACCAGTACAAATAAAACTTTTTGACTTTGACTTTGAAATATTACGTTATGAGTATCTTTTTGTTGAAATGTATATTGCTTTGCTATATGCATGAATAGTTGAAGAATGGCATAACAGATGAAAATGAAAATTGTTTCTTCGAAACATTTATTTAGTGTTTTTCAATTAATTTTATTTATATACAAGATCAAAATTGAAAGTTAAATACATTTTGCAGTACGCATTGGGATTCGGCTACACACTTACTTGAAACACATTGCAATAACACTAACGGATACATGCAGCTTCCCTGGCCTGGTGCAACAGGCATAAATCGTGTTACAGTTGTTTTGAGTTTTGATATATTCAGGCAAAACAAGGTGTGCGCCACTTTTCAATTTGTGTACTCCTCTTGTGCTATAAGTTTCCAAGGCCATTATCTAGCAACAGTAAATTCCACAGCTTTGTTACCTGGGATAAATCCACCACAGATGATAAAAAGAATCTGCTTCCTGAAAAGTAATAATTTTCCCTAAACAGTCCTGAAACATCCAAGATGTGTAGCGTTTCAACTGAGAAAACGTGAGGCCTTTGTTGAAAAAGGGCAAGTTAGTTCCACAAAATCTTAGGAATAAAAGACAACACTGTTCTCAGCACGAGATTGTCTTTATAGAAATGTATATATTTATGGATCCTTTGATGCTATAGATACTTTTTCACTTTCTAACAAATTTGTTTTAGGTTTAACCCTCAAGTGCTTAATTTTACCTATTTCAACTCCTATTCTTCAATGTCTTTCACAAAAACTCTGGTCATATTTTTAAATGGCAACAATAGCACAGTTCTTCACAATGTGTAATTAAATTTAAATCTAAATGTGCATATAATTTGTCATCCGGATTATGTCCAAGTGCAGTCACTGTACATGCATATATTGTGTATCCTATTCAAACTAGATTCAGACTGGGATGCAGCACAGAAACCATGCGACGGAAGAGCTTAGCTGGCCTTCCTCTTTGGGTAATCGCCCTTCCCCTATGGCGGAAGTAAACAGCCTGGGTGTCACACTTTACAGTAGGCTTACTATGGGTGCCCAGGCCAGAAAGTTATCCTCCAGCTGTTTTGGTCTACTGCGAGCACTCAGATAGAAACTTAGATACCTACCTGTTGCAGTTCGGAGAGGGGTGGTTTACAGCCCGATTCATTGCCGCCTTCGCTTCTCTTCCTTTAGGGAGTCAACTTTCAGTCATTAAAAGAATTAATGTAATTCAAAACGCCACAGCTGGTTCCTCTTGGGTATCGCCAAGTCTCAGTCTGCCTCTTCTGCACTCACCTCTTTGCACTGGCAAAGCACTCAGATCAACCAGCCTGCACCAGCTCTGCATCTCTAGGGTTTAAAAAGGCTAGATATGTGGTAAGTTCCTTTGCCTTCCTTGCCCCTAAGCTCTGGAATGCTTTGTTTCTCACTTTCAGATCAAATAACAACCTTCTCTGCTTTAGAAAACAACTGAAAACCTACTGATTAGGACTTCATATCCAAGCCTAACCTACCCAACGCTGGGAAGCCAATCGGGTAGCCCTGGGCTTAATAAATCTCCTTCAGTTGAATTGAATATATTATATACCTGGATTTTAAGTAACTTTTTTTTTCTAATTTCTTCCTGCTCATATTACGTGGTCTGGTCTATTACATAAGTGAGCAACCACAGGCTTTCTGAATGTTCTATTTGAAAATGTTTTGCTATTGAACCAGTTTTATCCCTATTTTTTATTGGCCAAACATGCTCTACAATATTTTTGATCTGCAGATAATGCTACCAATGTATTTTGTTTCATACTGACATTCCAGAAAATAAATGACATACTACTTGCTCCATGCAATCTTCTATGCTGCTGGTCACTGTGAGTGGCTCTGACACATACTGTACAGTGTGTGTGAATGAATATTAATTATCCTCGGAGTTCCTCCTCATTGAGTTTCGCAGTTCTGGGTCACTGCTATGGCTGTTGCTGTCTTTCTTCGCTGCAGGGTAGGTGGCCTCTGGGGGTCTACTGGGCAGGAGTGTTTGACGCTCTGTATTAGCCAAGGAGTTTGGTAAGCGCCTCTGATAGCATAGCAATGCTATAGGGCAATGCAAATGCACACTTACCTCATGCGTAGCAGTAATCTCAATCAAATGAGCTGAAACCCATTTCTGTGATAACAGAAAGTACCACAGTATAATAAATAAGAAATAAAATCAATGTCAAAAGAGAAATCTCTAACCCCACTTCGGTAGCTGCACATCACCAAATGAAATCCCCACTTCCTCATGTGCATTCAAGACTCCTAATAATTGACTCATTTGGCCATACCGATACAGAAGCATTTATGAGCCCAATTTGCACTCACAATCTATCTTATGATTCAATTAGTCCTATGATGCACAACTTGAATGGAATCTAACCCTATTGTGAATAATTTAATTAGCCAGACGTGCTTTCAAGTATTAGATGTGCAACTCTTTTAGTGAAATTCATTCAGATTTCGGCACATCAATGGGAATCGTTATTCTTCAAGATGTTTCTCACAACACGTCAAATAGCTGTCTGAATTTTGAGCCTGTAATACAACTGATCCTCTAATTCCACCTACAGGGTGAAGCTATGATATCTCTTTGTTCCTCCTCTCAAACTAATACAATGGGAGGGATGGCCCCCCGAGCCATCAAAGGCCCAGAGGAGGCCATCTCCAGGGCAAATTACTTAAAGGAAGGGGGGCAACGCAGCTCCCCCCCACCTCCATGAGCCATTAATGGCCCCTGGGGACACCATCCCCAGGGTTGGCTCAGTAGCTATGTCCCGGGACAGAGCAGTTTCTGTTTTAAACTAAAAAAACTTATAAATTCAGAGCTATTACTCTGCGCCTCCGTCATGCACTACTTATGACCTCACAAGTGACATCACCCATTACATGTTCTATGACAGCATTTATGACATCACCAATGACAAGTCAAATGTCATCACTGATTACATCATCTAAGCTTTTTTTCGTACGCATTGCTCTTTAAATGGGTATACCATTACAGCTATGAAAGTAAGTGCAAAATAGCTCAAAATATTATGAAGAGTCTTTACTGATATCATACAAACAGCCCCCATAGGTAAAACAAGCCTGTGTTCTTTGCAACATTGAACCTATAACATACACTTCAAGGGTAGTAGAGTTCATGTTGACTATGAGCCACAGATGAAAGGGTAACCTGTCCTGCACAAAGTGATCTATCTGTATACAGCTGATAAGGGACAATCAAGTTCCTTCAGATATTCAAGCCCTGTTACATAACTAATGCCCTACTATGGACACTCTTTACCGGTATCAAACATCTGACAGTCACTAAACCTACATTGAGAAATTAAGTAGATATGAGTAGAAAAGTGGGTACTGTTAACAGTGTTTACTCTAAAGAGAGAGTTTACTCTGTACCTCACTATTTGCAGACAGTGAGACTCTCATGAGAAATATACCATGGAGTAATAAAAATTATCTACTAAGCACAGTATATACTCTATGCAAAACTTGTCCAAGGAGCGGCTATTCACTTAAAATAAACAAGGTCTGAAGGTGCTAAAGATCATACTCCCGGCAGCCTTCAAACTGTTGCGAAAACTTTACAGGCAGATCATCTTCTGAAGCAGAACAAGCATATGTACATAGATAGGTTAGTACCTGGTGCACACACTCTTTTCTTTTAAGTATAAATTGTCATGCAGAGGCAATTCTGTCCAATAACTCAATACTGCTTACAATACTTAATATGTAGCAATTCTCACAAACATAAGTGCAGGAGAGAGAATTACAGATGATGCGGTGGTGTGTCACATCTTCAGGCATTGCTGTACTATCAATATTTTATATATTTTTCCACAGTACCTGTACAGTGCTGTTGAAGTCGTCGGATCTCAGTGTGCAAGCCTTTCAGTGTGTTGGCGTGTTCCTGCTGGAGAAACAACAAGTTTTTCTGTGCGCTGTGTAAACGATTTTCCAGATTTGAGGCTGCCATGATCTCATCCACCTAATCTAGTATTTAAAGACAATAAAGAGATACACATCAATTACACTGAAGGCAGAGGCAGCAGTACAGCACTTTACTATGCCAAACATTTTGATGTTTTCAAAATATATGTTCAGCTTTAGAATAAATGCTAACAAACAAAAAAAAATCAATCGATTGCTTATGCAATGAGAAAATACATTTCTTACAACAAAAGGCCATTTGGTTAGTTGTAATTTGCTAAACTGAGCTAAATACGGGTTGTCCTATCTATACTTGGAGGCACGAACTAGACACATTTGAGCTATTAACATGAGGCTGAAATTGCCTTATCAATAATTTTGAGGCTGTGAAGAAATTTCAAATATTAGCCTGATGTTTACGTTTTATATATATAACATTTTCAAATACCTACTCATCAAACTTTGATTTCGGCTTTGAACATCAAAAATATCCTGTTGTACAGAGTATTCTACATAGTTCCAGAAGGGCCAGAACCTTGTCACACATTGAGGATAGTCATGCAAGATAAATCCACCCACAATGATGCTGCATAGAAATCATCTGCATTGTCAATAGATGTCCTGAAGAATGGCCACTGACTGGGCCATCCAGGATCTACACTGGATATCACTGCTTACCACTGATCAATTAAAAGATCTCAGTGACTTATGCTGAGACAACATTCCTAGGCCTAATGAGATTTAGGAAGAAACAAAGAGCTACAAATCATGGTTAATTGACATACAAGAGAACCTTGAATTATTTTTCAACCATCTAGCTAAGCAACATGTTTTCAAAAAGTGAGTTCAGAACTTGGTACTTTTAAAAATCGGGGGCCCTAATTCACAGAGAAATTAGTACATCCTTACATGTGTGTTGATATACTCATTTTCGGAATTTCCAAAATAATTCCAGGTTATGCTGGAAACTTTTAGCACTTGCAAGTGTCTAGGTGTACTCCTTGGACTTCCATTTTTGCATATACACAAAACATACAACCAGACATGTTTGCATGAAAAAAACATCGTCATCTACACAAGTACAGATATTTTCCTAACTATTTTTCTTTTTTTTCAGTATGGGGAAAATACTTTCCAATCAAAAAGCCCAATGCCCTATGGCGCACGGTTTTGGAGGGTCTTTATTTACCTTGTCCTAAAGAGGTTGGAGAGGTGTTTATGAATGCCCACAAACTTGTGGTTATGCACATTCTTAAGAAGAAATGTCAGTCCGTTAAAGCCCACTCTACTTTGTAAATGTACTCGCGTTAAAACCTTTCAGTGAGCAACTCCATTTTAAAATCAACTTTTCTTGAATTCAAAAAACTTTTTGGCAGTCATAAACAAGGGTTTTTGCACATGTAACTCTTACAGATACAAATACCTTTGAGAATCATGCCGGGACATCCCTACAAAGAAACGGGGAGCCACAGTGTTCTTCCTAGCATTTGACCAATTCAGTTGATTAAATAGTTCTTCACCACTGATCCCTCACACTTTCCTCGCCATATAGGAAAGAAGAGAGAAAAATAAGCAGTTTGTGGCTGGGCACTTTAGAGTTTTTGGGCAAAGTCCTACAGTCAATGAAAGAAATTATGTTAAGAGAAAGTTGCAATGTGAATCGAATTTGGATGCTAAATTTTAGGCAAGGGAAATCTTTTTTTTTAGAATTATTGTTTTTTATTTCGGTTGTTTTCTACACAGAGCACACAGTTTACTGACGGAGCTGCAGAGAGGTGCAAGATAAGAAAGATCATATACAATAAGCAACAGAAATTAAAATGTATAATTCTAACTCAAATGTATGAAAACTATCTAAAACCGCTACCGCACGTGTTGGTGCGCATCAGAAGGAACTTTGTAAAGATGAACTGGTCAGCTTTCGTTTATTGATTGCTGTATTTAGATTTGAAGCTAATAATTAAGGGGGTTAAATATTCCCAGAGAGTAATAATTGTAAAACTGAAAAACGAATGAAGTAATATTGCCACAAAATGTGCAGCATAATAATAATAATTTGCCTTTTCTTGCCGCATAATTTAGTTAACCCTGCTTCATAATCATGTCCTCCCCTACCACATAAATCCAGTAGCCCTGGTTATAAGATGATATTTGCATAATATATACAGCGAATACATTCAGGAAGAACAATATTGCAAAACAATAGGGTAGAATTAAATTTGTTTGCCCTTTATAGAATTAAACATACTGCATAAAATTTGACAAGAATAATGCTGTCCTCTCTTGAAACGTGTTGTTAAATAACAGGAAGAACATAATTAGGCTTCATTTCACCTACAGCAACCCACAATTCATGTATCACCTGTGTACAGAATTTGTTTCCTAGGACAGCATAATGAAATGCCCAAAATTAGGTTTTGTTTGTCTACCAATGTAACCATATCTCCCCGCCAATATCAGACCTTGAACATCCCCCACCCCAAAGACCATCCCCGCACCGTTCCCCTCCAAACTCCCTGAAACCATTATCTTCCAAAACGATTGTTGCTGCCACCCTCTTTTCATCTCTTCAGTTGGCCTATTCATCTCCCCTTCCTCCCTACCTTCTCCACCCCTTGGCATAACCTCTCACAACTCCAGATACCAACAACCAGCACCCTTTCTTCCACCACGTTTTTTTTTATTTATTTAAAAAAAAAATGTATTGGCATTTCGTATGACATAAACAAACAATAACACAAAATGCAGTACATTAAGAACTGGCGGGCCAGCCGGCCAGTACGGGATACAGAGATACTGTGATGTAACATAAAAATGCATCTGCATCTCCGGAGGTAGAAATCTATTAAACAATAGCTCCTTTAACATTTGACATATAGGTCTCTACCGATACTTCTGCCCGATACAACATTATACTCCCAATTATTGCCCAAGTGCCAGTCAGGGGGACACAACCCAAAAGCAATTGTATCAAGGGTCATCTGCAGCGGCAGAACTCAGCCAACTTACGAATGGATCCCAAATGTCTTGTGGGCGAGACTTTGTCGGCAGAAGTTCCCAGTAGGACGCAAATTGTGTCCTACAGTATGCCACATTCTTGACCCACTCTTTTGTTGTTTGGGGTTGGGGGGAGGGTGGCAGCGGCACCCCAATGCAGGTCACCTGTCTCTTGGCTAAGAACAACAGCATTGCTGGAAGCGTCCTAGACTTCGGTAGCAACCCTGAAATAACTCCCAACAGTGCCACCAATGGGGTGCAAGGCAGCTCTTGCCCGGTTATGTTTTTGATGTGATGCGGTATTTTTAGCCAGAAGTTTGCTATGGGTGGACACTGCCAGACCAAATGTAGGAAGGTCGCTAGGGGGACCCCGCACCACCAGCATCTGTCGTCTGAACGTACTATGTAGTTGTATGGGAGTGTGGTAGAGGTGGTGGAGATATTTGAAGTGGGTGAGCCTGAGGCAATAGTTAGGAGACAGTTGCTCTAACTGCCTACATCCGAATTCCCACTGCTCATCTGTGATACTCTCCCCATGGTCCCCACCACAAGCCCAGCGTGATGTTGGTACAATGACGGGAAAGTCTTTTTGTGTAATGGTGTAAATACGAGAGATGAGTTTCTGGCCCGATTCCACAGTTAGTATGTTTTCGAGTGTCGGGCGGATTTGGAAATGCTTTAAATTTACTCCTACATGCTGGTAGTATAGCAGCGTGTCAAGCGCTGAGGGCGGTGTAGGGCCACACATTTGTTGCAGCGTTAGGAAATTATCTCCTGGGTAGAGATCTTGGCCTATCTGGATTTTGTGTATGTGTGCACGCTCCTGTGACTTGGCCTCCTTTAGTGGGGGTAGCAGTGGGTTATTCAATAACGGCATGGAGGGAGCATAGTGTATGTCCATGTGTGCACGTATACATAGAGCCCCCCATGCCCTTTGCATGGTTTCCACTATGTCTACTTCATCGTCTGTAAGATTGGTAAAGTGCTGCGGTCAGTGGAAGAAGCACTGCCCTGTGAATTTCAATTGTCATGTGCAGCTGGAAAGGTGTAGGGTGCGCCCAAAAGTGTAAAAACTGTGTTTGGGCACTGTAAGCATAAAGAGCAAATTCAGGGACAGCCAATCTGCCCTGTGCCTCCGGCAGAATTAAGACCGCCCAGGATATCCTTGGTTGTCCCCCCGCCCACACCAGCTCAATCATGAGTGATCGGAGGCGCTTGAAGAATTGCATTGTATGGGGAACGGGCACATTAACATATAGGTACAGTAATTTGGGTAGGACAATCATTTTTGACACAGCTATGCGGCCGGCTAGGGAGAGGGGAAGCATTTTCCACCTCTTCATTCTGTCCTCTATCCAGTCTTCAACCCTGCCATAGTTTGCCGTCCAGATTTCTTGCAGATTGCCACTTATCCAAATGCACAGATATTGGGTTGGGCCGGTTGTCCATGCTATCGGATAGTGAGTGCCGAATGCCTGAGTCTCAGGCGTGAGTAGGATGATTACGGATTTGCTCCAGTTGATCACCTCGCCGGACAAGCAACCATACCTCACTAGTTCTCGTGTCATGGGCGCAAAATTATCCTTCGGATCCGTCATGTACAATGTAATGTCGTCTGCGTACATTGACACAGTGAGCCCCCTCGCTGTGAACCCTATCCCCCTATTTGTGAGGTGTTGTCGTATGCGGGCCGTCAATGTCTCTGTGGCTATCGCAAACAAAAATGATGACAGGGGGCAGCCCTGTCTGGTGCCCCTTGTGATTGATATAGGTTTGGAAACCAAGCTGTTGACGCTCAGACGCACAGTGATTCAGAAAAGGGGGGTGGTGATGGACAGAGTATCTGAATTAAGCAGAACACTCCTACCCAGTCAACAGATCAGGGCTTGATCCATCACCGTTTTTTAGCTCACTGCACCATCCCAGCTCAGAACCTGGCTACATGCAAATTAGTCTGTCCCTGGCCCAGTGCATCATGGGAACAGGGCAGACCAAACTACCAAGCCAATTCTTTTACTGGAAAGGAAACAAGCTTCCAGGGACGCACAGTGGTCAACACGTAAAGAAGCTTGATCTGTTGAACAAAGAGCGGGCTCAGCCCCAGCGTATATAACAGCGGGAACAAGAACCCCCACTCCAGGGAGTCAAACGCCTTGGTGGGGTTAAGAAGTGCCACATTCGCCGGGACATGCAGGGCAAAATAATGTAACAGCCCAAATAACGCCCTGAGATTATGGGAGGTGGACCTCCCCAGCACGAAGCCGGATTGATCCGGCCTAACAATCAGCGGGAGCAGTGGTTGAAGTCTGGTGGCCAGGAGTTTGGCAAAAATCTTGCATCAAAATTTATCAAAGAAAGTGGGCAATAAGAATCACATTGGGAAGGGTCCTTGTCCGGCTTTAATAGCGTGATAATAATGGCCTTGCGCATGGACCCTGGAAGAGTTCCCAGCTGCAGTGCTTCTTGGTAGACCGCTAAAAGGTGAGGGGCAAGCAGCTCTGAGTATTCTTTATAGAATTTGGCCATGAGCCCATCCGAACCAGGTCCTTTGTCTGCTGGCAGGGCACCAATAACTCGGCACGCATCTACTTCTGTGAACGGTTAAACCAAATACTCCAGATGTGCCCTACTGAGCCACAGGAGTTCTAATGATTCAAAATAGTCTCCCAAAACATTCTAGTGGGCTAGAGCGGGATGAGTAGAACTATGCATAAAATGTCCTCATGGTGTCAAGAATGTCAGGCGTAGTGAGTGCTGTGTCATCGGAGGGGGTGTCGAGTGCAGTTATAAATGTGGAGCCTCTAGGTGGATGTAGGAGATTTGCAAGCGTCTTGCCCGGCCTGTCTCCCTCACCGTATCGGCGTGCAGTTGTATGCTTGTGTAGGAAATTAGTCTTGGACTGCCTCTTCTTGAAATTATGTGAGTTTGCTGCAAATGTGTCCCAGTGTTGGGGATGATGGTGAGTTGAAATATTGTGCCTCCAGTGTTTGCAATTCTTTTTCTAGCCTGCCCAGACTCCCACGAATGTCGTGGAGCACCCCGGATTGACCAGTTATACAAGAACCCTGGATCATCACCTTGAACGCCTCCCAAAGCGTACCAGCGATTTCTACTTACTAATTTTGAGTAACTTACTCATTTTTGTATTCACAGAACGCACTTACACATCAAAGAGTAAGTTCCTTCTGTGAATACCAAAATGAGTAAGTTACTCAAAATTAGTAAGTTACTAATTTTGGTATTCACAGAAGGCACTTACTCGTCAAAGAATACCAAAATGAGTAAGTGCCTTCTGTGAATACCAAAATTAGTAAGTGCTTCCTGTGAATACCAAAATGGTAGTAAGTTTAGGATTTTGTCTTAAGTTTGTTCTGTGAATTGGGCCCGTAGTATTTCTATAGCACAAGCCTAGTGGTGGTGCAGCAGCAACCCCAAAATAACCATGCTGGAATTCAGAAGGTAAATGAGCAATAAAAATACCTTTACATTTTGTTTTGGGCACTGTTGCTGTGCGTTTAACGACAGAGGTAAAAGATGTCAGGCTATGTCTCTTGGCAAATTGCTGCTAATTCTTTTAATAGGGAGGCGTTTACTTTTCTTTCCCTGCCTGCAAAGGAGATTTTAAAGTGAACTCAGGCAATCTTGCTAAGTAAGGTACAGGGAGTGTGAAAGGAAAGGCTGTAGGAAGTCATTTTTTTCCAACACACAACAAAATGTAAATACCTATAAATTAACTATACAAATATTTCAAAATATACTGGCAGTTAGGAAATAACAAATTAAGCACTGTTTTGTAATTTTAAAGTGTAATAGAAACAAAGATGTTGATAGTATCAAAACAAATCAAGACACTTTTACATGGTGATGTGCAAATTTCCACAGATTAATGAATTTGCACTATATAATTTTATCAGAAAAACTGCATGTCAGTGGGAATTTTGTGACCATTACAATGGAAAATATGCTCACTGTAAACGACAGTAAATTACCACATCTTGCTTTAGTGATATATTTGCAATGGTGTAGTCGTAAATACACAATTGACTACAAACCACACCTATACCACTCTTCTACTGAAGGGGCGTGGCTCATTAGACGGATTTCTTCTTAATGTGACTCTTGGATGCTCAGTCCCTACGACTTCAGTGATTTGTATTGATGGCATCACCCCTACTCTGAAAATTGGTCCAGCACCACTAGCTGTACTTGGTCAAAGACAAGTATAATGCCAACGAGTGATAGGAGAGGTAGCTGGTTTGGGAACTGTTCATAATTTGTGAGTGTGTGTGGGTACAGAACCTTAGGTTGTCAGTCGATTGGACAGGATATCGGTGGCAGAAGAGACAAGGGGGGTCAGGAGGTTTTCCTCCCTAATTCATGCATTCCACTCCTTGCTGAATCTTTAATCACTGCAAAATTCAAAGCAACTTGAAGAGATGTCTATTTACCTTCTGACTATCAATATACATTAGCCACAATGCATTGATGCGAGGTCTGGATTGTGGTCTGACATGTGGTTTAACATGTGGTGTAACGATTTCTGTTGCCTTCAAATGAGTGACAAATATTGAATAACTAGCTACATTTTATACAATATATTATTAATTTCTGCATGTTATCTTATTGGCTGTATTTATAAATTACGAACATAGCTACCCCCCAGAGGGAAGCTATCTGACATGCGTTCCATGTACATAGCACATGTGAATAACTGAGTCAATCTGCTATTATCCCAATCTGTGACCTAAATGCTGCAGTTAGACTGCTGCAACAGGCATATTTACTATTAGAACAAAACGTGTTCCTTGCATATTACAAAGTTTGTCAATGAGATTTCCATGACTGCTTTATTTTTAACCAGGTTGGATAAAATGATATTTTGCATCCAGAGCACAAAATACCAGGAACTTAATGCTAGTACTTTCTGGGTTGATTATAGGGGAGACTTCAACTATTTTAAAAAATAAAACAACATTGTAGGATGTAAGGAATTAACTTCGATAAGCACCATTATACATTTCAACGTCAGTACTCGTTTTAGTGTAAACTAAATGCCCGGTGAACAAGTTACTTACATTTTGTGATGTTCTTTCTGATGGAGATGAAAGAATCCTTCAAATTGCTTACTGTGAACCTACTCCCCAGGAGCCAGACTGGATCCTGAAAATGTCGAGTCATGAGTGCTAGATGGCAAAGTGTGGTGTCATCCCGAGCATCTCGCAACAGGAATGGAAGTGACATCACACCTTCAAACAAATGGCAGCACGTGCCTGGAATTTCAGCTCTGCCTACTAACCATGGCCCAAAAGAGAGAAAGGATGCTAAAGACAGAGTCGACACAAAAAACAAATAAAGTGCAGCACATCAAAATAGGAACCAGAAAATAAGAAACAAACAGTACTGAACATTGAACATATCTTCAAATGGGGAGGATGTAATATTTCTGAAGAAGTCAAGTGAATTCAATCTCCGTGACAAGATTTTGATAAAAACAGATTTAAGAAGAAAATCTTTGAAATCGGTCTGCGATAGGGAAGGGCTAATGTTGGCTAAAAACACCTATAAGAATAATTATCCATGAAATCTCTCTTAAATCGCATATAGTGCTGCATCAAGAATAGACTGCATCCTACTACTAAGAGCAGAGGAATGTCATATATGAGCAAATCTAATCTGAAAGGATACCAATCACAAAGCCCTGCAATTGGATATCAAATGAAATTCCACGGATAGGACCTCAGAAATATGTGAACACATAGTAATATAAGGCAACAACGAGGGAGCAGTGGCCTCATGGACTAGAAACTGACTGGTGCATTAAGCCAGTAAACACAAGATCTTGCGTCAGGAATGAGACGATCTGACATCAATAGTGCTAAATAAGGGTTGCCTGAAAGACATACTAGGTCACTATGAAAATCTCTTAACGTCCAGACCTTCCATTTAAGATGATCTATGATATGCCCAGAATTATCTCAGAAAGGTGCTTTGATAAAGAGTGTAAAAGTAAACAAGCTTTGACAAACCCAATAGATCTAGTGTTGACTTCAAGCTTTTTGGCTTTGGCAATTCTTATTTTTTTTTATATTTGTTGTTTGTAAGCAGCAGTGCTCTCATCAATTAAAAAAAAAAGAAAGAAATTGGCAAAAGTAAAAAAATGTTACTGATTTAAAAACAGCACACATTATCATACAAGTATCAGGCACTGAAGTGAACTACTTTTTTGTTTGAATATTTTTATTGAGAATGCAATATATAGTTTCATTACAGAGCAATAGGTTGAGGAGGTGCAATGAGCAGCATCATATCCAGAGCATATCAATAAGCATGTACAGCGGCGATATTACAAAAAACACAGTTGATGGACAGAATGCAGAACAATGTCTTACATTCACCCCAGTACAAAGATCTGGGCCTAAATCCATCGTTTTTTGCACTCCACACCACCCTAGGTCAGACAATGGCTATATGCAAATCAGCCTTGACCCTGTGTCTCATGGGAACAGTCCAGCTGGAACTACCAAGCCATGTCTTTCCTAGACCGGAATCAAGCATCCAAGTACCGGTTTCTGGCTATCAGCCTTCTTCAGCCTGGATAGCTTGACTCCAGTGATGTGGAGAGCCTGGGACTCACGTCTGAGCATGGATTTAGGCCCAGATCTCTGTACTGGTGAATGTATGACATTGTTCTGCATTTTGTCCATCACCTGTTGTTTTTTGCAGCGGCGATATTATACATTACAATCGTCCCATAACTTGGCTGTCGCTGCTAGAAAGGAAAAGGATTATGCAAACCATGTAACATTTCCTCTCGATACTGTGTATCATAGCGTGCTTTCCATCTCCACAGAGCTCTGGGACAGTAACGGTGTAAGGAATGGCGTATGAGGAAATTGGCCCACGGTGTCTATCGCATGACCATGTCCTGCCATGTGTCGTGAATGTGTGCCCAGTGGGTTGTCATACGGGCAGGCTAACACCCAAATCTGTTGTGAATATCATGCGACTCAATGGTGTGTGTCAGTTAGCACCCCGCTCCATTTGTGCGATGCAGTATGTGTCCTCTCTTAATGTTCTCAGGGGAGCCGTCATGTGGATTGTCTCCTCAGGTATTGGCGCTCGTGGTGCCAACCCCTGCAGGAGCAACCGTGCATCTGGCTGCTCGATTGGCATCCAGTAATGCAGCTATGTCGTCTCTGAGTTAGCTCTCTGTGAAACTACGAACTCAATCAACTGGAGGGAGAACAGCTACTGAAACTAAAGGATGGAAATGGGGGGGCGGAGGGGGTGGAGTAATATCTGGGGAAAAGAAACAAGAAAAAGCTCTGCATATTGAAGCAGGTCTGACAAGATGTATAATCAGGTAACATGTCTGTATGTGTCGATGGGTTCACGTTACCGAAGTCAGGTGCGTGGAGCATGGTGTTGGGACAGAAGGTTTTGTCTATCGTGGGGCTACAGTGTGGCTTCATTGTCTGATGATGAGTGCGGGCGGTGGGTTGGAGCTACATATTGGCGATGCGTGTGTACCTCTTGCGCCGCGTGTATGACGTGGTGCCTTCTATTGGTATCCCGTCATTTCCCCTGAGTGGGCTGCCTCACCGTGTATCGGTCAAGTGTATGTTATCCGGCTATGTTGCGCCTACGTGACTCCCTGGTCAAAGCACGCTTGACAAAAGGACCTTAGGATGTCTTCCCATGGTTGCGCTATTGGTATGGCCCTCAGTCCCGTCTCCTCTCTGCGGAGGATTGTGCCCTCTGCTATCACCCAGTTATTAAGGGAGGCGTACCAGTGTTGGATCTGTGGCGGGTCTTTGCTCTTCCAGTGCCTCGTGATTAGCCTCTTGGCGGTCACTAGTCCCAGGTCCCAAAATCTGGTATGAACTTTAGTGTGTTTCGTCCTCTTGAACAATCCCAACAAGCATGTCTCCCATGTGCTCGGCAGTTCTACTCCGGCCCCTTTCGTTAACAGCGCCGTTACGCCCTGCCAATACGTTTGCAGTCTAGGGCAAGCCCAGAGCATGTGTAGGATATCTGCATTCACCATATTAGTGGGTCCTTCCAGTATCTTCTCCCATTCTTTGTCCGTCCATTCTCTGCCTCTGTTGGCCGCCCATTTGTCCCTTAGTGGTTGAAGGGTGCAGACTGTGTGTGTCAATAATGCCTGTGCTAACCAGTGTATCACATGGGATCCATTTCCCATGATATGTAGGTACTGCATCAGCAGATGCGTCTGCGGCTCTTCCGCCATGGCTCCCCAGGCTTCTGTATATGCGCGTATCAGGGACGCGTGCAACAGGAACTGACCCGCCGGTAGGTCTGCATCTGTGATGAGCCTCTCGAATGGGATCAGGGCGCCATCCGTAAAGAGGTCAGCCATCATGTCTATCCCGGCTTGCTCCCATCGCTCTAGCGCCGATGCAGTCATGATTTCTCCCTCCTTGGGGGTTCCCTAAAGTGGGAGAGCAGCCGCGTAGGGCGTCATCGCCCACGTGAGTCGCAAGCCGCGTGTGTAACATTTGTACGCCACTGCTAAATGCAACTGTGTTGGGCGGGGTGGTTTGGCCAGGGGGTGAAACAATGCAAGAATCTGAGTGTGAGTCAGAGCTGGGGTGTCCGAGCTCGTGTCCACCAGGTGCTTCCCAGCCAGCCAGCCAACCACCCATTGCAGTTGCGCCGCCAAGTAATAGAGCTCCTCGTTGGGAACCGCCAGTCCCCCCGCTGCCGTTGGGGAATAGAGTTTCCTTAGCGCCACTCTAGGTCTACCGGTATTCCAGACGAGTGCCCGATCAATAGTTTCCAGTTCCTTGAAAATCCGGTTGGGGACATATACCGGTATATTGGAATAAAAGTAAAGTAGCCTCGGCAGTACAATCATTTTCACCAGAGTGACCCGACCCGGGACGTTCAGGGGGAGTGTCTTCCAAAAGGCCACTTGGGCTTGCAGGGAAGAGATAGCTCTGACTAGATTGCCCTCCAGTACATCCGCCGGGGACCAGTAGATGTGAATGCCCAGGTATCGGAAGGTGGTAGCGTGCCAGGCCAGTCTCATTCCGCCCTATTGTACCTCGCATTCCTGCATGTCGGGGCTGAAGGGGTACACTCCCGATTTCCCCCAGTTAACTTTGAGTCCTGAGTGGGCTGCAAAGGCGCACAGAGTGTCCGTGAGCTCCTGTGTTATCTGTGTGAGATCCCTAACGTACAGAAGCAGGTTATCTGCATATAGCGAGACCGCATGGGTGCCATCTATTAGGGGGGCTGCCCCACACCTCACCCTGACCCCTCAGCAGTTCCGCCAACGGCTCCATTGCCAGAGAAAAGAGCAGTGGCGACAGGGGGCAACCCTGTCTTGTGCCTCTCCTAACTCTTATGGCTGTGGACAATAAGCCACTGGTTCGAACCCGCACTGTGGGTGTCTGATAAAGTAGGCTGGACATATCCGTCAAAGCCTCTCCCAGCTCGAATTTCTGCATTATTGCACGGAGGTATGGCCACTCCACAGAGTCAAACGCTTTCTCTAAATCAAGCACTAGGCACCCCGATCGTGGCCATGGTGCCATTGCGTATTCTTGCACTCTGAATAGCCGGCGGATATTGTGCGAGGTGCTGCGCGTAGGCACAAACCCGTTTTGATCAGCATGGACCAGTGTGGGCGTGAATGGGGCTAGCCTATGGGCCAAAGTGGACGCCAGTATTTTATAATCGGTGTTCAGGAGGGCGAGCGGTCGATACGAACCCAGCTGTGTCCCGTCCCTGCCAGGCTTCAAGAGGGAAACCAGGGTGGCTTCGTTGAGTGTGGGTGGGAGGAAGGAGTCCTCTAATGCCGTTTCATACATCCTGATCAGCTCCGGGATTAGCAGATCCGAATATGCTTTATAAAACTCCGCCGGGAGTCCGTCCGGACCCGGGGATTTACAGTTGGAGAGCGCCGCAATGACCACGCAGAGTTCATCCGACGTTATGGGTGCCGCCAGCTCATCGCGTTGAGCCCCCGCAGTGTCGGCAACGGTATCGCCGTTAGATATTCGGTAGTGTCCGGGGCAGGCAGGAGCGATACAGTGTGTCATAGTGGTTGGTAAATGAGTGATGTATCTCTTGTTGCGTGTAGAGCATGTCGCCCCTATCTCCCTGTATCTCCGTCACTGGTTTCGTTCTGTCCTCTCTGCTGATCAGCCAGGTCAATAATTTACCAGGCTTGTCACCCCTGTTGTGTGTGCGTGCTGAATGGGCCGCATAATTAAGGCAGTGTAGCCTCTCCATCAGTCTCTCATGTTCTGCCCGGATTTCCGGTATGTCTCCCCTGCCATCTCCGTCCACTCCATGTTCATTCCGTAATAGATCTACCTCAATCTTTGTTAAATCCTTCTCCAGCTGCCTTCTTATGTTAGCCTGCATGCCTAGGCAGTGGCCCCTTACTAGTACCTTGAACGCATCCCATTCTATTTGGGGGGTGGATGCTGTGCCCGTGTTGTCCTCAAAATAGTGAAAAATTTGCGTAAATAAGGAGTCACGAAATGGGGCGTCAAGTAGTAGGTCCGGTTTCAGTCTCCAGGTGGGGACAGGAGGATGCGTGTGTGCCCATGTTAAATCTAAAACATGTGGATTGTGGTCCGAATGCGTGCGGCCCATGTAATAGGTGTCGGTCACTAGTGGGAGTAGGTCATTGGTGAGCATGTATCTGTCCAGTCGTACGTGTAAGTCATGTGCACCCGAATAATAGGAATATATCCGGGAGTCAGGGTTGCGGTATCGCCATGCGTCATGCAGATCCCACTGCGTGGCCCAGGGTGTGAAAGCCCTCATAGAACCCACCACAGGCACGCTCGGTAAGGGCGGGAAGGAGCGATCTAGTGTGGCGTCCAAGAAGCAGTTGTAATCTCCGCCCAGTATCCAGGGGAGACCGTGCCAGGAGGACAAGACCGTCGAGAGCTTCGTGAGAAACCCCTGTTGGTCCGTGTTGGGAGCATACACCGATGCCAGCACTACAGGGCGTCCATCTAGGCGCCCCCGTGCCACCACCAGTCTTCCCTCTCTGTCAAGGTGGGAATCCTCCACCTCAAAAGGAGTTCCCGGTCGGACCCATATGAGCGCACCTCGGGCATAAGAGGAGAAACCCGTGGCATAGAGTTGCCTGCGCCATCTGCGGCGCAGAGTGTGCACCTCCGTGTTATTTAGATGTGTTTCTTGTAGGAGCGCAATTTGAACTCTGTCTCTTTAAGTAAGAATAAATCTGGTACCTGCGTGAGGGTTTATGCATACCTCGCACATTCCATGTGCAAAATTTAACTACAGCCATTACGTGTATTCGGGCAAATCCCGCCCCCCCTCCCATCTGGGAGCATCAGTCCCACCGCAAAAAACCTCCGCCACCCACTTCAAAGACACAATCATGGTTACCTGCAGTGAATGAATAGGGGTACAGTGAATTAACAACCATCCAGCCAGTATAGCAGAGCTTGAAGAACAAATACAGGGAATAATACCAAAAGGTCGGCTGCAAAACGTGGAGACATCCAAACACTCTATCGAGATAGTCAACATTTAAGTCTGGGGGGGTTGTTGCTTGTCACACAAGGCAAGGATGTCGTGATTGATTAGCAAAACGTGAATTTGCATTCTCCCGCTCGGGGGAGCAATTATCTTTCACAGCTGGCCTTGTGATGGGTTAGGTGGGAGCAGTGTCAGTATGCCGGCCTGCTTGTATACCGTCTCTGGCACATGGCAGTGGAGTGCATCAGCAGCGTGAGTCTGCTGGCTTCAGCAGTCTAAAGGGGTAACAGACCAGATCGCGCCGGACAGCACAGTTACCTGGATTGGGTGCTTGGCCAGCTGTCAGCTCTTGCGCAATCTTGGACAACACTCACTGCGTCCCCCAGTTGGCAGGCAATCTTTCCAGGGGAGCGGCCCACCACTCCAGGGCCCACGCTCAGTCAGCGCCGATCTAGGCCAGGCGCTGTGGTTCATCTGCCAGGCGGCCCGGCCCGGCAATGGAGGGAAAGTATGAAAAAGGAGGGGTGGGTGGGGGGGGGGGGGGGGGAGAGAGGAGCGCATCGGTTTTTTAGCCAAACAGGTCTGCTGTCTGCGGTGTGACATCTGGTAGGTCCGTGGATATCTGGGAATCCGGCAGTCCGTATATAGCCTCGTCATCACTCAATAAGGCTCTGGGGCTGGTTGTCAGGATCGAATGTGGGATTGGCGAGTTGCTGAGTTCCGCAGCTATGCGCAATGCGTCCTGTTGTTCCCGGTGCATTTCGTCCTCGGGCGGGCCGGTGCCCGGTTGTGTTCTGTCCGCGGGTACCGGCGATGATCTGTTCCGGCGCCTCCGCCTTGGGCCTCTATTCCGTTTCGCGTGGAGGGTTTCCGCCGGTTGTGCGGGAGCTTTGTCTGTTCCGCGGTCTAGCCAGGCTTCCACCTCATCGGAGCTAGTAAAGAAGTGTGTTTTGTCCTGCACCACCACCCGGAGTTTCGCAGGAAACAGGAGTAAGTATGTGAGTCCAAGCTGGCGCAGTCGCCGTTTCACCGCCAGAAATGAGTGCCTCTGATGCTGCACCTGGATTGTGTAGTCGGGGAAAAACACGATGTTGGCATTATCAATCTGGATATTATGAGGCTTACGAGTTTCCCTCAATATGGAGTCCCGGTCTCGATAGTTCAGGATGCGGAGGAGAAGTGGACAAGGGTTGGAGCCCGTCGGGAGAGGCCTCGATGTAACCCAATGTGCCCGCTCCACCACAAAGTGAGGCGACAGTGTTCTCTCCGGCAGCAGTGTTCGCAGACAATCTTCCATGTGCGTTGTGGGAACTCTCCCTTCCCATCTTTCCGGTGCCCCACTATCCGCACATGGTTCCGTCTTGCCCGTCCTTCCGCATCCTCTGCCCTGTCCTCTAGGAACTCGACTCTTTTGAGGAGGTCTTTCATTAGTTTATCTGATTGAGTGACCCGGTCCGACACAGAGTTTTCCAGGGTTGTGGTGCGCTCTGCGATCTTCTTGTGATCCGCTCTCAGGTGTGTTAAGTCAATGGCAACTCCGTCTATCTTCGTTCCTGGTCTGGCCATTGTATATGAGGAACAAAGCTCCAGCAGTGGGAGTCAAATGGCGCACTTTCGAGAACAAGTTCAGTGATGCCACAAAGTATGCAGCAAATGTCCAGCGAGGCAGCAAAATATATATGCTCGTCTTAGAGTACACTGTGAGGCTCCACTTCAACTCCCAGTAGGAACAGTACATGCGTGTACGTAGGTGGAGCGAACAACAGTTATTCCTTGCTTTTATAACAGAGCGCAAACAAAATAAATGGTCTCCTTCCCGCAGAGCTAGTTATTGTCCGTCACCGCACATCAAGGAAGATTATTAATAGGGTTGTATCTAAAGGCCAGATCAAATCTCACACAATCTGACTAGGATGCAGATGTCACAACATCTCCGTAAGCCTCACAATGTAGCTACTGGTCGCGACATCAAGACATCCAATAATAGTAGATTAGGTCTGGTGCAAGGAGTGGCAGTGTGTACCTGTGTGGAAGCAGTCCCAGGTGGCAGCTCCTCTCCAGCAGCAGCGTGTTTCCAATGTTAAGCCACTTGCACTGGTGGGGTGACAGGGTTTCCCTGCCAAAAGCTCTGTTACGTGCAGTAGTCTAGGGGGGGGGGGGGCTTTCATAGACTGCCTCCACCTGTTCTCTGTGTCGACCCCGCTGTCTTGCAGTCTCTAAAACTTTTCCATCCGGCGTTCTATTGCACTACACATCCATCCACCCCCATCGGCAGCAGCAGAGCGTGCATCAAGAGGGGCAAGGGGGACTCTCGGGACCCGGCTGCATACAGCTGATCCCGGTTTGTATAGCCTGTGCAGCAGCCTGTCTGCCTACTCCCCGCACTTGCCTGGAGTTTGCAGCCGTATGAGTGCATGGGGAAGACATATTATTGATATTGTTACAATGGTGTCATTGGAATTGCAGCTATGATTGCTATGTATTACCCAGTGGAGGCATTTCAAACGGGCAAAGTCTTTTTTTATATTACTGCTAGTAACCCTGGACTGTGGTGATCACTAATGTGGTCTTGTCTGTTAGCTGTTTGAAAGGATTGTAATTAAACATAAGTAGCTCTTACTACTGAAAAAGTTGGTGACCCTTGATCTAGAGGAATTGCCGAGACAGTCAGTGGCACCCTGGGGGCTTTCAAGCCTCTTTACCTTGGAATGCGCACACAGAGTGCCGGCAAGGCCTCTTACCGCAGGCGCATCCCCAAGTCTGGAGGTAGCCAATCTCTTAATCTACAGGAACAAGGTCACTATACTGCAGAGCAATGAAGGCAGGCCATTATATGGTGGAAATCATGATATTGCCACGCAACACCCTGGCAGTGCAGCATCAGCGGTCTCCATTCTTAGATGTGAAACAGAGATTACGAGAACTTGGGGTAAACTATGTTTTGCTGTTCTGACCATGCCTCAAGGTTATGACAAACAATGACACTGTTTTAGAGAATAACAGAGAAGCTAGAGAGTGGGCAGAGAAATAGGAATGTTCCAAGAGAGAAGTTTCTTCACATCAGCAGCAAAGTCCCCAGGAAAAGCAGCAGAAGAAGGTGTAGCTTTAGAGAGCATGGATGGCGCACACCATCTCAAGCGAAAGAGAGACAACCTTAAACATATGACTGAGAGATTTGCAGAATGGCGCATTGGGGGACGTGTGGGCTCCATGAGCTAAAACACAGAATCGGGTGAATCCCTAAAAACCAAGCCTGAGCCAAGGTCACCCCTGAAATGCTGACAACTTACTGTAGCAATGGGCTGAACCTAATTCCTATAACTAAAAACATTATTCAAGCACTCAGTCATTTATATGACCATTGGAATCAATCTGGTTTGATATTATCTCTGTCTTTATAGATGTGGCGGTGGTTGGCAGTGACACTGTGCCCCCCTTCTTTAAGGTGATGCCACCCTTAAGTTGCCATTCTAAAGTGCAGGAGGGCAGAAACCGGACTCAAAACTGTTGGCCTGGATGGGGGTTATCATCTACCTCCACCCCGTCTTTGAACTTGACATTTGTTTAAGGGTTGTTTTAGGAGTGGGTGAAGGAAGTGGTTAAGGTGAAGGTGGTCTCATGTATAAAGGGTTTAGTGATTAGATATGCCCTGGAGAGGATAGTCTAAGAGGGGGGAGTGTTACTTGAGGATGAACTGAAACACTCAGCATACATGAAGCTTACAACCCCGTTGTGTATTTATGCCATTCAAGCACCGAATGTAAGAAGATTGAATAATGCTGTGAAGTGACACAACATCTCCAACTGCTTGAGGCGTAGATGTGTGCATATAGCTATGTTCCAAGAAACTCATTCAATGATGATAGTACCAAACTTAAAAAAGCAATAGAGGTGTCTAGTATATTACAGAACATATTCATTTTATGCCAGGGAGGTCCTGGCAAACGTGAGACTAGGGGTACCTTTGGCTGCCTCAAAGATATCTCTAGACCAGAAAGGAAGGTATGCAATTGATGATGGAAGTGTTGCAGAGCAGAGATATTCTTCTAACGAGTATCTATACCCCAGTAAAAATTAGGGTAAAGACAACAATCCCTTCTCTGGCCATTTGGCAGAGTTGGTGATCTGGGGTGACTAAAACAGCAAGGGAGAAGTGGAATGGGACAGCTCCAATCCACTGCTAACCTCCTCCTGTACGAGTGTACCAAGCATGTACCAGGCCTCCTGTACGAGTGGCAAAGTCACTGTCAGATTGAAAAGTAAACTGGGGCTAACGGACATGTGGTGGACAACTGAGCCAGCAACCAGAGAATATTCCCTTTACTCTCATACATATGAGCGCCTACACAAACATTACTGCAAAACGGTCTTCAATCTTGCATACAGAGTGTAGTGCATGGCACAGTCAGATCATGGCCGATTTCTACTGCATTTTAACTACAGATGTTAAACAACCATTATCCTTTCCTGGAGGCTCCAAATCAGCCAGACAGGAGGATTTCGTGTTTAGGTAAATAATTGAGAACAAACCAGGTCATTATATTCAAGATAATGAGGGGACTGCGGCAAATGTCCTGCTTGAATGGAATGCATTCAAAATGGTAATTAGGGAAACAACATGGGGTATGGAAATCAATGGAGACAAATATACAAAAGGTTGAGGACAGATTACAAATGTATCTAACATAAGTTGGGTCGGAGACAAGTGAGGACATAGATGGGCAACTGATGATTCATGGGATTACAGCAGCAATTGCTGGTATGACAATGGAGAAAATACCAGGGGTAGACATTCTGCTCATGTAGTTCTTTAAGGCTTTTGCTGATATGTTAGCACAAAAGTTAATGCCACTGTACAAGACGGCCTATCCGAAAGGGAGACTCACAAGTTCTATCAGGGAGACATCAATTGTCCCTTTCCCCAAATGTGATGCTTTTTTCGTGTTGTTGGTAGACATGACAGCCTGATTATGGGCAACATAAATAAGACTCGCAGGGCGTGGCCTGCAGCCAACCAAGACATTATCCTGAGCAAAGTCTACAGTTTGACAAGAAGAAACCTGTCTTAGACCTCCAAGATCGTGATGACCCCCAAACAAAGTGAACCGGGAGGTAGCCGCTGATGTACTCGTATGCGCCCTACATCAGCTGTGTTGATCCAAGGGCCACGTCACAGACAGAAGACGGAGCCTCCTGGTGAGCATCGGAACTCTAGCAAGAAGAGAAGCAGACCAGAAAACGCCTCGAGAAGCGGAGTTGCTCTCTGTACCGTGGTAAAGTGATCGCCGAGGCAGGGAAGATTGAGCATAGGCCTCGGCTGGGGACGAGACACGGCCCCACGGCTTGAGTGCATCTGCTGGTTCCGGAGCAGGTGAGGAAATCGGAGACAAGTGAGTCCCGCGACGGATACAAGACTGCCCGCCGAGAGCTGGAGCATGATCAAGCCCTGCCTTAACCAAATGGTACTGCCTGCGGCCGGGGAGCAGTGGTGGCGAACTGAGAGATGGGGTGGCGCAACATTAGACCTGAGACCCGGCAGCTTGTTAGAGAGTGGCTAGGAGGTGAGCTGGGGCGAACGAGGTAAGGATGTGTGGAGCAGCTTTCCCCCCTCCCCCTCCCTTATTTCATTGCTTTGCAGCACTGTGAGCAGCCCCAGCAAAGGATTGGATTTTGGGAGCCTCAATTTACAATTCCATGAACTAGCGGAACAAATGAACTGGGCGCACCGATGCAGGCCAGACTGCCAGAGACTTCTTTGACACATACGGCTCAGTGGTGCAAGGGGGACCCGTGGGAAGATGATTGAGCAGCAGCGGCTGCCCCCCTTCACCCCGATCAAAAAGAAGTAAGGCGAGGATCTACAGGAGTAATATAAGGCATTGTGTGTGCCCCGAAAAAATCCTTAACTTTGTGAGGTGAAGATCCACAATAAAGATTTGTTGTACTGATCGGGCTGGCCGGCTAATACCTGGCGCCCGGAATAGTGCTGATCTGCGGGGGGGCTGCGATTGGGTCAGGAAAGGCACCAACCGACAGGCCACTGGGGAAGCTTCTGGCCCCACAGGTGGGTGATGTGGAAGGGGCCCACGCTCTCCCCCTTGTTGATTTGCACGTCTGATGGATTCCAGTGATCTCCTCAGATTACAAAGCCTGACGCGATGTCTTCACCCATTGGCTCCAGGTCAACGTCGCAAACTAAAAAGGAAAAGTACGCTCACCCTAGACCAGAACCTCCTACACCCCAGGTAAAGCACCAGAATGAGGCAGCTCGAGGTCCGGTGGTGGGGGAGCCCCCGACACTACAAGACGTTATGGCAGCGATTGGGGACATGAAAACCACACTAGAAGTCAAAATTTACTCTGTAACCACTGAAGTAACACTGCTGCTGGCAGACATCCATATCGTTGGAGCCCATGCCAAGGAGACAGAAGAATCTATCATCTCTCTCAAGACTGAAACGCTACAGGCCCAAGTAGGTGACCTGCGAGAATCAGTAAAATTGCTAGAGGTCACAGTGGAAGACGGTGAAGGCAGGTCGCGCCTCAATAATGTGCGAATAATTGGAGTGCTGGGAAAAGTGGAGAGCCCGGCGGTAGATCTCTTTGTTGAGGATCTCATCATGAAGCATCTGAAGCCTGAGGTCTCTCTAATTTCTTCTCTGTTAAAAGGGCGCACCGGGTCCCAGGGTCCCCGCTGAGACAGGGGGCCCCACCAACGCCATCATTGCTCGCATTTTTTTTTAAACATTTTTTATTATAAATCAAAGCAACCATAGGGCACAAAAAGGATCAAGGTGTGCATACATAGAGATCGATAATCACATACTCTAGACAAAAAACATACTTAAAGGAAGCCTTATTTTTTATGGCATTTGGACACAGTTTGCGCCTACTCATATTCCTCCCCCTTCCCCCTGTCACTCAGAGTCACTCTCACTGTCCAACGCTGGAGGGTCACATAGATATCCCCTGTACTCATTCCACGCTCCCCAAAGCCGCACCCACTTCCATGGACATTTTCAATTCACATACACTGTTCTCTCAGCCAACATTGCAAAGTCAAGATCAGAACACCAATCCCTGAGTGTCGGTACCTCCAGGGCCCCCCAGTATTTAGCCATGTTTCTTTTGGCGTACATTATTCTTAACGTCATCCAATCCTGGGTAGAATGAGTGAGATCATTGGGTTCCCATATATTTAGGAGACAGCACTTAGGGTCCGGTAGCATTGATTCCTTAACCACCTGCGACATAGTCCTCATTACTTTAGTCCAATAATCTGCAATACAAGGGCAATCCCAGATGGTGTGAAAGAACGTCCCTTCCTCCCCGCACCCTCGCAGACAGTATTTTTGTTCAGCTTTCCTATCGCGTGTAGGGTGGCTCTAGTGTAATACACCCGGTGTAATATTTTCAATTGTACCAGTCGAAATCTGGAAGGAATAGCAACTTCCCTAGGGGATGAAAGCGCAGTCTGGCAATCTGACTCGTCAAGCTCCCCCACCTCCACAGTCCATTTGTCCTTTAATTTCAGAGTTGGGTCCAGTAGGTTGTTAATAAGCTTACGATAAACGAAGGAGGTCGCTTTTCGGGGCATGTGCTCCGAAAGAAGTCTATCCTCTAGCGGGGAAGATGCTGGAACGTCTTCCCCAGGCTGGATAAGTGATCCTAAGGCATGACGAATTTGTAGATATCGAAACCGTTCAGTGGGGGCCAGTTCCTATTGTTCTATAAGCTGTTCAAATGTTAATATGGCACCTTGATTCCAGAGGTCTCCCACTGTGGAAATACCGATCAGATCCCATGCCTCGAAGCCCCTACTCTTGCACAAACAGCCCAGTTGGCGCGATGACCAAAGTGGAGTCATCTGTGTAAGGACATTTTTACATTTAAGGCAGGCCTGGGCCTCGTACCATATTTTAACTGTGTGTGATGTAGGGCCAAGTAAGGCCGAGGCGCCCCTCCTGTCATATAGTGCAGCTAATACTCCACTGCTACCTAGGTCGTACCTATCAGCTTTAAATGCTGGCTCCGTCTGGGGCGCGTGCAACCATTGATTAATGATCTTCAACTGGGCCGCCCAGTAGTATAGTTGGATATCGGGGAGAGCAACTCTGCCGTCATCCCAACCCCGGACCAACTTCTGTCGGGAGATGCGAGACTGTTTATTCCCCCATAGGAGACCTGAGACTAGTGTGTCTATGGATCTGAAGTATGTTGGGGAGACAAAGAATGGGGTGTTCTCGAGGATATAGAGCAGCCGAGGCAATGCCTTCATTTTATATAGCGCCGCCTTCCCCAGGAGGGTCAAAGGAAAGGTATGCCAGTGTTGTACATCAGTGCCAAAACGCTCAAGAGGGGGTACCAAATTATGTCGGAAGAAGGCCTCCCTAGTAGGCGTCACCCAGATTCCCAAATATTTAAAGGACTCTTCAGTAATTATTAGTTGGCAACCTGCCGGAAGTTGTGGTGGGGACCTTTAAGAACCAATAGGACAGACTCGGACCAGTTAATAGTATACCCCGAGAATGTTCAGGAGAATTATAATTGAACGCCTGGGCCGGGTCAAATATAAAAGGATATCGTCCGCATATAACGATATGCGGTCCTCCCACGTCTCGGTCCAACCAAGCCCTTTTACACTAGGGTCCCACCGAATCCATGCTGCCAGTGGTTCCAGAGCCAGAGCGAAAAGCAAGGGTGACAAGGGGCACCCTTGGCGCGTGCCGCGACTGAGCGGGAAGTTCCTAGAGATATGGCCTTAGCTACTACCTGTGCCAGTGGTTTAGTATAGAGCAGTTGTACCCAGGCACAGAACCTGGGCCCAAAGCCAAGATGCCGGAGGACCGCGAATAAATAAGGCCATTCAACCATATCAAACGCTATTCGGGCATCCAGGGATAAAATAACCGCGGGTTCTGGGAGATTTGGGATCTGCGCCATCACCGCGTGGACTCGCCGCAAATTAAGAGCCGTGTTTCTATTTGGCATAATGCAGGATTGATCAGGGTGGATCAATAATTGCTCGCATTTTTGACTATAAGATCGAGATGTAATACTGCAGCCGTCACGTGGATCACCTCTAATAAGCTGGGATAATAATATGATCTCCTTCTTCCCGGTTTTTACAATGCGAGTTCAGAAGCAGAGGCGTTCATTCCAGGAAGTCAAAAAATCTCTTAGGTAAAAAGAACTGCAATATGCAATATTGTTCTTAGACAAGCTCAGAGTGATCTCAGAGGGGAAAACCTGGTTCTTTTATACACAAGAGGGAGTGTGGAACTGGTTGGACGGGTGGTGAACGCCTAGATCCAGACGAATCAAAGGGAGAAAAAAATAAGCGAGGAAGTGACCAAGAACCCCTGGGCACTCGCAACAATCATGATCTGACAGATCCCGCTGAACACTCACATTAACAATTACCAGGGGATGCATGGACTTGAAGAGATCTCCGGCAACTCTCTCACGCACATGCTGGGAGGACTACGATACCTCGGCTGAAATCTCTCAACCATGGTGATTCGCTAAGAAGACCTGTTTATCTATGGTAGTGTGGAAGGGGAACGAGACATACATCAACGGAGAGACCCTCGAGTGAGGGTTCCTCGAGTTCTAATCCTCCTGCGTCTCTGACAACCAGGAGTCCTTCTTCTTTGTTTCCCCTGCAGGTACACAACCATTGGAACCAACCCCGACTCATCCCGGAAACGGAACCTCCCGAGCGCCTTGACCCCGGAAGTCCCAAACCGGAAGCCGCCTACCGGGAAACCGGAAGTCCCACCTCCATCACAGGGCCCGGAACTATAAAAGACGCCGAAGAAGAGAGGAGAACGTTCCCGATAGCCGACTCGTGGCAGGAGACAGCGCACAGAGAACCATCGAGAGAGAGAGAGAGGAGTACGAGGATCGAAGACGGAGAGTTGGAGGACGTCTGGACCGAGGAGTGGTGGAGTCCTCAGGAGGTGGCTGGAGAGCGGCCGTAACTCGCGGAAGAGTTACGGCGGGGCACGTGAGTACCTTGTTACCGTCTCCGTGTACCCCCTCTGTAGATACCTGTAGATATTTGTATAGAGTTAGATCTCACTGTTAGAGCACCTCTGCACTGTATATAAACTAAATTAGAGGCACTTCACTAGTCAATCTTGTATAATATTCCCTACACCCCCCCCTACACCAGCGCACCTACCTTCTACCCTCTCCCACCTCTTTTCCCCCCCCTTCTCCACCCCTATCCGCCCCTTCCTCACGGTTCTCTCTTTTCCCCCACACACCCCGGTGTTGGTAACGGTACCAGAGAAGTCTTTACCTAAGGACTAACCCCTGCTTCTCTATTTTCCCTCCGAGGTCATCCCAACGCCCGGAAGACGTGAAGACCTCTGGAAGATCCCCTGGACCACGTACCGCTGGGAGACGACCAAAGCTACACCCCGGAGTCCTTTATGTACATAACCCCTTTCTGTTGTCGAAAAGAACAATAAAAGAGCTACCATAGCCCAATATATACGGCCTCCACGCCTGTTATTCCGGCCCGCAGCAACCCACAGTCCACACCTGGTGTCAGAAGTGGGATCCGGAAGCATGGAGGCCGCCGTGAAGCAACTCGCTGAAAGCCAGGAACTCCTAGGGAAGATGATGGAGCGGTTTCTTAAAACCGCTGAGGATGACCGTGGCCAGCTGCACGATGTCCTGAAAGACCAGGGCACCTCTCAAGATCGAGCCCTCGGGAAGCTTGTGGACGTCATGGGACAATCGAGACCAGCAACTACCCTGCCCTCGGTGGTATTACAAAAGTACGTTCCCGGAGAGGATCCGGACTTCTTTTTTACAAACTTTGAGCGCTTGGCTGAGACTGCTGCTTGGCCCGTTGACCGATGGAGCCACTACCTTGGGCCACTGCTGACGGGCGAACTCCAAACGGCATACCAACAGGCCAATATTCAAGGGCAGACCCCGTACCAGGACATAAAAACGTGCATCCTTGAGCGACTTGGGATCGACGACGAGACCTACAGGACAAGGCTGCGACAAGTACGGGAAGGACCGCAGGAAACCCCCAGAGCCTTGTCTTTCCGCATCCAAGACCTCACCAACCGCTGGCTGAAGCCCGCCACATCCACCAAAGACGAAATCCTTGCAAAAATTTACTTGGAACAGTTTTTGGCCTCCCTGCACCCAGCTACGCAGAAGTGGGTCCGTCAGCACTCGAGACTCACTTTAGACACCGCAGTCGAAATCGCCAGTGCCTTTAGCCGGGCACAGGACTTTCAGAAAAAGGACGAACATCCTTCACGAACGGTCCATGGAAGCCATCCTCGACCCCCGAGGCCGTTAGTACCTCGAAAACCGGAGCCTATTCCTTTTGTTCCCTTCCCGGTGACCCCAAGACCAACTCCTCCCGGCCCTCAATGCTACCATTGTGGGGGTTATGGACATATTGCAAGGTTCTGCCCTCAAAAGGAAGAACCAATGGAGGTCGGCCTTACTAGGAACTATGTATGTCTCACCCAGGAGGCTAGTCCACCTCCCTTCCGATGTCCGGTAAGGATCGACGGACATCCAATGATGGCCTTAGCTGACTCAGGTTGTCGGCAAAGCGTGATACGACCGCAAGAAATGCCCAACCCTCTGGGGCCGATGACTGGCACCGTAGACATCCAGTGTGTACACGGTGATACCCGGAGATATCCCACCACCCGGGTACAGGTACAACAGTACTCGGGAGAGCGTAGTCCCCTTAATGTGGGACTAGTACCCAACCTGCCGGAACAGGTAATCTTGGGCAGTGATTACCACGGACTTCCCCGACTGTTACACGACGCCACCAACTCCTTGGAGAGATGGTGGTCCGAGGCTCCTTTTTCCCGTAATCCACCTCCTGTAGAGCCCGCAACCAAGGCTCCGAAGACAAAAGGGCAAAAGAAGAAAGAGAAAAGGACCTATGCCGCTGCATATCCTGTGCAGGTGGAACCGCATCCCTGGGAAAATGACCGAGAGTTCCGTGCAGCACAACAAGAAGACCCAGTACTACAGGACGCCTGGGGACGAGCCCTTGATAATGAGGATCCCTTGCACGTATGTCCCTATTTCTTTAAACGAAATGGTCTATTGTATAGGAAAGGTGGACCCCAACAAGAATCCCAGCTGCTCGTTCCAGGTCCCTTTCGTGAGAAGGTATTATTCTTAGCACATAGCCATTTGTTAGGAGGCCATTTCGGGGACGACAAAACCGGACAAACGATACTGGAGAAATTCTATTGGCCGGGCATACATAAACAAGTGAGTCAATACTGCAAAGAGTGTCCGGTATGTCAAAAGAACAGTCGATACCGGCCTCCAAGAGTCCCCCTTCAGCCACTCCCCCTTATTGATGTCCCTTTCACCCGGGTGGGGATGGACCTGATAGGCCCCATGTTGCCCTCGAAAAGTGGATGTCGGTACGCTCTCGTTCTCGTGGACTATGCCACTCGGTTCCCTGAAGCCATCCCGTTAAAACATCCCACCACTCAGAACATTGAAAGAGCCCTGGTAACCATCTTCACCCGAGTGGGTTTTCCCCGTGAGATATTAACAGACCAAGGTACCCCATTTGTTTCGTCTCTCATGCGTCAGGTGTGTTCACAACTGGGCATAAAACAAATAAGAACTTCTGCCTATCACCCCCAGACCGACGGACTGGTAGAGCGGTACAACGCGACTCTAAAGACCACTCTCAAGAAGTTGCTCGGACTAGAAAGCCGTCGCTGGGAGGAAATGCTTCCTTTTGCCCTTTTCGCTATCCGCTGCAAGGTCCAGAGCAGCACAGGCTACTCCCCCTATGAACTCCTCTACGGAAGACCCCCGAGAACCCTCCTAGACATGGCTCGGGAAGCCTGGGAAGCCGAGCCTGACCGTACCCGACCCCTGCCGGAATATGTCGCCAACCTTAAAACTCATCTGGGCCAAATTAGGGAAATCGTGAGGCAGAACCTATTGACCGCCCAAGCCACACAAAAACGGCAATATGACCGGGGAGCCAAACCCAGAACCTTTGTTCCTGGAGACCTAGTGTTACTTCTCATACCCTCATCCGACCACAAACTGCTTGGACAATGGCAGGGCCCTTATCCGGTGACAAAACAGGTAACCCCTGTTACATATGAGATTGAACTAGACCCTGTTCGTAAACAGAGGCAAATCTACCACATAAATTTGCTTAAGAAATGGGAGGGGCCTCAACCCGTGCTCTCCAGCAGCCTCAACCCAGGGGATCCGCTCTTCGTAAAATGTGTTGACCCGGAACTTCCGCCCAACAAGAGACAAGACCTCAGGAAAATCCTATCACCCATACAAAAGGTGTTTTCCACGTCTCCGGGACACACCACAGTCATCGAGCATGCGATCCAAACAGAACCTGGAAAAATCGTGAGACAACGTCCCTACCGCATCCCAGAGGCCCGCCGCAAAATCATCCAAGAGGAAGTACAAGAAATGATGAAAATGGGTATTATTGAGCCCTCCGTTAGTTGTTGGAACTCACCCATTGTGCTTGTTCCGAAACCCGATGGCTCCACAAGATTTTGTATTGACTTCCGGGAAGTCAATAAAGTATCAAGTTTCGACACGTATCCACTACCCCGAGTAGACGAAATGATAGAAAGCATTGGACGGGCTCGCTATATCAGTACGCTGGATCTTTGTAAAGGATACTGGCAGATCCCCATGAAGACCGAAGATAAAAAGAAAACGGCGTTCTCTACGCCGGACGGACTATTTCAGTTTCGAGTTATGCCCTTCGGGCTTCACGGGGCCCCAGCAACCTTCCAACGGGCTATGAACATTGTCCTGCAACCACATGCCCAATACGCAGGAGCTTATCTTGACGATATAGTCATTTATAGCAACGACTGGCCTGAACACCTGTCCCATCTCGAAAGAGTAATCACTTCCCTGGGTGAATATGGGTTCACCATTAACCCTGCCAAAACTACTCTGGCGGCCAAAACTACTCTGGCGGCCCAAACCGTGAAGTATCTGGGTTACCTCCTCGGGAAGGGGGTTATACGACCTCAAGATAACAAAATAAAAGCCATTCAGTCCATCCCTTTTCCCCAAACCAAAAAGGACCTCCGGGCCTTCCTTGGGCTGTTAGGATACTATCGGAGGTTCATCCCAAACTTTTCTCAGACTGCAGTACCCCTAACCGATCTCCTGAAGAAAACCCCTGGAACAGAAACCCTACTACGACAACCCTCACCTCAAATGTTGACGGCTTTTCAGAACCTGAAAAATGCACTGTTGTCCGAACCAGTTCTCATCAGTCCGGACTACACACAACCCTTCATTCTCCAGACTGATGCTTCGGAACAGGGACTGGGAGCGGTCCTATCCCAAAAAGACCAGGCAGGCATAGAGAGGCCTATCCTCTACCTCAGTAGGAAACTCTTTCCCCGTGAGATGAACTACGCGGTAGTCGAGAAAGAAGCTCTAGCCATTAAATGGGCCATTGAGAGCTTGCGTTATTACCTAGAAGGGCGAGAGTTCATTCTGTATACGGACCACGCACCCCTAGAATGGATGGCACGCAATAGGGGACACAATGACAGGGTCCTACGCTGGTTCTTGTCCTTACAGCCCTACAGGTTCCAGACAAAACACAGAAAAGGGGCCGAGCAGGGAAATGCAGACTACCTGTCCAGATATCCCCCACCTTCCACCCCCACAAGAAGGATAGCTAGGGAAAGGGGATGTGGAAGGGGAACGAGACATACATCAACGGAGAGACCCTCGAGTGAGGGTTCCTCGAGTTCTAATCCTCCTGCGTCTCTGACAACCAGGAGTCCTTCTTCTTTGTTTCCCCTGCAGGTACACAACCATTGGAACCAACCCCGACTCATCCCGGAAACGGAACCTCCCGAGCGCCTTGACCCCGGAAGTCCCAAACCGGAAGCCGCCTACCGGGAAACCGGAAGTCCCACCTCCATCACAGGGCCCGGAACTATAAAAGACGCCGAAGAAGAGAGGAGAACGTTCCCGATAGCCGACTCGTGGCAGGAGACAGCGCACAGAGAACCATCGAGAGAGAGAGAGAGGAGTACGAGGATCGAAGACGGAGAGTTGGAGGACGTCTGGACCGAGGAGTGGTGGAGTCCTCAGGAGGTGGCTGGAGAGCGGCCGTAACTCGCGGAAGAGTTACGGCGGGGCACGTGAGTACCTTGTTACCGTCTCCGTGTACCCCCTCTGTAGATACCTGTAGATATTTGTATAGAGTTAGATCTCACTGTTAGAGCACCTCTGCACTGTATATAAACTAAATTAGAGGCACTTCACTAGTCAATCTTGTATAATATTCCCTACACCCCCCCCTACACCAGCGCACCTACCTTCTACCCTCTCCCACCTCTTTTCCCCCCCCTTCTCCACCCCTATCCGCCCCTTCCTCACGGTTCTCTCTTTTCCCCCACACACCCCGGTGTTGGTAACGGTACCAGAGAAGTCTTTACCTAAGGACTAACCCCTGCTTCTCTATTTTCCCTCCGAGGTCATCCCAACGCCCGGAAGACGTGAAGACCTCTGGAAGATCCCCTGGACCACGTACCGCTGGGAGACGACCAAAGCTACACCCCGGAGTCCTTTATGTACATAACCCCTTTCTGTTGTCGAAAAGAACAATAAAAGAGCTACCATAGCCCAATATATACGGCCTCCACGCCTGTTATTCCGGCCCGCAGCAACCCACAGTCCACAGGTAGACTTTGCACTACAACGACCTATCAAAGCTAAATAGAAGGTAGCAGCAAAACCAGCAAGGGTTGGATTGGGGTTCCCCCTTACATAGGTTAATGTTTGTAACTGGGTACTAAGGCACTCAGCATAGTTTGGGGGGCAGGCAGTTCTTAGTCCGTCATGCAGAGAGGAGGGAACAAGTTGGGTTTTTGTCAGGTTTGTTTAAGATTGTTGTTCTTTAGACGAAAAGCGGAAGGCTATGCACTGGGAAATGATACATGTGTAGCTGGGAGAGGTCGTTCTCCCCTCTTCCGCAGGCTCGGCTTACATGAATGGGTGGTTGAATCGTTTCCCAGACGAGAAGTTATATAAGCAATATGGCGACAACCAAAGGATTTAAAATTCTCTCCTGGAACGTTAATGGCCTGAGGGATAAGATAAAAAGAGGGGTGGTTTTGTAGTACCTGAAGAGATACTCCCAGAGGTGGTGCTGTTACAGGAGACTCACATACAAGGAACACAGTATGGAGTGTTAAATAGGTGTGGATACAAACAGATAGCATATGCTGGATACAATAGAGGCTTCAGGGGGTCGATATCCTGCTCTGTTCTTCCTTCCCCTTTACAATAATTAAGGCTGTACACAATGATAGACGTCGTTATGTGGCCATCACAGGCAGTTGGGAAGGACAGCTATTTAACATAATCTCACTCTACGCTCCGCCTCGGCTGCAGGCACAATTATTTCCGGAACTTGGGGCCTTACTCCTTGAATTGCCGGAGGGTAGTCTGATTATGGGAGGGGATTGCAACGCAGTACTTTCATCTGAAATAGACCGCTTGCCTGCACGACCACAAGATCAGTTGGGTACTAACTTAGGAGACATTTTATCGGCTTTGGAGGTCACTCAACCCTGTCTCACGACAACACACATATCACTCAGGAGCCCATTGCACCCTTTCCTGCATAGACTCTATTTTCACACTTGCTCATTACGCCTGTGTTTTCATGAGGCGCAACATCTGGCACGGGGAATCTCTGACCACTCCCTACTGTGCGTACGCTATGACCTTGGCTCCACCAACCACTCCAACACCTGGGGATTAAACCCAAGGTATCTCAAAATACCTCAAATTCGTACCAAACTCCAGGAAGTCACTGATCACTACCTAGTAGAAAATGAGGGTACAGTTGACACCGCCAATATATTATGGGAAGCCTATAAAATGGTGATTAGAGGGCAAGGGATTTCCCTAGTGGCAGGCCACAAACGAAAAAGAGGGCCAAAATAGAGAGTGATTTAGAAACAAAATTGACCATTGGGGATGATGAATCTACACAACACTATCTTAGGCTCAAGCAAAAAGATATCCAAGAGACAGCCAAAGAAGCAGCTAAGGCCAAACACCGGGAGGTGCAACACAACCTCTACGAGATTGGAGATAGGGCAGGGTAGCTGCTGGCGTGGTTAGACAGAAGGGAGGGAGCAGCGAGATGGATCTACTAGATTAAGCGAAGCAACAGTACGATGGCGAGACAGGGACAAGCTATCGCAGAGCAGTGCACGTCATATATTAGCCAGGTTTATAAAGCATCGAACAAAGTCACCATAGATGAGGCTCATGAGCTAAATGTCACTCTCCAGATGAAAGGGCTGGCAGATGAGGACAGGGATTCCCTAGACAAAGAAATGATGGAAAAATAAATAATACAGGCAATCAGGGCACTGAGGTCAGGGGCCCAAATGTTATTCAGATCGAGCTATATAAACAGAGTTGAAGGTGGCCCAAATGCTACTCCAGATGTTTCAGGAGAGTTGTGATATCGGCATTTTGCTAAGGGACCAACGAAAAGCCAACATAGTGGTAATCCATTAAGTGGGCAGGCCCTAGGAGGATTGCTCCTTGTACAGATCAATTTCACTCTTAAATGCAGTAGTGAAAATATTGGCTAAAATGTTGGCAGCCCATCTAACCAAATTTTTACAGCCCCTGATTCACCCGGACCAGTCTGGCTCATGCCGAGGGGGAATACGGCTGCATGGAGTCTTGGAAAGAGGGGCTAAAATAGAAAAGGACGCGGCAGTGCTCTCGTTAGATGTGCGGATTTCCTTCAACACCATCAAGTAGCCTTTCATGTATACAGTGCTAGAAAAACAGGGCTTCGGGGGCTTCTGCCACAATTTCTATCCTAGGTAAGACTGGTCTACTCCTGCCCACTGGCCCAAGTGACTGTTAATAAAACACATCAAAGACTTTTAGACTATACCGGGGAACGAGGTAGGGTGGCCCGCTATTGAAGCTTATATACGCAGTAGAGTTGGAACCCATGGCGGTATGGCTAAGAGGAGACCCTATGACCCTTTAGAGGACTAAAATGGACACCAGATTGGGAAGACAAGATTTCGCTATTTGCGGACGATATTATGTCATATATTGCGACTTCAATTGCCACTCTCCCTAGGATCCTGCATATATTTGCGCTCTATCAGAAATACTCTGAGTAAACAATACATTGGGAGAAGCCAGTGCTGTATGTGTTCTCGGGAGCTCTGCCGGTTCTGCCGGGGGGTTGTGAAATACCAGTAGTGACAGAACGGTTCAAATACTTGGGCATATGTGCTACCAGAGATTTAAAAAAATTACAATCGTAATTTAGAACCTCCTCTCCGTAGACTACATAGTGATGTACAGCACTGGAGATCTCTCCCACTATCGCTCCTGGGTAGAGCTTCACTCTTGAAAATTATTCCTTTATGTAATGCATAACTCCATCCTACCCGATCTCTCAAGCATACTTTCAGGCAATTAAAACAACTGTGCGATTACTGCTGTGGGACGGCGGCTCCCTAAGGATCTCCTTGCAGAAGCTGACCGAGAGGGTGGCATGATGGAGGAGTAGCACTCCCTGCTTTGCGAATGTACTACTGGGAGGCTCAGATGACAGTGGTCAGTCATTGGGAGCATTATCCTCAGGATGACCCGGCATATAAAATGGACCAATATAATATGCAACCACGAGGGTACTTAGGAGCTATTTATGGGGGAGACAGAGTGGACTCCTTTCTTGAGCCAACCTCACTACACTATAGTTTTGGAAAGAGGGGCTCACAACCTTGGGTGAAGGGATAGACTCACACAGTTGACACCATTATGGGATTCTGGGCACGTGTGACTCTTGGCAAAGCAAAGCGTTTTTAAGAGGTGGGATTTGATAGCCCTGTCAAGGTTGGGAGACCTTTGGGTTAAGGGGGATGTAAAACCATTCACAACATTACAACAAGAATATCAGCTAGCCCACTCAGAAACCTTCTGATACCTACAAGTCAGACATGTGCTGAGGGCAGTGTTGTCAAAGGGAGAGGTGCTTCCAGATTCCTCGCTGTTAGAAGATTGGTTATTAGACAATTGTTTTGAGAAGAAGGCGATATCTTTGATTTATCGTAAACTCATGAATAACTCTCAAGATACCTTTCTCACCCTACGTGCCCGCTGGGAGCAGGACCTAGGTCAGATAGAGGATGAGGACTGGTTGGAGAGGTTGCTATCCGCTCACGGTTTAAACTGGTACAATTAAAAGTTATCTGCTGATCATATATTGCCCTTACAATGCTGACAAAAATGGGTAGACTTGATTCTCCAGGTTGTACCATGGGATGCGGGTGGGAGGGCACCTTCCTCCACATAAGAAGGGATTGTCCAGTTGTTCAGATATACTGGGAAGAGGTCATTTCCTGCATGCGACAGGTTCACTCTATACAGACGCAGAGATCGGCACGGTGGTGTCTCTTGAATATTTGGAATGAAACCAATCTTACAAGTAAAGATAGTCTCTGGGTGACACTGCGATTTATTGTAACTAAATGAAATATAGCTAGATTATGGACTTCCCCAACGGCTCCTAGGATGAACGAGTGGAAAAGCGACATGGATTGGTACATTGTAGCTGAAAAAACATATATGAGAGCAGGGCCTGCCCACACAAATGGTCGAAAATCTGGGGGAAATGGAACGAGTATCGAGGTATAATATGTGCACAAATAACCCCATCAAGACAAAGAAATCAGTCGATAACTGCCAGATAGATGGGAGCCTTGGAGAAATGATCGCTAATGTCTTACCAATTACATGGTCCTGTTAACTTGGATACTATGGTATGGTGCTAGCTCCACAGCATGTAACAAGGTACTAAATGTGCAGTGATTTTTTTGTTTTCATTTGTTTCAATGGAAAGATTTATAAAAAATAAATAAATAAGACTCACTCCATTACCCACAAATGAACATTTGGAATATCTTTAGATTTTACCACTGAGTGGATTACATTGTATACAAAGTTGTTCTTACAGACGAGCCTTGAAAAGATGGAATTATACCTGTGAAACACATCGGCTATGACTTTATATGTTGCCAGAATTGAAGATTTGTTAAGATAATTTCAGGAATTTGGAATTTAAAATTCACAAGATATTCTTTCTTATTTGCTATGATCACTTTAGGATACTGGATAATAAACTATACAACAGATTGTGATCAGGGACATTATAAACATAAGAGTGTTCTGGAACCACTGTTGAATAAGTTAATTACCTTTGGTAACTCCTTATCTGGAAGAGACTATGTATTTGCAGATTCCTTATTTTAGAATATGCCACAGGTGTTAGACTGGGTCTGGAATTTTTTTGCAATCCCCTTGTGCGTCGTTCGCACATGAAGTGACCGGTGCAGTGCCTATATCGGCGCCACCTCAGAGTGCTAACCTCAGTTATTCACTGTTTTCCTCACCAGAAGCACAGAGCCAAGCTGAGGAGTAATGACTAGTGTGCCAAAAGTTAGGTCCCAAAGGATCTCAGATGGGAGGGTCAGTAAGGAATCGAATCTGCAGCTAGATAGAACTTCTACAGATAAGGTGTTACCAAAGGTAAGTAACTTGTTCATCTGATAGAGACTTCTCAATGCAGATTCCATAACTTACAATAGATATAAAAGCAATCTCTCCCCAGAGGCGGGTCCAAGGACTGTTTAAACTAAAAAGTGAAGGAGGACTGAATGGGCAAAATGCCCATCTCGCCACAGCGGACTGTCAAGGCATTAGTATTTAGCGAACGTGTGCAGTGACACCCACGTAGCCTCTTCGCAGATGTTTAGAACTGGAACTCCTCTAGCCAATACTATGGTGGTTACAGCTTCTGCTCTGGAATGAGCTCTTGAGCCCTCTAGTGGTTATTTCTTGCCCATCGAGTAGCAGATCGTGATAAAAGGATGACTGATATAGAGATGGTCCTTTTCTGAAATGCCTCTTTGCCCCCGCAAATCCGCAAAGAGTGGATTGTCCACCTGGAATATTTTGATACGATCAATGTAGAACGAAAATGCTCTTTTCATATGCAGGTGGTGGAATCTCTTCTTGGTAGGATGGAGGAGGGGGAATGCAGGGTGATATTCTGTCTGACATGGAAAGGTGGGACCACCATTGTCAAAAAGGATTTCTGGGTTCTAAGACATAACTTGTCTGGAAAGAAGGAAGTGTACAGAGGGTCAACAGAAAGTGCTTGTAATTTGCTAAACGTACTGTTAGATGTTAATGCAACATGGAAGACAGTGTTTATTGTTAGGAGTCTTAGGGGGCAGCTTTGCATTGGCTCAAATGGAGTGCACATGAGAAAGATAAGCTCCAAACCTTTAAGGAATCGAGTCACAACAGTGACTTAAACAAGGAAGGTTGGTCAGGCAACCACAGAAAGGCTAAAATGGCAGAAAGATATCTCTCAACCACGACCAAAGCAAAACCTTGCTGGGTAACTTCAGAAAAGGGTGCAGACAGAGGATCAGCAGATTTGGTTGCACATCAAGCCACAATCTTGGCAGGTATAAATCATTATAGTGAAGGGGAGTCTGTCTGGCAAAATGATATCACACACTTTGGATGGGAGATCAAACACTCTCAAATGTTGTCGCTTAATATCCATGCTTGTAGGTGTAAAGTGTGCAGGATGGGGTGTAGAACCATGCCTTGCTGCCTTGACAGGAAATCGTCCTGAAGAGGCAGCCTGATCGGAGAAAAGATGCACATGCTCAGGACTTTCGAGATACCATACTCTCTTGTCCAATCTAGAGCCACTAAAATGACTTGGGCCTGATAGTTCTTGACCTTCTTGAGAACTATAAACAGGAGTGGTATCAGAAGAAAAGCATTTAAAAGTCCTGAGCTCCACCAGAGACTAAATACATCTCCGAGCAAGGGCCACTTCGAAATTTCATCGAACAGAAGTGTGGAAATTGTGCTTTTTCATCAGTGACAAGTAGATCTAACCAAGGCTCTCCCTTTTCTCGGAACAGACCATGCAACACTTCTGTATAGAGACACTATTTGTGATCCATAAGGCAGCAACGGCTGAGTTAATCTGCTCTGGTGTTCAGAGAGGTCGCCAGATGTTGACCCACCAGAAAAATTACTTGACATACCATCCATGTCCAGAGACGCAAGGCCTCTTGACAAGGTCTCCACGACCCCACCCTGCCCTGCTTGTTGCATTACCATAAGGCAGTGGTGTTGTCCATGAATACCTCAGCTAGCCATCCATTGATGGAAGTAAGAAAGACTTTCAATGCCAGTCAGAGCACTTCCAACGGGTTGATGTTTTTGATGTATAGCTGAGACTTGCTGGAGACCAAAGTCCCCTGGTCTCCACCGCTCTCCGAAGGCGTGAGACCACTCCAGAGGGACTTACAGAGTTGGATGGGGGTCACTCCGTAAAACTCTGGGAAGCGTGGAGCAGACCCAGTTTCTGACACTGGCTACACAGGAAGAGCCTGAGAGTAGGGCCTGGATTTGTGGCATCATTCTCTTGCAGCGTCCCAAGAATGGGAGCGACATGGAGAAGTCCAAGAATGCTTTGACTTCTTATCAAATTTACCTGAAGAAGTCCAGGAGTGTGACCAGGACCTATATAAACGATTTCGGGAGCCATCCCGAGACCTCGCATGGAAATGGAACATGGAGCGGTGCAGAGTCTCATGGCGAGCAGCCAAGATCTTCATGACCCGCTCGAGGATGGGATAGGGGTTGATGGTCCAGGACTCTACATACGATGTAGAGTTGTAGTTCCTCTCCAGGTATGACAGACACACCAAGTGGGAGTCCGCCACCAACATCTACAGATGAAAGCCTCCACAATTCTTGAACCCGGTGTAATTCTTCGTGGATATCCTCGCATAAAGGTAAAAAGAAGGCACACTATATGTTGACAAAATGTTTTTTTTTTAATTGAAGAAGGCCTAATAGATGTTGACAAAATGTCAAATAAATCCAGTCAAAATGTGACTGCAGGGAGCTCGTCCAGATTCACGTTCATGGTGTGGAAAAGAAGGAACTGAGGTCAACACGAAAAAGAGGGAACTGAGGTCAGCGCGCTGAGGTGGCACCTTTATGAGCACTGCGCAAGTTACTTCTGGCATGGATAGCGCCAATGCCACCAAACGGAGTCGAACAATGCCATCTACAGCTGTGCAAAGGATTGCTACAAAATCTACAGATCCAGCCTGAACGCTAGGAAATATTCTAAGGCGAGGAATCTTAGGCTAGAAGTCTATCAGATACAATATTTATTTAAAGTTATGACTGTCTGTATGAATCTATGTCAATTAAATGTTGCTCTCATACACATGACAATTGCTGTACAAGTGTAATATATCACTGTTAAGTGGAGTGCTATTTAATTAATAAGCTAACACAAACATTAATGGTGCTGTGCGGGGCTGGCTATCAGACAGGGAGACTACCTAGTTCTGTCATGCAGCCATTTATTGTCCCTCTTCCTAAACCTGGCCAGACTAATTGTTACAAAACAGATAACTGGCTATTTTTGATACTAAGCATCATAGCAATCTACCTCCTCAAAGTGCTTCCACGATTAGTCCAGCTAGACAAGGAGTCTCCCACAGGTCGATTGTGAGCTACCAGTATCATGCATAGTACCATGAAGTTGCTCCACTGCCTGTGACGGTGCAGGGCTGCTGCTTGATAAGAAGCCTTAATTAAACAATACATAAATGCTTCACATTAGAAAACATTGGATGGAACCCTTCATCCTGAAAAAAATGTGGATCTATAATAAATGAATTTCCTTGAAGTCAAAGGCAGTAGTAAATCTAGAAGAGAGTTACATAAATCTTATTTCGTTTTCAATATTTTTCTCTTTCCTCTCCTTGTACTTTCTCTTTGTTTTCCCCTGCTTCATTTTCCTCTCTTTTTACCCTTATTTATTTTCATGCTTTCTTTTTCACCTTTCCTATTTCTTTCTTTTCTTTCCTTAATACTCGCATTCTATTTCTTTCTCTCAATTGCTCTAATACTTGAACATTTTCTTTTTTGTATCTTTTTTCCTTGTAAATCCTCTTCTCTGTTTGGCTCCTCACTTTTGTTCCTGCTTTATCTTCTCTACTTTGGCCGTTCTTTCTTTACCCTTTCTCTGCTTCGTTTTTTCTTTGATTTTCTCTCTCCCGTGTCATTTTTTTCTGTCCATTAGAGACTACACAGATAAACCTCCGATACAGCTCTTCTGCCATTAATGATGTTTGCGGACTACAGCAGGACTGGGTGTTCTAGTGGCAGTGGTGTGCTCTTTTTCTGCTGTTATCTGATTATATATAAAGCAGTAGCTCAAGACAGTTTTCATAGATCTTAAGTATCTCTCGCTACTCTAAAGGTTGCAGAACCCTGATCAAGATCAAAGTCAATTTGTGCATGGTTGTAACATATCCCCCAATAGTATGTGGCTGTTCATGAGACTGAATCAGTGCCGACCCCAGATCCCGTCCCAGTGGTGCTCGTAGTGGTCCTAGAGAAAACCTTTGACACAGCTGTAGGAAGTTTTTATTCAAGGTGCTTTGGCGTGTAGGTATAGGCGAAACACTAATATGATGGATCAAGTTACTATATGCCCTACCACGGGCTGGAGTACAGATTGAATGAGTAATATGTGATCCATTTAAAATAACAAGGGAAACCAGACAAGGGTGCCCGTTATCACCACTCATTTTGGCAGTGGTCACAGAACCTCTGGCCTGTGTATTACGATCACTGGGAGAAGATCAAAGAGTAGCAATTTCGTGAATGGTTCATGTCATAATTCTTTCACTGACGCTATTTTAGTGTACTTGCAGGAAGCCACCATGGGACTTGAGAAAGTAATAGCTGTACTCAAGAGTTTGGCAGCATGTCAGGTCTGGTCTCTAGGGTAATTGATCAAGATTTGTGTGTTACAAACACTGACACTACAGGAACTAATCCGGCTGGAAGAGTGAACTAAAATGAGAGCCACTGATGTTGCAATAATTAGGAATACAGCCATACTATATGGAGGCAGGTACCACTGAGGGGAACGTTATGAGGTGTTGCGATACCTGAAAGGCAATATCACCTTCTGGCACACTCTCCATCTTAAAATTATGGGCAGAATAGCAAACATGGTGGTGGTAGTGGTGCTACTCCTTCTCTATTATACTGTTAGCCTGTCCTTCTCGGTGACTATTAAGCTCTTTAAGGAGCTGAATGCACTACTGTTAACATTAATCTGGCATAGCAGCAGACACAGAGTCACAATGCAGGCTCATTCTTCCGATCATGAATGATGATCTCAAAGTTCTTCACTATGAACACCATCATCTTGCGGCTCAACTGCAATAAATCACATAGCGGATCTCAGAATCCTCCCAGCAGAAATAACTTGGACATTGAAGAAGCTTCAACTATTTTAACTTATATCACTGCTAACAACGTCAAGGTGACCTAAGTCTGATTTACCAAGATTGCCATTGATAATCAGTCATTGCTGGGAGAAATGCGTATGCAGGATCAGGACTACTCTTGTACATGCCCCAGAATACTTATTAGAACAATTCATAAAAAACAGGCTAAAATCACCACTTGTCTGAAGTTTAAAACAATCTAATCCCACGGAGCAGGAAGGTCACTCCCAGTGAGGTGTAAGCACCTCCCTGCAGCTTTGCAATACCATTACTCAGTAGTGGCAGTGCCGCCCTAATTACCAGATACAGACCCTTTACACTTCTTTAGTTCAAGACAGAGACCCTCTTCAAACTGTGAGAAGCTCAAATATCATAATCACACCTATGAGAAACTAGACTTTAATTTATAGGGTGCCTGAATCTGCGATCCCCCCCCACCCCCCCCCCCCCACCCACAGCCCCTTAACAAAAAAACTGGAACACGACTGGCGCAAGATTAAACGGAGAGTCAGCGAACGCCGAGCTTCACTAGAGATCCCTTTGATGGCTCAGGACTCCAGATCAATTCCCATCAAAAGCAGATGCGTGCGCCTGCAGCCTTTGTCTCAAAAAGAGACACCAACTGCTGCCCCAGATGCACTGCCGAGAACAAGCCCGAGTTACTGTGGCGATTACAGCAGGGCGAGAACACATTTCCAAACGCGCACTGTGCTAGGAGCTGTGAAAATATCCCCTAAATGCTCCAATTGTGTAAAGTTGAGGCGCAGTAAACCAGACAGAAGCAATATGGTTGGAAATGTGTTTTTTGTTTGAATAACTTCAGCTTTACTTTTGGCCTTATTCTGCCCCCTAAATGCAAAGCCCAGCCTAGAATATTATTGATTTCTTAAATAACTGCATTTCTTCAGCACCATGTGGAAGGTACATATCCAGATATCAGCAGTGGTAAATCTTTATTTCATTGTTAATTAGAACCATTTCCAATTAGATGATCAGGCCCATTTGAAATACCAAATAAATACCAGCATTTGTAAAGCGCACAGCTACCTCCGGGGAGGTGTCCCTGCGCTGGGGGGCCGCCTGGAAGATTAAGCGTGCTATTGCCCAGAGTCACATGGTGCTAGGCTAGCCTGCCGCCGCCACCCGGCGATCAAGCCGTGAACCCCGTGGTCCGGAGTCAGGCACACTGGCCACTGCGCCACACCTCTTCCACTTCCACAATTGACAATCATTCTATAAAATAGCGTTAAGATAGATTACTGCAGTAAAATTAACCAGTATATCATAAAAAACACTGGTCCCCCCTATAGTGCTGGATTTTGATATTACGTGATGCAGGTTTGTTGAGCGCACTATCACCGGGTGCTGAGCAGCAGTCTAGCCACATCTAGGGCCTAGTGGGACTACTTGAAAAGCCATGTCTTCAGCTTCTTGTGTAATTCAAGAAGTGAGAAGGAGGCTTTTATGTGTAGTGGCAGGTCATTCCATGCTTTAGGAGCGATTTAGGAGAAGACTACCACTAGATCTGGTTTTTGTATGCATGGGGTGTGTGCAAGTAGAAGTCCTGAGAGCAAAGATGTCTGGCAGTTTTGTCAAAGTAGAAGCAATTGTTCAGGTATGTTGAGTGATGTTATGTAGTGCCTTGAAAGTGTGGGTGAGGAGTTTGAATTGTGCTCGTTTGTGTATGGGGAGGTAGTGGAGTTCCTTTGTGTGTGGTGTGCTGTGAGTACGGCGTGTGAGCTTAAGAGTGATTCTGGATAGTCTGCAGCTTTCTGGTGAGTTGTTTGTTGATCCAAGAATAAAGGGTGTTCTCGTAGTCCAGCTTGTTCGTGACCAGAGCATCTTGTCCTTGTGGGAGAGAATGAGTTGTGTATCATCGGCATAGGACAGGACAATGAAGTCCTGAGAGCGGATTATCCTGGCTAACTGGATTATGTATGCATTGAATAAGGTCGGGCTAGGGGAGGGTCCTTGCAGAACTCCGCAGGTGAGCTCATAGGGATCCGAGGTCTACACTGGAAGGCTGGCTGACTGAGGAGCAGATCTATTGAGTTCAAGTCCTTAAATGCTGATGTTGTGTAGGCAGTGGATTGGGGGAGAGAGACACTGTGTCAAATGTTGAGGAAAGGTCCAGGAGAATGAGGGATGCCGCGTCTCCTCTCTCCAGAGTAATCCAGGTGTCATCCATGGTGGCGATGAGGGCAGTTCCCATGCTGTGGTTTTGTCTGAAACTAGCCTGAGTGGTGTGGAGTAGTTCATGGTCGTTGAGGTATTTGGTGAGGTGCCTTTTAACGATTTTCTTTAAGACTTTAGCCTGGAATGGTAGGAGGGAGATCGGTCTGTAGTTTGTAAGCATTGAAGGGTCTGAGAGGCGTTTCTTCAGGAATAGGAGGACATTTGCATGGTTTCAAGCGCCTGGGAAGGTCATGGAAGATGTAGGGGTATTCAGAATGGATGTGAGCATGGTGCTGAGAGGTTGCAGTCCTCTGGAGTAGGCATGGATGGGGCAAGGGTCCGATGGTGCCCCTGAGTTGATGGAGTTCATAGTGGTGGGGGTTTCCTCAGGGGTGATGATGCGCCATGTGGTTAGCTTTGGTTCTCTGGATAAGATCAGGAGGTGTTTGGCGAGGTCTGTCTGATAAGGTTGAAGTTTCTGTTAATGGCAGTGAATTTGTTGCTGAAGAATTGAGAGAGATTGTTGCAGCGGTCCTGCGTGGGGGTAATCGAATTGGAGGCGGCTGCTTGTGAGGTGAAATCCTTCCAAATGGTAAAGATTTCTTTGCATCTGTTGTTGCTGGCATCAATGCTGTCCACCATAGGTGCGTGTTTGGTGGGGCGGATTGTTTAATGGTAGCATCTCAATGCGTATTAGAATGTGCTCTTCTTTGTATTGTCCGGCTCCTTTTCCATTTGCACTCCTGGTGTTTTCAGTGGTGATTAATGGGCTTTGATGGACATACTGGGCTACGGTAAGAGTTAGCCAGTGGCACATGTAAGATGACAATGATACCAGTGTCGGTGTCTCTTAAAATAAGTCATCATTGGTCATGCTGCGTTGATGAGGCTAATTGATGTATCATAAACGGTGATCTATATGCAATTGTGACTTTGAGGCTTGGTCAATGCATCACTCCAACGTGGTGGTTGATGAGTTATTCGCACATGGTCGCCGTATCGCTCCCTGAGGCTGTCAATTCAGGTGGGTCAGCATTTCTTAAAGTCGGTTGGTATTGGCAACTGAATGGTTGTCATATTGTTTCAATATGACATAAAGCGCTATAAACCTACATTTAACAAATCTGGCTGTTGCCCTGCATTTTTTCCTTGTTCAGTGTGATATGGCATTTTTGCAGGACCCTGTATTTAATTTACAGAAGGAAGGTTTCAAAAGTTTCCTTCTCGCAAAGTAGAGGAGGGCAAACGTTTATCAGTGTTTGAGTGTGGTACGAGGAGAAGCTGCAGGTTGCTTTGACGGTACCACATTTCCACTTTCGAATGATTTCGCCTTTGTCGAAGAGCCCGAGGTAAGTTGGTAGAAACTGAAGTTTGTTTTCCCCAAGATATGGGTAGCATTAGGATCCCCTTGATGTCAGTTTCTCGTAGGTTGCCACTGTGAACGGATTGTGCTATCCAGATAGCCTTTCCTGATCACGGCTAGTGCTTGTGTTTCGCTCATTACGCCTGTGTTTTCATGAGGCGCAACATCTGGCACGGGGAATCTCTGACCACTCCCTACTGTGCATACGCTATGACCTTGGCTCCACCAACCACTCCAACACCTGGGGATTAAACCCAAGGTATCTCAAAATACCTCAAATTCGTACCAAACTCCAGGAAGTCACTGACCACTACCTAGTAGAAAATGAGGGTACAGTTGACACCGCCAATATATTATGGGAAGCCTATAAAACGGTGATTAGAGGGCAAGGGATTGCCCTAGTGGCAGGCCACAAACGAAAAAGAGGGCCAAAATAGAGAGTGATTTAGAAACAAAATTGACCATTGGGGATGATGAATCTACACAACACTATCTTAGGCTCAAGCAAAAAGATATCCAAGAGACAGCCAAAGAAGCAGCTAAGGCCAAACACCGGGAGGTGCAACACAACCTCTACGAGATTGGAGATAGGGCAGGGTAGCTGCTGGCGTGGTTAGACAGAAGGGAGGGAGCAGCGAGATGGATCTACTAGATTAAGCGAAGCAACAGTATGATGGCGAGACAGGGACAAGCTATCGCAGAGCAGTGCACGTCATATATTAGCCAGGTTTATAAAGCATCGAACAAAGTCACCATAGATGAGGCTCATGAGCTAAATGTCACTCTCCAGATGAAAGGGCTGGCAGATGAGGACAGGGATTCCCTAGACAAAGAAATGATGGAAAAATAAATAATACAGGCAATCAGGGCACTGAGATCAGGGGCCCAAATGTTATTCAGATCGAGCTATATAAACAGAGTTGAAGGTGGCCCAAATGCTACTCCAGATGTTTCAGGAGAGTTGTGATATCGGCATTTTGCTAAGGGACCAACGAAAAGCCAACATAGTGGTAATCCATTAAGTGGGCAGGCCCTAGGAGGATTGCTCCTTGTACAGATCAATTTCACTCTTAAATGCAGTAGTGAAAATATTGGCTAAAATGTTGGCAGCCCATCTAACCAAATTTTTACAGCCCCTGATTCACCCGGACCAGTCTGGCTCATGCCGAGGGGGAATACGGCTGCATGGAGTCTTGGAAAGAGGGGCTAAAATAGAAAAGGACGCGGCAGTGCTCTCGTTAGATGCGCGGATTTCCTTCAACACCATCAAGTAGCCTTTCATGTATACAGTGCTAGAAAAACAGGGCTTCGGGGGCTTCTGCCACAATTTCTATCCTAGGTAAGACTGGTCTACTCCTGCCCACTGGCCCAAGTGACTGTTAATAAAACACATCAAAGACTTTTAGACTATACCGGGGAACGAGGTAGGGTGGCCCGCTATTGAAGCTTATATACGCAGTAGAGTTGGAACCCATGGCGGTATGGCTAAGAGGAGACCCTATGACCCTTTAGAGGACTAAAATGGACACCAGATTGGGAAGACAAGATTTCGCTATATGCGGACGATATTATGTCATATATTGCGACTTCAATTGCCACTCTCCCTAGGATCCTGCATATATTTGCGCTCTATCAGAAATACTCTGAGTAAACAATACATTGGGAGAAGCCAGTGCTGTATGTGTTCTCGGGAGCTCTGCCGGTTCTGCCGGGGGGTTGTGAAATACCAGTAGTGACAGAACGGTTCAAATACTTGGGCATATGTGCTACCAGAGATTTAAAAAAATTACAATCGTAATTTAGAACCTCCTCTCCGTAGACTACATAGTGATGTACAGCACTGGAGATCTCTCCCACTATCGCTCCTGGGTAGAGCTTCACTCTTGAAAATTATTCCTTTATGTAATGCATAACTCCATCCTACCCGATCTCTCAAGCATACTTTCAGGCAATTAAAACAACTGTGCGATTACTCCTGTGGGCCGGCGGCTCCCTAAGGATCTCCTTGCAGAAGCTGACCGAGAGGGTGGCATGATGGAGGAGTAGCACTCCCTGCTTTGCGAATGTACTACTGGGAGGCTCAGATGACAGTGGTCAATCATTGGGAGCATTATCCTCAGGATGACCCGGCATATAAAATGGACCAATATAATATGCAACCACGAAGGTACTTAGGAGCTATTTATGGGGGAGACAGAGTGGACTCCTTTCTTGAGCCAACCTCACTACACTATAGTTTTGGAAAGAGGGGCTCACAACCTTGGGTGAAGGGATAGACTCACACAGTTGACACCATTATGGGATTCTGGGCACGTGTGACTCTTGGCAAAGCAAAGCGTTTTTAAGAGGTGGGATTTGATAGCCCTGTCAAGGTTGGGAGACCTTTGGGTTAAGGGGGATGTAAAACCATTCACAACATTACAACAAGAATATCAGCTAGCCCACTCAGAAACCTTCTGATACCTACAAGTCAGACATGTGCTGAGGGCAGTGTTGTCAAAGGGAGAGGTGCTTCCAGATTCCTCGCTGTTAGAAGATTGGTTATTAGACAATTGTTTTGAGAAGAAGGCGATATCTTTGATTTATCGTAAACTCATGAATAACTCCCAAGATACCTTTCTCACCCTACGTGCCCGCTGGGAGCAGGACCTAGGTCAGATAGAGGATGAGGACTGGTTGGAGAGGTTGCTATCCGCTCACGGTTTAAACTGGTACAATTAAAAGTTATCTGCTGATCATATATTGCCCTTACAATGCTGACAAAAATGGGTAGACTTGATTCTCCAGGTTGTACCATGGGATGCGGGTGGGAGGGCACCTTCCTCCACATAAGAAGGGATTGTCCAGTTGTTCAGATATACTGGGAAGAGGTCATTTCCTGCATGCGACAGGTTCACTCTATACAGACGCAGAGATCGGCACGGTGGTGTCTCTTGAATATTTGGAATGAAACCAATCTTACAAGTAAAGATAGTCTCTGGGTGACACTGCGATTTATTGTAACTAAATGAAATATAGCTAGATTATGGACTTCCCCAACGGCTCCTAGGATGAACGAGTGGAAAAGCGACATGGATTGGTACATTGTAGCTGAAAAAACATATATGAGAGCAGGGCCTGCCTACACAAATGGTCGAAAATCTGGGGGAAATGGAACGAGTATCGAGGTATAATATGTGCACAAATAACCCCATCAAGACAAAGAAATCAGTCGATAACTGCCAGATAGATGGGAGCCTTGGAGAAATGATCGCTAATGTCTTACCAATTACATGGTCCTGTTAACTTGGATACTATGGTATGGTGCTAGCTCCACAGCATGTAACAAGGTACTAAATGTGCAGTGATTTTTTTGTTTTCATTTGTTTCAATGAAAAGATTTATAAAAAATAAATAAATAAGACTCACTCCATTACCCACAAATGAACATTTGGAATATCTTTAGATTTTACCACTGAGTGGATTACATTGTATACAAAGTTGTTCTTACAGACGAGCCTTGAAAAGATGGAATTATACCTGTGAAACACATCGGCTATGACTTTATATGTTGCCAGAATTGAAGATTTGTTAAGATAATTTCAGGAATTTGGAATTTAAAATTCACAAGATATTCTTTCTTATTTGCTATGATCACTTTAGGATACTGGATAATAAACTATACAACAGATTGTGATCGGGGACATTATAAACATAAGAGTGTTCTGGAACCACTGTTGAATAAGTTAATTACCTTTGGTAACTCCTTATCTGGAAGAGACTATGTATTTGCAGATTCCTTATTTTAGAATATGCCACAGGTGTTAGACTGGGTCTGGAATTTTTTTGCAATCCCCTTGTGCGTCGTTCGCACATGAAGTGACCGGTGCAGTGCCTATATCGGCGCCACCTCAGAGTGTTAACCTCAGTTATTCACTGTTTTCCTCACCAGAAGTACAGAGCCAAGCTGAGGAGTAATGACTAGTGTGCCAAAAGTGAGGCCCCAAAGGATCTCAGATGGGAGGGTCAGTAAGGAATCGAATCTGCAGCTAGATAGAACTTCTACAGATAAGGTGTTACCAAAGGTAAGTAACTTGTTCATCTGATAGAGACTTCTCAATGCAGATTCCATAACTTACAATAGATATAAAAGCAATCTCTCCCCAGAGGCGGGTCCAAGGACTGTTTAAACTAAAAAGTGAAGGAGGACTGAATGGGCAAAATGCCCATCTCGCCACAGCGGACTGTCAAGGCATTAGTATTTAGCGAACGTGTGCAGTGACACCCACGTAGCCTCTTCGCAGATGTTTAGAACTGGAACTCCTCTAGCCAATACTATGGTGGTTACAGCTTCTGCTCTGGTGAATGAGCTCTTGAGCCCTCTAGTGGTTATTTCTTGCCCATCGAGTAGCAGATCGTGATAAAAGGATGACTGATATAGAGATGGTCCTTTTCTGAAATGCCTCTTTGCCCCCGCAAATCCGCAAAGAGTGGATTGTCCACCTGGAATATTTTGATACGATCAATGTAGAACGAAAATGCTCTTTTCATATGCAGGTGGTGGAATCTCTTCTTGGTAGGATGGAGGAGGGGGAATGCAGGGTGATATTCTGTCTGACATGGAAAGGTGGGACCACCATTGTCAAAAAGGATTTCTGGGTTCTAAGACATAACTTGTCTGGAAAGAAGGAAGTGTACAGAGGGTCAACAGAAAGTGCTTGTAATTTGCTAAACGTACTGTTAGATGTTAATGCAACATGGAAGACAGTGTTTATTGTTAGGAGTCTTAGGGGGCAGCTTTGCATTGGCTCAAATGGAGTGCACATGAGAAAGATAAGCTCCAAACCTTTAAGGAATCGAGTCACAACAGTGACTTAAACAAGGAAGGTTGGCCAGGCAACCACAGAAAGGCTAAAATGGCAGAAAGATATCTCTCAACCACGACCAAAGCAAAACCTTGCTGGGTAACTTCAGAAAAGGGTGCAGACAGAGGATCAGCAGATTTGGTTGCACATCAAGCCACAAACTTGGCAGGTATAAATCATTATAGTGAAGGGGAGTCTGTCTGGCAAAATGATATCACACACTTTGGATGGGAGATCAAACACTCTCAAATGTTGTCGCTTAATATCCATGCTTGTAGGTGTAAAGTGTGCAGGATGGGGTGTAGAACCATGCCTTGCTGCCTTGACAGGAAATCGTCCTGAAGAGGCAGCCTGATCGGAGAAAAGATGCACATGCTCAGGACTTTCGAGATACCATACTCTCTTGTCCAATCTAGAGCCACTAAAATGACTTGGGCCTGATAGTTCTTGACCTTCTTGAGAACTATAAACAGGAGTGGTATCAGAAGAAAAGCATTTAAAAGTCCTGAGCTCCACCAGAGACTAAATACATCTCCGAGCAAGGGCCACTTCGAAATTTCATCGAACAGAAGTGTGGAAATTGTGCTTTTTCATCAGTGACAAGTAGATCTAACCAAGGCTCTCCCTTTTCTCGGAACAGACCATGCAACACTTCTGTATAGAGACACTATTTGTGATCCATAAGGCAGCAACGGCTGAGTTAATCTGCTCTGGTGTTCAGAGAGGTCGCCAGATGTTGACCCACCAGAAAAATTACTTGACATACCATCCATGTCCAGAGACGCAAGGCCTCTTGACAAGGTCTCCACGACCCCACCCTGCCCTGCTTGTTGCATTACCATAAGGCAGTGGTGTTGTCCATGAATACCTCAGCTAGCCTTCCATTGATGGAAGTAAGAAAGACTTTCAATGCCAGTCAGAGCACTTCCAACGGGTTGATGTTTTTGATGTATAGCTGAGACTTGCTGGAGACCAAAGTCCCCTTGTCTCCACCGCTCTCCGAAGGCGTGAGACCACTCCAGAGGGACTTACAGAGTTGGATGGGGGTCACTCCGTAAAACTCTGGGAAGCGTGGAGCAGACCCAGTTTCTGACACTGGCTACACAGGAAGAGCCTGAGAGTAGGGCCTGGATTTGTGGCATCATTCTCGCAGCGTCCCAAGAATGGGAGCGACATGGAGAAGTCCAAGAATGCTTTGACTTCTTATCAAATTTACCTGAAGAAGTCCAGGAGTGTGACCAGGACCTATATAAACGATTTCGGGAGCCATCCCGAGACCTCGCATGGAAACGGAACATGGAGCGGTGCAGAGTCTCATGGCGAGCAGCCAAGATCTTCATGACCCGCTCGAGGATGGGATAGGGGTTGATGGTCCAGGACTCTGCATACGACGTAGAGTTGTAGTTCCTCTCCAGGTATGACAGACACACCAAGTGGGAGTCCGCCACCAACATCTGCAGATGAAAGCCTCCACAATTCTTGAACCCGGTGTAATTCTTTGTGGATATCCTCGCATAAAGGTAAAAAAAAGGCACACTATATGTTGACAAAATGTTTTTTTTTTAATTGAAGAAGGCCTAATAGATGTTGACAAAATGTCAAATAAATCCAGTCAAAATGTGACTGCAGGGAGCTCGTCCAGATTCACGTTCATGGTGTGGAAAAGAAGGAACTGAGGTCAACACGAAAAAGAGGGAACTGAGGTCAGCGCGCTGAGGTGGCACCTTTATGAGCACTGCGCAAGTTACTTCTGGCATGGATAGCGCCAATGCCACCAAACGGAGTCGAACAATGCCATCTACAGCTGTGCAAAGGATTGCTACAAAATCTACAGATCCAGCCTGAACGCTAGGAAATATTCTAAGGCGAGGAATCTTAGGCTAGAAGTCTATCAGATACAATATTTATGTAAAGTTATGACTGTCTGTATGAATCTATGTCAATTAAGTGTTGCTCTCATACACATGACAATTGCTGTACAAGTGTAATATATCACTGTTAAGTGGAGTGCTATTTAATTAATAAGCTAACACAAACATTAATGGTGCTGTGCGGGGCAGGCTATCAGACAGGGAGACTACCTAGTTCTGTCATGCAGCCATTTATTGTCCCTCTTCCTAAACCTGGCCAGACTAATTGTTACAAAACAGATAACTGGCTATTTTTGATACTAAGCATCATAGCAATCTACCTCCTCAAAGTGCTTCCACGATTAGTCCAGCTAGACAAGGAGTCTCCCACAGGTCGATTGTGAGCTACCAGTATCATGCATAGTACCATGAAGTTGCTCCACTGCCTGTGACGGTGCAGGGCTGCTGCTTGATAAGAAGCCTTAATTAAACAATACATAAATGCTTCACATTAGAAAACATTGGATGGAACCCTTCATCCTGAAAAAAATGTGGATCTATAATAAATTAATTCAAAGGCAGTAGTAAATCTAGAAGAGAGTTACATAAATCGTATTTCGTTTTCAATATTTTTCTCTTTCCTCTCCTTGTACTTTCTCTTTGTTTTCCCCTCCTTCATTTTCCTCTCTTTTTACCCTTATTTATTTTCATGCTTTCTTTTTCACCTTTCCTATTTCTTTCTTTTCTTTCCTTAATACTCGCATTCTATTTCTTTCTCTCAATTGCTCTAATACTTGAACATTTTCTTTTTTGTATCTTTTTTCCTTGTAAATCCTCTTCTCTGTTTGGCTCCTCACTTTTGTTCCTGCTTTATCTTCTCTACTTTGGCCGTTCTTTCTTTACCCTTTCTCTGCTTCGTTTTTTCTTTGATTTTCTCTCTCCCTTGTCATTTTTTTCCATCCATTAGAGACTACACAGATAAACCTCCGATACAGCTCTTCTGCCATTAATGATGTTTGCGGACTACAGCAGGACTGGGTGTTCTAGTGGCAGTGGTGTGCTCTTTTTCTGCTGTTATCTGGTTATATATAAAGCAGTAGCTCAAGACAGTTTTCATAGATCTTAAGTATCTCTCGCTACTCTAAAGGTTGCAGAACCCTGATCAAGATCAAAGTCAATTTGTGCATGGTTGTAACATATCCCCCAATAGTATGTGGCTGTTCATGAGACTGAATCAGTGCCGACCCCAGATCCCGTCCCAGTGGTGCTCGTAGTGGTCCTAGAGAAAACCTTTGACACAGCTGTAGGAAGTTTTTATTCAAGGTGCTTTGGCGTGTAGGTATAGGCGAAACACTAATATGATGGATCAAGTTACTATATGCCCTACCACGGGCTGGAGTACAGATTGAATGAGTAATATGTGATCCATTTAAAATAACAAGGGAAACCAGACAAGGGTGCCCGTTATCACCACTCATTTTGGCAGTGGTCACAGAACCTCTGGCCTGTGTATTACGATCACTGGGAGAAGATCAAAGAGTAGCAATTTCGTGAATGGTTCATGTCATAATTCTTTCACTGACGCTATTTTAGTGTACTTGCAGGAAGCCACCATGGGACTTGAGAAAGTAATAGCTGTACTCAAGAGTTTGGCAACATGTCAGGTCTGGTCTCTAGGGTAATTGATCAAGATTTGTGTGTTACAAACACTGACACTACAGGAACTAATCCGGCTGGAAGAGTGAACTAAAATGAGAGCCACTGATGTTGCAATAATTAGGAATACAGCCATACTATATGGAGGCAGGTACCACTGAGGGGAACGTTATGAGGTGTTGCGATACCTGAAAGGCAATATCACCTTCTGGCACACCCTCCATCTTAAAATTATGGGCAGAATAGCAAACATGGTGGTGGTAGTGGTGCTACTCCTTCTCTATTATACTGTTAGCCTGTCCTTCTCGGTGACTATTAAGCTCTTTAAGGAGCTGAATGCACTACTGTTAACATTAATCTGGCATAGCAGCAGACACAGAGTCACAATGCAGGCTCATTCTTCCGATCAGGAATGATGATCTCAAAGTTCTTCACTATGAACACCATCATCTTGCGGCTCAACTGCAATAAATCACATAGCGGATCTCAGAATCCTCCCAGCAGAAATAACTTGGACATTGAAGAAGCTTCAACTATTTTAACTTATATCACTGCTAACAACGTCAAGGTGACCTAAGTCTGATTTACCAAGATTGCCATTGATAATCAGTCATTGCTGGGAGAAATGCGTATGCAGGATCAGGACTACTCTTGTACATGCCCCAGAATACTTATTAGAACAATGACTGTGGGATGGGTCGTTGGCCCCTCCAGCCTGGGAGGCTTACAGCATCAGAACAGTTGGGGACTTACATGAAATTGTCACTTTGAAGAAATGTTCTAATATTAAATTGGAAGACGTAATTCCAGCAGGTCAGTTCCTGAACTATGACCCATTGGTGGGGACACCGCACGTTAGCTGAGGGGAGATATAACCAAGGAGCTTCCCACATGCTTCACACTGCAACTTTTAACAAATTATATACATTGTAGGAAGAAATCATCCACAACCAGACCCATTGTCATTATGGGGGAATACAGTTTTAGGGTGTCTGCATTTCCCTACCTAAGGGTCACATTTGACCTGTAGAGCAATTGGCTTACCTGCCTATCTAACACATTTTAGCCAAGCTTGTAGTGCTCTGTTTAGGTTTTAAGTTAATGGGGAGTAAACCCATTTTGCCCTTACTGCAAATATTCAAAATGAAATATCTTACTGCACTGCTGTATAGTGTGGCAATTTGGGGGTAAAGCAACTGTAAGGCCATTCAGCAAGAAGAGAACTGTTTCTGCAAGAAACCGCTGGGTTTGGGTCTTAATAGCTCATCATTTATTTGTCCACAAATAGTTGGGCCTCGAATATGTGGATGGAAGACTGTGTGAAACTGGCCCCAATGTTATTGTGGATCTCAGTGTGTTGTGGTGAGCACACAGCGATCAATAGGGAAGTGATTGAAGACTGCCTTGGGTGTGTGCAGGGCCACAAGATATCATGGTTAAACTACAGCAAGTCTGTTGCTCAGTTCCTGGGTTGCCCCGATTCGTTTGATAGACCTCACCTCCTTAAAAAGGAGGATAGGAAATTAGTCAGGGATAAGCATGGGCGAATTTTGCGAATCTGGCGTTCGCGAATTTGCATATTTGTGAACTCGCAATCCGCAAAATCCGCGAATTCTCGCGAATTTGCGGATTTTTTTGTTTTTATAGTGTTCGCAAGGGTTTCTGCCAGTTCGCGAGGATTTTGTACCAGTTCGCAATTGCGAACTTACTTGTCGGCACGCAACGGTCGCGACTATGTTGTTTCTACGTCTGGTTCATCATCACAGGTTCACAGCACCCTCTGTTTCAACACTGCCACCCTCTGTTTCACCCATGCCACCCTCTGGTACATCAATGCCACCCTCTGGTTCATCATCATCACTGTAGATTATGGGGGGAAAAAGCAAGCACACCTGCCCTGCTTCAACTGACATGAATTAATTTGGGGTTGATTTATTAATGTGTCACTGTTTTAAAATTCCAGTCTGGCACCTGCTTCCTTATCTGTAATTTGCTTTCTGTTGCAGTGCAATTTTTTTTCCAGGGCCTTTGTGGCCTACTTGTAGCTATTCTATGATGCGGCTGTGAGGGTCAGAGCAGGGTCATACAATTGTTGCAACTAGCAACTGAACTCTGGAGGGGCCCCAGTCAGGAAGCACTACAGGGAATGGTTACTAATGATGAATTTGAACTTTTGCACCTGCTGAGTGCTTTCAGTTTAGCAAAACTCGTTTTTCTGCAGAACAGCAAATGTAATGCTCCAAACAAACTTACTTGTGAAAGTTGATTTCTAATCCAAAAGTGATCCAAAGAAAGTCAATAGGCCTCAAATCCAAAAAAGGGCAGGCAAATGTTAACCTGAGGAGTTATTCTGATAAAAATCATCATTTTCAGAAGGTCTATGCTGCTTGCTAGTGGATTTCTTGTGCAGAATTGCAAATGTTGTAATTTCGCGAGTGCGAGATTGTTTCTGCCCGCCGCACCTACATGTTCGCAATTGCGAACTCACGCCGCAAAATTGTATCACCAAGAAAAAAAATCCGCTGCGTGCGAATTTTCGGTAAATTCGCGAGCGTTCGCGGATCGCGAATTTACCGAAAATCCGCAAAATCCGCGAGCGGACCGGATTTTCCGCCCATGCTTAGTCAGGGAACGGTTTTAAAAGAGGTAAAGGAAAACAGGAAATCCAAGGTGCTCCAGAAATCTACCACCTGACTTCTGCTGTTGAAAACCGTTGTTGGCCCTGAGCCCTATCTTGCTGTTAGACACACTTGGAAAAGCTCACTTTAAATCAAAATTCCGCTTGGGCACAATATTTCCACGTATCTGTGTTCCTCTCAGCCAGTACGATCCTAAATCGATTCTGGTATGCACCTGTGATAGTTACTGCCTTAAGACTCTGGAACACCTGGTATGATTTTGTAGTTATTAAGGTTTTTTATATCAAAGGTTTCTACTACCACTTTTAAAGTTGAGGTGTTTCCAACAGTTTTGGCAGGGTATCCTACATCTACAACTGTTTGTTTATGTTGGCCGCTTCTTCTGTTTTAAAAGGCGCCTCACATTGGAATAACATCATGAACTTTTAAACTGTTTTACTTCCCTTAGACCATAAGATTGGCAGACCTTAGTGTTAGGTGCATTGTTTTAAACTGTTTATTTAGAGTAATAGTAGTGATAATATTTATGATTATGGTGGTATTTGTATTTTAATTAATGTGTGTGGTTTAACATGTTTTTATCTTTCATGATTATGCCTCATAGTCTAATAAATACGCTATTCATTCATTACAGCACATACTTACAAAGCACTCTAAAACAACCTTAAGAATGACCTAACATACTTAAGGGAGAAGTGGGCACAAGATCTGGGATATGCACTAACCAATAAGGAGTGGTATAAGACCCTACAGTACACGTCACAACTGTTCAGAAAATGCTAAGTTTAAAATTCAGCAATTCTATTTTCTGCATTGAACATGCAGACCCCCAAGTCACTTGTAAAAATGTACCACTTATGGTGTCTGAATGTACTACTTTGTGGCATAGATGCGAGATTGAGGGAGAGGATTTATGTTACATTGTTTGGGATGCCCAATAATTTTAGCCTACTTGGAGAAGGTCATTCGAGTTCTGGAACAGGTATGGGGCAGAACTGCAGTGCTTAAACCTGAGGTGTTCCTGCTATGCCTTATGGCCGGGCCCAAAAATGAGGAAGGTAAATGTTGCTCAAATATGAAATTCCCTTGAAAAAATTAAGAGACAAGAGGTGTGTGGCAGAACAGGAACAGTTAGTTTAATTAAACACTTCTGCTGGGAGCACAGTAACATAAATGGGTCTGAAAACAGTCTCAAAGTACAATCAATCTGAGTGAGTCTTTTTACAGTTTGTAGGTATCATAAAAGTACTTCAGGCGATCCTTGAATGGTAGAAAAATGCAGGCCCCTGATAGAAAATGCAGGTGAGCCTCAAGCTTACCTGGACACAATGTGGGTCAGTAGGTGACGTGTTCAGTTGTCTTGCATGAGGGGTGTGTGATCACTACGTCTACTGCTGTGTCCTGATTGGCTGTGTTCCTAACATCACGTGGCATCTGCCTTTATTGTGTTTTGGGAATGCGTGCACCCCTCTGGCCATGGGTGCTTTATTGGGATCAATATCCCTGGATCATTGTGGTGTTGCTGCACTTTTCTGGGGGATGGACCCACGTTTCTTGTCTGCACGTTTGTCTGTCCGCCACGTACCACCCCACCTGTGACCTGTCAATTACTAACCTCAGGCCTAGGTCTCAGAGCCTCTCTGACCATGTATTACTGAGTCGGTCTGATGGAGAGTTAATGATGGGTGAATCTGATAATAGTGATGTGTTTTTGCTCGTATATGCAAGTGTATCGTTATGAGCATTGGCATCGATTAACAGTACAAGGAATAGATTCCTCATTTTGGCTGTAAAGAAAATCAAACGTTGCATATCAAAGGCATGGAAGTCCTACATAGAACCGGACTTTAGAAAATGGGTTAAACAAGTGGTATACAGGGCATATTTAAAAGGGGACGTGCTCCACACGGTAGGACGGAGAGGTAGGAGAGAAATATTCCTGGACTGTAAAAGAAGTGTTGTTGTCCTTCAAAAATGACACTGAAGACCGTGAAACTACCTGAATAGCATATGGGGTAACCCTGCAGAAAATACTTCAGTCAAACAGGCAACTCGAAACAGGATGATCTGCTAACCAGCCTATTCTGTTGAGTTATGTAGCTGACCCTATGCTCGCTCCCACTGAACACTGTCACGAGGGCCTCATCAGCAGCACGTTACAACGCTGTCATGTAATGCAAGTACTGTCTACATCCCACCACCCACCTTTGTGTCAATTTTTTTTACGTTGAACCGGTTATGACCCAGGTAGGTCATATATATTCAGAAATTACAACTGTGCGAGTCATTGTACCTGTTAAACCTGTGAGGATAAGCTGGAAATATGTGATATATCTGTAATGCACACACACATGTAAAAACAATATAACGCGTTTAAAAAACCTACTGGGTCAAGAGATTGGAGCTGAAGCAAACATGCCCACAAAGTGATTCAGAAATCTGCAACATCTTTTAACGCCATCCTCCACATCGCTCATGCCTCAATAAGTAGATTCTGACAGCAGACTGATAAGGTGGTTCCGGCTAAACTAGGAAGTCAGATAACATATGGTACTGTGGAGTGGTGTGGCTCACTAGTGGAGTGGTGTGGCTCACTGGTTAGAGGCGGCAGACCCGGAAGCAGAGGACGGCCCGGGACCAGGGTTCAATTCCCGACGCGGCAGGGTTGTGAACCAGGGTCAGCGGACTTGATAATTCTCACTCGGTGCCTACTCTAACCAGGGATCACACTCGGCAACTCTGGGCATTAGCTTGCCTCATCTCCACAACGGCCCCCCACAAACGCCAGGGATGCCTGGTTTCACCTTGGAGATACCCAGGAAGGAACATCTCACAGGGAAAGCCAGGACGGGTTCCCCAGCGGTCTATAGCGCCAGGACGCCTCCGGGTAGCTGTGCGCTTTACAAGACACACACATTTACATTTACATTTACTGTACTGTGGGCCTGGAAAGGCAAGCCGTCAACATCAGCCTCACCAAGAAACCTTTGGAAAACGCTGCTTTAGTTACTGAAAGGCTTCCCTAATATTGTCCTGGAGACAGATGTCAATCACAGTTTCAGCTATGATTGATGTTGACTTTCAACTGTAAAACAGGGTGTCTGTCAAATGATTGCTGTCATCCACAGTAGCACTTGTCTGGTCGACAAGGCATGGAATGAGCATTTAGATATTAGCACACAATCACAATAAATGCATTGCTTGAAACTGGATTCTATGTCAGGACCGGCGGCTTCGGATTATGCTTTATTCTCTCTTCGCTTTATTCTATATTTAAAACACAGCAGCCAGAAAGATAAACAATTTTTTCTCAATTAATACAGAAAAAACTACAACTCCCAACAACCAGGGAGACCGTCAGAACATAGTCCTTCCACCATTTCCAGGACTTGCAGCATTTAGACCCATGTCTCTCTTCCTCTTTCTTCGCTGCTTGATTAGCCAGATAAGTCCTCTATTATTTTTTCTCTGTTTGGGGCCTAGTCGGGGATTATAGCGGTTAATTTTCAGTTTTTATTGCCTGATCGTGTGTTCTTTGTAACGTTACCTTTTATCTTTTGGCTTTCAGAGTCCCTGCCGCGGTAGCGCTTATTACGCTCCTCACGCGGCTAGCCCCATGTGGTTGCGGTAACCTATTCTGCCGCTAGAGGGACTCGGCCCTCTCGTTGCTGCTCTTTATCAAGGAATTGCGCTGCGAGAGGAACGTCGGAGAGCCTGTCCCTGCCTGCCTCACCATGACGCCCGGTTGCATCGGGTTGTATTTCCCGCATTTGACTGTCTGTTACGCCCCGGCGGAGGTCCATAGTTGGGTGCTGTTCACCCGTTCATTGACACGTTCTAAGAACGTTGTATTGCACCGGTCCCGCTTCAGTTAATTTGTGCGCGAATGCGCAGCATCTTGCAGAACTCGCTTAGGGAGGCAGGGGGCTCGGTCAATTTCTTTTGAGGGCCCTGCGCATTGGGGATTAGTGCTACCCCTAATCCTTTGGGTTACCCCAAAAACTAGTGTAGCTACCCGGCCTGCCTGTCCCTGAGTGGGTTTTGACCCCAGCTTTAATTCCTGTGTTCAGTAAATTCTGTCTTTCTGTCCTTGTGAGGGTTTTGGTGTATTTTAGACGCTTGGCTGTGCATTTTTTGTGGTATTAAATTGTGCAGGAGTGCGCTAAGCTTGCGGCAGCGCGTGCGGACCCATCTACGGATCCTAGCCAACACCCAGATGAGAACCCTCTGCCGCCTACAAAACTGCATCCGGAGGGAGTAGACGTTGAGGCTTTTGAACGCCTCAGATCCGCTTTTAGAGCGTCAGGGGCGACCTCCATCCCTCCACACCCACCAGCAGACACCCTACCAGAGTCCTTTCATCCCCCTTCCCCTGCAACGGACGATGATGGCACCCAGGGGAATACTGACGATGAAGCGGGGTCTTCACAGCCCTGGCTCCCATCGGCGACTCCTTCAACCTCCGCCGCTACAGCACAGGAGGATTCTGACATGCTGAATCCCGATGACATCATTCACCCCCGTTCGGCGGCTTGGGTTCCTGGCGATAAAGTAGCCCGGTTTGTGGCTAGTAGACTCCGGAAACCCCTGGAAAAGGAAGCTCGGTGTTGTCTGCGCGCAGAGTGTCCCAGACCTTTTCTGGATGACAAGATAGCGTGCACACCAGAGTTAGACCCTAAGATGGCCACATTTATGGCCAAGTTCACAAAGGATCCCAGGAGAGGTATCGACAGGTCCTGGTGATCCTGCCAAGATAAGTTGCTTGATGCCATTGGCCCAAGGACTAAAATACTCGACATGGCCGAGGAGGCAAAGGTCTCGGTGTCCCCTATCTCTCCTGAGGTCCTCTCTAATTGGGCTCAACAGGCTATTGTATTTATGGGCAATGCTAACTGCGCTCTGTCTACAGAGCATCGGCGCTCTCTTTTAATTAAATTGGATCCCAAGCTAGGAGATCTGGCCTCCACAGAGGAAGGCTGTTGCCCAGGGTGGCCTTTTCGGCGATCCCTTTATCAAAGAGCTGGGGAAATTCGTCGCTACCTTTACTTCACTGGACAAGGCCCAGTCCAGTATCAAAAAGGCTTTTAGTCAGCGGGTTTTCCATGGGGCCGGGCGAGGCAGTGGCTGCTCTCCCAGCCGCAGATTTCAACAGCCCTCAGGCAGAGGGCAAGGCTCTAGACGTGGACAGTATAATACCTCTGCAACCTAGAACAATTTCTACCCAGCGCGAGGACAATGATTCAGGGGCCACAGAGGTTTCAAAGCCAACTCTGGTGGCAACTCCAACGGTAAATGTACTACCAGCTATTCACATTCGCATAGGGGGTCGGTTGGCGGAGTTTCAAGGTGCATGGGCGCGCATAACTTCAGATACATGTGTTCTCCAAACGGTTTGAGGCTTTCATATAGAGTTTCACGGGGAAACCCGTCAAGAGGTCCTTCCCCCACTGATATCTTTCAGCGCCTCAGATGTCCAATTGATCGATGAAGAGGTCTCCGAGCTTCTCCGCAAAGGAGCTATTTGCCGATCAACGTTGCACCCCCACGGTTTTCTCAGCAATATTTTCTTAGTGGACAAGACCAACGGCGGCCGCCATCCTGTTATCAACCCCAGAGACTTCAACGGTTGGTTGGTCTATCGCCACTTCAAAATGGAAGGAATTCACCTTCTCCGCGATATCCTCCTCCCAGACTGATTGGTCCGCCTAGACTTAAAAGACGCCTATATGGTAGTGCCCATCCATCCGCCGCATCGTCGGTTTTTGCAATTCTCTTGGAAGGGCTTGGTGTTCGAGTTCACATCCCTTCCGTTCGGTCTGTCTTCGGCATCATGGTGTTTCACCAAGGTGCTCCATCCAGCAGTGGAATTCCTCTGGGCTCAGGGCATCCGCATGATCGTCTACTTGGACGATTTGCTGCTCCTGGCGCAGTGTCCTTGGACCTTGACCTCTCAACTCCAACAAACAGTGGAGCTGTTACAAAGTCTGGGGTTTGTGATCAACGGAGCCAAATCGGTTCTGCAGCCTTCCCAAACGATAACCTTTCTTGGTTTTGTGATAGATTTGGTCCAGGCGACCCTCAGTCTCCTGTCGTGGAAAATAGCAAAGATTCACCACGAGTTGCTCCAGACGATTTCGAAATCCCATGTTTCGTTACGACACCTAGCCCAGTTGGTGAGCCTCCTTTCATCGTCGATTCAGGCGATTTTTCCGGGGCCTCTACATTACCGGGCACTTCAACGCCTCAAGGCGTTTCATCTGAAAAAGGGAAGATCTTACGACCATACGATTCCTCTCTCGGAGGAGGGCAGGGAGGAGATAACGTGGTGGTTGTCTCACATGGAGGCCTGGTACGGACGGACAGTTTTCGGCTCGGTTCCAGAACTGGTCATAGAGTCCGACGCCAGTAGCTCTGGATGGGGCGCACGATGCTGGGATTTTTCTACAGGAGGTGTGTAGTCCACAGACGAGCAGAGTCTCCACATCAACTGTCTGGAACTCTTGGCATGATCGTTCGCGGTTCGGTGTTGGACAAAGGACAGAGTGCAATCCTGTGACCTTCTGAAAATGGACAATGTGTCAGCGGTCCGGTACGTCAATCTTTTGGGGGGGGCTCCCAGACGCGAGCTTTAGCGAACTTGGCAAAAGATTTCTGGACTTTCTGTCTACACCATCACATTTCTGTCACAGCGGGCCAGACCAATCAGATCCCGGACTGGCATTCGTGCAACCTGTACGATTCCAGCCTTTGGAAATTGGACCCCCGAATCTTCCAGTGGGTCCAGTCTTTGTGGAGCTCATTCTCAGTGGATCTTTTTGCATCCCGCCTAGACAATCAAGTCCCTCGGTTCTTCAGTTGGAGGCCGGATCCGATGGCGGTGGCCACGAATGCCTTCCCTCAGGATTGGACCATGGAGGTCAGTTATGCGCTCCTGCGGTTCTCGATGATCACAAGAGTGGCAGCGCAACTCCGCCGCCAAAGAGCGGAAGTGGTCATGATAACACCTGTTGAAGGTCTCAAGTTTGGTTTCTGATTCTTCTGGAACTTTCTTGGGATTTTCCAATCCTACTCCCCAATATCCGTACCTGCTTCTGAATCCGAATGGGAATTCACATCATCTGATCTCGCAGGGACAGGTCAGTCTCATGGTGTGGCGGCTTTCTGGCAATGTTGGTCGCTGCCGGGCCTTTCGGAGCCAGCTGCGACACTCTTGTCAAAGGCTTGGGCAGACAGTACCACAAAGCGTTATAGGTCCGCTTGGACAAGATGATTTCGTTGGTGTGTTCGAAGGGACTCAGATCCCTTGGTTGCAGACGTCGTTCATATCTTGAATTTTTTGACGGAATTGGTGTCTGACGGACTAGCGTATCGCTCTATAAATGCGGTCAGTTCGGTGATTTCTGCGGGCCATTCCCCCCTCGATGGGAAACCGGTTGGGGAGCATCCTTTGGTCTGTAGACTTTTGCGGGGTATCCGGTTGTCTCTGCACCCGGAGCCTCGGTACTCTACCCTTTGGGATGTTAACTTAGTTTTGAATCTCTTTTTATCTTGGCAGCCTAATAAATATCTTTCTCTGAAAGAGTTATCCGTGATGCTGCTTGAGGGTTTCCGATACCCGAGCTTTGGATATTTCAGCACGGACCGTTTCCCCTGAGGGAGTGGTATTTACAATTGGTCATCGTACCAAGTCTCATAGTCGAACGGTGTCATATCTGGCTTTTCGGGATACTCCGAAATTGTGTGTGGTGGATTGTCTCAAAGCTTACGATGACTTGACCCTTGAATTGCGCCCTCCAGGTAAACAACAACTTTTGATAGCACTCAGGAAACCCCATAAGGCTGTGTCTTCGCCTACAATTGCACAATGGGTGCGTTGGGTCATGAAGGAAGTGGGCATTAATACTAGACAATTTGGTGCTCATTCCACTAGAGGGGCCATGATCTCTAAGGCGTTTGCGTTGGGAGCACGCCTAGAGGATTTGATGCGAGCAGCGGGTTGGTCTTCGGACTCTACATTTAAAAGGTTTTATTTTAAACCTGTGGTGGATGTGGCTCAGTTGGTGGTAAGTAAGCTTTAAACTAGCATAATCTGAAGCCTCCGGTCCTGACATAGAATCGGAATTTGCCAAGCAGGGTGACGGTAAGTTCCAATTCTATTAAGGACACGGAGGCGAGGATTATCCGCCCCGGAGCACGTTAGTGCGAACCCACCTGTACAGTGGTAGGTAATCATTTTTGAGGATTTGTGATTAAGATTGTGCTTTGCTACTTTGTTTATACGGTTATCCTTGTAACATTTACAGGCTCTTTATGTTCGTCATTTCCTGATCATTTCTTGTCCTTTCTAGGAAATCAGGGGTCGAAACAGGACCAGTGATGAAGGAGCGTGATTTGCGCGAAGAAAGAGGAAGAGAGACATGGGACTAAATGCTGCAAGTCCTGGAAATGGTGGAAGGACTATGTTCTGATGGTCTCCCTGGTTGTAGGGAGTTGTAGATTTTTCTGTATTAATTGAGAAAAATTGTTTATCTTTCTGGCTGCTGTGTTTTAAATATAGAATAAAGCGAAGAGAGAATGAAGCATAATCCTCGCCTCCGTGTCCTTAATAGAATTGGAACTTACCATCACCCTGCTTGGCAAATTCCGATTCGATATTAGAACCTTGAAGCAAAGTCTAAGATTGTTAACACTAAAAGGCACATACTCGACAACGATCATGAAGGGTTTTCCTATTTAAGTCAGGAAAGAGATTGCTGGCCTCTGACTGATACTATGTCCAGGAAGAAATGGCCCAATTACATGTGTCATAGTTTGTCCAACCGTATTGGATCAGGCTAGCAAATCTCAGAGCAAGGAGGCTGTTTGCCTAAGCAAAGAAGTGCCGCTCTTCCGTTTAATCTCTGCAAAGAGAAAATTAGCTTAAATGTTATCCTGAGTTGCTTGCTCTATGCAGAAACAAGACAAAAGTCCACAGCACACACTATTACCAAGGAATGTTTACAAAAAGGGGAGGAGCCCATTGTGTGAATTTCGATTCCACAACAAGATTGATGCGACGATATCTTGAAAAGAGCTGGGTAAAAAGGGACCACGTAAATACAGAAATAAAGTTGCACTCATAGTTCATGACAGATATCCATTCCGGGGGAAGGATGCACTATTAAATGACAACTTAGCCTTTACTGAAGCAAATACAACAAGGCTGAGCTTTAATCCCTGCACAACAAGGGGCTAAGAGATATGCTTCAATAATGGTGTGGTCGAGCCTGGGCAGCGCATGTGTTGCTCTGAGAGGCATACTGTATTTGAGTATGTACTTGACGTCCCGTCCACTCTCCACCCATATTATTTATTGGCTTGTGTCACTTCTGATTCATTAATAGGCTTATTATTCCCTCCTTAGTACCACCTTGTCTTCATTTACAACCTCCCACAAGGACTGGCCCTTTTACTTCTGTTGTTACACAATATGTTTATTAGGTCTGTAAGCGCTATTTTCTTTAACGAGTTTCTAGTACAGCAGGCACGATGTGCTTTCCTGCAAAATTCAGCACGCCATGCACACTTCCACTTTCAAAGCAGCCCGAGACAATTGTGGCCGCTTCTTTGCAATCAAATAGGTCTCGCATTTACGAGAGTTTGAGGAGACCAATTGCATTGCAAATATTTTTTTGTAAAAGCGCTTCATGCAGCGCTTTCACTTTAATGTCGGCCACGCCCCTTTCTTTAGACGAGGCACGCATAAAAGTGAAATTGTGGCATAGAGCACTTTTACAAAAAAAAATGTCAAATTGGCCAACAGATGCTTTTTGCGGCACTTTTACTTTAATGGCTGCCGCGCTCCTTTCTTTAGACGCGGCTTGTCTAAAGAAAGGGGTGTGGCTGACAACATGAAAGCATGGCAACGGGGGCTTTCCAAAAATTGCATTTGCAATGCAATAGGTCTTGCTTTTGCGAGAGCTAGGTGGCAGTGCTTAGACAAGTTCTGGTTTCCTACCTCCCCGAAAATCATAGAACTGAGCCACATATATATGCGCCACACATCCACACTGACATCAGTTTCTTTTTTCTTTTTCCATGCACTCATACGTAGACTGTGAAGAAACGTTGGTACCAGTGCGTTGAATACTAGCTTGGGACCATTTCAGATGTTACTAAGAGGGCACTCTACCAACAGGGGAGGTAAAAGGGGGTTGAGGAATCTACAGGTAGATTGAGCACCTATCAGAAACAGCGTGTCCGGAGATAAGTGTATTGTTATTCTAATGGATACTTCTAACTGCAGATTCTTCACCTTAGAATAGATACCAAAGCAGTAACCGCCAAATGGAGGGTGTAAGGAATGCTCTCAGACCCTTTGGAGGCTGCTACTTGGCCATCGCACAGCATTTGTATCCAAAGTAGGTAATATCCCTTCACCTTTCCTCAGAGAAATTATTGTAAATAAAGATCTTTCCCTCTCTCAGAAGGTTGAACCACATCTATAGCATCTTTCTCTATTGGAGCAGAAATGTCTATCATGTAGAAGTTTGAGGGGGAGGGAAGGAAGGAAAAATAGGTGGAAGCCCCTTCAGAAATGGCAGGCAGTAACCATGTTGGACAATCTGGCCTGAGTAATTTCTGGTTATGTCTGCAAAAGCTCTACCACTTGGCCCTTAACAGGTGTCAGATGCACAAAACTATGAGAGTAATCTGAGTTTTTTTGTGGGAGAAGTGGAAGAGGGAACTTAACCCTTTCAAACTATGTCTGAGCCACAACTCGTTTGTGGTCGACCAACATTTGTGGAGTCTGACGCTGCAGATGAGGCTGCTATCTTTCAAACTGATAACTATTGCCACTGAATCTTTTACACTGACTATGTAGAGTCCAAAAATGTTTTATTGTTTCAGTTAATTAAAACCATAACAATACAATTACTAAAACAAAGAAGTGCAGTAAAAGTTTTGTGTTCCTAAAAGTCATAAAAGATATTCTGTTTAACAGTTATTAACACTCAAGTTTATATAGAAATATTCTAGTTCAATCGAATTAATTATTAATAAAGTGCAGATTTTCTTAAAAATCTAATTTTCTGAAACGTGGACCCGATCTTTAGCCAAAAGACCAGTCTACTGTTTGGAGACTGTGACGGCAAACGTGGCCTGGAGTTTACGGGCTCTGTGCTTTCAGGAACTTAAGATCAATACGTTTTGCTGTCAGCCATTTTTAAGCACACTTACTAGAATCGGAACTTTGGTAAAGCTCGGGTGCGCGACTGCTGCAAAAGAAAGATATGTATATATATATATATATATATATATATATATATATATATATATATATATATATATATATATATATTCTATTTCTTTACTTTTGTAGCATCTTGCGCGTCTGGAATGGGACTGCAAGCGGCACTTAGGTACATTTCTGACTCGCCTCGCTCACTTGTGATCACAGGCCGTTGCTGTGAATGAACATCTGCACCGCCTTCAATTTCGGCATCGCAAGATTGATAATTCTTTCCGGTGTTATTTTTTGCTTTTATGCATATCACGAAAATGTTTCTTTTTCTCGCTGTAGTACTTCCTGGTTGCTCACAATGTTTAATTCTTCTTAAGCGCGGTCTGTATTTGGGCTATAATGCCGTTCCTTTGAGAAAAAGGCTGAGATGAGGTGACTTGACCTAGAGATGCAGTGTGCCTTCACAATTGTCCTTTGCACGCCTAGCTTTCAACTAGAGATTTTAATAGGCAGTGTGTTACTCCGTGCTCCGATTGAAACTATCTCCCTCGGTGATTGCTATGCTTATTTGTAGTCTGTGGAACCCCAAATAGGGCATGTCATGTGACTTTTTAAACCATTAGTTCTGGCAACCATATTTTAAGTAGTTTATATTTGTACACGATTTGCATTATTATTGTATGTCAGCGACTTGAAGATGAATTTCTGTTTTATGGTTTGCCCGATATAATTCAGTGAACAAAAGCATAAAACCCTGTGTCTTCCTGCTGGACAAACTGGAGGCCGCAGGCGAGGAGATTTCGGTCACAGCTCACTGTTGAGCTCTGTAAGCAGGTTTTAATTTACAGTCACGGTGCGGCCAACCTTCTTTTCTTTGGCAGTTGACAACATTATTTGCCTGTTGTGTTGCCATAGTGATACCGGTTTTTCACAACTCTCTCTTGATGCATTGGTAAACCCCATAAAATTATAAGTTAACATTGACCACATTCTTAATTTTAGACTATCTGCACCTTAGGACAGTGCGAATCAAATGGAGGGAGGAGCCTACATTTTCTCAATCTGTTACATGTGGTAAACCTTTTCATTCATGTTCAACTCTGCCCCTCCCCTCTTCTTGTATGCACACAGCCATACCCAGTTATCTGTGTTGAATCTGTATAGAACAGGTTGATTTGAATCTACATTTGGAGGCCTTTTTTTCATATAGACTGGTTGGCATGGTCTCTAGTGCGCCTTATTTGCTCTGAAGAGAAGCTGTGTCTCTTAGAAAAGCGTTCAGTAATAGAGGAGATCAGATGCCATGCTAGTGATGAAGCCTAAGAACTCTGTGCAGCAGTGCCACAGGCTTCTGGTTTGTTTTTCTGAACATGGGTTCTGGACGGATTGCCCGAGAGCTAGCTCCTCTGCTTGGTGGCGCAGTCTTAAAGCGCCCACAGATGACCTGCCTAGCTAGATCTTGGGTGTGGGTGCATTATAACGTGGATTGTAAAGTCAAGGGTTTGGGACCGCCATTAGCGGACAATCAGATGCAGGGCTGGCCTTCTCGATGGTCCTTTGGCTTTCATAAGCATGAAATAAGGCTATGCCCAAATAACTTGTTCAGATTAGAGTAGTCCTAAAAACTAGTTAAAAAATGACGTGCCGTTTTAGTTTTCCTAGACGAGACACACAGTATATGACTGTTGATTAACTATGACACATTACTAACCTATTTTTTTTTTTACTGTCGGATTACAGTCCTGCACTAATTGAGGATTGTTAAAGTAGAGGTATGAATACATAAGAACACAAACGTAACGACTGATGAGGATGCTATCAGTACCTTAAAGGACAGTACAGAATAGTTTTCCTCCGAGTAAACTGGACGCTAAGTTCCTTTTAGTCCAGTATTGCCATCTCACTGTCCTGCACAGGAGCATACCTATGATGACACCCGTGTACAGGATGAATCGGTCAGTGTTTCTAAGCTTGCTTCCCTGAGGTGCCTCCTTTTGGAACCCTTAGATGAACGTTTTTCACCAAGGACAAAAACATAAATCAGTGGTTGAGTTTCAATACCCACAACAGATGTGCACTCTCCATACACCTAAGAAAAGTTATCAGCAATATAGACATATGCATTTATACCAATGAATGTTTTTATAGTTAAATCCGAATAATTGGCAGGGCTGTTTGATTTGTGCACTTTCACGCACTTTTATCCTCTTCTGTTTCTAAATGGACGGACAGTCCTTTGAGAACCCATATCCCAAAGAATGTTACGTTTGAGTAGCCTGGGACAAATAATTTGTCATACCCCTGCTCCCGCACTGGTAAGAGTGCCCCAGTATTACAACTAGGTTTTGTTCTGTTTCAGGTTCTGGTGCATGAGAGGAAGTGTTCCTTCTCTGCTGTTGTGCAGTGTGATGGGCACCTTTCCCTTCTGCAGCACAGATTCCCATTGGTGACTAACTCCTCCTTTTCGCTGGTTGTTCATCGAAGTGCCTCACTACAATTGCCCCCGTACCAGAGCCATCTGGTATCTGGCCCGCCCTGCTGCAGATAAAACAAGTCTAATGGGCATTAAATTTACCACTATCATTATAACAGTGTCCAGTTTCTTGGTAATAAACATTTGCAAATGGCATGTGGCTGGTTGTGCTCTGCACATCAGAACCGTCAGCTCAGTCTTTGATTTCGGCATAGAACTGAAAACCTGCGTCTTCAAATAGGCTCCAGCCAGGACTGCACCGTCAGAGGTAAGGATGCCCTCCCAGGTGATATGTGCACCCCACAGATACACATAATATAACATGGGGCAGAATGGCAATACTCTGCTAGAAAGGATTCAATGGCTGAAATGTTCTGACCCAATTCCCAATGCTACATGTACTCTTTGGCAGAAGCAACATGTGAGTAAATCTACTGCAGACACATGAATTCAGAGGAATGGCACAATTTCCTTCCAAAGAAGTGTATTTCCTGTTCTTTTTTTTGTAAAATCAAAAGAAGAAGCCACCGCCGGCCCGGAGGATGCGGAAAATCCTCTGCGGACCCACCAGGACCCACCGCCACATTAGGATGGCTGGTGGGTCATGGTTTAGGTCCGCAGCTTTTCCGCCGCGGCTGGCTTACAACCGCGGCGGAAAAGCACTAAAATGGTGAAGGTGTCTCTTAGACACCGTCAGCCAGATTATGAGGTGCTTGGGAACATGCTTTTCCGCGGCGGCTTTTCCGCCGTGGAAAAGCATGTGTAACTGCACTGCAGGGGCCCATTGCGGGCCCCCTAGGTGTAGTGGGGGGTGCACATGGCACCCCCCTGCATTTGCGTGCACAATGCAGTGCCTGCCGCTTTGTGCACGCAAATGCTGTGCATGCATTTTTAACATTGCTGCGGGTGCAGCTTGAAGCTCCACCCGCAGCAATGTTAAAAATAGAGGATGTGACCGCCATCCTGGCGGTCACATCCTAATCTGCACAGAGGGAACGCCGCAGCCCATGCGGACGTTCCCTCATGCTCTGGGGTCGCGGACGGACTCAAGTCCGTCCGCGATCCTAATGACCCCCTTAGTTTCCATGTTTTTAGGTCGAGCCTGGGCAGGGCATGCGCTACTCTGCTAGGCATGCTGTATTGAGGTAGGGACTTAAAGCTCTGTCCACTCTCTGTCCACATTTTTCATTGGCATGTGTTATTGTCCACTGTAAACGGTGGCTGTTCATTGGCCAAAAGGCTTAGTAGCCCCTCCTCAGTATCACCTTGTCTCATTTTGTAACTGCCCATTATGTGTGTTGTTGCTCGGTAGGCTTTAATGACAGCCTCCGAGCACTATTTTCTCAAATAGCTTTGTGCCCTCTCCGAACGCTTTTAAAAAATGTTATAGCACACATTTGCAATGCAATAGGTCTTGCATTTGCGAGAGTTTAAGCTATTGGCATTGTAAACGACAATGCCTTTTATTTATCGGTTTGAAAAACAACACATAAATAAAAGGCATTGCTATTTACAATGCCAATAGCTCAAACTCTTCACATAAATGCGAGACCTATTTCACTGCAAATCGGAATCGGGATTTGTCATGCAGATGCCCCTGGGAATGTTTGACTTGTCTATGCTTTACCTTTTTATGTATTTATTTTGCTGTGAAAAAAACAAAACACCCTATAGTTAATTGTTTACATACTTCTCACATTGGACGTTAGCTGTGTCCTGCAAGTTGCACATGCAATGACCACATAACCTCACCAAGCTGTGTTAGTAAGCTCTGTGTGTATAGGTTTACACGCAGTGCTGAGCAAAAGACACATTATTGCAACCAAGCTGCAAAACTGTGATAGTAAGCTGCATGGTAAAAAAATATATGCCTATGATTGTGCACATACATTGGGTCGAGTCTCTATGTCGGCTTAGCATTCTGTGATTCTAAGCACGTCACTTAATTTTCCTGTGCCTACAGAAAACAAGCATTGGCATAGCCAATAGGTCTCGCCTTTGGGACCTTATAAGTGTTAGCATCTTTTGAAAAGAACTTCCTTTTGAAATCCTGGGAAGGTGAATACATTCTTTTTTCTATTAAATAGTCTTGGGTTTTACAAACTTGAGAATTTGTTCTCATACGGGAATCTCAGAAACAGTTTTAACTGAAGCTGTTGAATGTGTTAGACTCGGACTTAGATATTGACAGAGTGAGAAGTGTAGCTGGCTTTGAAACAGGCTTTATCAACAATTTGCGGCTTGTTAAGGTATACGGCTGTGAAGCACAACCACAAGGACCAAAGTCACTGATATCACATCATTTGATGCAGAAAACACCATCAAAACCTCTTCAAGAACTGGTAAAAGAGTCAAAAAGAATCTTTACTGTAGCTTCAATGTGTGCTGCAGAATTCACAGGAATACAGAACATCATCTGGGAGATACACTGAAGAAGCTAAACCATCTTTGAAGAACAGGTTTATGAGTCTTGTCTCTCTCTCTCTCTCTCTCTCTCTCTCTCTCTCTCTCTCTCTCTCTCTCAGTGAATTAATGACGCAGACACGGATAAAATATGCAACACATAGTATTGTCTGATTAACAACTTGGGAAAAGGGATGCAGTGTATGTAGCAGTGTATGTATGATCTGTGAAATATATAAATAGGGTCCACAGAAATGCTGTCCTACACAATGTGAGAGGTGTACTTGAGGGATATATCTAAATGATTTATATTAGTATTCAAAATAGTAATCATGAGAACGGCAAGAGGTGCCTCCTTTTGGAACCCTTAGATGGGAAAAGGGATAACAGAACATTCTCCATTCCAAAAGCAGTCACCCCAATTAAAACAAGTTCTTCCTCAATTAAGTTATTGTAAAATTCTGGGAGAGGATCACATCACTGAAGAACATTACAGTGGGCTATGTTAAGGAGGAACAAAGAGGCCTGCACCTGGATGGCTCTCCCCTGCTCAAGCTAGTGCAGTTTCACTGAGGGTGCTCATCGAAAAAAACAGAGGCCATATTGCATGGAAGGTGACAGCCACAGTGCTCTCTACAAGGGTATTTTTAGTTATTTCTTTTGTTACCTACGGTCAGCCAAAATTCTGGCCCCTTTTTACTCTATTACCAGTCTGGTCTCCGTTACAGTATGTGTGAAGGCAAGTACTCTCCCTCGGCCTAGGGCGATTGATGCGTTGCATAGGACATTACTAGATGCCTTCCACTGCCCCTTCATCTGTCCATCCACTGCAGAATCACTGTAATGAACGTATCAGTGCTCAGCCGTTGTAGATGAAGAGGTCAGTAGCACTATAACAGGAAGACAAATAATGCAGAAGATTCCAAGTCAAAATTCACTAGTATTATTCTCTTTTCGTGTTTAATCTACTCTTTAAAATGTTTCATGGGCATACCCTGACTGGCCAGTATTGGAGCGCTGCCTAATCAACAGCAATAGATACCAACAATCAGATCAATAATTCAGTTATACATCACGTCCTTCTTGGTCCGCAAGCAGATAGATTTATTTCAGCTCAGAAAATAATTGGCATAGTACTTATTAATATTTCAAGCCCAAAAGTGGTTTTATTGCTGCTACAAAGCATAGCCAATATGTAGCATATCAGCTACTTAAACCAGCATTTTTCAAACAATATATAGGAGCAAATCAAAATTAGTTCTGCATGAAAATAAATTAGTATCATACAGACTTAATTTATACAAAAGGGATCCTCTACCACTCAATGTAATTAGTGTGATAGTCTATACTTGTGCTTTCCTGAGACCCACTGTCTGTGTCAAGTTGTGTGACATTGTTGCTAAGGTTTTGCTTTTCCCCTTAAAAGTATGGAGGATGAAATGTGTTCAGTGTATGGGATTCGGTAATATTTACAGTGAATCATAAATCAAAGCTTCAGCCAGCAAATGGATTACATTTAAAAAAAAAACATTAAGGTGGTTATTTGGATCAGGGTAAGGGGAGAGTTCTGATATGTGTGGTAATTCTGCAATTTGGTATGGAATTTACAACTCATCACAAGTGTGTAAATCTGTTTTGTGGTGCTAAGACTTTCGGAGGCATTACTACAAATGGCTCGACATAGGTTGTTGAATAAAGAAGCATGTCATCTTTGGAAATACTGATAAACCACTAAAGCAGAGGTCTTCAAACTTTTGAAGGTTGAGCCCCCCCAGCTGAATTTTTTTAAATGTCGGGCCCCCCCACCACTTGACAGAAATTTCTGGAATCTGGTACACTACATAATCTACCGCCACCCGCATATCCCTGGCCATATCCAGCAAATAATGTTCAAAACAATGAGTGTTTCCTCCTTCTCCATGAATTCCCTCACTACCACTCACCAACAATGCACCTCATCTCTCTATAGCACCTTTCTGGCAAACATATAGTGCTACTCATAGTTACATCATACTCAGGGGCTTATGTGCAAGTCCCTATAGACACCACACCGTCACTTTTTACGACGTTGTGGTGGTGATAGGGGCATTGCCGTATTTACACGGCAGAGTTAAGCCACTTAACTTGGCTTAACGCTGCCTTGTAAATAAGGCCCTTTTTCATACTATGCTTAGCTTGAAAGGGTGGGCAGTGGGGGTTCCACTGCAACAGGCACTGATTGTGATGTTGCGCCCTATTTACAAGGGCAGCGTAAAAGTGAGGCAGCGTTAAAATTAAGAACAGGGAAAACCTGGTCTTAAGCTGGCGAAACTAGGAGAAATGCATTTTTTCTCCTTATTTTTGATTCATCCATGTGTGCTGCCTTGTGCAGCACACATGGAAAAAGCAAAATGCCTTGTATTTGTACTCTTAAAAAAAATCCATTTTGTGATTTCTGTGTGTGCTGCATTAAGCAGCACACATGGAAGTGAGACAAATGGCATTTAAAGATTTTTTATGTACAGGAAGGTCCCCCTCCTGAACATAAACAATATTTTCCCTGCACCCAGACACCCTTGCACTATGGTGCAATGGTGTCGGCATTGGCGCTACACTGCTAAGTGTAGCGCCAGCGCAGGGGAAATGCAAGGCTGCACCATATTGTTGTAAATATGGTGCAGCCTTCCGTTTCTGAAGTGGCGGAGAGAGGCTTTAACCCATGACTGCTAACGCCTCACTCCGCAACTTCCTTGAACATATGCCCCTCAGTTCTTTGATCTGCATGGTACACCTTCTTTGTAGCAGGCACATTAACCCTCTGTGCTGTGAGGGTGGCAGGAGTGCTCATGTGAGTGCACAGTGAGGTATGCAACAGTGTGAGAGTAGGGTAAGTGGAGTGACTGCAGGGTGACTGAGTTGACCATATGAATTTGGGTGTGCATGTTAGTGCAGAGTAGGACTAATGAATGCATGGTTAGTGATGGGCTTGTTTAAGTGAGATTGCAGATTGAGCAGTGAGTGGGACAGGTGAGTGAAGTGTCACATGAGTGCAGGGTGTGTAGTGTGCTTGTGTGGCTACAGGTTGAGGTACAGGGAAAACCGTGGAAGTGCATTGTGAGAGCAGAGTGATCACTGAGTGCAGGGTGAATGGTGTGAGTGCATGGGGGTCAGTATGAGGGAATTGTGATCGCTGTGAGTGCAGAGTGAGCATGAAAGTGAAGGGCGAGAATGAGGAGCAAGTTGTCTGAATGCAGGGTGCATTCCCAGACACTTGCAGTAACTCAGCATGCTATTGAAGGCAGCGCAGGGTTTCAGATATGTTAAACTATTGCTATTGCAATTATGGCATTAACCAGGGATCGAGGGTGGAGAAAATAAATACTGGACTGATCTTGCAACAAATTTCCAGTTTTATGATTAGGGTTGCCAGCTCATTATTTTGATGTCCCAGATGGTACAAAAATAGGCAGTCACCTAAAGCTCTATTTTCAGCACTTATCTGTGCATACTCTGAACAGCAAATATAAATAGAAAGCACTTTAAATTGTGCTTTAGGGCTGCCTGAATGATATGACTGATAATAAAAGGGAATAAAGACAGAAAAGTCACATCATAAATGAATACATACTTCTTTATAACCCAGATTTAGTGTCAAGAGAAGCAATTTGCAGGCTGTTTAAACACCTGACTGGGATTTGTCTTTTGGCAACTTAAAGCCCTTTTAGCCCTGTGATCATTGTGCTCCTGCCAGTGTAATTTAAAAAGCAACATTGTCGCCTTTCTGGGAAGAGCTGTCCTTCCCTGGACGGGGTTAAATTCCTAGAGCTGAATTGCTTCAGCTGCAGTGGGAGGAAGGAAGCCTTCTGCAGACATTCATTTCATCTGCAGTGTGAGGCAAGGAGTATCCTCTGCTCTGAAATAGTTGCTTTCAGTTTTAGAAAAGGGGGCTCCCTGCCTCCCACTACAGCTAAAGCATTTTTAAGCTGTAGGAATTAACCAGGATAGCCCCCCCCCCCCACAAACCCAGTGTGTGGCAGCCTGGATGAGACAGTTTCCCGTGGACACAGCTGCAAGTATTTTACAGGTCTTTAACACCATGGCTGCTAGGTGTCCCCCCCCCCCCCCCCCCCCCGGTGCTGGATCCTTTGCTTTCCCATTGTTCATGACGAGCTCAGCTCGTCATCAGCACAGCTCAACCGTGCATCATGACGAGCTGAGCTCGTCATGAGCATCGAAAGGGTTAAAAGACCTTTTTTTCTTGTTAATGAGGCTTTAATGGTTTTCACCCCTTCTTCGGGCCCCTGCAGCTCCACTCTGCTGTTTGTTTCTTCAATCAGTAGAGGACAAAGGTGAGATTAACGGAGGAGTGCGCGCCCCCCCTGAGACGGTGGCGCGCCCCCCCTGAACTCTGCACTAAAGGGAGATACGGACAATGGGAGAGTTACCTCAGTCCCCTACAGACTAGCTGTTTTTCCAGCGGACTCTCACTAAATAGCTCTATATGGCATCCTTCATCGTGAAGTCCTCACGGGTACGTTTTTACGGTACCCAATTTTTTCCAGTCCTCTTGGCAAAACGTGTAGGCAACAATAAAACTCCCCACCCACAAGGGGGTTGAGCCTGCCCGGTATGTACCGGGTAAGGACTCGATGATGAAGCCTGCCACATAGAAATATGTGAGTAATAGTCCACAAAGAAAAACAGGAGTTCTACACTTCATAAACCAAGGCTTTTCTGTTGATATTTGAGATTACATACCTTGGGATTTTTTCATCTCTGGAAAAAAACATAATGGTCAACGAGAATAATTCTTACTTGAACATCAGGGGAGCCTGGCTCAAAAGCTAGACGTGTTCATCACTTTTTAATGTGTGGATGTTAACAACATTAACAACATTCTGCACACACATTTTTGTGTTTTATGGCTTATTTTGTTGTCATTGAAAGGCATTGAAAGGCCTCGCACTCTTCTCCTATATACTTTCAGCTGCTTTGGGATTATGATAAGGAGCTATTTTTTCACCTTGGCTGAGACAAACAAAAGTATTCAGTGTAAGTACTGGGCCCTGATTCGCTTGTAAAGGAGTTCTGGCTTGCCTAACGTAACGGGTGCCCGGTCCTCCACCATCAAGACTATGCCTAATAAGGCCTCGCTGCCATTTGGAGTGGCATGTTACAGCTTTCTAAAAAGAAGGTATTTCTCTCTAACTTTTGTGTTAAAATAGCTTGTGATTGTGTCTACTGTGTGTGCAAGGCCTCTTTTAGAGTGTCCAAACTGTTTCTGGGCAGAACTATGCCCAATTATAGGTCAGATGAACAGTGTTTAGTTCCGTACTTTAAATAAACTAGTATTGATTACACTCACAGTTAACCACTAACTTGAATAATATTGTTTTTTTGAAAAGGTTTGAATTTGAATGGCAATATTTTTTCATTTATTTTTTAAAACTTTCTTTTTTGTTTAAATATGTTTGCTGGTTCACCTGTGAATGATGTTTATCTGGACGACTATATACATGGCCCAAACAGGGAGCCTCCTTTCTCAAAAAGGAGATCAACAATGGTGCCTTCTGCGGCCCAGGACTTTTAATGGTATGAAAATAACCCAAAAAGGACAGGTGGGAAAAGGTGGAAATGTTTCTCCTCAAGGGGGGCGGGGTGTAACTAAGAGAGAAACTGTGAAGGATAATGAAAGAGTGAGGGGCCTAGGTGTGAAGAGCATGATAACGTTCACCGCAACAAAGCCCCAATGTCTGGTTGCTGTTCATGATAAATGGAAATTGGGGTAAAGGGAGAATGAGGAAGGACAATATTAACCAAGCCACTTCCGACTGGAAGAAAAGTGTCATAGGCCCTACCATGCAAGAAGATTAGTACAGGCCACTTCTCTTCCATCCGTTGTCTCATTAGAGGGGACATAGCCACAAACTGCCACTTTGTGAAAGTACTGTCATGAAGATGGGCTTTGCCTTTACACTGTGTTAAGTTAGCATGAGCTTATTAGAAGTTTAAACACCATTTTTCCTTTCTGCTGCTTTTGCACACGGCACATAATATTATAAATGTTTAGAGTCTAGCAGAATATTTTGCTTCACATGAGAATAATATGTTTTCCTATTGTATCAGCTTTGCTTGGTAAGCTATGAAAGTGAGAGAATGGTTTTGAAGAGTGTCAGGTAGATTGGAGCTCAGCAAGTTCCCAGTATGTAGGAGGTGGTTACACAATTTTTTGTCCGGTGCAAAACAGGTCAGGGGAACAAAACCAGCAGAAAACAACCCCTGCGAAGACAGAGAGACGTATCCCCTGTCAAATGAAATGCAAAGAGTGTCCTGTGTACACGAATTTCTCATGTAGGTCTCAGGTGAGAACCAGAATGTAGTAAGCCTTCAAGAAATGATTTCACAATCCATCAGTGTGGAGTGAAAATTATTTAATAGTTCAGAATGAATCAGTACAAACAAGAGCAAGTAGCCGACACGTGTTTCGTCACACCGTGTGCGGGTAATGACTCATCAGATCCCTTTCACTTATTTTTATGAAGGTCCAAGGGTCCCTGCCTGAGATTCTTTATTAAGTTTTCCAATTTCTGGTGGCTTTAGTGTATTTTACCGTGCAATGTAGGTTTCTTATTAACACTGCTCATAGGTAAAAATAGGCAAATATTATATTGGAAACATCTATTTATTTATGATTTGGAACTCTGATGGAGGTCCACATAGGATTGCAAAAATACAAATATAAACATACATTTACACAATCATAGTTACAACAACAATATAAAAAGGCACATTCTTAAAGAGTGGAGAAGTGCAAAATGTAAATAGGGCATACAAGACTATGTGATTTGAATCTGATGCACGAATAGATCAAAATTCACTTAAAAGTGCAAGGAGTGAAAATACAAACACAGATTTACGCAATCATAATTACAAACAACAATGACAAAACTTGGGATTAATACACATTTAAGAGGCATTTTAAAGCGCAAACCACATTATTGGAGGGGTGGGGCAAAAAAACATTGACAAGCCTCAACTGCCGATTGTACATTATATTTTAAAAAGATCGGCCTTAGAAAGTGGTGATGTGTAGAGTGCAGAAAAGGACACACAAAGACCACAATATTTAAATCATGAACATGTATGGAACAAAATTCACAAAGTCTATCTTCCTTGGGTACGCCTTCCTATATTAGTGGGATCACGCGCAGAGGGAGTAAAATTTGCCTTAAAAGCAAAATATATCTGCGCACACCATGTGGAAGATTCCAGCTAAGGTAAGGCTTAGGCTTTTTCCATATACAACTTTCCTGAACGACCATATTTCTCACGTGCTGAGTACAAAGCAAAAGATCCATTTTTATGCTTACTATTGTACAAGGATTTTTTCAAAACGCTTTTTAAAAGGGATTTTGGTATTCGAGGGTCCCCATTTTGATCAGTCTCAAACATTTCATTAGCTTTTATACAAGAAGAAAAAAATTCACTTTTCTCTCTCTGGAGGTCGAAATGTTTGTGCTTTAATCCAGCTCTGATTGACCTCTTTTCACTGCTGAGCAGGCAGTTCTCCCACCTAACAACTGGAGCCACAGCGAGCACAACAGTGGAAGGTAACCCAAACTCAAGTGGAAGAAAATATGGGGAAACCAGATAATTCAAATTACAAATTGGCGCCACATATGCCCCTCAGCTGTGTCGAAAAAGGCCCAATGCTTCATTTCCATCATTTCACAACCATAACTTAATGTTGGCAAAATGTTTGACTTGTAAACCGTAAGGACATGCACAAAGTGCCTTTTCCCGCAGCTTTTATACAATATTTTAATTGCAGAAGCAATCACTCCCCAAAAGCCAGTTAACATTCTGCATGATTCTAGCACCCTTCTTTCTAAAAGTCAGGACTGTACTTTTTTTAATGTTTATTTGTTAAATGTGCTCCACAGTATATTCCCTCCAAAGCACTGAGACATCTTTGCAGTGCTATTGGTGTTAAACGCAATGGGACTACATTGTCGGCGTAGAAAAAGCAACATACGTCCATGGAGCCATTTTAAGGGGGAACACCCCTTGCCATTCCTAGTCTAGGAGCAGATCATGAACGTAAATCGAGAATAGCAAAGGAACCAACAGACACCTCTGCTTCAATCCATTAGGTGTCATAACTCTTTGCAATAGACTTTGCTTACCACCCATCAACAATAGGGTCAATGTAGAAGCATGAAAAGCTTTAACTAGCTTCAGAAGATGTGCAGGATTCCAAGCAGAGGCAATTCTCTCCACAGCGTCCCTCGGTCTACTCCATCAAACACTGTGGAGAAATCAATGAATGCTGAGTACACAGGCAGGATGCTCAGCTTGGGATACTTTTCTATAACTGCTTGTAATGGAGCAATGTTATCAAGAGTACTGTAATTACTCCGAAAACCGTCCTGCTCTACGGGTATGATATTATTTCCAAATGCCCACTGTTAGAGATGAAGTAGGATGCTTTTAGCAAATACTTTGTCTGTTGCGTCAAGAAGTGCAATTTGCCTAAAACTAGTTTTCAACCCTTTTTTTTATACAGGGGAACAATAATGCTTCCCTTCCAAAAGGATGGAATGTCAACTGAAAGGTAGCAATGGGGGAATAACAAATATAAACAAATGGCCTATAAAAGGTCCTCCTGTTTAATGATTGCTATCAGGATTTCATCAGGGCCCATGGCACTGGATGCTCTAGCAGTTTTAATAAATCCTGCAATCTCCAAATATATATATATATATTATATATATATTTGAAGTTGAGGATTCTATATCTGCTCTTAAAACAAGAGGGCATTGCTGCTTTAGTTACATGCATAGAAATCAGAAATGTATTGAGTCCATTAGCATCATTTGAAATTGGAATCACTTGAGAGCTAATTCTAGTGTAACAGTACTAGGCGACTAGAGACCAATATTTTCTTAAGTTATTAGAGACAGCAGCTTCCCTCAAAATCATCAATTGTTCATCCTCTTCCTTTCTAGGCTCTGTCACTTTCAGTCTAGCTCTCTTGCATTTGAGGTGATAAAGTTAACATCTTGTAATTGTGATTGACATAAATTGCTTCCTGACAATGTTATTTATTTCCTGATTTACCACTTTTAGAGCCCATATTACCTTTTTAAAGAGTTTTGATCCTTTATCTTTATTGCCTTGAGTGCGAAAGGAATTCAAATGCATTTCATACCATGATATATGGCTGTGTTAGAGTTTCTCCGTTGGGCCTATATTTGCTACCCTAAAGCAATGGCCTAAAGCCTTTATGTTGTTACGGGACCAGAAAGTATGCAGATTCGATTTATTATAAACCAGCAGTATTCCAGGAGTCAAGGACCTTAAACTCTAAATCAACTGAGATAAAGGGAAGACTGTGTTCACTTAGATCCAACAGCAATACCTTCAGGTGCAAGCATGCTCTAAACATTTGATGAAACACCACCATATAATCAATTAGTGACTGACTGCAAGAAGAGTGAAGAGTGTAAGAAGCAGGTGTATCTCCAGGGAACCTACCATTCAAAAGGATAAGGTTATGTTGTCTCAGATTGTCTCAAAATAATAGACCCTGCCTGTCTGTTTTAACATTTTAAGGGAGCACTTCTTCCGGAATAGACAATCCTTCATCCAATTTGGTGTTACTAACTTTCAAATATGCCGAATTCGATATCTTAGAATTGAAATCTCCTACAATAATCACCAAAGGACATTCCTCCATTAGACTGATATTGTAGACAGACGCAAACATTGAATGAACTACATGGTCATGAGACTTGCCCAGGGGAATATGCAGATTAAGTAGCCAGATACATTTCAGTCCTCTCCTTTCAAGCAAGGCCAACTTTAAACAAAGAAACAAGTTCAATGGGTGAACATTCCACTTGATGTTACTTTAGAAGAATTGCTATATCTCCACTAGAATTACCTTTTGCAGCCAATTTTGCTCTACAGGAAAAAACAAAATATTTCTCATACAGAAATTCGGCACAGGCCCAGGTTTCCTGCAAACATTACCAGCAGTGGAGTATGGTGCATTATAGAGTTCAATGTCATATCACTTGCCCTATGCCTGCCATTTTCCAGGATAAGAGCATTCCTCTGGGGTCAACTCCACGACACTGGGTACTTTAGATTATTGCTGAAACCATTTAGTGTTCCTACCATCCAGCACCAAATTGATAACGTATCCCCCTGCTCAGGCCACCGGGGGCTCACTTCTGCTGACTCCAAAATATATAATCTTTAACTACTGAGACAGTAATATCCTTAAGATTACCAAAGGGGGAAGTCTCGGGGGAGGAGCCAAGCTCGACAACGAGATGGCCGCACGTTAGCTCGGCTCCGCCGTCCTACCTGCCTAAATTCTAATATCCTGTCGCTCATCCTGCCCAAAACGGACAACAACTTATATGCAGAGCTTTGCAGTCACTTACCATCCATCCTGGTGGCTCCGGTGTTCGGTGGATCCACAGCGGCGTCCTCCCGGAAAGAGCGGCCTCCCCGGGGTTGAGACCGGGGCCTCGCCCTTAGCGAGTTGCCGGCGAGACGGTGTCGGCGGCGGCCTCGGGTGGAGGTTTGGGGCCGGCCGAAAGATGCCGATGTGCGAAGAGCCCGGAGGCAAATGAACGAGCCTGGGACAACCGTATGGTGCTCCAGAGGTGGTGTGCGGCAAGTTGTGGGTTGGGGACACCGAGTTTGGTGGCTCCCCCCTTTGTTGCCGTCCGGCCGTACCGGGCTCGGTGGCGAAGAGGGATTTTGGCGGAGCGGTGTCGCCGGCGGGTCCCCCTCTTTTGTGGTCACCATTTCAGTGCTGTGGGTGCTGCTTGTGTGCTTGAGGGGGGTCCCGCCGAGGTTCTGCTGTTGAGCCTGCCCCTGGAGATGAGTCCGGAGAGACGGCGCAATTGTCGCAAAATGACGGCTGTTGCCATGTCCTGTGCGGGGTCCCGGGATGCCGATTTCTTGCCCTTGCGCTCCGCTTGGGCCTACACTGGTGAGCTCGAACCCACGATTGGCGACGTCCTGCAAGCTTTGAAGACCTGGAGGTCGACCATGGTCCGGGACTCCTGTGCGCAGGGGGATGTGATGGCCGCCATTGCTCCCGGGTCCGCTCTTGAGGACGCGGATGGGCCCGGTGAGGTCGTTGATTGTTCCCCGCTTTCTGGTTGGGGTAGCGATGATCCGATACAAGAACGGGTGGAACCGCTGGTGTTCATTGACACTGGTATACATGGATGCTGTGAACAATTTCTGCATTGCCCTCGGGAAAAGGGGTTCTGTTGGCTGCTTTCGTTGAAAGTCCGGCAACTTTTCCACGGCCTTTCTTCATCGCCATGTCCTATGCCCACTGGATCTATGCACATTGCGACGTTGGCTAAGAAAGGACTAGGATGAAACCGTTTCTTACTTCGGAAGACTACTAATCGGTGAATGGAGTTGTGGACTGCCCTACATTGTGATACTTTGTTGATTCTTTCGTATTTAAGTATAACTGAACATTTGCCAGTTTCGTTTTGGGCCTCGCTCATGGCGGGTATGGGCGGGGGCAGGGGCCGTACCATTTGCAAATGGTTCCTCTCCCCAGGTTTTTCCTTTTTCTCTCTTCTTTTTCCGTTTCTCTATATTCTCTTTCCTATATTTCGGGTTCATAATTAGGGTGACAGGCACGCTGCTGGGGGGGGGGGTAGGCCGTAGCCTTCTGCAGGGGTGCAGGGTGGGATGGGTGGTTTAGGGTCTATTAGGTAGTTCTTTGTTTCTATGGCTCTTTTGTGTCCTTTTCTTGGATCTCCACGACTGTGCGTAACCCCGCGGGGTGAGTTGCTGTGAGGGGAGGGATAGGTATTTTGGGTAGTATGGTGCCCGTAGTACTGTTTCTCCTGAATTGTTCGATCCACCCGCAAGCACGTCCGCTATTTGTACTGTTGCTCGCTATTACCACTGGGGGGCGGGTATAGTAACGTGGAGTCCCCCTACTTCCCTTTCTTTTTAGTATTCTTGTTTTCTTATTTCTTGGGTTGGTATGTACAATGATAGCAACTTATCTGTTTCCCTGATGGTTTTTGTTACTGCGGAATTGCTGTTCAGTTTCTCTCTGGGTACATATGGTCGGGCGTGGATACTACCACTGAGGAATTATAAGCGAACCTATGTTTTGCATGCTAAGGACCTTTCTGATTATTGCTTTTTGGCTGTACTGCAATGAACCAGTTGGATTATTCCCCGCCACGTACACCATGTTGCTACCTATACAACCAATCCTTTATTCTTTAATATATAAAATTAACCTCCTTTGATCCTATGTCGAGTGGTTCCGGTTAGTTAATAACATTGACTTACAGCGATAGGTAATATCATCTACCCACTCCGTGCCTTTAATTGATGATGGTGCTTTCCAGTTTTGTTCCGTGGCCGCCCCCCGGGTTGTAGGCCCGTATTTGTATGCATCCATTTCCTCAAATAAAAGTTTTCAAAAATTTAAAAAAAAAAAAAAAAAGATTACCAAAGGGGAATAAATTAGCAGGCCCTATCTAGACTGAGTCCAGAAAGATTTCCTGACTGTTCATCTTGGGACTATTGCAATTAGACTCTACCTCATGCTCTACGCTGGTTATGTAAATTCCCCTTTTAAGGAAATAATCAACATTCTCCAGGATTAGCTTTAGAATAATCTTTGAAACAAACATTATTCTAGAGCTAGGCAGCAGAGAAGATGGATTTATGTAAACATGTTCAATGTTGCTAGTTGTCACCAGTCTCAATTAAAGATTAAAGAATTAAAGAGTTACATTTTAATTACATTTCAATTAAAGATTAAAGAGATAATTAAAGAGTGTAGAATAAAAAGTCTATTCAGAGGACCCAATTCCTGATCAAACGAAATAACAAAATCCAACATTTTCGATTTTGGGTCTTTATCTCACTTCTACACTCAAGGCGCTGTGATAGGGTAAGAAAAGGATTTGCATCCTCAGGGGTTTACAGTAAGTATGGGCGGATTTTGTGGATCTGCGGTCCGCAAATTCACGCGAAATCGCAAAAAAGTCTGCGAATTCGCAGATTTCCCAGCGAAATTGCAGATTTTTGGGCGATTTCCATCTACTCAACTGGAGTACTTTCTACTGGCTAATCAGTAAGTGCTACCTTGTTGGGTAAATGTATAGTTCTTTTCCTACACTGCAGCTGCGTAAAGGGCCAGAAGATTTGTCTCCACTGACCATGTGTGACTGTAACTTTGCCACCGCGCCAAAAGGCGCCGAGGTCCCTTGAGTGAGCTGTCCATCATAGTTGGGAAAGGGCGGGAAGACTTTTGATACCGCTAGTGTGTGGTGCGGGGCTTCTATGCATGTTCACATGCCTCTTGTGTACAATGGGTCAGAGAGCGAGCAGGGGAGCAGGTGAGGAGAAAGCAGCCTCCTGGTCACAGGAATGGGGATTGCGCTCGAGAAACTCAGGGATGCAAAGTCCTCCCTCGGGTATTACAGCTAATTTTCGACGGCAGATATGGGATTTAAGCACACTTGCCCAGCCTCGACCGTGCTCACTAATGCTTTTGGGCTGATTAAAACGTTACTGAATTTGAGCTTCAACTCTGGCACCTGCTTTATTTATATCTGTAAGTGCTTCCTGTTGAGAATTAATTTTGGGCCGACAAGAAGCACTTACAGAGTTAAGGCAGGTGCCCGAGTTGAAGCTAACTTTGCAACCATTTTAGAATGGCGCCAGCAAGCACTCTGGCAGCTTGCCGTCGCCATTCTAAAATGGTTACAAAGTTAGCTTCAACTCGAGCACCTGCCTTAACTGTGCTGAAAAAAAATCTGCCCGCTCGCGAATTCACAAATTTTTCAGCAATTTCGCGAGATTCGCAGGTCGCGAAATTGCCGAAAATTCGCAAATTTCGCGAGCGGAGCGGATTTTGCGCCCATAGTTAGTTTATAGGGCCTTGGATCAAGCATTGTAGGCATTTTTAGGTCTCGCCTGAGCCAATGCGCTTGCGCATTGCTTCGGCGAGATTATAGTAAGCGGAATAGAATAGTCTACCAAAACGGCTGCGGATCGCATACAGTTCATGGGATCTATGCACGTGCACACCATCGCCAACCACATAACACACCACCATTTGTCTGTGCCTCGGCATCAGACTTCAAAGGCTGCCGCTCCCCCGCACCCCCCCCCCCGAGTGCACATCACGCACCACCATTTGTCTGTGCCTCAGCATCAGACTTCAAAGGTAGCTGCTAACCCGTCCCCCCATCAGACTTCAAAGGAATGAGCTCCCGAACTTGCTGGGGTGGCTCTCGTGAGCCTTTATTTACTTGTTTTCATGGTCTGTTCTTCATCCAGCTCTCCCTCGCCTTACCTCTGTTTCTTCTCTCTCTCGCTTTCAACCTTGTTGTTTCATATTGTTTGCCCTGGCTCTTCTCTTCCATACAGGCTCACTTCTGTTGCTCGCTGCTTTTGCTCCTATGAATTTTGGCCTATCTCCAACCTCCTCCCTCGCTGATCTTGGATCTCGGCCCCTTCCTCCTCTTTCCTCTCTCCCTGGCCTCTCCCGCGCTTACTGTTCCTGTCTCCTATTCATTCATCTTCCTCATCCAATTTATCACCCTCTCTTCATCTTGCAGACATACTTCCATTCTTGGCTAAGAAAATCATTGCAGTATTGATCTGTGCCTACTCGTCTCTCTTCATAACACATCCCATGCTTTGTTAATCAATGTTATATACATAATGAGGGTTTTGTTTACAGGTCTATTAAGAGGATACTTCACTCGGGGACACCACCACATCACTCGGAGACACCACCACATCACTCGGGGACACCACCACATCACACGGGGACACCACCACATCACTCGGGGACACCACCACATCACTCAGGAACACCACCACATCACTTAGGGGCACCACCACATCACTCAGGGGCACCACCACATCACTCAGGGACACCTCAACATCACTCCGGGACACCACCACATCACTCCGGGACACCACCACATCACTCGGGGACACCACCACATCACTCTGGGACACCACCACATCACTCAGGAACACCACCACATAACTCGGGGACACCACCACATCACTCGGGGACACCACCACATCACTCAGGGGCACCACTCAGGGGCACCATCACATCACTCAGGAGTACCACCACATAACTCAGGGGCACCACCACATCACTCGGGAACACCACCACATCACTCGGGGGCACCACCACATCACTCAGGAACACCAACACATCACACGGGAACACCACCACATCACTCAGGGGCACCACCACATCACTCAGGGGCACCACCACATCACTCCGGGGCACCACCACATCACTCAGGGGCACCACCACATCACTCAGGGGCACCACCACATCACACAGGGGCACCACCACATCACACAGGGGCACCACCACATCACACAGGGGCACCACCACATCACTCAGGGACACCACCACATCACTCAGAGGCACCACCACATCACTCAGAGGCACCACCACATCACTCAGGGGCACCACCACATCACACAGGGGCACCACCACATCATTCAGGGGCACCACCACATCACTCGGGGACACCACCAAATCACTCGGGGACACCACCACATCACTCGGGGACACCACCACATCACTCAGGAACACCACCATATCACTCAGGGGCACCGCCACATCACTCAGGGGCACCGCCACATCACTCGGGGGCACCACCACATCACTCGGGGACACCACCACATCACTCGGGGACAACACCACATCACTCGGGGACACCACCACATCACTCAGGGGCACCACCACATCACTCAGGAGCACCACCACATCACTCAGGAACACCACCACATCACTCAGGGGCACCATCACTCAGGGGCACAACCACATCACTCAGGGGCACCACCACATCACTCAGGAACACCGTCACATCACTCAGGGACATCGCCAAATTACTCAGGGACACCACCACATCATTCAGGGACACCACCACATCACTCAGGGGCACCACCACATCACTCAGGGGCACCACCACATCACTCCGGGACACCACCACATCACTCAGAGGCACCACCACATCACTCAGGGGCACCACCACATCACACAGGGGCACCACCACATCATTCAGGGACACCACCACATCATGCCTATACATTACATTACATTACTCTGGGACACCACCAAATCACTCAGGGACACCACCACATCACTCGGGGACACCACCACATCACTCAGGAACACCACCATATCACTCAGGGGCACCACCACATCACTCAGGGGCACCGCCACATCACTCAGGGGCACCACCACACCACTCGGGGACACCACCACATCACTCGGGGACACCACCACATCACTCGGGGACACCACCACATCACTCAGGGGCACCACTCAGGGGCACCACCACATCACTCAGGAGCACGACCACATAACTCAGGAACACCACCACATCACTCAGGGGCACCACCACATCACTCAGGGGCACCACCACATCACTCAGGAACAATCAATCAATCAATCAATCAGTGACACTTATAAAGCGCGCTACATACCCGTGGGGTCTCAAGGCGCTGGGGGGGGGGGGAGCCGCTACTGCTCGAACAGCCAGGTCTTCAGCTTCTTCCTGAAGGAGAGGTGGTCTTGGGTCAGGCGCAGGTCGGTCGGGAGGGAGTTCCAGGTCTTGGCGGCCAGGTGGGAGAAGGACCTTCCTCCTGTAGTCGCTCTTCGGATGCGGGGGACGGCGGCGAGGGCGTGGTTGGCTGATCGGAGGTGGCGTTTGGGAGCGTAGAAGTTGACTCGGCTGTTGAGGTAGCTCGGGCCTTGGTCGTGTAGGGCTTTGTGTGCGTGGGTGAGGAGGCGGAAGGTGATTCTTTTGTTGACGGGGAGCCAGTGAAGGTCTCGCAGATGTCCGGAGATGTGGCTGGTTCGTGGGATGTCGAGGATGAGTCTGGCTGAGGCGTTCTGGATCCGCTGGAGTCTCTTCTGGAGCTTGGCGGTGGTCCCGGCGTAGAGGGCGTTGCCGTAGTCCAGTCGGCTGGTGACGAGGGCCTGGGTGACGGTCTTCCTGGTCTCGTGGGGATCCACCAGAAGATCTTCCGTAGCATGCGTAGGATGTTGAAGCATGCCGAGGAGACGTTGTTGACTTGCCTGGTCATGGAGAGGGAGGAGTCCAGGATGAAGCCCAGGTTGCGTGCATGGTCTGTCGGTTTGGGTGCGGTGCCCAGGGCGGGAGGCCACCAGGAGTCGTCCCAGGCGGAGGGAGAGGAGCCCAGGATGAGGACCTCCGTCTTGTCCGAGTTCAGTTTCAGGCGGCTGGTCGTCATCCACTCGGCTACCTCTTTCATCCCTTCGTGCAGGTTGGCTCTGGCGGCGGCGGGGTCGTTGGTCAGGGAGAGGATCAGCTGGGTGTCGTCGGCGTAGGAGATTATGCTGAGGTTGTGTTTGCGTACGATGGCCGCGAGGGGGCTCATGTAGACGTTGAAGAGGGTGGGGCTCAGAGATGATCCTTGGGGGACGCCGCAGATGACTTCGGTGGCCTCTGACTTGTACGGTGGTAGGCGGACTCTCTGTGTTCTCCCGTCGAGGAAGGAGGTGATCCACTCCAGCGCCTTGTCCTGGATTCCGACGTTGCTGAGGCGCCGTACTAGGGTGCGGTGGCAGACCGTGTCGAATGCCGCGGAGAGGTCTAGGAGGATGAGGGCCGCTGTTTCTCCATTGTCCATCAGGGCTCGGATGTCGTCGGTGGCGGCGATGTGGGCGGTCTCGGTGCTGTGGTTGGCTCGGAAGCCGGACTGTGAGGGGTCGAGGGATCCGTTCGTCTCGAGGAAAGCGGCCATCTGCTTGTTGACGGTCTTCTCGATGACTTTGGCTGGAAACGGGAGGAGCGAGATGGGGCGGTAATTCTTAAGGTCGGTGGGGTCCGCTGTTGGTTTCTTGAGTAGGGCGCTGAGTTCGGCGTGTTTCCAGCTCTCGGGGAAGATGGTGGTGTCGAGGGATGTGTTGATGATGTCTCGCAGGTGGGGTGCGATGACAGCGTCGGCTTTGTTGAAGACGTGGTGAGGGCAGGGGTCGGTCGGTGATCCGGAGTGGATGGAGTTCATCGTGCGGATGGTGTCTTCGGTGCTGATCGGGGTCCAGGCGTGGAGGGTGGTGGTGGGGGGTGGTTGTTCGGTCATGGTGTGCGTTGGTTGGTTGTTGAAGCTGTTGTGTATGTCCGCGATCTTGTTGTGGAAGTATGAAGCCAGGGAGTTGCAGAGGTCTTGCGATGGGGTGATGTCGTTGTTTCCTGCGCTGGGGTTGGAAAGCTCTTTGACGATGTTGAAGAGTTCCTTGCAGTTGTGTGCGTTGTTGTCCAACCGGTCCTTGAATGCTGTTTTGAACACCAACACATCACTCGGGAACACCACCACATCACTCAGGGGCACCACCACATCACTCAGGGGCACCACCACATCACTCAGGGGCACCACCACATCACTCAGGGACATCGCCAAGTTACTCAGGGACACCACCACATCACTCAGGGACACCACTACATCACTCAGGGGCACCACCACATCACTCAGGAACACCACCACATCACTCAGGGACACCACCACATCACTCCGGGACACCACCACATCACTCCGGGACACCACCACATCACTCAGAGGCACCACCACATCACTCAGGGGCACCACCACATCACTCAGGGGCACCACCACATCACTCAGGGGCACCACTCAGGGGCACCACCACATCATTCAGGGACACCAGCACATCACTCGGGGACACCCCCACATCACTCGGGGACACCACCACATCACTCGGGGACACCACCACATCACTCGGGAACACCGCCACATCACTCGGGAACACCACCATATCACTCAGGAGCACCGCCACATCACTCAGGGGCACCGCCACATCACTCAGGGGCACCGCCACATCACTGGGGGGGACCACCACATCACTCGGGGACACCACCACATCACTCGGGAACACCACCACATCACTTAGGGGCACCACCACATCATTCAGGGACGCCCAACACATCACTCAGGGGCACCAACACATCACTCAGGGGCACCACCACATCACTCAGGGGCACCACTACATCACTCAGGGACACCGCTCAGGGGCACCACCACATCACTCAGGAACACCACCACATCACTCAGGGACACCTCCACATCACTCAGGGACACCACCACATCACTCTGGGACACCACCACATCACTCTGGGACACCACCACATCACACAGGGGCACCACCACATCATTCAGGGACACCACCACATCATGCCTATACATTACATTACATTACTCTGGGACACCACCAAATCACTCAGGGACACCACCATATCACTCGGGGACACCACCACATCACTCAGGAACACCACCATATCACTCAGGGGCACCACCACATCACTCAGGGGCACCGCCACATCACTCAGGGGCACCGCCACATCACTCAGGGGCACCGCCACATCACTCAGGGGCACCACCACATCACTCGGGGACACCACCACATCACTCGGGGACACCACCACATCACTCGGGGACACCACCACATTACTCGGGAACACCACCACATCACTCAGGGGCACCACCACATCACTCAGGGACACCACCACATCACTCAGGGACACCACCACATCACTCTGGGACACCACCACATCACTCTGGGACACCACCACATCACTCTGGGACACCGCCACATCACTCTGGGACACCACCACATCACTCAGGAACACCACCACATCACTCAGTGGCACCACCACATCACTCAGGGACACCACCACATCACTCAGGGACACCACCACATCACTCAGGGACACTACCACATCACTCAGGGACACCCCCACATCACTCATGGACACCCCCACATCACCCATGGACACCACCACATCACTCGGGGACACCACCACATCACTCGGGGGCACCACCACATCACTTGGAGGCAACACCACATCACTCGGGGGTACCACCACATCACTCAGGGGCACCACCACATCACTCAGGAGCACCACCACATCACTCAGGGACACCACCACATCAATCAGGGACACCACCACATCACTCAGTAACACCACCACATCACTAAGGGGCACTACTCAGGGACACCACCACATCACTCAGTAGCACCACCACATCACTAAGGGGCACTACTCAGGGACACCACCACATCACTCAGGGACACCTCCACATCACTCAGGGACACCACCACATCACTCTGGGACACCACCACATCACTCTGGGACACCACCACATCACTCTGGGACACCACCACATCACTCAGGAACACCACCACATCACTCAGTGGCACCACCACATCACTCAGGGACACCACCACATCACTCAGGGACACCACCACATCACCCATGGACACCCCCACATCACTCAGGGGCACCACCACATCACTCAGGGGAACCAACCAGGGGCACCACCACATCACTCAGGGACACCACCACATCACTCGGGGACACCACCACATCACTCGGGGGCACCACCACATCACTTGGAGGCAACACCACATCACTCGGGGGTACCACCACATCACTCAGGGGCACCAGCACATCACTCAGGAGCACCACCACATCACTCAGGGACACCACCACATCAATCAGGGACACCACCACATCACTCAGTAACACCACCACATCACTAAGGGGCACTACTCAGGGACACCACCACATCACTCAGGGACACCACCACATCACTCAGGGGAACCAATCAGGGGCACCACCACATCACTCAGGGACACCACCACATCACTCGGGACACCACCACATCACTCGGGGACACCACCACATCACTCAGGGGCACCACCACATCACTCAGGGGCACCACCACATCACTTAGGGGCACCACCACATCAATCAGGGACACCACCACATCACTCAGTAACACCACCACATCACTAAGGGGCACTAATCAGGGACACCAGCACATCACTCAGGGACACCGCCACATCACTCGGGGACACCACCACATCACTCAGGGACACCACTCAGGGCACCACCACATCACTCAGGAACACCACCACATAACTTAGGGGCACCACCACATCACTCAAGGACAACACCACATCACTCAGTGGCAACACCACGCCACTCAGGCGCTCCACCACATCACTCAGGGGCACCACCACATCACTCAGGGACACCACCATATCACTCAGGGACACCACCACATCACTCAGGGACACCACCACATCACTTAGGGGCACCACTCAGGGACACCACCACATCACTCAGGGACTCCACCACATCACTCAGTAACACCACCACATCACTCAGGGGCACTACTCAGGGGCACCACCACATCACGCATGGACACTACCATATCACTCAGGGACACCACCACATCACTCGGGAACACCATCACATCGCTCATGGACACCACCACATCACTCAGGGACACCACCACATCACTCAGGAACACCACCACATCACTCGGGGACACCACCACATCACTCGGGGACACCACCACATCACTAAGGAACAGCACCACATCACTCAGGAACAGCACCACATCACTCAGGAACAGCACCACATCACTCAGGAACAGCACCACATCACTCAAGAATACCAACACATCACTCATAGACACCACCACATCACTCAGGGGCACCACTACATCACTCAGGGGCACCACCACATCACTCAGGGGCACCACCATATCACTCGGGGACACCACCACATCACTCGGGGACACCACCACATCACTCGGGGACTCCACCTAATCACTCAGGGGCACTACCACATCACTCAGGGGCACCACCACATCACTCGGGAACATCACCAGATCACTCGGGGACACCACCACATCACTCGGGGACACCACCACATCACTCGGGGACTCCACCTAATCACTCAGGGGCACCACTACATCACTCAGGGGCACCACCACATCACTCAGGGGCACCACCACATCACTCAGGGGCACCACCACCACATCACTCTGGAACACCACCACATCACTCGGGACACCACCACATCACTCAGGGGCACCACCACATCACTCAGGGGCACCACCACATCACTCAGGGGCACCACCACATCACTCAGGGGCACCACCACATCACTCGGGGATACCACCACATCACTCAGGGGCACCACCACATCACTCAGGGGCACCACCACATCACTCAGGGGCACCACCACATCACACAGGGACACCACCACATCACTCAGGGGCACCACCACATCACTCGGGGACACCACCACATCCCTCAGGGGCAGCACTACATAACTCAGGGGTACCACCACATCACTCAGGGGCACCACCACATCACTCAGGGGCACCACCACATCACTCAGGGGCACCACCACATCACTCAGGGGCACCACCACATCACTCAGGGACACCACCACATCACTCGGGGACACCACCACATCACTCGGGGGCACCACCACATCACTTGGAGGCAACACCACATCACTCGGGGGCACCACCACATCACTCAGGGGCACCACCACATCACTCAGGGGCACCACCACATCACTCAGGAGCACCACCACACCACTCAGGGGCACCACCACATCACTCAGGAGCACCACCACATAACTCAGGAACACCACCACATCACTCAGGGGCACCACCACATCACTCAGGGGCACCACCACATCACTCAGGAACACCAACACATTACTCGGGAACACCACCACATCACTCAGGGGCACCACCACATCACTCAGGGGCACCACCACATCACTCAGGGGCACCACCACATCACTCAGGGACATCGCCAAGTTACTCAGGGACACCACCATATCACTCAGGGACACCACTACATCACTCAGGGGCACCACCACATCACTCAGGAACACCACCACATCACTCAGGGACACCACCACATCACTCCGGGACACCACCACATCACTCCGGGACACCACCACATCACTCCGGGACACCACCACATCACTCAGAGGTACCACCACATCACTCAGGGACATCGCCAAGTTACTCAGGGACACCACCATATCACTCAGGGACACCACTACATCACTCAGGGGCACCACCACATCACTCAGGAACACCACCACATCACTCAGGGACACCACCACATCACTCCGGGACACCACCACATCACTCCAGGACACCACCACATCACTCCGGGACACCACCACATCACTCAGAGGTACCACCACATCACTCAGGGGCACCACCACATCACTCAGGGGCACCACTCAGGGGCACCACCACATCATTCAGGGACACCAGCACATCACTCGGGGACACCACCACATCACTCGGGGACACCACCACATCACTCGGGGACACCACCACATCACTCGGGAACACCGCCACATCACTCGGGAACACCACCATATCACTCAGGAGCACCGCCACATCACTCAGGGGCACCGCCACATCACTCAGGGGCACCGCCACATCACTGGGGGGGACCACCACATCACTCGGGGACACCACCACATCACTCGGGAACACCACCACATCACTCAGGGGCACCACCACATCACTCAGGGACACCAACACATCACTCAGGGGCACCAACACATCACTCAGGGGCACCACCACATCACTCAGGGGCACCACTACATCACTCAGAGGCACTGCCACATCACTCGGGGGCACCACCACATCACTCGGGGACACCACCACATCACTCGGGGACAACACCACATCACTCGGGGACACCACCACATCACTCAGGGGCACCACCACATCACTCAGGAGCACCACCACATCACTCAGGAACACCACCACATCACTCAGGGGCACCATCACTCAGGGGCACAACCACATCACTCAGGGGCACCACCACATCACTCAGGAACACCGTCACATCACTCAGGGACATCGCCAAATTACTCAGGGACACCACCACATCATTCAGGGACACCACCACATCACTCAGGGGCACCACCACATCACTCAGGGGCACCACCACATCACTCCGGGACACCACCACATCACTCCGGGACACCACCACATCACTCAGAGGCACCACCACATCACTCAGGGGCACCACCACATCACACAGGGGCACCACCACATCATTCAGGGACACCACCACATCATGCCTATACATTACATTACATTACTCTGGGACACCACCAAATCACTCAGGGACACCACCACATCACTCGGGGACACCACCACATCACTCAGGAACACCACCATATCACTCAGGGGCACCACCACATCACTCAGGGGCACCGCCACATCACTCAGGGGCACCACCACACCACTCAGGAACACCGTCACATCACTCAGGGACATCGCCAAATTACTCAGGGACACCACCACATCACTCAGGGGCACCACCACATCACTCAGGAGCACCACCACATCACTCAGGAACACCACCACATCACTCAGGGGCACCATCACTCAGGGGCACAACCACATCACTCAGGGGCACCACCACATCACTCAGGAACACCGTCACATCACTCAGGGACATCGCCAAATTACTCAGGGACACCACCACATCATTCAGGGACACCACCACATCACTCAGGGGCACCACCACATCACTCAGGGGCACCACCACATCACTCCGGGACACCACCACATCACTCCGGGACACCACCACATCACTCAGAGGCACCACCACATCACTCAGGGGCACCACCACATCACACAGGGGCACCACCACATCATTCAGGGACACCACCACATCATGCCTATACATTACATTACATTACTCTGGGACACCACCAAATCACTCAGGGACACCACCACATCACTCGGGGACACCACCACATCACTCAGGAACACCACCATATCACTCAGGGGCACCACCACATCACTCAGGGGCACCGCCACATCACTCAGGGGCACCACCACACCACTCGGGGACACCACCACATCACTCGGGGACACCACCACATCACTCGGGGACACCACCACATCACTCAGGGGCACCACTCAGGGGCACCACCACATCACTCAGGAGCACCACCACATAACTCAGGAATACCACCACATCACTCAGGGGCACCACCACATCACTCAGGGGGCACCACCACATCACTCAGGAACACCAACACATCACTCGGGAACACCACCACATCACTCAGGGGCACCACCACATCACTCAGGGGCACCACCACATCACTCAGGGGCACCACCACATCACTCAGGGACATCGCCAAGTTACTCAGGGACACCACCACATCACTCAGGGACACCACTACATCACTCAGGGGCACCACCACATCACTCAGGAACACCACCACATCACTCAGGGACACCACCACATCACTCCGGGACACCACCACATCACTCCGGGACACCACCACATCACTCAGAGGCACCACCACATCACTCAGAGGCACCACCACATCACTCAGGGGCACCACCACATCACTCAGGGGCACCACCACATCACTCAGGGGCACCACTCAGGGGCACCACCACATCATTCAGGGACACCAGCACATCACTCGGGGACACCCCCACATCACTCGGGGACACCACCACATCACTCGGGGACACCACCACATCACTCGGGAACACCGCCACATCACTCGGGAACACCACCATATCACTCAGGAGCACCGCCACATCACTCAGGGGCACCGCCACATCACTCAGGGGCACCGCCACATCACTGGGGGGGACCACCACATCACTCGGGGACACCACCACATCACTCGGGAACACCACCACATCACTCAGGGGCACCACCACATCATTCAGGGACGCCCAACACATCACTCAGGGGCACCAACACATCACTCAGGGGCACCACCACATCACTCAGGGGCACCACTACATCACTCAGGGACACCGCTCAGGGGCACCACCACATCACTCAGGGACACCACCACATCACTCAGGGACACCTCCACATCACTCAGGGACACCACCACATCACTCTGGGACACCACCACATCACTCTGGGACACCACCACATCACACAGGGGCACCACCACATCATTCAGGGACACCACCACATCATGCCTATACATTACATTACATTACTCTGGGACACCACCAAATCACTCAGGGACACCACCACATCACTCGGGGACACCACCACATCACTCAGGAACACCACCATATCACTCAGGGGCACCACCACATCACTCAGGGGCACCGCCACATCACTCAGGGGCACCGCCACATCACTCAGGGGCACCGCCACATCACTCAGGGGCACCGTCACATCACTCGGGGACACCACCACATCACTCGGGGACACCACCACATCACTCGGGGACACCACCACATCACTCGGGGACACCACCACATCACTCGGGAACACCACCACATCACTCAGGGGCACCACCACATCACTCAGGGACACCACCACATCACTCAGGGACACCTCCACATCACTCAGGGACACCACCACATCACTCTGGGACACCACCACATCACTCTGGGACACCACCACATCACTCTGGGACACCACCACATCACTCAGGAACACCACCACATCACTCAGTGGCACCACCACATCACTCAGGGACACCACCACATCACTCAGGGACACCACCACATCACTCAGGGACACTACCACATCACTCAGGGACACCCCCACATCACTCATGGACACCCCCACATCACCCATGGACACCACCACATCACTCGGGGACACCACCACATCACTCGGGGGCACCACCACATCACTTGGAGGCAACACCACATCACTCGGGGGTACCACCACATCACTCAGGGGCACCACCACATCACTCAGGAGCACCACCACATCACTCAGGGACACCACCACATCAATCAGGGACACCACCACATCACTCAGTAACACCACCCCATCACTAAGGGGCACTACTCAGGGACACCACCACATCACTCAGTAACACCACCACATCACTTAGGGGCACTACTCAGGGACACCACCACATCACTCAGGGACACCTCCACATCACTCAGGGACACCACCACATCACTCTGGGACACCACCACATCACTCTGGGACACCACCACATCACTCTGGGACACCACCACATCACTCAGGAACACCACCACATCACTCAGTGGCACCACCACATCACTCAGGGACACCACCACATCACTCAGGGACACCACCACATCACTCAGGGACACTACCACATCACTCAGGGACACCCCCACATCACTCATGGACACCCCCACATCACCCATGGACACCCCCACATCACTCAGGGGCACCACCACATCACTCAGGGGAACCAACCAGGGGCACCACCACATCACTCAGGGACACCACCACATCACTCGGGGACACCACCACATCACTCGGGGGCACCACCACATCACTTGGAGGCAACACCACATCACTCGGGGGTACCACCACATCACTCAGGGGCACCACCACATCACTCAGGAGCACCACCACATCACTCAGGGACACCACCACATCAATCAGGGACACCACCACATCACTCAGTAACACCACCACATCACTAAGGGGCACTACTCAGGGACACCACCACATCACTCAGGGACACCACCACATCACTCAGGGGAACCAATCAGGGGCACCACCACATCACTCAGGGACACCACCACATCACTCGGGACACCACCACATCACTCGGGGACACCACCACATCACTCAGGGGCACCACCACATCACTCAGGGGCACCACCACATCACTTAGGGGCACCACCACATCAATCAGGGACACCACCACATCACTCAGTAACACCACCACATCACTAAGGGCTACTAATCAGGGACACCAGCACATCACTCAGGGACACCGCCACATCACTCGGGGACACCACCACATCACTCAGGGACACCACTCAGGGCACCACCACATCACTCAGGAACACCACCACATAACTTAGGGGCACCACCACATCACTCAAGGACAACACCACATCACTCAGTGGCAACACCACGCCACTCAGGCGCTCCACCAGATCACTCAGGGGCACCACCACATCACTCAGGGACACCACCATATCACTCAGGGACACCACCACATCACTCAGGGACACCACCACATCACTTAGGGGCACCACTCAGGGACACCACCACATCACTCAGGGACACCACCACATCACTCAGTAACACCACCACATCACTCAGGGGCACTACTCAGGGGCACCACCACATCACGCATGGACACTACCATATCACTCAGGGACACCACCACATCACTCGGGAACACCATCACATCGCTCATGGACACCACCACATCACTCAGGGACACCACCACATCACTCGGGAACACCACCACATCACTCGGGGACACCACCACATCACTCGGGGACACCACCACATCACTAAGGAACAGCACCACATCACTCAGGAACAGCACCACATCACTCAGGAACAGCACCACATCACTCAAGAATACCAACACATCACTCATAGACACCACCACATCACTCAGGGGCACCACTACATCACTCAGGGGCACCACCACATCACTCAGGGGCACCACCACATCACTCGGGGACACCACCACATCACTCGGGGACACCACCACATCACTCGGGGACTCCACCTAATCACTCAGGGGCACTACCACATCACTCAGGGGCACCACCACATCACTCGGGAACATCACCAGATCACTCGGGGACACCACCACATCACTCGGGGACACCACCACATCACTCGGGGACTCCACCTAATCACTCAGGGGCACCACTACATCACTCAGGGGCACCACCACATCACTCAGGGGCACCACCACATCACTCAGGGGCACAACCACCACATCACTCTGGAACACCACCACATCACTCGGGACACCACCACATCACTCAGGGGCACCACCACATCACTCAGGGGCACCACCACATCACTCAGGGGCACCACCACATCACTCAGGGGCACCACCACATCACTCGGGGATACCACCACATCACTCAGGGGCACCACCACATCACTCAGGGGCACCACCACATCACTCAGGGGCACCACCACATCACACAGGGACACCACCACATCACTCGGGGACACCACCACATCCCTCAGGGGCAGCACTACATAACTCAGGGGTACCACCACATCACTCAGGGGCACCACCACATCACTCAGGGGCACCACCACATCACTCAGGGGCACCGGCACATCACTCAGGGACACCACCACATCACTCGGGGACACCACCACATCACTCGGGGGCACCACCACATCACTTGGAGGCAACACCACATCACTCGGGGGCACCACCACATCACTCAGGGGCACCACCACATCACTCAGGGACATCGCCAAGTTACTCAGGGACACCACCATATCACTCAGGGACACCACTACGTCACTCAGGGGCACCACCACATTACTCAGGAACACCACCACATCACTCAGGGACACCACCACATCACTCCGGGACACCACCACATCACTCCGGGACACCACCACATCACTCCGGGACACCACCACATCACTCAGAGGTACCACCACATCACTCAGGGGCACCACCACATCACTCAGGGGCACCACCACATCACTCAGGGGCACCACTCAGGGGCACCACCACATCATTCAGGGACACCAGCACATCACTCGGGGACACCACCACATCACTCGGGGACACCACCACATCACTCGGGGACACCACCACATCACTCGGGGACACCACCACATCACTCGGGAACACCGCCACATCACTCGGGAACACCGCCACATCACTCGGGAACACCACCATATCACTCAGGAGCACCGCCACATCACTCAGGGGCACCGCCACATCACTCAGGGGCACCGCCACATCACTGGGGGGGACCACCACATCACTCGGGGACACCACCACATCACTCGGGAACACCACCACATCACTCAGGGGCACCACCACATCACTCAGGGACACCAACACATCACTCAGGGGCACCACCACATCACTCAGGGGCACCACCACATCACTCGGGGACACCACCACATCACTCGGGGACACCACCACATCACTCGGGGACTCCACCTAATCACTCAGGGGCACCGCCACATCACTGGGGGGGACCACCACATCACTCGGGGACACCACCACATCACTCGGGAACACCACCACATCACTCAGGGGCACCACCACATCACTCAGGGACACCAACACATCACTCAGGGGCACCACCACATCACTCAGGGGCACCACCACATCACTCGGGGACACCACCACATCACTCGGGGACACCACCACATCACTCGGGGACTCCACCTAATCACTCAGGGGCACCACCACATCACTCAGGGGCACCACCACATCACTCAGGGGCACCACCACATCACTCAGGGGCACCACCACATCACTCAGGGACACCACCACATCACTCGGGGACACCACCACATCACTCGGGGGCACCACCACATCACTTGGAGGCAACACCACATCACTCGGGGGCACCACCACATCACTCAGGGGCACCACCACATCACTCAGGGGCACCACCACATCACTCAGGAGCACCACCACACCACTCAGGGGCACCACCACATCACTCAGGAGCACCACCACATAACTCAGGAACACCACCACATCACTCAGGGGCACCACCACATCACTCAGGGGCACCACCACATCACTCAGGAACACCAGCACATCACTCGGGAACACCACCACATCACTCAGGGGCACCACCACATCACTCAGGGGCACCACCACATCACTCAGGGGCACCACCACATCACTCAGGGACATCGCCAAGTTACTCAGGGACACCACCATATCACTCAGGGACACCACTACATCACTCAGGGGCACCACCACATCACTCAGGAACACCACCACATCACTCAGGGACACCACCACATCACTCAGGGACACCACCACATCACTCAGGGACACCACCACATCACTCCGGGACACCACCACATCACTCCGGGACACCACCACATCACTCCGGGACACCACCACATCACTCGGGAACACCGCCACATCACTCGGGAACACCACCATATCACTCAGGAGCACCGCCACATCACTCAGGGGCACCGCCACATCACTCAGGGGCACCGCCACATCACTGGGGGGGACCACCACATCACTCGGGGACACCACCACATCACTCGGGAACACCACCACATCACTCAGGGGCACCACCACATCACTCAGGAACACCAACACATCACTCAGGGGCACCAACACATCACTCAGGGGCACCAACACATCACTCAGGGGCACCACCACATCACTCAGGGGCACCACTACATCACTCAGGGACACCGCTCAGGGGCACCACCACATCACTCAGGGACACCACCACATCACTCAGGGACACCTCCACTTCACTCAGGGACACCACCACATCACTCTGGGACACCACCACATCACTCTGGGACACCACCACATCACTCTGGGACACCACCACATCACACAGGGGCACCACCACATCATTCAGGGACACCACCACATCATGCCTATACATTACATTACATTACTCTGGGACACCACCAAATCACTCAGGGACACCACCACATCACTCGGGGACACCACCACATCATTCAGGAACACCACCATATCACTCAGGGGCACCACCACATCACTCAGGGGCACCACCACATCACTCAGGGGCACCACCACATCACTCAGGGGCACCGCCACATCACTCAGGGGCACCGCCACATCACTCAGGGGCACCGCCACATCACTCGGGGACACCACCACATCACTCGGGGACACCACCACATCACTCGGGGACACCACCACATCACTCGGGAACACCACCACATCACTCAGGGGCACCACCACATCACTCAGGGACACCACCACATCACTCAGGGACACCTCCACATCACTCAGGGACACCACCACATCACTCTGGGACACCACCACATCACTCTGGGACACCACCACATCACTCTGGGACACCACCACATCACTCAGGAACACCACCACATCACTCAGTGGCACCACCACATCACTCAGGGACACCACCACATCACTCAGGGACACCACCACATCACTCAGGGACACTACCACATCACTCAGGGACACCCCCACATCACTCATGGACACCCCCACATCACTCATGGACACCCCCACATCACCCATGGACACCCCCACATCACTCAGGGGCACCACAACATCACTCAGGGGAACCAACCAGGGGCACCACCACATCACTCAGGGACACCACCACATCACTCGGGGACACCACCACATCACTCGGGGGCACCACCACATCACTTGGAGGCAACACCACATCACTCGGGGGTACCACCACATCACTCAGGGGCACCACCACATCACTCAGGAGCACCACCACATCACTCAGGGACACCACCACATCAATCAGGGACACCACCACATCACTCAGTAACACCACCACATCACTAAGGGGCACTACTCAGGGACACCACCACATCACTCAGGGACACCACCACATCACTCAGGGGAACCAATCAGGGGCACCACCATATCACTCAGGGACACCACCACATCACTCGGGACACCACCACATCACTCGGGGACACCACCACATCACTCAGGGGCATCACCACATCACTCAGGGGCACCACCACATCACTTAGAGGCACCACCACATCAATCAGGGACACCACCACATCACTCAGTAACACCACCACATCACTAAGGGGCACTAATCAGGGACACCAGCACATCACTCAGGGACACCGCCACATCACTCGGGGACACCACCACATCGCTCATGGACACCACCACATCACTCAGGGACACCACCACATCACTCAGGAACACCACCACATCACTCGGGGACACCACCACATCACTCGGGGACACCACCACATCACTAAGGAACAGCACCACATCACTCAGGAACAGCACCACATCACTCAAGAATACCAACACATCACTCATAGACACCACCACATCACTCAGGGGCACCACTACATCACTCAGGGGCACCACCACATCACTCAGGGGCACCACCACATCACTCGGGGACACCACCACATCACTCGGGGACACCACCACATCACTCGGGGACTCCACCTAATCACTCAGGGGCACTACCACATCACTCAGGGGCACCACCACATCACTCTGGAACATCACCAGATCACTCGGGGACACCACCACATCACTCGGGGACACCACCACACCACTCAGGGACTCCACCTAATCACTCAGGGGCACCACTACATCACTCAGGGGCACCACCACATCACTCAGGGGCACCACCACATCACTCAGGGGCACCACCACCACATCACTCGGGAACACCACCACATCACTCGGGACACCACCACATCACTCAGGGGCACCACCACATCACTCAGGGGCACCACCACATCACTCAGGGGCACCACCACATCACTCAGGGGCACCACCACATCACTCGGGGATACCACCACATCACTCAGGGGCACCACCACATCACTCAGGGGCACCACCACATCACTCAGGGGCACCACCACATCACACAGGGACACCACCACATCACTCAGTGGCACCACCACATCACTCAGGGACACCACCACATCACTCAGGGACACCACCACATCACTCAGGGACACTACCACATCACTCAGGGACACCCCCACATCACTCATGGACACCCCCACATCACTCATGGACACCCCCACATCACCCATGGACACCCCCACATCACTCAGGGACACCACCACATCACTTAGGGGCACCACTCAGGGACACCACCACATCACTCATGGACACCCCCACATCACTCATGGACACCCCCACATCACCCATGGACACCCCCACATCACTCAGGGACACCACCACATAACTTAGGGGCACCACCACATCACTCAAGGACAACACCACATCACTCAGTGGCAACACCACGCCACTCAGGCGCTCCACCACATCACTCAGGGGCACCACCACATCACTCAGGGACACCACCATATCACTCAGGGACACCACCACATCACTCAGGGACACCACCACATCACTCAGGGACACCACCACATCACTCAGGGACACCACCACATCACTTAGGGGCACCACTCAGGGACACCACCACATCACTCAGGGACACCACCACATCACTCAGGGACACCACCACATCACTCAGGGGCACCACTCAGGGGCACCACCACATCACGCATGGACACTACCATATCACTCAGGGACACCACCACATCACTCGGGAACACCATCACATCGCTCATGGACACCATCACATCGCTCATGGACACCATCACATCACTCAGGGACACCACCACATCACTCAGGAACACCACCACATCACTCGGGGACACCACCACATCACTAAAGAACAGCACCACATCACTCAGGAACAGCACCACATCACTCAAGAATACCAACACATCACTCATAGACACCACCACATCACTCAGGGGCACCACTACATCACTCAGGGGCACCACCACATCACTCAGGGGCACCACCACATCACTCGGGGACACCACCACATCACTCGGGGACACCACCACATCACTCGGGGACACCACCACATCACTCGGGGACTCCACCTAATCACTCAGGGGCACTACCACATCACTCAGGGGCACCACCACATCACTCGGGAACATCACCAGATCACTCCGGGACACCACCACATCACTCGGGGACACCACCACATCACTCGGGGACACCACCACATCACTCGGGGACACCACCACATCACTCGGGGACACCACCACATCACTCGGGGACTCCACCTAATCACTCAGGGGCACCACTACATCACTCAGGGGCACCACCACATCACTCAGGGGCACCACCACATCACTCAGGGGCACCACCACATCACTCAGGGGCACCACCACCACATCACTCGGGAACACCACCACATCACTCGGGAACACCACCACATCACTCAGGGGCACCACCACATCACTCAGGGGCACCACCACATCACTCAGGGGCACCACCACTCACTCAGGGGCACCACCACATCACTCGGGGATACCACCACATCACTCAGGGGCACCACCACATCACTCAGGGGCACCGCCACATCACACAGGGACACCACCACATCACTCGGGGCACCACCACATCACTCGGGGACACCACCACATCCCTCAGGGGCAGCACTACATAACTCAGGGGTACCACCACATCACTCAGGGACACCACCACATCACTCAGGGGCACCACCACATCACTCAGGGGCACCACCACATCACTCAGGGGCACCACCACATCACTCGGGGACACCACCACATCACTCGGGGACACCACCACATCACTCGGGGGCACCACCACAATTATCTTGGAGGCAACACCACATCACTCGGGGGCACCACCACATCACTCAGGGGCACCACCTCATCACTCAGGGGCACCACCACATCACTCAGGGCACCACCACATCACTCAGGAGCACCACCACATCACTCAGGGACACCACCACATCACTCAGGGACACCACCACATCACTCAGGAACACCACCACATCACTCAGGGGCACCACCACATCACTCAGGGGCACCACCACATCACTCAGGAGCACCACCACATCACTCAGGGACACCACCACATCACTCAGGAACACCACCACATCACTCTGGGACACCACCACATCACTCTGGGACACCACCACATCACCCTGGGACACCACCACATCTCTCTAATACACCACCACATCGCTCTAATACACCACCACATCACTCTAATACACCACCACATCACTCAGGGACACCACCACATCACTCAGGGACACCACCACATCACTCAGGGACACCACCACATCACTCTGGGACACCACCACATCACTCTGGGACACCACCACATCACTCTGGGACACCACCACATCACTCTGGGACACCACCACATCACTCTGGGACACCACCACATCTCTCTAATACACCACATCACTCTAATACACCACCACATCACTCTGGGACACCACCAAATCACTCTTGGACACCACCACATCACTCTGGGACACCACCACATCACTCTAATACACCACCACATCACTAATACACCACCACATCACTCTAATACACCACTACATCACTCAGGGACACCGCTCAGGGGCACCACCACATCACTCAGGGACACCACCACATCACTTAGGGACACCTCCACATCACTCTGGGACACCACCACATCACTCTGGGACACCACCACATCACACAGGGGCACCACCACATCATTCAGGGACACCACCACATCATGCCTATACATTACATTACATTACTCTGGGACACCACCAAATCACTCAGGGACACCACCACATCACTCGGGGACACCACCACATCATTCAGGAACACCACCATATCACTCAGGGGCACCACCACATCACTCAGGGGCACCGCCACATCACTCAGGGGCACCGCCACATCACTCAGGGGCACCACCACATCACTCGGGGACACCACCACATCACTCGGGGACACCACCACATCACTCGGGAACACCACCACATCACTCAGGGGCACCACCACATCACTCAGGGACACCACCACATCACTCAGGGACACCTCCACATCACTCAGGGACACCACCACATCACTCTGGGACACCACCACATCACTCTGGGACACCACCACATCACTCTGGGACACCACCACATCACTCAGGAACACCACCACATCACTCAGTGGCACCACCACATCACTCAGGGACACCACCACATCACTCAGGGACACCACCACATCACTCAGGGACACTACCACATCACTCAGGGACACCCCCACATCACTCATGGACACCCCCACATCACTCATGAACACCCCCACATCACCCATGGACACCCCCACATCACTCAGGGGCACCACCACATCACTCAGGGGAACCAACCAGGGGCACCACCACATCACTCAGGGACACCACCACATCACTCGGGGACACCACCACATCACTCGGGGGCACCACCACATCACTTGGAGGCAACACCACATCACTCGGGGGTACCACCACATCACTCAGGGGCACCACCACATCACTCAGGAGCACCACCACATCACTCAGGGACACCACCACATCAATCAGGGACACCACCACATCACTCAGTAACACCACCACATCACTAAGGGGCACTACTCAGGGACACCACCACATCACTCAGGGACACCACCACATCACTCAGGGGAACCAATCAGGGGCACCACCACATCACTCAGGGACACCACCACATCACTCGGGACACCACCACATCACTCGGGGACACCACCACATCACTCAGGGGCACCACCACATCACTCAGGGGCACCACCACATCACTTAGGGGCACCACCACATCAATCAGGGACACCACCACATCACTCAGTAACACCACCACATCACTAAGGGGCACTAATCAGGGACACCAGCACATCACTCAGGGACACCGCCACATCACTCGGGGACACCACCACATCGCTCATGGACACCACCACATCACTCAGGGACACCACCACATCACTCAGGAACACCACCACATCACTCGGGGACACCACCACATCACTCGGGGACACCACCACATCACTAAGGAACAGCACCACATCACTCAGGAACAGCACCACATCACTCAAGAATACCAACACATCACTCATAGACACCACCACATCACTCAGGGGCACCACTACATCACTCAGGGGCACCACCACATCACTCAGGGGCACCACCACATCACTCGGGGACACCACCACATCACTCGGGGACACCACCACATCACTCGGGGACTCCACCTAATCACTCAGGGGCACTACCACATCACTCAGGGGCACCACCACATCACTCGGGGACACCACCACATCACTCGGGGACACCACCACATCACTCGGGGACACCACCACACCACTCGGGGACTCCACCTAATCACTCAGGGGCACCACTACATCACTCAGGGGCACCACCACATCACTCAGGGGCACCACCACATCACTCAGGGGCACCACCACCACATCACTCGGGAACACCACCACATCACTCGGGACACCACCACATCACTCAGGGGCACCACCACATCACTCAGGGGCACCACCACATCACTCAGGGGCACCACCACATCACTCAGGGGCACCACCACATCACTCGGGGATACCACCACATCACTCAGGGGCACCACCACATCACTCAGGGGCACCACCACATCACTCAGGGGCACCACCACATCACACAGGGACACCACCACATCACTCAGTGGCACCACCACATCACTCAGGGACACCACCACATCACTCAGGGACACCACCACATCACTCAGGGACACTACCACATCACTCAGGGACACCCCCACATCACTCGTGGACACCCCCACATCACCCATGGACACCCCCACATCACTCAGGGACACCACCACATCACTTAGGGGCACCACTCAGGGACACCACCACATCACTCATGGACACCCCCACATCACCCATGGACATCCCCACATCACTCAGGGACACCACCACATAACTTAGGGGCACCACCACATCACTCAAGGACAACACCACATCACTCAGTGGCAACACCACGCCACTCAGGCGCTCCACCACATCACTCAGGGGCACCACCACATCACTCAGGGACACCACCATATCACTCAGGGACACCACCACATCACTCAGGGACACCACCACATCACTCAGGGACACCACCACATCACTTAGGGGCACCACTCAGGGACACCACCACATCACTCAGGGACACCACCACATCACTCAGGGACACCACCACATCACTCAGGGGCACCACTCAGGGGCACCACCACATCACGCATGGACACTACCATATCACTCAGGGACACCACCACATCACTCGGGAACACCATCACATCGCTCATGGACACCATCACATCACTCAGGGACACCATAACATCACTCAGGGACACCACCACATCACTCAGGAACACCACCACATCACTCGGGGACACCACCACATCACTAAAGAACAGCACCACATCACTCAGGAACAGCACCACATCACTCAAGAATACCAACACATCACTCATAGACACCACCACATCACTCAGGGGCACCACTACATCACTCAGGGGCACCACCACATCACTCAGGGGCACCACCACATCACTCGGGGACACCACCACATCACTCGGGGACACCACCACATCACTCGGGGACTCCACCTAATCACTCAGGGGCACTACCACATCACTCAGGGGCACCACCACATCACTCGGGAACATCACCAGATCACTCGGGGACACCACCACATCACTCGGGGACACCACCACATCACTAAGGAACAGCACCACATCACTCAGGAACAGCACCACATCACTCAAGAATACCAACACATCACTCATAGACACCACCACATCACTCAGGGGCACCACTACATCACTCAGGGGCACCACCACATCACTCAGGGGCACCACCACATCACTCGGGGACACCACCACATCACTCGGGGACACCACCACATCACTCGGGGACTCCACCTAATCACTCAGGGGCACTACCACATCACTCAGGGGCACCACCACATCACTCGGGGACACCACCACATCACTCGGGGACACCACCACACCACTCGGGGACTCCACCTAATCACTCAGGGGCACCACTACATCACTCAGGGGCACCACCACATCACTCAGGGGCACCACCACATCACTCAGGGGCACCACCACCACATCACTCGGGAACACCACCACATCACTCGGGACACCACCACATCACTCAGGGGCACCACCACATCACTCAGGGGCACCACCACATCACTCAGGGGCACCACCACATCACTCAGGGGCACCACCACATCACTCGGGGATACCACCACATCACTCAGGGGCACCACCACATCACTCAGGGGCACCACCACATCACTCAGGGGCACCACCACATCACACAGGGACACCACCACATCACTCAGTGGCACCACCACATCACTCAGGGACACCACCACATCACTCAGGGACACCACCACATCACTCAGGGACACTACCACATCACTCAGGGACACCCCCACATCACTCGTGGACACCCCCACATCACCCATGGACACCCCCACATCACTCAGGGACACCACCACATCACTTAGGGGCACCACTCAGGGACACCACCACATCACTCATGGACACCCCCACATCACCCATGGACATCCCCACATCACTCAGGGACACCACCACATAACTTAGGGGCACCACCACATCACTCAAGGACAACACCACATCACTCAGTGGCAACACCACGCCACTCAGGCGCTCCACCACATCACTCAGGGGCACCACCACATCACTCAGGGACACCACCATATCACTCAGGGACACCACCACATCACTCAGGGACACCACCACATCACTCAGGGACACCACCACATCACTTAGGGGCACCACTCAGGGACACCACCACATCACTCAGGGACACCACCACATCACTCAGGGACACCACCACATCACTCAGGGGCACCACTCAGGGGCACCACCACATCACGCATGGACACTACCATATCACTCAGGGACACCACCACATCACTCGGGAACACCATCACATCGCTCATGGACACCATCACATCACTCAGGGACACCATAACATCACTCAGGGACACCACCACATCACTCAGGAACACCACCACATCACTCGGGGACACCACCACATCACTAAAGAACAGCACCACATCACTCAGGAACAGCACCACATCACTCAAGAATACCAACACATCACTCATAGACACCACCACATCACTCAGGGGCACCACTACATCACTCAGGGGCACCACCACATCACTCAGGGGCACCACCACATCACTCGGGGACACCACCACATCACTCGGGGACACCACCACATCACTCGGGGACTCCACCTAATCACTCAGGGGCACTACCACATCACTCAGGGGCACCACCACATCACTCGGGAACATCACCAGATCACTCGGGGACACCACCACATCACTCGGGGACACCACCACATCACTCGGGGACTCCACCTAATCACTCAGGGGCACCACTACATCACTCAGGGGCACCACCACATCACTCAGGGGCACCACCACATCACTCAGGGGCACCACCACCACATCACTCGGGAACACCACCACATCACTCGGGACACCACCACATCACTCAGGGGCACCACCACATCACTCAGCGGCACCACCACATCACTCAGGGGCACCACCACTCACTCAGGGGCACCACCACATCACTCGGGGATACCACCACATCACTCAGGGGCACCACCACATCACTCAGGGGCACCGCCACATCACACAGGGACACCACCACATCACTCGGGGCACCACCACATCACTCGGGGACACCACCACATCCCTCAGGGGCAGCACTACATAACTCAGGGGTACCACCACATCACTCAGGGACACCACCACATCACTCAGGGGCACCACCACATCACTCAGGGGCACCACCACATCACTCAGGGGCACCACCACATCACTCAGGGACACCACCACATCACTCGGGGACACCACCACATCACTCGGGGACACCACCACATCACTCGGGGGCAACACCACATCACTCGGGGGCACCACCACATCACTCAGGGGCACCACCTCATCACTCAGGGGCACCACCTCATCACTCAGGGGCACCACCACATCACTCAGGGGCACCACCACATCACTCAGGAGCACCACCACATCACTCAGGGACACCACCACATCAATCAGGGACACCACCACATCACTCAGGAACACCACCACATCACTCAGGGGCACCACCACATCACTCAGGGGCACCACCACATCACTCAGGAGCACCACCACATCACTCAGGGACACCACCACATCAATCAGGGACACCACCACATCACTCAGGAACACCACCACATCACTCTGGGACACCACCACATCACTCTGGGACACCACCACATCTCTCTAATACACCACCACATCGCTCTAATACACCACCACATCACTCTAATACACCACCACATCACTCAGGGACACCACCACATCACTCAGGGACACCACCACATCACTCAGGGACACCACCACATCACTCTGGGACACCACCACATCACTCTGGGACACCACCACATCACTTTGGGACACCACCACATCTCTCTAATACACCACCACATCACTCTAATACACCACCACATCACTCTGGGACACCACCACATCACTCTTGGACACCACCACATCACTCTGGGACACCACCACATCACTCTAATACACCACCACATCACTAATACACCACCACATCACTCTAATACACCACTACATCACTCTAATACACCACTACATCACTCAGCCCAACCACATCATCACTCAGCACCACAACAGCACTGCCCTTGATTGCTACCAACAAGCATTGCCATAGCCAATAGGACCCGCATTAAGAAAGTGTAAGCTATTGGCTTTGTGAATAACAATGCTATTAATTTAGATATTTTCACAGCCAACACATATTACAAAAATAAGTCATTTACAATACCAATAGCTCACACGTTCCTAATGCGAGACCTATTGCATTGCAAATGCTTGTTTCGGTGGGGGCTACTGTTGATGACATCTCCTCTATACCCTGCCCCTCCAGAGAGACCCCATGATAATCAACATTAACCCCTTTACCTCCAGTCTCCTTATTCCCTCTTTTACATTCGCCATATGGATTCACAACATCCAAACTGTTGATTAAATCAGGATCGCCTCTGGTGCTGTGTGACACCCACCCCCTTTGTTGGCACATTGCTCTAAATCCCAGTCTCTTCCACTTCATCGATGAACACCTGTGGGATAGGAATTTTTGATGAACCAGGCGCTAGGCTCAAAGACTTGAAAACGTGAACAGGCATGTTATTAATCATGGGGAAGAAGGATAGCGCATTTTCCGCATTGCCCAAAAGTGATGCACTTGCAAATCTCCGTTTTTGGATTTGTGTTTTGTAATATGGTGTTTCTTTTTTCTCTTTCCTTTACTCTTATTAGCCCTCAGCAGCCCCCCCCCCCCCCCCCACCACCACACATACCACCACCCGGTGTAACCCCTGGTGTATCCTTAATTGGTACAGAGGAGGAATCTAACATGGTAAAAGGGTGAGGAGAAGGAGGGTCTCTTAGGTTCACATCTTCTTCCCAGGTCATTGGTATGGTACTCTATTTCCAGGTTCCCATGCTGCTTGCCCAACTACAGTGAGAAAATCATACCAGTAATTGTTGCTGTCTCCCGTCGCTTATCAAGCTAGTCAGTGAGCAGCTCCCAACCCCAAATGCTTTCCTGCAGCTCTCTCGATTTAATGTTACTTTCCAGCCATTTCAACAATACAGCTTTTCGTACATAGTGTCCCAACCCCAAATCTTTGACAGAATTAAGTGTATTTTTGCTAACAAATTCAGTTTGTATTTTAGTCTGTTGCGGCACTTCTAAGGGAGTACAAAAAGGGTGAACAGGTCATTAATAGAGGTGGGTGAGCCAACAAACTAATAGAGAGAACCAAGCCAGAGCTGAGCCGAGGGTATGCTCTGGCTCTAAGGTTCCCTTGCAAGACCATGGCCTTGAAAATTTGGAGATGTAAATTTTGCAACAAACGTCATGTTAAAATATGATAAGGTGTCTTCTAAATGAAAAAAAGTTTATTTTTTTTTAACACAGAAGTATTTCACATTAATACATCTGATTATATATCTGCATTAAGAAGTATTTATTAAACGTGACAGTTTTTAAACAAAACATTACCCCTCCCCCCTCCAACCCGGATCACAATGCACTTAGTAAACTACGAAGTAAGTTGGCGGTCATGTGGGCCCTATATGTGACCTAGATTCTTATTATCGATGGTGCTAAATCATAGGTTATTAAATCAAACACAAGAGAGGTTTTTTGTACACCACACATCCTGAACTTGCGTTTTGAAGGTGCTCTCATAAGGAAGCGTGGTGAAATAAGGAATTTGCCTCGGATCACACAATTTGGTTAAACAGGGAAATGTGACTGATCCCGAATTGTTCACTTTCGCACTGTACAATTCAGTCACAACATGGATATCTGTTTCTGCCATCTATGGTTAATAATTCTTCCTTAATTCTTGGAGGATAAAATTAAAGCTTGGGCAACTGGCAGAATCTACATTTCTTGGCAGTTTTACACAGCATAAACTTTGCCCACCGACATAGGAGCGGTTTACAGCATATACAGACTCTGTTACACCTTTTTTCGACACACGGAGATGTGCTGGGATTCAAACCTGGTTCCTCGTGTAGCATGGTCGGCAGCTGTAGTAACTAGGCCTCCTGTGAAAGCTAGGCACATTTTGGCCTCAAGGTTCCAAAAGGACCTTGAGCAGAGCCAATCATCTGTCTTAAGCTTTCCACAGCTTGCCCACCTAGTCAGTCACTGGGCTACTATTTTGTTAAATTAAAGGGCTGGGAGTTTGCCTGGGTTTTGCGCACTCTTTTACAGTAAGACTCGTGAAGAGGAAGCGTACGACTCAGCGCATGAGTGTCTCTGTTAATTAGCACGGAATTCAAATGCTCACTATTATTTTGGAAGGACTTGACTAAGATATTAAGATTGACATGTGCAATTAATGCAATGTGAAAGCAATGTCATTCGTAGCATGACTTGTGAGCAACTGCTAAGGCATGTCAGTAGACAACTTTCCAGTTCTCTGGTTATGATTATGAGGTACGGTTTGTGACTAGGAGGGGGTGAATTGTTAAGCCTTGTTACACACACAGTCCTAGTTGTCTCTCTCACGCGAAACTCGTCTTCGCTTCTCGTGGTACTGCTGAAACGACTTCCAGGTGAAAGGTAAGATATTTAGGTCACTGAGACGGGGAGGAGCAAAATCTCTTTTACATTTAATGGGGATAGCATTTTTACTTGTTTCTGTGACTTGAAGCAATGTAAAAAGGACTTCGTTTAAGTAATCAGAGAAAAACGTTAACTGGCAGTGTGACATCAGTCAAGCCTCGGTGATTATTATGTTAGCTGAACTAAGGCGCAAACTGAGAGCAATGAACACCACTGGTACGAACATGCAGCTTAAAATACCTGCTTCCAACAGTTTACCTGATCAAGATCCAAAGTGACAAACCTATGCAATGTGTTCATGTTGCTTGTCATATGAAGGAAATGTTAATTTAAACAAATTATGTACTGGCATACTTTTCAAATCTTAGAGTCCATTCAAGGACCATAATAATAGCTTAAAGGATTTCTGAATCGAATCCTCATAAAATATTTCAGAGCCCACTGTCAATAATTCATCTTAGTGTCTGTAATTACGATATACAGAGTTGAACATTGAAAGAGGGCTGGAACTTATATGCAGTAAACTCCTTTGTCTTGATAGATGTAAACTTAAAGTAACACACAGACACATTAAACTGGTGTCTTAATGCGAGTGCCTCAGATTGTTTCCAGTTTCAAATGGAGACGGCATTCTAATCGGCGAGACTAAATGTCGGATTTTCCACAAGAACATACACGAAGTCGACATATATACATCCCAAAGTGTTATCAAGTACATTGTTCCTATTTAAAGCAGTGACCAATTGCAGAGATCTATTTCTGCAATTCACACGGTATTGTCTGATATGTATACTGCTTCAGAATGTCGATGAAAAGTTTGCTCATATTTTGGCGACAGTAAGGAAAATTCACAGAAGTGACCTAACCAAACGCAGACAGTCCAGACAGTGACATCACCTTGAGGAGCTGCTCCCGGTCTCCGTGAGAAGGCACCATCTGCCCCCATCAAATATGCGGGGACATTTTCCCCCATAATTTAAACGATGAAATACGATATTACCAGTGACGCAAAAGACACTGCAACCTAATCACCCAAAGGTACAGGGGGAAATAATTAGGCTGGGTACCATTTAAATAAAAAATCTACATAGGTTGGTCTGAAGAAACTGCAGGAATGATGTATGCTAGAAAAAATTACGGCCCATAGAACGCAGGATATGTCGTGACAGGCGATCATGCAACGCAATAAGCATTTATTTTTCCACCACTGACATTTAATTTTCGGGAGGGAACATGCTGGAAGAAAGGGTTTCATCTGTGGCAGGAAAGCTTCTGTCTTTCTAATGGGAGCGCCCTGCTGAAACCGGCACTAAAATATTTATAACCGAGGTAGTCAGTATGGCCGCAGTGATTCAGCTGCACTTTCCCAAAAGGACGATCAGAAATGCTTTCTGTCCCCGCCTCCCCACCACAACAATGGCCCGACTGATGGGAACTTGCTTTTATTGCTGGAAGCACGCAGCTGCGTAGACACGGCTGGCCAGTCGACTGTCTCGTAAACCTTCATTAATATCTTAGAGACGGGCCTCTGAAGCGGACACCTGTGGGGGACGGGATTCAAGTCCTAATCTATTCTTACTACACAGGCAGCAGGACGGTATTAGAATTAAAACAACTGCGACTTCAAATTTGGTCTAAACGTGAATATCTTTTGGTCCCTTTTTCGGCTGCTGCAATGCTTTACGTCTTCGAAGAGCATGCATGTATGACAAGAACAGCAATGTTCCCCTGTCTATCCTCATATCGCTTTGCGACACCCTAAACCCATTTATAAACTATGCACGTGGCCACTCCCATTCCCAATAAAGCACTAAACTATGAGGTTGTTTTGAAAGTTATTGGCCGCAGCTTTATTATAAGGTTGCACAATATATGACCTCTCAACTTTATTGTGGTCATAAATAATCCAGCATGATTGATTGTCATGGCGACACCTGTCACCCAGTTTGCATCATAAATCACAGTGCAGGTCATAAAACAAGTTATAAATCAGTCAAAAACAGTAGTAACGCTGGCTTGTCACCAGGTCATAAATTATGCCACGCTGGTCCATCAAAAAACGAGTGATTTGGCCAGGAGTGTCCGGCAGTGGTAACAGCGGCGTCCATAGCCCCCGTCGGATGCGAGCCTCTGCTCAAATCACTGAAGGGGAAAAGAGATGGGAAAGTGGGAGTTGACTAAACTAAAGATGGTGACACAATAGATTAAATGATGAAGGAACATTGAGGTTGAACTACTCTTCTCTACATTCACTTTAGTTTGGCTGAATGCAATGCAGCAGGCTCCGTCTCCAGTAAAGCAACAGAGGGGACAGCATCCGAGTGTTGCTCCCCTGCAAGATAGGATGGCAGCTTTGAGCAGTAAGAGCCACCATTGGTTGAGAGGACCTTACTCGCTCTCTTTATTGCCCTGTGGTGACATGAGGGATGAGTGAGATCAGAAAGGGGTCTAATAAGGGGTCAGCAGACTGGGCTGGGCCTCTTCATGGTCTACATAACCTGAGCAACTGCCAGTGTCTCACTAACTTTTCAGGAACAAAAAGCAAAAGGAAAGACGAGGGTGGCAGCCCACTCTAAGCCAACGTGCTGCAAATGGGCCGTAAACTAACCCAACCTGAGTAATACATTTCCAGTATATCCAGTTTAGAACAGAGACCCTCCAGGTTCATGCATTCATGAACAAATGGCCAAAAGTTCGCTCCCTTGGGTACCCCGCTTGTAATAGCCCTGACGAGTCCGACACTCATGTTTCCTTCTTTTGCCCTGGCTATAAAACAGCCAGACGGTGTTGACTCGTACCACTTTGTAGAAATTTGAGCAGCAGGCAGTGTTTGGAGGCGTATAGAATACTGAGATTTGACACACCCTCCCATAGTTTTTGCCATGTCCCGATTCCTCAATTCTATGTGGCATAGCCGTAGGGTCTTGCTAAATGCACTCCAGTAACCATACATTTTTCTTCTTGCACTGTGTCTCATTTTAACCTTTTTAACATTTTAATATTTTTTACTTGTTCTTAATTATTCTTATTCTGAACTGTTGTAATGATATTGGATGAACCTAAAATGCATTGTGGCTATCTTTTATAACCCGTAGCAGATACATTTCTAATAATGTTCACATTTAGTTCTATATGTATATGTATCATCTACTTGTTATGGCCTACAATGACCGAAATAAAGTTTGTTGAATGGAATGGTAATACATTTGCAACAGGTTTTATCCACAAACGAGTTGTCAATGGAATTTATTATGTTGCATGCATGGTATTTTTATGAGTTCACATTGGTCCGCACATCCTCCAGGTGCCTATGAGGTTTTTATTTATTTTAAGGAGATTACCAGTTTATGGGACATACCATCAGTGAGTCTGCTAACAGGGCCATCATAGTGTCAGAATGGTGCAGCAGGATATGAAAATCAAAGGAACATTCTGTACAAAGAGACGTATGTGACTGAAAAAAGCTATGCTGTAATCAGAGCATGTCACATTGTCTATCCCAAGTGATCAAACTTAAACAAAGAACAAGCATTGGCATAGCCAATAGTTCTCGCCTTTGGGACCTTATAATTGTTTAGCCATGCAACAGTTGTTGTTGCATCAAGGATATTGTGCTGGATAACCAAACACTTATAAGGTCCCAAAGGCGAGATCTATTGGCTATGCCAATTCTTGTTTTGCTTGTCAGCGACCATGAAAAATTTGATGAAGATAGTTAAGTTGAATGCTAGAGCACTTTATATTAACAATTCAAGCTTGCAGGCAGGATCTTATTGGCAAGGTGTTAAATATTGATTTTAGCAAGTGAGCTCTCTCCTCCTTAAAACCCAAGCATGTAGACAATAAATGCATGGCCGACTCGTGAAGATAACTACAATAAGTGCAATTATGAACTGTGGGAACCGGCACACCCACATATGGAAAATGTATGTTGGTATGCAGGTACTCACAGTTCTTAACTACTGTCAATACTTATAGGTGGTGGCCAACAGCAACCATTTTTGGGTCCCAGTGCTTATTTTCCATCATCAGACTTCTAACTCACAGCAGGAGAGAGGAGGGAGAGAACAAGAATAAAAAGGTAATGGGAGTAAACACAGAAAAAAGTACCTGCAAGTGACTGAGAAACAGAGACAGGAGCTCAAGGAATGGGACTAGAGGCATGTGGTAGAAGCACTTGGCAGTCTTGATCTTGGGTAACGCTGGCATCTGCCAGTAGTGGTGGTGAGCTCCCAGGAAAATGTTTTGAACCACTGCACTTATTTTTTTTATTACAAATAAAGCATTGGTAGTCACATAGCGTCAAACTAACGAAGACATCAACACAGCGCTGAACACGAAGTCAATCTTAACTCCTGATGTCTTTGGGAAAATCTGGAAAGCAACTTATTTTAGAGCAGTCAGTGGCTATAGAGGTATCTAGTAAGAACCGTGTCAAAAGACCCAGCTGGGTTGTATGCGCGTTATAGATGTAGGCAGCCAGTAGGAAAGGTTGAGGGATTCTTCCCCCTTTTCTTTCTTGGCAGATATTTGTCTTCAAGTGTCGAGTTTGTTCTCAATTACCATGGTTTCATATTTCGTGCTCTACGTCTTCCTCTTAACGCTTTCTTCCTGTATCTCTTTCCCTTGTCTTCCTCCTTTTTAGTGGTTTTATCTGCTACTTGCCTTTCATACTGAATTTTACACTTTTTTTAAGTCCTCACCCCTAAATCGAGTATTCTAGGCATATCGGCCCTCTAAGGTTGAAACAATATATAGCGCATTAAAGAGCCCTAATTCTGTGAATATTGTGAGCTCAATCACAAAAGAGGGGCGAGGGTCAGATAAGTTTAGACTCTACCACCCCGAACCCCCAAGGACCTTAACTGTACACACAAAAGGGGTGGATAGAGTAAGTAACATAAAAATACATATATACACAACAAACAGAGAGGGCCCCAATAGGGCAAATCGCTCTATTTGAAAAAACTGCCCTAACTCACATACCAAGGTATGTGACATGCTTCATCATTGGGCCTGCTTACAATACGCCCTGGTGTACCCCACACAGGGCGGAGCATGAGGGAGGGGGAAAAATAATAAATTTCTCTTAACACAACATATAATCAAGACAGCTGAACATGGACAACACTTAATACATAAATTGGTGAGAATCGTGCAAACACCAAGTGATCTCAACCGAAGAGTGCGACAAAAAAGTGCAGTATGAGGAGTGATTAAAACTGATTAAAGGTGTCAACCAGAATGCAACCTTTATTAAACTTTTCTTGACACCTCTACCAGGATTAAAAATAAATGAAAAAGGATGGGAAAACGCCTCTAAGAGATATTTAGGAACCTCAAGGCTTCCCTCCTACCACTGCCAGAGTCAACATGTTTCGACCGCTCTGTATGCGCCTGTAAGGTCACTCCGGTCTTCTTCAGGACCGTCGCATTCGGTGTCACTCAGGGTTCCCCCGTACTTCGGAGAAAAATTACCCCAACAGGGAGGCAGGTCAAATCGATCCGTACCCCCTCCTGTGATGTATGTGGAGAGTGTCCCCTCAAATGCGGGAGAACATTCGCAAGTTTATATCAATTACAAACTCGAACTGGTGTCCGGTGAGGAGGACGCCAAAGAACGCAATCGTTCTGTAGGCTCGTCCTGGCTCAGTCACCCACGACCCGTAACACCGCGTAGATCACGCGGTGTTACGGGTCGTGGGGTACGGATCGATTTGACCAGCCTCCCTGTTGGGGTAATTTTTCTCCAAAGTACGGGGGAACCCTGAGTGACACCGAATGCGACGGTCCTGAAGAAGACCGGAGTGACCTTACAGGCGCATACAGAGCGGTCGAAACATGTTGACTCTGGCAGTGTTAGGAGGGAAGCCTTGAGGTTCCTAAATATCTCTTAGAGGCGTTTTCCCATCCTTTTTCATTTATTTTTAATCCTGGTAGAGGTGTCAAGAAAAGTTTAATAAAGGTTGCATTCTGGTTGACACCTTTAATCAGTTTTAATCACTCCTCATATTGCACTTTTTTGTCGCACTCTTCGGTTGAGATCACTTGGTGTTTGCACGATTCTCACCAATTTATGTGTTAAGTGTTGTCCATGTTCAGCTGTCTTTATTATATGTTGTGTTAAGAGAAATTTATTATTTTTCCCCCTCCCTCATGCTCCGCCCTATGTGGGGTACACCAGCGCGTATTGTAAGCAGGCCCAATGATGAAGCATGTCACATACCTTGGTATGTGAGTGAGGGCAGTTTTTTCAAATAGAGCGATTTGCCCTATTAGGGCCCTCTCTGTTTGTTGTGTATATATGTATTTTTATGTTACTTACTCTATCCACCCCTTTTGTATGTACAATATTGTGAGTTCCCAGACCGAGATGGCAAGTGGGGGCCACCATCCTTTGGCGACTAAGATTTCTACATGGTTGCCTTTCGATGATGAATCCTTCTTGGACTGTCTAGCCAAGGTAAAATCTGGCTCTCCTTTAGACCCTCTTCCTGCAAACATTTTGCAACAACTTTCTCGGGAAACGCATGGTATTCTTAAAGCACTTTTAAATGCTTCCTTACGAGAATCTTGTATTCCCCTTGAATGGAAACGTGCTATGGTGGTTCCCCTGCTGAAAAAGTCGGGAGCGGATTCCACGGTTATGTCAAATTTCTGTCCTATTTCACTGCTGCCAGTCCTTTCTAAGATCTTGGAAAAGCATGTGAATTACCAACTTTCAGCCCATGAGGAACGTTCAGGTTTTTTGCACCCTTCACAGTCGGGGTTCCGGGCTCACTTTTCCACCGAAACTGCTCTGTTGGGGGTCACGGAGAAGTTGCACGCCTGCTTAGACAAAGGGGAGACAACGGCGCTCATTTTACTTGATCTGAACGCCGCATTTGACACAGTATCACATTCCATCCTTTTAAAATCCCTCCAGTCAACAGGAGCTGTAGGGTCTGCGTTAACCTGGCTGTCCTCTTTTCTCCGTGACCGTACATTTCAGGTTTTCTCTTCTACATCATCTACCATCAGGTCATCTGCGTACGGAGTTCCTCAGGGGTCCACGCTGAGCCCTATGCTCTTTAATATCTACGTGAGACCCTTGGCATCTATTGTAGAGGAGGCAGGTCTGTCCCTCTTCTCGTACGCCGATGACACACAAATCATCTTCTCCTTGTCTTCTACCAAGGAATGGTCTTTTTCTCCCCTCCAAACTGGTTTACGGCGGGTGTCGGAGTGGATGAGTGCTAATTTGTTGAAGTTCAATGGAGAGAAAACCGAGGTGGTCATCTTAGGCAAACATAAGCATTTTTGGGTGCCCCAACATTGGCCAATGGAAATGGGTACCCTCCCTCAACCGGTCACAAAAGTCCGTAACCTGGAGTTTATCCTTGACAACACCCTCTCAAAGCGGCAGCAGGTGGTAAGCATTGCTTCCACATGTTTTACTATTCTAAGATGGCTGCGGAAGATTATCTGGATGCTCCCTGACTCCACAAAAAGAACGGTGGTCCAGGCGCTAATTACCTCGCGCCTGGACTACGGGAACGTATTGTACCTTGGGGGAAATCAGGAGGTGTTGAAGAAACTCCAAGTAGTCCAGAATTCTGCAGCTCACCTTGTATGTCAGACTCCAAGGAGATCATCTATCTCCCCTGTGCTGCGGGATCTGCACTGGCTCCACATTGAGAGTCGGATCAAATTTAAGACTTTGTGTCTTATTTTTAAAATCAATCAAGTGTCTGCCCCCCTTTACCTTAAGGAGATTGTCCATCTATATGTTTCGCCCCGTCCCCTCCGCTCAGCCACTCAGGTCAATTTGGTAACACCCAGTTGTAGACTATCGATAATGGGCGGTCGTTCTTTTGCGTTCCTTGGACCCAGATTATGGAATTCTCTTCCTTGGTCAATGAAGCAGGAACAGTGCTATCTCAGGTTCCGACGAGACCTTAAGACTTGGCTCTTTTCTCAGTGAAGAGTTTCTGGTTGCTCAGTGGCAGTATTCCAACTATCTGCGCCGGGAAACCCTGTTTAGGGTAGCTGTGCGCAATATAAATGTAATTTATTAATAATAATAATAAGAGTTACGCATGCGCAGTAGAGATATAGAGCAAAAAAAAATGTTGCAACCTCTGTCAAGAGCTGCTTTAAGTCGCGCATGCGAAACCAGCAGCCAGAGTACACTCTTGAAAAATGCCTGAGCATTTTTGTTATAGATTAGTGTGAGCTGGCAATACACTTACCGCTGCCCGGGCACCAAAACCCTGTGCCTTCAGGACCGAGCCCTCGCTTTGACTCCCGGTCTCCGCTAAGCCTGCCCTGAATCTTCCAGAGCCCTGCTCACAAGTTTCAACTCCCTTATTGCAGTGGCAGCACTTCTGGGAGTCTTAATGTGAGTGGGTGGAGAATCCCTGGGGAGGGAGGAGTGTGGGAGTCCCAGGAAGAGGGGCGAACAGCTTCAGGGAAGCGGAAAGAAGGTTGGGTTGCTGTAGAGGATGGAGGAGATTGACCCCCGGGTTTTAGGGGCAGGGATTCCAAGGGAAAGAGAGAATTGGAAGATAACAAAGGGAAGACAAATGGATTTATAGGAGGAAGGACACAGAACCTTAATAGCTGCGAACGTAAATAAAAACAAGCACAAGCGTGCTCGCCTCGCGCAGCAGCAGGGGGAAAGGGGAAAGAGGAAGGGGCCAGCGCGATTCTCTTGCGGGAGCGAGCAGCAAAGCGCGTTAACTGATAACATATGGCGCCAGCTGCTTGCTCCCACAAGGGAATCGCCAAACGTGTACACGTTGCTATTGAAGGCAATGGAATGACTGCACGTTTTTTGGGCGTAAAAGGGAACCGACGGCTAAAGGTCTCTTTCCTATGCAGCGCATGCGCGCTACGTAGGCGAAACCTAAAAACAGGATGTCATCTGGGCCGTACTGCTGCAAGTAAATAAAAGGGTGGGAAAGTCAACCTTTACGCTTTAGAAATAAGAGGTCGAAGAAAAGGGGGGAGGTAGAGGAGTTTGGTGGAGGGGGGAATGGGGGAGGTGGGAATGGAAGGTTAGTGGGGTCTCAGTGCCCTATCCCAGGCTTGGTGATTCTGAGGGGATGTATAATGGTCTTGGGTTCCAACAAGAAAATGAATTATGGATCAGGAAGGGAAGGGGCTGTTGTGGGGGTGTGGGCGCCTTGGGATTGACCAGCACCCGATAATAAGTAATCATGCAGAGGTTGTCAAATATCCCTTGGTCTAGAGGTCAGGGTTTTAGAGAGGCTTATAGTTTACTGGTGTTGACACAGTGCATCATGTTGGTGAGTCAGTTGTTGGCGGGTAGGCGCTTACCTCAGTGTATTACAACTTTGCGTTTAGTCAGGAGTAGCGCCATTGCAATAAACTATCTAGTGCTCTTGGGAAGGTCTTGTACGTAGCCCAGCAGGGCAGTTAGGGGATCAGCCTCTAGGTCAATCTCCAGCATGAGGGTTAAACTGGGAATCTCACCTTAGTGGTGAACTATGTACCTACGGGTCCACGTCATGTGAAGAAAGTCTGCTTCCGGGGTGTGGCATTTAGGTCATTTCGTAGAGGGCGACCGGTCATATTTCTGTTGATCATTAGGAGTTACTTAGGCACATTGCAGAAACTTAAAATGAAGAAGTTTGTGACAATGGTTAGAGGAAACTAATCGGGTTTGGATACAGCACGCCGCCCATATCTCATCAGTGATGGATCTTCCTAGGTCCCGTTACCAACGGGATCTGAATGTTACATCCTGAGATGGGAGAGGTGCAATCCTAGCATGATAGTTTGGAAACTAGTCTCCCTCTACCTGAGTCATTACTCACTAACTGGGGAGAATCATCTGGTGCTATCGGATAAGTTAATATGGTACTTCTTAATGCATTATCTACACAATGCATAATGAAGCGGTCCGTATGAGAAGCCCCATGAAAGTGCTGACCTGAGGACAAGGCCCGTCAGTGTTATGTGTTGCCTGGTAATCTAGGTCAGCCAGGTCTTTTTCGAGGCGCAGAAGGGTTCCATATATGTCTCTGAGCACCCCAGAGTGCTAGGGGATTCATATGCCCCTGATGTAGGCCTTAAACGACAACCTTTGGGGTGGCTTGGTAGGCCACAGTGCGCACATTAAGTTGAAAATATTCTAGTACTGCAGTATGCATGTCAAAGCAGTGTGTGCCCCAAGTGGAAGTATACGTGTGAAGTCTCCCGGAAGGAATGTGTATTTCCTGAGGGAAGGCATTGTGGGTGACGTGCTGCGTAAGATACTGAAAAACTTGCTTGTCTTTGTGGCGATTATTTAGACTTCTAATGTTCCATAACATAAATGTGAGAGGTAAGTGGTGTGACTCAGAAGGGTGTGTATGGACCAAGAAATAGGTTGGTTGGAACTGGGAACTTAGGATGGGCAGCTACCAGTGTGTACAAATTAGCAACGAGGAAAACAACAAGCAGTGAATCCAACTTTTGCAATAACCCCCCTCCACCCACTCCCACACCATGCAAAAGAAGGCCCGGCACAAACCCATAGAAATAACCCCCAATATGCAAAACAGCAACCCAGTAAATATATTATGTGAACCACTTAGGAGTCACAACTCTGTGGCGTGCACCCATATATAATAGGATCAATATGCTGAATGGCATGCAAGATCCCGTGAGTCATATGAACAGAATTTGAGAATGCAAACAGACATGACAATATTTGAGCCTGAGACATGTAATGCAAAGAGCTGTGTAGCTTGGAAAAAAGGTGGAGACTCAGTATAACCATCAGCCCGCGTTGAAGAGATCAGCACTGGTGCTAGAAAGAATGTCTGGTGGAGATCTGTCCGGGGTGGTACAAAGGGAGTCCGAGTGTATCAGACAAACATGGCTTACAATTTACCTCTATCCTAAGGCGCCCATGGTACAGCATGCCATAGCGGAATACCAGTTTTCGCAGAGGAGAATTGACGTTCATAAATTTCTAGCGTGCCTCCTGGACCACAGCAGTGAAGTTGGGAAATAAGGAGATGGTGGAACCCTGACATTGAAGGGGACCATTTTCACAGGCCAGCCTCAAATCAATGTCACGGTTTGAGAAGTTCAGAAGAGAGGGCAATTATGAGCCACGTGGGGCAGCCAGGATTGGGGCGCATTCCCAGTGAGCGACGCGCTCGCTTCACCACAAATGTAGAGGTGAAATGCTGCCTGCCCAGCAGATCTGCAAGTAGCCCCTCAACAAACAAGACGGCCGGTGTTGGTGGACTCAGCCACCCCAATATGTGTATGTTATTGCACCTACCCATTGTCTCTAACTTTTTGTTCTTCATCACCACGGATCTAAGCAACTTTTCCATTCTCTATAACCGCTTCATGGATTGTGACGCTTCATCCTCTAGGTCTGATACACGCCACTTGGCAGCTTCTAGACACTTTTTGTGGAGGTGAGTCATTCGCCCATGGTGTCCAGTTTCCTGGCCAACGTGTCAAACCGGCCATCAGTGGCCCAGAACATGTTCTAAGTTCAAGGTCAAAAAATAACCCCCCTTTGGGTCAATCCACGATGATCATTTCACACATACACATGGAACCTCAAATCACCAATGTGAACAGCGGACGGAGAGACAATGTAATCACGAGATCACTCAATTGTGGAAAATACAAGTTTAATTGATAATAAAAATGCAGGTATCTCAATATCAATGTGTATCATGCAACATACATTTAAAAAAGGATATTATCCTCTCTAAGCTACATCTAGCCATAACAACACAAACAGTTAAAAAATTATTATTTTATATAGGGATCTAATACACCAAAAAATCAAATGCTTCAAAAAACAAATTGGGAAACCCAGTAGGAAGAATACTTACATATCACAGAAAAATGCTACTTAATCAAAAATCAATTGTAGACATCTCAAACATTATTTTCTAAATCGCAAGTAGTACAATTGTTTATAAAGATTTAGAGTAGATTTTTTTTTTCAATGCATGTTCTAAGTTCAGCCATGATTTTGTCCGCGCCACTCATCTGTTCCGGCCAGTGTGGCCATGGCACCACCTTCCACCATGGGTGGGGGCTGTGTGGTTTCCGAGGATTTAGGCTTCTCAAAATAGAGACGTAGCTGTTTAGGGTCAGCATACACTATACACTGTTTAGTGGAGGGAGGGGAAGCATTACCCCTAGACGCAAGAGGAGAGTGGGGCAGCAGGTGTCTCAACTATGAGTGTGCAGAGCAACTATGAGTGTGCAGTGCATGGATATGCCCTGTGGTCTACATTGAAGCCAAAGGAATAAATGGGTGAGGCATTAAAAGTAGGGGGGAGTAGAGTGAGAACAGTGACCGAGTTAACAGAGGAAGGCACTCCAGAGAACTGCAGAAAATACACAGGCCGCAAGGTGGCTGGCAGCTCCCAGGAGGTAGGGTGATTCATACCATTTGAATGTGCGCCCCGAGAGAGTCTCTCCCAATTGTTAACACCATACCGGGTGCAACCTGGGCTCTGGCGATGAGTAGCACCCAAGATGTATAGCCTCTGGGCAGCGGGATGATGGCTAGCAGGAGGGCTGAATACGAGGCCCAAAGGGAGTCAATTGTTACGCTGTGGTGCAAGTGCAGTCAGTATGGCTAGATCAGTGGATGAGGCATCGCACGAGGAAATGTGCGGATATTACAAGTGTGAACCATATTCAGAGGTAGCTCATTCAGGTGAGTAGGACGATTCCAGGGTTGGGCTAGTCGCCAGGGCACACTGCGGGGGAGGAAGATGCTAGGGAGAATGTGAGGTGAAAATACTACCTACAGGCCCAGTCAACCAGTAGTGTGAGGTAGGACACCAGAGCACTGCACAATTGCCAGATCTCGCAGAGGGTGCATGTGCGGCATGGACCGCTCTCAGCACTGGGATATTGGCATCTATGGCAAGGCATGTCAGCAAGCAGGCACAGGAGTGCAGCAGGCCTCTGCACATTTGCAACAGGGGCAGTGACGATGAGTCAGGCACACAGAGGGACCCAGCAAGTCTTTCTCGGGGATCACCATCTAGGTCCATTAAAACACATGCTCTTGGATTATGCCCGTCCTAAAAAGAGCTTCCAACTTAGTGCTGTGCTCTCTGTTCCCGGGAAGCCTCTTCTGTAACTTACTGAAGGATTACTTTTAACTGTGAAATGCATGTGAGCAGCACGCTGGTGACCAATCGTTTGTGAGAACGCTACTCTGAAATATGATTGTCACCATTCATGCTTGAAATGCAGCACTCTTGGACATGTAAAATATGTTTAGGCGACCTAAAGGGAGCCCTTCCGACACAACCAGATTACCGGAATACTTTGCCTTTAATGAAACACTGTTTATTGTCCAACCAATTAAACTGACTTATTGAAACTACTAGTTCTTCACTACTGTGACTGCACCCAAAATGCTACCTATTCCATTCTTCTTTGAGTGGCTCAGCTGTGCAAATGCGCTGCGGAAATTCACTGCCACTGCATTATACTTGCAAGCGCTCCGCGTGGCAACTATTACATGCTCACTTGAAATGCCTATCGGCTACACCTTTAACCTCATGGTATAATGAGGGCCACTAACGTTCTGGCCCTGGGCAAGGGCCCTCCTACTTGTCTGAAAGCTGGCTGCCCTCACATATATATCTATCTATATCATTGTCTCTTATACCCCCTGTTCGGGGACCAGCACTAGATTGTTCGTCCGCCACAACCTATCCCACTGGATGTAACCCTCTCCTAGGCAGAATAAGCATGGAGTAAACAAATAGAAAAAAAAGGCGGGCCACTCTTTTTTTCTATTTCTTTACTTTTGAAGCAATCACGGCACCCACGCTTTACTTTTAACCATGTTAAAATAAAGCGTGGGTGCCGCTATTGCTGCAAAAGTAAAGAAATAGAAAAAAATCTATTTCCTTACTTTTTCAACAATTGCAGCACCCGTGTTTTAGCTTAACATGGCTAAAGGTAAAGGGAGTATGCCGCCAACATGAAAAAAAGTAAATAATTAGAAAAACAAGCGCGGCCAATAAAGTGAAAGCGACCGCGCTGCAAATAAAAACAAGCTCTCGCCATTGCGCAAAGACAGCCGCTTGTTTATATTTGCATTGCGCTTTCACTTTAGCGTGAAGGAAAAATAAACACGCGGCCACCCTTGCCAAAGGCGACTGAAAAAACATAGTGCCTAATGACTAATGAAGGAGACTGTGTAACGCCGCAAGTAAACAATCCAGTCCAGATGGGAGGTCCTAAAAGGAAACAGGGCGGTAATAAAGAAGCCTCATTTTCAATCAGAAGTCAGCGTTTACCATAAATGATTACACCAGCCAATAAAAAAGATGGGCGGGGATTCAACTCCACTTCTAAAACCTATCCTACTACAACATGTCTCGTAGAGCGAGAAGCGCATGCGCACTGTAACGCTAGGTCTGCAAGACCTAAAATGGGCAGGATGGGCTGGGAGCTTGGGGGGGGGTGGGGGGGGGGGGTACAAAATATGGGGGGCCCAAAAGGGAGATGGGCTGACTCCAGAACTACATCCTCTCTCAACCGCCATTCTCCCCTGCTCGCTCGGGCGAACTGTATAGGCCCCAGGCAGACTGGAAGGCTGGCCGTTATAGACACTGCACTGCTGCTGCATGACTGAAACTCTGGCTGTGCGGGAATGTGGTCACCATAGTGTAACAGGAACTTGGATCGGGGGGGGGGGGGACGAGGCGGCTGGGGTTGGGACTGGTGCACGCTTCCTACTAGTGTTCGAGTGGGAGGGGGAGGCTTCCTCACTCCCGGGTGGGTTCGAAGCGAAAGGCGCTCTGCTAATTGGGGATGCTGGGAAGTTCAAAACCTGCAGAGCAGGGTTGCAGGGTGGGGGGGGGGCGGTTGGGGAGGGGGAGAGTTTGCCTGTTGTGGGACAGTTGAGGGAGATGGGACGGTCGGGGTGGGGGAGGTGGAGGAGTTGGCGGGGAGAGGATGGCGGGATGGGGGGGAGTGGGTGGAAGGGGGTGGGGGGTGGTAGGGATCAGTTACGAGGTTTTGGCAATGTCACATCAGGTATGTCATTATTTCGTCGACAGTTACGCTGCAGGACCTCAGGTCAGAAATATTGTTCCACACACTTGCAGGAGGTCTGGAGTGAGACTCCGCTAGGAAATACGCATTTCGATGAAGTGGGATAAGAGTCTAAAGGTACTAAGCTGGAACGTCAATGGGCTGGGGGACAAGCTCAAACACACCATTTTTCTACAATTTGGTAAACGACACCTCCCTGATGTAGTACTCCTGTAGGAGACACACCTATTAGGAAATACATGTCACGCACTAAACCGTTGGGGTTACTACATGGCGGCACATTCAGGCTTCACCTCAGGATCACGAGAGGTAGGCATACTGCTTCGGCGCCACTTTCCCTTAGGTATTGAACAATCAGACTCTGATCCCCTGGGACGCTTTGCTACGGTGACAGGTTCCTGGGAGGGTTACAAGATCAACCTTGTCTCGGTCTACATTCCCTCCCCGAGGGGCGCCTCCTGATAGGGGGAGACTTTAACGCTGTTGTATCAGGGACCCTAGATAGATTTCCACCCAGAGACATCCCACCCGGTCATAGATGGCTCACTGACTTCTTAGACGCTTTCGGTCTTTTGGACTTGTGGCGAACCCGCCACCCATGAGACACACAGTACACCTTCTTCTCGGGCCCACATCGATCGTTTTCCCGCCTCGATTACATACTAGCGCCACAATATCACGCCACAACAGTTCAGGAGGTTAAACATTTGGCGAGAGGAATCTCAGACCATTCGCCGCTGTATGCCCGCCTCACATTGTGCGACAAACAAGAGAGCTGTACTGCGCCGATTAACGCGTGGTATCTGCGCTGTTAACCCATCAGACGAAAACTCCTCCTTTCCATAGACCGATACTTCGCAGAAAATTATGGTACGATGGCCTCGTCCACGGTGCTCTGGGAGGCCTATAAAACGGTGCTTAGAGGAGAGGCCCTCTCGGCGATCTCTGGTCGCCGAAAGGAACGTGAAGAACAAATCGTCAGCATGGAGAGGGACCTGCTGGAGCGAGAAGCAGAGGCTAACGCAGAGGGTGAGCCTGAAGCAGTTCATCTCATGGAACTCAAGGCAGCGGAATACAAAGCCCTAGTTACTGATGCTGCCAAGACCATAGCCAGGGACAAAGAGGGTAGACTGTACGATCAAGGGGGCAAGCCGGGCAAGCTCATAGCTTGGCTCGACAAAAAGCAACAGGCACACCGTATGGTTGCAGAGCTCAAAACGGAGTCTGGTGCCGTAATCACTGAACCCCGTGACATAGTCCGGGAATTTGCGTCACATTATCAGAAGGTATATAGTAAAGGCTAACAGACCAGAGGATGATTCGGTCTCCTTGCTGACCGACATTCGAATGCCCTCTCTCTAAGATTCGGAAAAAGAGGACTTGGAGGCACCAATCACCGTTGAGGAACTGGCCCGAGCGATCGGGGACCTCCGGTCTGGAAAAGCGTTGGGGCCCAACGGCTTACCAATAGACCTATATAAGCTTGCGCCTTCTGGCATTGGTCCCTACTTAAAAAGAATGTTTGAGGAGAGCAAGGAATGAGGTATTCTGCCGCGAGATCAGCGTATAGCCACAATAGTGGCCATCCACAAAGTAGGGAAACCTAGAGACTCCTGTGCCTCCTACAGGCCCATATCCCTCCTCAATGCAGAGCCCAAAATATTGGCCAAAGTCCTCGCCAACAGACTAAAACCTGTCCTCCCCGCTTTAGTGCACCCAGACCAGTCTGGCTTTATGCCACAACGGAACACGGCGCTTAACCTCCGTAGGCTGCATGGAGTACTGGGTCGATGCCATACTCTCCAGGAGGACGCGGTGGTGCTATCCCTTGACGCTATGATGGCGTTTGACACGCTCGAGTGGCCATATATGATGGCTGTCCTCCACAAACTGGGATTCGGCCTGAGCTTTATAGGATGAGTGCGCCTTTTATACGCGGCACCCTTGGCCCAGGTCTCTGTCAACAATAAAATCTCTGAAATATTTGGACTCGGACGAGGAACGCGACAGGGACTCCCCCTCTCGCCCTTCCTCTTTGCCCTCTCACTCGAGCCCCTGGCCGCGTGGGTCAGACAAGACCTATCCCTGAAAGGAATACGTTGGGCCGACGGATGGGAGGACAGGATCTCGCTCTACGCGGATGATGTCCTGCTCTATCTCACCAAACCTCGTAAGTACTTATAGTGGTTATGGATATTATCAACAACTTCGGAAAAAACTCAGGCTACAGCATCAACTGGGGCAAATCCGTCCTTTATGTCCTACAGGGCGAGGCTCCTTTGCTCCCGCGGAATTGCCCCATTGCGGTGGCCACCGAGGGGTTCCGCTATTTGGGGGTATTCATCTCCAAAGAACCGAATGTAAGATACGAGAAGAACCTTCTCCCACCTCTGCAGCGATTCAAGAGGGACGCTGCCTTCTGGCAACGACTCCCGCTGTCCCTCCTCGGATGGGCAGCACTCTTCAAAATGATGACACTGCCTAGGTTCCTGTACGCCTTAAAAAATTACCCGGACCTGATCCCACATGCCTACTTCGCTTCTATTGAGGCCACCCAGAGGGAACGGCTGTGGTCTGGAATGCCCCGCATCTCCATGACCGGGGGATGGTTTGATGGCGGTATTGCACTCCCTGACATCCGCAAATATTACTGGGCCGCGCACCTCTCCGCCATCAACCAGTGCACTTACAGTGATGGTAACGACCCGGCATACGGAATGGACCGCTGGCTTTTACCGGGCGGAAACTTCGAAGCGGCGCTCTACTCCAAACCGTGACGATACTCGCTGACGGGGCCCACGCAACACTCGGTGCAGTTGTGGCATGTTGTTCAAAGTAAACTGGGTTGGGCTGACACCCTCATGATGGCCACCCCCTGTGGGTTTCGAAGAGACTCTGAAGGCTTGGCCGCACCAAGGGGTTCCGTAACTGGGACCTCATAGGCATATCTCACGTCCGGGACCTATGGGGCCCGAAGGGGATAACATCTTTTGCCTCACTCCAACACACCTACGAACTAGCTCACTCAGAATATTTTAGATACACGCAGGTCAGACACTCCCTCCAGGCCAACATTCCAGCGGGAACGCAGCCACCTTTCTCCTCACTGCTGGGGGATAGTCTCCTCAATGGCCACCTCCCCGAACATGCCATATCACTCACGAACAAAAAAATAATTAATCATTCCCCTGACCTATTGCTCCCCCTCAAGGGTAAATGGGAAGCTGACGGCCTAGAAATTGATGAGGAATGGCAATCTGCACTAGCCTCCCCTAAGGAGGTGGCTATTTCGACTAGACTCCGGCTCATTCAACTAAAAATCCTACATCGTGTCTACCTTTCAGGGACTAGACTGCAGCGAATGGGCCGAAGTCCAGATGGGCTTTGTAGACGGGGATGCGGAGAGGTAGGGACCTTCTTCCACATACTCTGGGAGTGCCCGCGGCTGAAGCACTACTGGACCCGAGTGACCAGATGTATGCAGGAAGTATGGGGGGTGAAGATCAGACTTGAAGCTAAAAGGTGCCTGTTAAACATCTGGGAACCTACGGACCTAGTACATGGTGGGAAGCTGTGGGCCACTCTAGGATTTACGATCGCCAAAAGGAACATTGCTAGGCTGTGGGGGGCGGTTCGACCTCCTAAGGTCGGCCAATGGAAAACTGACATGGACTGGTGCATGCTCCAAGAAAAGACGGTATACGAGGCACGGGGATGCCCTCAGAAATGGACACAAATATGGACCACCTGGAACGAATAAAGAGGGAACATTTGTGAACCCCCCAGAACGCTGTAATTGACGAACCGCTTGTACTGTGAACGTTACTTGGTGTACTTTTGTATGCCTCCATACTGTGAAAACTATGTATGTCCTGAAACTCCCTGCGCTTGAATGTAGACGATTACTGCCTTGATTGTGATAATTGCCACCTGTTTCCCTGTTGCTAATAAAAAGATTTTTTTTAAAAAGGGCAGGATGGACTGCCCCTCTAATTACCAAATTCTTTCCATACTGGGTCCCTCTTTGCAGAGTTTTGGCAAAGTTCTGTGGGATGGGTCAAACGGGGTGGAATTAAACCAGTGACTCGAATGAGTTTTCATCTAGGAACGTAAACAATGTATAATGTAGTAGCATTCTCCTCGTGGCTACACAGGACATTGTGGATGGCGCGGTGCACAGCTTTGGATAAAATGCCTATTTGTGGATTAAGATGGTCTCATGGTGTGCATCAAGATGGCTTGAACACATTTTGGAAGCTAGCAGAATTTTTCCATCTAAAAATTGAAAACATCATAGCTGCCCTGCCCCAAGTCGTACAGGTTGCACAGATAGGCAATCAGATAGCAGGAGAAGGCCCCCACCTGGATACCTTCGGTCCAATCCCTATAGCTGAGGTCGCAAAGGAGCTAAGATCCATGAAGAGTGGTTCACCAGAGGATCCAGCTCCAATGAGACTTTTGAAACAGGCAACATCTGTGGTTGCAGCTCCTATAGCGAACCTGATTAATGCATCACTTACCCAGGGTGTGGTGCCGCCGAGCTGAAAAAGAGCGGCTGTAAAGGCTCTTCTGAAGAAACCCAATCTGGATTCGTCAGATTTGGCTAACTTCAGGCCCATCTCTCTGCTGCCGGGTCTTGGTAAGATTGCTGAAAGACTGGCTAATCGACAACTATCCGTCTTTCTGGAATCCAATGGCTTGCTGAGAGACTCTCAAACCGGCTTTCGGCCAGGACATGGCACAGACACCGCCCTCTTGGCAGTTGTTGAGGAGGCAAGGAGCATTTTGGATTCAGGAGGGTCAGTGGCAGTGATCCTTCTGGACCTCAGTGCTGCCTTTGACACTGTAAACCATCAAGTGTTGATCCAACGTCTGTCCAATGTGGGGGTCACAGGAGTGGCGTTGCAATGGCTTAGGTCGTTTCTGCATGGCCGTACCTATCAGGTCTGGGAAGGCAGCGAGAAGTCTCCATCTATCCCCCTCCAGTGTGGTGTGCCACAGGGCTCCTCGTTGAGCCCTACGTTGTTTAACGTCTATATGGCCCCCCTGGAGGATGTGGTGGCCCCTTTTGGGATAAAAATCGTCAGCTATGCTGACGATACCCAGCTGGTGGTCGCATTGTCTCAACTGGAGAAGAACCCAGATGCGCTGCGCCTATGCCTGACCAATGTACACACCTGGATGTGTGAATCGTCGCTTAAACTAAACGGTTCCAAGACGGAGATAATGCTGTTAGGGCACAAGACTCCCTCTCTCCCCTTGACCGTTTGGCCCAGCTGTCTGGGGGAGCTCCCCAGCCCCAAGCAGGAGATCAAGAGCTTGGGAGTCTGGTTGGAGCAGGATCTCTCCTTTAAAACTCAGGCCAAGAAAACGGCGGGGGTTTGCTTTGGGCTTCTTCGTTCAGCTCGTAAAGTCCTGCCCCTCCTCCCCTTGCCATCGAGGAGGTTACTCATCCAGGGGTTAATTATCTCCAGGCTTGATTACTGCAACGCTATATTCCTTGGTGCTCCGGAAGCCACGCTCAGTAAGCTGCAGCAGGTGCAAAATGCTGCGGCTAGGCAGCTGACTAACACATCAAGGAGACAATCAGCTAAGTCCGCCTTGGAAGCATTGCATTGGCTCCCGGTGAGAGAGAGGGTCAAGTTTAAGGCTCTCTGTACGGCCCACAAGATTCTTCAAGGGAAAGGACCCCCTTCTTTGAGGAAGCTAGTGGTGCCTTACAAACCCAACAGAGCTCTTCGCTCTGATCAAAAACTTTTGCTACAGGTCCCCAGAGTCCACAAAGCTCGCACTGGAGGCAGAAGATTCTCGGTGCATACAGCCATCCTTTGGAATTCGCTCCCTATGCAACTGCGTCGTGAGACTTGCATCCTTCATTTTCGGAAGTCTCTGAAAACACACCTTTTTCCATCTTAACACGCTGGATAGCTTTGCATCGGTCTGACGGACTCCTTGATAAGCGCTGGGATGCCCAAGGGTAGCCATGCGCTATATAAGACTCAAACAAATAAATAAATCTACATTGGGACATGGAAACATATAAAGTGCCCTGGTGGCTGACTGCTATCAAGCATACTGGATCAACTTGATTACAATGCCTGCATATGCATGTAACATGTTCTTTTCGTATAATGTTCTACTCTATATATGCAATTGTATTGACAAACTGCAAATCGAGAAATATTGAAAAAGCCTATCTATGATATCGACGGTGTGAGACAGGGCTGCATTCATGCCACCCTGTGTTTCCACACCCATGTCAGTAATTTGCAACGACGGTGGACAAAGGCCAATTTCAGATTTATTCTTTGCAGATGGTATCCTTCTCCTTGCTGTTACACTAATCGGTATACAGCGAGGGTAGGTGCAGCTAAAATCCTATGACCATTAAAATATCCTGTCTAACAATAAGAAAAGACCAACATTTTATCATTTAGTCTTGGCAGCACTGAGCACACTTGCATCTTGTAAACAGCCAGGTTCAATAAAGCTGAGAGTTACAACTATCTACGCAGGCAAATTAAGAACAAGCTGACCTAAGGTCCACCGATTGCACTGGTTCTAGTACGTTTCGTCTTTATGAGATGCCAACTTGTGAGTTCCACTCTGAAATCCCCTACTTTCGTTTTTTCTAGAACTTTTACTATGCCCTCTTGCACACCATTTTTCTCTGCCGACATGTCCCTGTTCTCTGAACACTACTATTCCCTCAGGGAAGAATGGCCACAACTCGGAAATTAAGCTAGTTTCTAATGCAGCAGCTCACTTCCATTGCAGTCTCAGCTCCTGTTTTTTCTTTTAACTTCAAGGGGCTGGTCACCCTCCACACCCGTGCTACACTAATTCATGTATGGTGAGCACTGTTGTTTCAGGGCTGGGTAGGGTGAATGCGTGGGAAATTTGAAGGGACGAATCCGGCATAACAACTGCAGCATTGATAAGCCAGCATACCCATAGCAGGCGTGTTGTACTTTAATAAACAGAACAGTATTTAAATCTTGACCTATAGTAAAGTATATGCTCCCAACGTTCTAGTACTGTTTGGACAGTAGCAGTATGACACGTCTGACATAGTTGTCGGTCGGTAATGACAGCATGCTCTCCTGCTGAGACAATCAATACTTTTTTAAGCAAAAAGATTGGAGTGCTCACTTAAGTCATTATGGGGTTGTGCACTTCAGGTAGTTTTAACTTAGCAGCACCAGGTAGCTTGGCTTCTTTCTGGTACATTTTTGGCTCCTACATAAAACAAGCATTTAACGAGTTTGAGATATTGACATTGCAAATAACAATGCCTTTTATTTTTGTTTTTAAAACAAATAAAAGGCATTGTCATTTACAATGTCAATAGCTTAAACTTGCGTAAATCCGAGACCTATTGCATTGCAAAGGCTTGTTAAATACAGTTCTTTATTGGCATTTCATATCGGTTATGGTCAGGTCAATCATAATGTATTATTAAAATACAAATATATTGATAGCAAATAGTTCGTATTCGCCGATATATTGAGGCTATGACAACATTTTAGTTTAATATAGGAAAATATAAGCTCTGGTAGGTCATTTATCAATATCACTATTTGTTAGATAATTCCACATTTACAATATTAGAAGACAGGGCTTTAAGTGGGATGAAAAAACTGTGGGGTCTCTCAAACGGGCGTGGCCAATGTAATTAAGGGTGTAAAATAAAAATCTGTGCTAAGCAGTGTGCCGCCCGACTTGTATTCTGCTGTTTCTGTTATTGCGTCAAGATATGATACAAGTAACATCATACCTACAACAAGTCAGGACTATTGGCTTTGTCAATGGTTGTTAGATGCATACGATAAATAACCAGCAACTATGGCTTGTATATAAGAAAAAGCTTCCACTTAAAGCCCTGGTGACGCCACGACAATAGTGCTGCTCCTGAGTTTCTAAAAGAGAAGGGAAACCCAGAGAAACAAGCAATGCCCGCTTACCACACTGCCCATTGGTACATGTTCCCCTTTCTTATACTTCAAACTTGCTGGGGATTATGGTGGGGAGATCAGACGTGATGACCATTCAGTCCGTGGCCTCTCTGCTGAGGTGGCAGCAAGTGTGTCCACCTCAGCAGTGAGTCTTGATGGACCCTCTGCGGCTCCCTGTTCAGCACCCTTCTCTGCTATGCCTCCACTTTTCACACGCCCCGGGGGCCTCTGGCACTAATGAACGGGCCCAGCAGGGAGGGTGGGTATGTGTGTGTCACATACCCTGACTCAGCCACCTATTCCTCTGTTCCTTCCCCCACTGCATAAGAGACTGTCTTACAAGCAGGGCCAACAGAATTGTGCGAGTCTGGGTCATGGGCATTTTCTGCATAATAATGAGTTTGCCGCACAATCATCACAGATGCACGAATTGCAGAGTTAAACTGACAGGTGTCTGTTTCTTTCAAGAGGATCATAATTTACAAACAGCACTGGCACCATAGGGGTACATATCGGACAGGACAGAATTACTGAGGACAACACACACAGGCAATAACACCTCCACAATAAGTACAGCAATATGCTGCATTCTGTGCCCTATATTGCCACATTATGTAGTCCATGCCGCACAATTTGGACATGTACCGTTCATTCATGCCATTGGCCCCGGCTAGAGGGTAACCCACTAACCCTCATTAAAGCCCCCTCCAACAAGCCCATATATTTATTTGGTAAATAGCTAATATTCACCCAGGCAGGTTAAAGCATTGATGGAAAGATTGGGTTGGACGATGAACTCCCAGCGCATCTGGGCGAAGGGTCACTGACTCCCAACGACCTCTGCACCGGAAGAAAAGGGAGTCTGAGGACCCAAACTAAGGCATCACTAGCCGAATGTCGAAAAGTTTCCACGATTAGGGAGTCGAGACGGTTTCCTCTGTCAAGTCCACGCTGGTGACGTGAACGAACAAGGGTGGGGGTGTCCCACTCCAGAAACAGTTTATTAATCCCTCTAATGGAGGGCCATGAAGCCAACACCAAAATCCTGTGAAGTAAAGCAGAAATACAGGAAGAAATACGGGTGCATTGAAGGCGGCGTGCCTGGGAAATTCGGGCTCGAATCCCGGCTCGCACATTGAAACCAACAGTGTGATCCTGGTCAACCACTTTGTAGGAGAGTAGGGTCTGCAATCCTATGATCACCCAGATTTTTTTGCTTTTGTTTCACTGGTTTACGACTTTCTCTGGCTGTGGGCCTGCCAATCAGACCCACAGCCTGGCTGTTCTCTTTCTAAATTACCTCATGTACCCTAGGTGCATCTACCAATTGGTACTGGGCCACCTTATCAGACCCTGTAACTCAGGGCATAGGTGTACCCAGGGCTGCCAGGGGCTGCAGCACGTATTGTGCCACCCCTGGCTGGCCTCCTAAATTTGACACAACTGGCTGCATGACAGCTGGGGCAAAGTCGTGTAATCACCCTTTGCTGTAGGTGTAGTATACCTATACCTAACCCTAAAATGGACACACAGATTCCTATCAGTCACTCCTATGGCAGGCCTTGACAATCCTGAAGGCAGAGTGCTTGGAATCGTGTGAGATGGTGCTCTGGCATGAGCTGAGCCTGTCTGCAGCTTGCGGAATCAAGTCCTAATAGCTGTTCCATGATATCGCATACCATATACTCTTAAGTGCATTATAATCCTCGCGGTTAAATGCTATCTTTGGTATTGCTTTATCAAAACATGTCGAGTAAGGTGTCATACGAATTGGAATACTAACCCCTCGCCAATTCTGGCGACGGGGTTAGCATTCCACCCTTCTAGAGGGACACGACATGTATGTAACTGTGAACCCCGGTTAAAGTTAACTGAAGCCTCAGCTCCACAAAATGGATGCTGCCACCACAGACACGAGTCTGACCCCCTGCAGCTGGGAGTCCTTCCAGCGAGGGGAGCCTGGACAAAGGGTTTCCTGTCAGGGGCGGTGCTAGCACCGTCCCAGACATGGTTTTGTGTATCCTGGGTAGGCAGGGCTTTACAGGAAGGTGACTGCTGAGTGGCACCCCGGTGCTCACTACGCATAGGCCGGTCTGAACCAGTTCCAGGGGCACACCAGCCCCTGGCCTGGGGAAGTCCGGCATGGCTGAGGGGTGTAACCACCCCCCACCTAGTCCCACCCATAGGCAGGACCTAGTCACCGGGTCAGCCCCCTTTTTTAGTATAAAGATGGGAGCGGGCCCCCTGTTAAAATTAGATCATCTTTGGAATCAAGATACCACTTTCTTCGAAAGGACTTCACGATTTCTTCTTCAAGATTCTCCCTTGTGGCTAAGGAGTAGTCACCCTGCATCCGCAGGCACCATCCTAAAGAACACTGCGGTCTGCTGCAAGTCCTTCATCACGAATCCGACGACCCAGCTCGACGAGACCCGGCTTCCCTGGCACCTCTGACCTCTACTCACCTCTACAGCCCAGCTGAGAACCGTGAGTGCGACGAGACCTCAAGGGACCGACGATCGCCAAGACTGCACGACATCTTTACTGCAAGCCCACCGTGTCCTCCACTGGTGAGTGCTTTGGGGTCCGAGAAGCCCCGACCCTGCGCAGCTCCAGCACCCAAGATCAGCCCCCCTGCATCTCCACGATCTGCGTGGGGCCCTTCTGCTGTTTGCTGTGCACCGCGTTGTTTGGCTACTAGCCGGCTGGCTTGTGGCCCTCTGAACGACGCCCAACGACTTCACGACTGCTGGTCTGGTTGCTCCAGGCTGGCCTTTGCTTCCTTCTTCAAGAGAGGCACCCCGGACCCTCCTGGTCCACTCCAGACGCCATTTTAGGTCCACCGCGTGGGCTTGAATTTGCCAAGGCTTTGTTGCCCAATCCTGGGTCCAGCGACGCCGACAGCTTCTATCTTCGTGGGACAGCTCGATCCTCCATCCTGGTCGCCGACAACGCCTCCTGGTCCGTGAGATCTTCGAGTCAAGCGTCACCCACTCACCTAGTCGAGGTGGCTACCATCCGGTGCCCTCCTGGTGCCCACTGACTACTGGCTAGTAGTCTCGAACTTGGTCCCCTCTGCTTTCAGGTGTCATCTATCTTCAAGATCCAGGCTTGGATCCGACTGAACTTTCTTCACTGGTCACCGGCCAGCATCTTTTCTTCCGGCTCCTGGTCCGTCTACGAGGATTCCCGACGTCTTTTCAGACCTATGCAGCTGCAGCCCCTGGGCTAGGTAACTTCGGCATTTCGGTGCCCCAGCATAGCCTCACTATCCAAGGGTCAGAATCTACTTTCGTTTTCTCCCTACCAGGTCGGGTTCGCCCGAGAACACTAACTTTCTAATTCCTAGCTACCATAGACTTTTGTCCCGCATCTCGCGTGAGAGTGCACACACTGCACCCGAGTCCCCTAGGCCTCCTAGACATAATCTAACGATTCCCTAGTCAAGTCCTAGCGATTCCAAAAGCTATTAGTACTGTACTTACCTGCTAGGAATTTCGCATTCCACTTTCAGAGTATATGGTTTTCCGTGCCCCTCGGGCATTTGTATATACTGTGCTAACTTAAGTATTTTTGTAAGAGTTTTGGTTTGTGCTTAGTACCCTGTCCTCATAAAGAGTACAGGGCTGTTGTGATCTTTAAATAAATAACTGTTTATTTTCATAACACTTGTGTGGTGTCCTTTCACTTGGTATTCAAGGGGTATATGTGTGGTAAACAGCTGGCTTAACGCGCCCTCTCGAGTCTTTAGCCTTAGACTGCTCGTATCCACGCTACTAGGATAGCTGGTCTATAAGGTTGACTTACAACCAATCATCAATAAGGGTTGCTGGACTGATACATAGTGTTCACTAGAATAGTGAGCACTGCATATCAGGCCACCTTCTCACATTGGTGAGCAGCGGTTGGGATTTGAGCTTGCTGTTGTTTTACCACACGTATCCTAAGAATATCTTGTTGAAAGATCACATAAGTACTGTTAGGTACACATAACTAAAGCTTAGAATACTCTGAGTTCTACTGAACCAGCTGTTGTAGCTCCTCAAGGCTTAGCACACCTTGGCTGCAACTCTTAGCAAGGGATCAGTAGGTAAACACATAGTGTAGGTAGGTGCATCACTTACACCACACTAGAAACAGTATGTCGGACAAAGGAGGAAACACTGAGGTTCCCCTTGTGTCAGTTGACCCTCCACAGGTCATCCCTTCAAGATATACTGCGCTTAGCTTCCATGAGTTACGACAAGTGTGTACCTCTAGGAAGATTAAGCAGGGGTCTAACCCCACAACTGCCTTTCTGATTGGTCTCTTAGAGACTCATGATGCAAGGAGGGCTGGTAACCCAGACCCTTCTAATTCAGATGGCAACATGCCCTCCTTACAGGGTCCCTTTGATGCCCAGGACCATCCTCTTCAGGAAGCAGATGATGCTGATGATGAGGATGATGATTTGGTATCAGGGGATGAGGCAGAAAAGGAACAGGTAGAAGTCAGCAGACTAACCAGGTCCAACTTAAGCAGACATGAGATGGGCACTAGGGGACCCTTGGGGCCACTCTCAGGTCAGCTTAACATTGGGAATGGACGAGATAGATCTCTATCAAGAGGCTCTATCAGATCCCTTCATACCAATGGCTCTCAACGTTCCTCTCAAAGGGGAATGACATCTCCCCAGAGGAGAATGTATGAAGCTAAGGAAAAGGCAGCCAATCTGAGGATTGAAAGGGAAGAACTTGCCCTGGCCAAAGAGAGGCTTGCCTTTGCTAGAGAGCAACAATTGAGTGGGACAGTCCCCACTGGTGGCAGCATTGTACCTAGCAATAGGGAAAGGAGTTTTGATACAAAACACCTTGGTAAGATAGTGCCCCCCTTTAAACAAGGGGATGACATCCACAAATGGATTACTGCTTTGGAGAGGGCCTGCACTGTGCAAGGTGTTCCCCCAAGTCAGTGGGCAGCTATCTTGTGGCTCTCCTTTGAGGGTAAAGGAAGAGACAAGCTCCTCACCACAAGGGTGGAGGATGCTAATGATTACCAAGTCTTGAAAAATGCACTGGTTGATGGGTTTGGCCTAACCACTGAGCAGTACAGGGTGCTGTTCAGGGATACCCAGAAAACTCAGTCTCAAGATTGGGCTGACTTTGTAGATTGTGCCACTAAGGCTTTTGAGGGCTGGTTGCTGGGCAGTAAGGTTACTGATTATAAAGGATTGTACAATTTGATGATGAGAGAGCAAATTTTAAACAATTGTCAGAACCAGTTGTTGCATCAGCATCTTGTTGACTCAGATCTGACCTCTCCCCAAGAATTGGGAAAGAAGGCAGACAGATGGGTTAGAACAAGAGTTAAACAGAACCAGGGCCAGAATCAAGGTGGTCAGAAGAAAGCAGACCAGAAGGGTAAGGATTCGAAAGGGGAACAAAATGACCAGAAGTCTTCGACAGGTCCCCAACAACCCAAAGAGGGTGGGGGTCAGGCTCCCCAAAAGAAGAAAGAAGGCCAATCTAAAAGGTGGTGCCAATACTGCAAAAGTAAAACTCACTGGTTTAGTGAGTGCACCAAGAAAGGAGGAGGGCAGACTCCTGCCACTGCAGCCCCTAAGGCACCTGTGCCCCCTAGTACAGCCAGCAGTGGTAGTGCACCTCCCAAGGGTTTAGTAGGGTTAACCCTGGGTTCTGAGGGGAGTGACAACTTAGTTGGCACCCTCACTCAGGCTGTCCTTGTCAGTACAGGGGATATGGATATGTCCCCTGACATAAGTCCCAATACTTTGGGCAAATACAGACAGACACCTTTTATTAATGGAAAAATGGCTCAGGCCTATAGGGACACTTGTGCCAGTGTCACAATGGTGACACCTAGCTTTGTGGACCCTGGACAGATCATGCCAGGTACAGAATTCCTGGTGACCAATGCAAGCAATGTCACTACCAATCATAGTATGGCAATTGTAGCTTTCTCCTGGGGAGGGGTAACTGGCCAAAAGAAGGTTGTAGTTAGTTCAGACCTCCCAGTGGATTGTTTGTTGGGCAATGATTTGGAGTCATCACAATGGTCAGAAGTGGAGCAGAGGACTCATCTGGAAATGTTAGGTTTGCCAGCACATGTGTTTGCTGTGACTAGGTCACAGGCCAGAAGATGCCCCACTGAACAGGTGCTGGATCCTGGAACAATGGACCAGACACCTTCCAAGAAAAAGAGCAGTAGGGTTAAGGCTGTGCCTTCCCCCTTGCCCCAGGTTGTGGATCAAGTCTCAGAGGAGGCTGACCTGCAGGAATTGAGGGAAACTGAGCCTAGAGAGTTTGAACTTGATCAAGTTGAATTCTTGGGTTCAGGGGGACCCTCAAGGGAAGACCTGGGGAAGGACCAGTTAGGCTGCCCTTCTCTTGAACCCCTCAGACAGCAGGCTGCTGCTGAGGCTGCTGGGAACGCCACAGGTACCCACAAGGTATACTGGGAAGATGGACTCCTGTACACTGAGTCAAGAGACCCCAAGCCTGGCATGACCAGGAGGCTGGTTGTACCCTTGTCTCAGAGAGGTTTCCTACTTACCTTGGCCCATGAGATTCCCTTAGCAGGACACTTAGGCCAGACAAAGACTTGGGACAGGCTTGTCTCACACTTTCACTGGCCTCACATGAATGAGGATACCAAGGAGTTTTGTCGCTCCTGTGTCACTTGCCAAGCCAGTGGTAAGTCAGGTGGCACAACAAAGGCCCCCCTTATACCAATGCCTGTGGTGGGGGTGCCCTTTGAAAGAGTGGGGATTGACATTGTTGGTCCAATGGAACCCCAGACAGCATCAGGGCACAAGTTTATACTGGTGGTAGTGGATCATGCCACCAGGTATCCTGAAGCTATTCCACTTAGGACCACCACAGCCCCTGTGGTGGCAAGGGCCCTAGTTGGAGTGTTCTCCAGAGTGGGCTTCCCTAAGGAGGTTGTCTCTGACAGAGGTGCAAACTTCATGTCAAGCTATTTAACTGCTATGTGGAAGGAGTGTGGTGTCAATTACAAATTCACTACACCCTATCACCCACAATGCAATGGGCTTGTTGAAAGGTTCAACAGGACCCTAAAAGGGATGATTCATGGACTACCTGAAACACTCAGGCGTAGATGGGATGTCCTGATGCCCTGCCTTCTGTTTGCTTACAGAGAGGTCCCACAAAAGGGGGTTGGCTACAGCCCTTTTGAACTTTTGTATGGGCATCCTGTGAGAGGCCCCTTGTGTTTGGTGAAGGAAGGATGGGAGAGACCTCTCAAAAAGCCTGCAACCAACATAATGGACTATGTACTTGGTCTCCGCTCCAGGATGGCTGAGTATATGGAGAAGGCATCAGAAAACCTTAAGGCCAGTCAAGAACTTCAAAAAGCTTGGCATGACCAAAAGGCTGTCCTGACTGTTTATCAGCCTGGACAGAAGGTGTGGGTGCTGGAGCCAGTGGCCCCAGCAGCACTCAAAGACAAATGGTCTGGGCCCCACACAATCCTTGAGCAAAAGGGAGAGGTCACCTACCTGGTGGACCTTGGAACTCCCAGGAGTCCCCATAGGGTACTCCATGTCAACAGGCTCAAAGCATATGTCGACAGGAAGGACATGAGCTTGCTCATGGCCATAGATGAGGGACAGGAGGAAGAGAGTGACCCTCTCCCAGACCTGCTCACTCAGAATCCTGATGATGGGTCAGTAGATGGTGTTGTCTTTTGTGGCAGCCTCTCTGAACATCAGCAGAAAGACTGTAAACAGGTTCTTCAGTCTTTCAGACGTATGTTCTCTCTGACACCCAGTCAGACCAATTGGTGCACCCATGAGGTTGACACTGGTGACAGCCTGCCAGTCAAGAGTAAAATCTACAGGCAGCCTGATCATGTTAGAGACTGCATAAAAACTGAAGTGCAGAAAATGTTGGAATTGGGAGTCATTGAACCCTCAGATAGCCCTTGGGCTAGTCCAGTAGTTCTAGTGCCAAAGCCTCACACCCAAGATGGTAAGAGAGAGATGAGGTTTTGCGTAGACTACAGGGGTCTCAATGCAGTCACTAAGACTGATGCCCATCCAATACCAAGGGCAGATGAACTTATAGATAGATTGGCTTCTGCCAACTACTTAAGTACATTTGACTTAACAGCTGGGTATTGGCAAATCAGGTTAGCTGAGGATGCCAAGCCCAAAACAGCATTTTCAACCCCTGGTGGGCATTATCAATTTGTGGTAATGCCCTTTGGTCTGAAAAATGCACCTGCCACCTTCCAAAGGTTGGTGAATCAAGTCCTTACTGGGCTGGATGACTTCTGTGCAGCATATCTAGATGATATTGCTGTCTTTAGCTCCACCTGGGAGGATCACCTGGTCCACCTGAGGAAAGTGTTAGAGGCTCTGCAAGCAGCAGGCCTCACTATCAAGGCCACCAAGTGCCAGATAGGGCAGACACAGGTTGTATACCTGGGCCACCTTGTAGGTGGAGGCCAGGTTCAGCCACTGGAGAGCAAAATACAGTCAATCAGGGACTGGGCTCCTCCAACCACCCAGACTCAGGTTCGAGCTTTCTTGGGCCTGACTGGATACTACAGAAAATTTGTCAGGAACTATGGTTCCATTGTGACACCATTAAATGAACTGACAAGTAAAAAAATGCCAAAAAAGGTTCAGTGGACAGCAGGCTGTCAAAAAGCATTCGATGACCTAAAGCAGGCCATGTGCACAGCACCTATCCTTAAGAGTCCAGACTACTCCAAACCATTCATTGTCCAAACAGATGCTTCTGAGTTGGGTGTGGGAGCTGTTCTTTCTCAACTGAATTTTGATGGTCAGGATCAGCCCATTGCTTTTATAAGCAGAAGGCTGACCCCCAGAGAGAAGAATTGGTCAGCTATTGAGAGGGAGGCCTTTGCTGTGGTTTGGGCCCTGAAGAAGCTGAGGCCATACTTGTTTGGCACTCACTTCAAGATTCAGACCGACCATAAGCCCCTCTTGTGGCTAAATCAGATGAAGGGTGAAAACCCCAAACTGCTTAGGTGGTCCATTTCCCTACAGGGGATGGACTTTACAGTGGAACATAGACCTGGTACTGATCATGGCAATGCCGATGGGCTCTCCAGATATTTCCACTTAGAACAAGAAGACTCACCTGGTCAAGGTTAGCTTATTGTCCCAAAGTTTGGGGGGGGGTCATGTAGGAGAGTAGGGTCTGCAATCCTATGATCACCCAGATTTTTTTGCTTTTGTTTCACTGGTTTACGACTTTCTCTGGCTGTGGGCCTGCCAATCAGACCCACAGCCTGGCTGTTCTCTTTCTAAATTACCTCATGTACCCTAGGTGCATCTACCAATTGGTACTGGGCCACCTTATCAGACCCTGTAACTCAGGGCATAGGTGTACCCAGGGCTGCCAGGGGCTGCAGCACGTATTGTGCCACCCCTGGCTGGCCTCCTAAATTTGACACAACTGGCTGCATGACAGCTGGGGCAAAGTCGTGTAATCACCCTTTGCTGTAGGTGTAGTATACCTATACCTAACCCTAAAATGGACACACAGATTCCTATCAGTCACTCCTATGGCAGGCCTTGACAATCCTGAAGGCAGAGTGCTTGGAATCGTGTGAGATGGTGCTCTGGCATGAGCTGAGCCTGTCTGCAGCTTGCGGAATCAAGTCCTAATAGCTGTTCCATGATATCGCATACCATATACTCTTAAGTGCATTATAATCCTCGCGGTTAAATGCTATCTTTGGTATTGCTTTATCAAAACATGTCGAGTAAGGTGTCATACGAATTGGAATACTAACCCCTCGCCAATTCTGGCGACGGGGTTAGCATTCCACCCTTCTAGAGGGACACGACATGTATGTAACTGTGAACCCCGGTTAAAGTTAACTGAAGCCTCAGCTCCACAAAATGGATGCTGCCACCACAGACACGAGTCTGACCCCCTGCAGCTGGGAGTCCTTCCAGCGAGGGGAGCCTGGACAAAGGGTTTCCTGTCAGGGGCGGTGCTAGCACCGTCCCAGACATGGTTTTGTGTATCCTGGGTAGGCAGGGCTTTACAGGAAGGTGACTGCTGAGTGGCACCCCGGTGCTCACTACGCATAGGCCGGTCTGAACCAGTTCCAGGGGCACACCAGCCCCTGGCCTGGGGAAGTCCGGCATGGCTGAGGGGTGTAACCACCCCCCACCTAGTCCCACCCATAGGCAGGACCTAGTCACCGGGTCAGCCCCCTTTTTTAGTATAAAGATGGGAGCGGGCCCCCTGTTAAAATTAGATCATCTTTGGAATCAAGATACCACTTTCTTCGAAAGGACTTCACGATTTCTTCTTCAAGATTCTCCCTTGTGGCTAAGGAGTAGTCACCCTGCATCCGCAGGCACCATCCTAAAGAACACTGCGGTCTGCTGCAAGTCCTTCATCACGAATCCGACGACCCAGCTCGACGAGACCCGGCTTCCCTGGCACCTCTGACCTCTACTCACCTCTACAGCCCAGCTGAGAACCGTGAGTGCGACGAGACCTCAAGGGACCGACGATCGCCAAGACTGCACGACATCTTTACTGCAAGCCCACCGTGTCCTCCACTGGTGAGTGCTTTGGGGTCCGAGAAGCCCCGACCCTGCGCAGCTCCAGCACCCAAGATCAGCCCCCCTGCATCTCCACGATCTGCGTGGGGCCCTTCTGCTGTTTGCTGTGCACCGCGTTGTTTGGCTACTAGCCGGCTGGCTTGTGGCCCTCTGAACGACGCCCAACGACTTCACGACTGCTGGTCTGGTTGCTCCAGGCTGGCCTTTGCTTCCTTCTTCAAGAGAGGCACCCCGGACCCTCCTGGTCCACTCCAGACGCCATTTTAGGTCCACCGCGTGGGCTTGAATTTGCCAAGGCTTTGTTGCCCAATCCTGGGTCCAGCGACGCCGACAGCTTCTATCTTCGTGGGACAGCTCGATCCTCCATCCTGGTCGCCGACAACGCCTCCTGGTCCGTGAGATCTTCGAGTCAAGCGTCACCCACTCACCTAGTCGAGGTGGCTACCATCCGGTGCCCTCCTGGTGCCCACTGACTACTGGCTAGTAGTCTCGAACTTGGTCCCCTCTGCTTTCAGGTGTCATCTATCTTCAAGATCCAGGCTTGGATCCGACTGAACTTTCTTCACTGGTCACCGGCCAGCATCTTTTCTTCCGGCTCCTGGTCCGTCTACGAGGATTCCCGACGTCTTTTCAGACCTATGCAGCTGCAGCCCCTGGGCTAGGTAACTTCGGCATTTCGGTGCCCCAGCATAGCCTCACTATCCAAGGGTCAGAATCTACTTTCGTTTTCTCCCTACCAGGTCGGGTTCGCCCGAGAACACTAACTTTCTAATTCCTAGCTACCATAGACTTTTGTCCCGCATCTCGCGTGAGAGTGCACACACTGCACCCGAGTCCCCTAGGCCTCCTAGACATAATCTAACGATTCCCTAGTCAAGTCCTAGCGATTCCAAAAGCTATTAGTACTGTACTTACCTGCTAGGAATTTCGCATTCCACTTTCAGAGTATATGGTTTTCCGTGCCCCTCGGGCATTTGTATATACTGTGCTAACTTAAGTATTTTTGTAAGAGTTTTGGTTTGTGCTTAGTACCCTGTCCTCATAAAGAGTACAGGGCTGTTGTGATCTTTAAATAAATAACTGTTTATTTTCATAACACTTGTGTGGTGTCCTTTCACTTGGTATTCAAGGGGTATATGTGTGGTAAACAGCTGGCTTAACGCGCCCTCTCGAGTCTTTAGCCTTAGACTGCTCGTATCCACGCTACTAGGATAGCTGGTCTATAAGGTTGACTTACAACCAATCATCAATAAGGGTTGCTGGACTGATACATAGTGTTCACTAGAATAGTGAGCACTGCATATCAGGCCACCTTCTCACACACTTCACCTCACCGAGCAGTGCATTTTTAATTGGCAATTTTGGGAACATTTAGAAGAATCTGCGTGTGCCATAAAAATGCATAATCACTAAAAGGTAACTCTCTAATTAAATCATTGCGTAAGTAAAAAACAAAACGTGCTTTGCGTCTGGCAACCGTATCAGGACCCATGCCTGTATAGCTAAATTTACGTTTAAAAATGATATTGAAAGATACTGGCTGCAAACATTTTTATATAAATGTACCAATCTTAAAAACATGTTGAACGAATAAATTAAAATATCCTGGAGTCCTACACCTTTAGAAAGGATCATTTACGTGCTTGATACAGCGCCACGCAGGCGCAGTGTCTAGAGGCAATAGCTGTTCTGCTTCTAACCTCATCCGGGACTTGGATTCAAGACATACGGGACGCACATCGATTTCTGCAGCAGGTGCGGGGATCACTAGAGGCATTTCACTCTAGGAGCTGCTTCATATAGGGCCTCGCGGCTTTTGGCGCTTGTCACGCTCCGACATTTGGAGTAAAATTATTAGAAAAAGCGTCACGCAGAGGGTTAGAAGGGGCTGAACGAGCTGTACATTCCACCCTCGCCCACAGACCTCTTCACCACGTGTATGGACCACCTGAGCCATTACTACACGCCCATCACATGTGAAACATAGCGCCTCGCAGGTCTTACCCGAGGAAGGTGAGGGATTCGCCGGTCTCCTTGTTCCACGCCGAGGGGCAGCTCATGGTCGCTGGTTCCCCGTCTCCTTCAGGGCCCCCGCTCTAGAACCCATACTCTGGAACCCACACTTCGGCTTTCCGATCTGGAGTAGGCACTGTGTGTCCAGGTGCTAGGACCCGTACTCTGGTACCAGATCCGTGTATCTGTCCTGCAGGATGCACCCAGCTGGTGGGAGGGGGCAATACCATGAGCAACAGAGGAAAATCAAGACGTGTGCGTGCGGAAAACTGCCGTGGGGCGGGACTTCCGTTTCCTGCTGGAAGCCCGCGCCCATGGATTGGCTGGCTAGGAGAGGAGCAGTGGTGACGCGGTGCTCCCATGCCCGAGGGAGAGCCCCGAGGTGGCGGCTGAACTCCGGAGTTGCACCGATGCGGTAAGTGGGGTTGGGGGGGTGGTGCGCGCGTGTGTAGCTGTGCGTGTGTATGTATATGTGTGGCTGTGTGTCTGTTAGCTGTGCGTGTGTACATGTGTGTCCCGATGCATTGTGCCTGCGTGGGTGTAGGTGTGTGTGCATGCTTGAGTGTGGCTGTGTGTGATTGAGAGAGGCTGCGAATGCGAGGCAGGGGATGTGCACAGCGCAGTGCGCGCCCTCGAGGAGGAATCTGAGACAGCAGAGGCGCGTGCCCGAACGTTGTCTCAGATTCCCCCGAAACCGCTGACAATAGGTCCTTCGCTGACGCTCGACCTAAAAAATAGGCTCGTGATTATAAGATGATGGGCAACAGTGTCAGCCATTATTTCAATGTGGCATTTGAGTACCAAGAAGTAGAGAAACTTCATTTAATACTGTCATCAACCATAAACACTTAAAGATAGGCAGTTGATATAAGTTTGCAGTAGGTGACTGTAGGAGGCTGGCTTAGTATATGGTGCATACTTATCTAAGTGAAGCACCTTGCACTAATCCAGAAAACCCTTGTGGTGATTTTAGTGGTCTTAGACAACCATAGAAAGCTCTCCAAATGGTAGCTGTGGAGAGCGGCCTTCAGGCTTAGCCCAAAAGGAGTGTAAAGCAGCTTGTTTTACCAGTACTAATCATATAATGTAGGTTAAGTGTGTCTAAATGTGAATTGTTATTACACTGGATAGAAGGCTTTAAAGTGGTTCTTTGCTACATGGACTCTCACAAATTAACTTAGTAAGGGAAGGTTTGGTGTACAATACCCACAATGATAAACCCTTGGGGCAAAAGATTTGCACAGTGATAATGGTGATAAGCCAATGATAAAGTGAATAGTCTTGTTGGTTAATTAGGAAAATGTATGTCAGCGTGGAGTAATAAATATCTTTATGATAGCATCACTGCAACAACAGAATCAGTCTCCATTCCTGGTTCTGTTTCAGATCCATCTGCATGTCAGACCTTACCAGCCCAGTGCATGCTGGATAACGGAGTCCAGTCTGCTAACAACCTTACATCCATTACATTGGAGCTTCCTACAGCGGACTCTTATGATACCAGGGGGTCTGAAGTCAGTGACTCTAATGAGAATTTTTATTAAGCTAATAAGGATCCCTTTGTAGAAGAACTCATAGATACGCTAAATAGTGCATGCATGTATGTACCATTAGCTTCAGAGAGTCTTCAAAATATAATAATAAAATAATCAAGCATCTGTGAAACGAATAGATCTGGCCTTCGCTGGTGTGACTTTTTTTTTTGCGTAAACCAATGTCGCAAAATAAAATGGAAATGAAAAATATAATGCACTGAACGTGGTGGCTAAATGCTTGTAATAATATTTTTTTAATTAAAAGCTTTCATGGGGTGGCAACTTTACTAGCAATGTTTTTAAATAACAAGACTTTCAGTTGTACCATGTATTTTTATTATTTTCATGAAAACAAGAAGATTTAATCACCAAATCAGTGTGTAACTGTAAAAAGAGTTTCATGGCAAGGTGCAATCAATGGTTAGATAGCCTTTACCGTGCTTTTTATATCCTTTAGTCAACTACTGACATTTGAAATCAATGATGTGTCCTCCCAAGGGGGCTTGTTAAGAATGAGACTAATGCATCTGCTCAGGTTGACCAGGCGCTTCCCAAAAACGTTAGAGGGGCGGGGGAGGGGTGAATGAGGTCACAGCATTAACCAGTATGACACATGTTCATGTTCCGTACTTATCAAGATAGCCACTGTATAAAAGGAAAATAGAAGGAATTAGAGGGAACTGCCAAATAAACAGGCATTTCCTCATAAACTAGACAAAGAGAAGACAATATTGTATGAGGTTGGAGAACAGACAGAATAGGAGACAGTTAGCTCACCTGCCACTGTAGCATATTTACATTTCACTTCGTCCGCACTCTCTTACACTAAGGATTAATGTGCATGCTTGTCAGATCTTTTTTCTCATAAAAATGTTGGTGGTTATTAACAAACATTTCTAGTCTTCTTCACAACCGAAAAGCGAGACCGCAATTAAGCGCCCCTTTTAATTTCAGCTACCATGTTTTTGACTTCAATACTGCTGTTAAAGTCCAATGTCTCTTGCGGTCTGTTGTTTACTACCAAAAACAATATATGGTAATCAGAAATGTACTGACCATGGCAGGCATGTAGCTCTGCCTTTTTTCTACCCTTCACTGGAAATATTACAAAAGTATATTTCTGCCTCCAAAAGGGCCGCAGTAGAGCTCTTAAGGAATAGGTATTATATAGTGTACTTGAGGCCACATAACCAAGGACAGTGTCCGCAAAAGGAAAAATAGATAATATTTCTATAAAAGGGAGCTAGGGTCCCTAAAACACATAGACATAGAGAGCCATTACAGAGAAGGTAAGCAATTTCCAAAAGCAGCTACAGTGCACTCATAAAATGGGTATAAACAATGTGTATAGCTACTGTGCCCTCAAAACCAGATATGCCATTAGAATGAAAGTGTTTAACTCTTCAAAGAGCTGTTGTAGTCCTCTGAAAAAGAAGGCACATATCTATCAAAAAAACTAGCATTAGCGCATGAAAAGAGCAGCTGGAGCTTCACAAAAGAAACAATAAAGGGCAATGGTACCTTAAAAAGTAACAATATGAAACAAATAAAAGGTCGAGGGTCATAAAAAAAACAGCCATAGTGCCCACGACTTCTTTCCAAAATGAAAAAAAACACCTAAGCTACATAAACACAGGTAAGACAGCTCAGCGGGTTAATACATGAAATGAGGAAATCAAAGAGCAGAATTCGAATTCTGATCGGTGGCCTCGGCTTTTCAGCCTTCAGAGGTTGATAAAAAAAAAAAGCGTACTGCGTCTGATGGGTAAAATCACTCTTCTGAATCAATACAGCGCCTGCCAAGAAAACTGCATTAAAAAGATATTTGGTAGCGCTCAGTCATTAACGAAATTGTTAACTCGTATATATGGTTTAAAGAAAATATAGAGGTACACCTAATTTGTGAAACCGAGCCCTACTTGAGCATTTACGTTCATGAATAACTAGCCATGCTCAGATAAACTTACGAATGACCAATAGGTCGGTGGGCACGCACTTTTAACCATACTTGACATATTAAAGTGTAAAGTATGGGGACTCGGTGCTCAATCACGTGCTCACTCAGCTCGTGTTGATGCTCTTTACAGAGGAGCGGGCGTGCACGCCTGGCACAATCTCCGGCACACCCCATGCACAGCCTATGCAGCAGGGTCCCTCCCTGCAGAGGGAAGGCCGCCCGTCCAGCAGGGTAGCACCGGGGCCACTGTGCACGCACGTGCACCTGCAATGCGGATGGCATGCTGCTCCCCTGCGCGCGCCCAGCCCAGGGAACATCTGCGACCACAATAAAGAATAAAGATATCCATGGGCACCCGCAGTGCACAGCAGCATCTCTCGGCCCCCTCAGCCGCGAGGGGGAGGGGGACGCCCTGGCACAGCCCACGACTGGTCCCCCGTAGTAGTAAACAGAAGAGAAGCATCTACCCCAACCCCTCGCTAGCCCTAAATACTTGCCCTCCTCGCCTTAATCCTTCATCTGGATCCGTCCGCTCTGATAACCTCCATCTTCCTGAGCTCATCGCTCAGCTGCTCCTGCCCCGCCCGGCTAGGATGCAGCACAGAGCCCCAGGAACGCCCTTTACCTTGTGAACAGATGATGCGCCTGGCGCGCCCGGGAGCTCGAGCAGTCCACCTGCCCTGGCGGCGGCCCTAGGCTAGGGGCGCGGGATGGGACCCGATGCGGGCGGACGGCCGGGTCTCCGTGCGATGCATGCCAGCCCTGCTCTGATCACAGGGGGCCAGGGATGAGATAGGCTCGCTCCCAGAGGAGCGCTGATAGGCCTGCAGAAGGCAGCGCTGACAAGCTGCCTCCCAGGCTGGCCGTGACATCCGATCTGTAACCTTCAAAAGGCGATATGGATTCTGTAAACACCGCAGACCTAGAGCCGGCATGTGTCTGCCTTTAGAGATGCACGCCTCCCCTGCAGCTCCTCAAAACAATAAACCAAAGGGGGAGGGTGGGGGGCACACAAACGCCGCTGTACAGATACATCCATAAAGTGATAACATTTCTAAAATCCCAATGAAAACCTATGCCATAACACCAAAAAACAAGTGAAGACACAAACTTAACTGTCCTTGAAAAAGTACTGCCTGTACCTGATACACCCAAAACTTGAGCATCAAACATAATGACGACGTGTATTTTCTTTTAAATTATCCGCCCTTGTTGCGCTCAGAGATATAAGAGTCTATTTAACCTGTGTGGAGAGAGGTACTTCTCTCGATAGCCCAAGGTCGAGCCACCCATCGCCAGGCCATGTTACGCCGCCAGTCAGATGGTGAGTCTGCAGCCTCCACTCATGGCCGTGTATTCAATAGGGGTAGCGGAAGTAACATCAAACACCCTTTGACCTTAATGATATTACAGGAAGTGACATTAATTGACCTTTAAACCTAAATATCCTCAGAAAGTGCTGTCATTTTACCTTAACTCTGAAGACACCACCTTAATTGACATCGCTAACGTACCATAACTGCATGATTTCTATAATGCAACTCTGAAAAAAATCTGTTTTATAAACCACCTATATTAAGGTACTGAGTGACATTATCTTTGCTAGCTGTGGGAAGTAATACTTGTCCTGAATTGTAGCGAGCCAGACAGATTTGGGGGTTATAACAGTGACAACACTTTGAAGGAAATCTCCATAAATGTGCCACAAAGCCATAGGCTCTGAAAGGATACTCATTATATTCAACTCTTTTCATAGTGTGCTTAAGCCAATGAAACTATATGCATCCAGGGAATTGATCCTATTGTTTTCAGATTGTGCTATGGATGCCCCAATATATTAAAGAAATACCTTCAATTGTGCAAGGGTCAGCATTTTATCATGCATGTCCCGCATATGCCATGTGTGGACCCTAATGCCAAAAACGATCTACAATATGCCAGTTTCAGAATTTTGCAAATAATTCCATTCATATACATTATGTCAAAATTACCTCTAGTATGTCAGGGCCAGAGTCCTATCATAGTTACTCCCATCCCATATGCGATGCTTTTGTCTCTTATGTTAAGACGTTTCTCCAATGAACTAGCAACACAGGTGCCCCAAGGAAAAAAAGTCCTCAAGTATGCCAGTGCCAGCATTTTTCGATGGGTACATCGTATGCCAAAAACTGATTTTCGTATACCAGCACCAGTAATTTATGTAGGGTGACCATAATGTCAACAACTCACTCCAGCATGCCAAATGCCAGCATTCTGTCACAGGTGCCTGTCATGCTAACAATTTCCTCCAATATGCAAGCAGCAGCATTTTACTTGCATACCTGTAGTATAAGCCAAAAATTTCCAACAGCATGCCCGGGCCAACAGCAGACATTGCATTCTTACCCATGCTCACTTACATTCACTCGCTCACACTCCCTCATTCATTCTCACTTACTTGCACTCATTTACTATTATTCACTATCCTGCGCTCACTCCTACTCACTCACTGTCATACTCACTGACAATCATCTCACTCACTACATCTACCTGCCACTGATTTGCACTCACTTCTACTAACACATACAGGCACATGCCCACAAATACACACTCTTTTGCACACACACACTCTAACCCACAAGCACACACCCAACATACCTTTAAATCCGTTTTTTACTTGCATCACTTGCAACTGGAGATATTGTTCCAGCTCCTGGTGCTCCATTTTCAATTAAACTAATAGTGAATAATACACTACTATATACTATTAGCGCAACTAAACATGGGCAGAAAACAAGCGTGGAACACCAATACCCATAAGAGCAAGCAGCCTCAGTCTTTTTTGCACTGACTTTGCTACCCCTGAGGACAGGGGTCGCACAGGAAGTGCCAAGGAACGCAGTTGTGACCCCTAGTAATCCCTAAATTACATCCATGTCCCCATCCACAAGCAGTCATCGAATACATGCTATGTTATAATTAGAAGCAGTGCTCACTGCTTAAATATAGCATGGCAGTTGGTGAGGAACAATGAGGGTGGCAGTCTTCAATCTGCCCCTCTCTGGGGCCCAGGTATTTGTTGGGGGTGCCTCCTTCATCCTGCCTACCACAAGCGGCACGGGCGAAGGGGATTCTCTTGTGCAGTGCACATATGTTTTTATTGCATGAAGTATGTTTACCATTTGCCCAAAACACCTTATATCTAATTGCCAAAGACGCATGACAACACTGTTCGCACCTCGACTGACTTGGACTGGCTGATACTTAAAACCAACATCGTCTTCCCATCGTGCTGTATTACCTACAAGGGAGTAACAACCAATACACACCTGCGTAACTGACAGAAAAAAAACACACTTGACGAAGCCAAGGGAATACACAAAACCATTATATCCCAACCCTGAAATCAAGAATGAAATGTAAGCACCACAAACTAAGAAACACCCAGCTCCTTCTGCCTGTCAGTGCCAAGTTACGAAAGAACACTACTCCTTTCCTTTTCAGTTGCTTTTTGTACACAATCATAAATTGAACTTTATATCTAATCCTCCACTGGGTTTTGAACTCCATTCAATGTCCAGTGTCTGACTTTGAGAGAGACAAATGGATAAACCATTGGCGGCTCTCAACATTTTGAACCGGTGTACCACCGAGGCTGAGACTGCCTGGCACGCATGCTTTCAAAACCTTTTTAAAGAGGTTGGCATCTGTGTGCCTCTCTAGAGCATAGCTACTTAACCCACGGTTACGCTGCTTCAAAAACAATGGCACACTCATTTAACGACAACTCCACAATATGTAGAAACCCAAAGAATCAACATAAACAGTAGGACTAAGTGACAGAGGCAAGGCTTTCAGGATGCTGAAGTGGAATACCACCCAAGGACAAATGCTGTCAGAAGTTTTTCACTCACTCATCCATGTATACATTCCTCTCAGTGGCCTAAGCACTGCCTACAGACATCTGTCTGTAACCATATGTCACTCATGCCATACGTCATGCCATACGTCATTCTGTGAGTGATGAAAGCCTGTTCTAGTTCGTCTTCTTGATCAGTTGTGATTAGAATGGAAGCAAGTTTGCACTCACAACCTTTTGTGGGAGAGGGAAGCTTGCTCTCAATTTTTACACCAATTTTCGGTGGGTTTTGGCATAATATCCATTTCTCTTGGAGCCTTCAAGCACTCCTCTTGGGTCGGGCACAACCCATGGTGGCCTTCAGTGGTTGTGGAATTTATGTTTTAATTTCACAACATTTTTTAGTGAGAGAGATGAGCAAGCATTACAGACATGAGCATAAATCATGCATGGTTCCGTGGAATTTATGTTTTAATAGCACGAAACTCGACTATTTTTCTTTCAAAATCACAAGTTTCAAAATTGACAGAAAAATAAAACATTTCAGCCTTTCTCAAGCCAATCACATTGTTAAAATATTCAAATACGAGTGACAGGTGTCATGATATTATGACTTGCAATTTTGTACTGCAGCGCTATAGAAATTCGCGCTATTCTACTGACCTTGCCGGCAGGGAAACTCATCTTGGGGGGCGACTTTAATGCGGTTCTTAATGCAGAACTGGACCGCCATCCGTCTAGATCACAGAGAGCCAGGAACTCTAGTCTGGGGGGATTTTTAGACGCGCTTGGCTGACGGACGGATGGAGGTATAAACATCCTGTTGAACGTGGATACACTTTCCACTCGGGAGTCCATGGTTGTCTCTCTCGCATTAATTATTTTTTCCTCTCCGCTGATGGCCTTCCCCACTTGACTGACACAACGATAGGCGCCCGAGGCATCTCTGATCATTCGCCAGTTGCTATGACATATACCTCCTACGTTAAGGCGCGGAAACGCATTTTTCCAATATGCCCTGGTTATTTACAGATTCCTAAAATCCGGAAGGAACTCATTACAGCCACGAGAAACTATTTTCAAGAAAATGCAGATTCCGCCCGCTCGCCAGGGGTCCTGTTGAAAGCCTATAAGACTGTGCTGAGGGGGTAAGACATTGCATCAATTACGGGACATAGGAGGGCAGCTAGAGGTGAGCTAGATGGGATGGAAACCGATTTGGCCACGCTGTAATCACAATACGACACTGTCCCCACGGCAGACACGACACGGTTGCTGCGCCTTAAACAATGTGAACTCACCGCATATCAGCGGGAGCAAGTTACATTGCGGATTCAGCTTGCGCATCACACTATTTATGAAATGGGAGATAAGGCAGGGAAGCTCTTGGCGTTGTTGGATCAGAAGAAGAGGGCTCAGAAGACGATAGCGCAGCTCCACACCCCGAGGGTGTAGTTGTCACCACCCCTGTTGACATTGTTGCTACCCTGGCTGACCACTATGAGCAAGTCTACACCTCATCCTCACTCATTTCGAGGGAAGAGGCGCAAACATATATTAAAGACATAAAAATGCCGTCCCTCTTGGAGGACGATGCCTTGCTGTTGGAATCTGATTTCACAAAGGAAGAGGTCGCGGCTGCGATCCACTCCCTGCAATCAGGCAAGGCAATGGGACCCAATGGGATCCCCATTGAGGTATATAAGCGAGTATCCGACTTAACCGTCCCGCACCTCTTAGCTATGTATGTGGATAGCTTGAGCAAAGGGGAAAGCCCTCAAGATCAGCGGATTGCCACAATTGTTGCAATACCGAAACCTGGCAAGCCCCCGGACGAATGTACTTCCTATCGCCAGATCTCCCTGATTAATGCGAAAGCCAAGGTTTTAGCCAAAATGATTGCCAATCGGATTACCCCACATTTGGAGTCCTTGATTCATCCGGACCAATCTGGCTTTATGCCAAATAGCACTGCTCTTAATCTGCGGCAAGTTCATGCGGTGATAGCGCAAGTCCCACATCTTTCTGAACCCACTGTAGTTTTATCCTTGGATGCCCGAATGGCGTTCGACATGGTTGAATGGCCTTATTTATTTGCGGTTCTTCGACACCTTGGCTTCGGGCCTAATTTCTGCGCATGGGTACAGAAGCTTTATACTAAACCGCTGGCTCACGTGGTGGCTAATGGACATATTTCTAGGACCTTCCCACTCGGCCACGGCACACGACAAGGATGTCCTCTATCCTCCTTGCTTTTTGCCTTGATTCTTGAACCACTGGCAGTGTGGATCCGGTGGGACTCGATGATAAAGGGACTTATTTGGAACGCAACGTGGGAGGACCGCATCTCATTATATGCGAACGATATCCTCTTGTACTTGACCATTGCCAGGCGCTCTATTATAATTTTGCTTAATATTTTTGAAATCTTTGGCCGAGTCTCGGGGTATACTATTAATTGGTCAAAGTCGGTTTTATTTGTCATTAAGGGCCCCCCACCACAAATTCCGGCAGACTGCCCACTGATCATTACTGAAGAGACCTTTAAATATTTGGGAATTTGGGAGACACCTCAGCCAGAGGCCTTCTTCCGCCGTAACCTGACACCCCCTTTGGAGCGCTTCTGCATTGAAATACATCATTGGCACTCCTTGCCCCTGACCCTCCTGGGGAAAGCGGCATTATACAAAATGAAGACACTGCCCCGGCTACTTTACATTCTTGAAAATACCCCTTACGCTGTTTCTCAAAAATTAGATCCATAGACACGCTGGTCTCAAGTCTCCTGTGGGGAGATAAACCAGCGCGTATCTCCCGGCAGAAATTAATCCGGGGCTGGTTTGATGGTGGAGTGGCTCTCCCCGATATCCAACTGTATTATTGGGCGGCCCAGTTGAAGATTATTAACCATTGGCTTCATGCGCCCCAGTCAGAGCCGGCGTTTAAGGCTGATAGGTACGACCTCGGTAGTGGAGGGGTGCTGGCCGCACTCTATGATAAAAAAGGCGCAGCGGCACTGCTGGGTCCCACGGCCCACACGGTCAAACTCTGGTATGAGGCCCAGACCGACTTCAATGTAAGAACGTCATTACTCAGATGACTCCGCTTTGGTCCTCGCGCAGGTTGGGCCGTCTCTGTAACAGTAAGGGGTTCCAGACTTGGGACCTCATTCTTATTTAGACAGTGGGGGATCTCTGGAGGCAAGGGGCCTTATTAACATTTGAACAGCTGGCGGAACAATATGACCTGGCCCCCACTGAAAGGTTTAGATACTTGCAAATTTGTCACGCTCTGGGGTCGCTTATTTGGCCTGGAGATGAGGTACCGGAGTCTACCCCGCTGGAGGACAGGCTTCTTACTGAGCACATGCCCAAAAAAGTGACCACATACGTCTACCGTAAGCTCATTAATAATTTACCAGACCGACTTTGAAATTAAAGGACAAATGGATTGCGGAGGTGGGAGAACTAGACGAGTCAGACTGGCAGACCGCACTGTCCTCCCCTAGGGAGGTGGCTATCCCTTCCAGACTTCCCCTAGTGCAATTAAAAATACTGCATCAGGTCTACTATACTAGAGTCACGTTGCACGCAATTGGGAGAGCTGACCATAAATATTGTTTGCGGGGCTGTGGGGAGTGAGGGACGTTCTTTCACACCATTTGGAACTTTCGCCCCCCAATGAAATATTCTGTTCTAGAATTTTTAACTTTTTTAAATGCTTCTTAGATTTGTATTAACTATGTGTGTCATTTTCTCTTTTTGTATACCATTGGATCGTTATTGTGTATGTAAATTTTATGTGGATCTCTTACGAGTTCCAAAACATAAATAAAAAAAATAAAAAAATAATAATAATGAGGACTATGTCACAGGTAGTCACTGATTCAATAAAAAGGGACCCTAAGTGCTGCCTTTTGAATATTTGGGAACCCAATGATCTCATTCACTCCTCCCAGGACTGGATGACATTGGGAATAATGTATGCAAAGAGAAATGTAGCTAAAAATTGGGGATCTCAGATATTACCAACACTCAGGGACTGGTGTGCAGACCTTGACCACGCAATGCTGACAGAACGAACAGTGTATCTGAACCGAAAGTGCCCACAGAAGTGGGTCAGGATTTGAAGTGCATGGAATCAGTACAGGGGGTATATATGCGACCCTCCGACGATGTTGAGCGACAGTGATTCTGAGTGAAGGGGCGGGAATGGGGACGACGTGAGGGAGACAAATAATGTATCAATGTGATTCGCTGGATACGACTCCTATCGTATGATTATGTATTAAGACTTTGTATATGCCTATTTCTGTGTATGCACGAAAAGAATGCAAGTGTGCCCAAAAGGTTGCTTTGATTTCTAATAAAAAAGAGAATTAAAAAAAAAACAGGAATACACAAATTCTTTTCAACCACCTTCTCTCTTTTTGTCCTACACAGATCTTCACCAAAATTTCATGCCAGACCTTAGCTTACTTTATCAAGTAATTGTTAATTTTGGTGCAGAATTATGCACAGGGTCAAAAGTTATAAACAAATAACAATATTCTCTTTCAATTGAAGGTAGGCTGAATCATAACTAAACAGCGCCGACTGCAACTCTGCAATGTGTATATATACACACACACACATACACACAATGTGAAAACGAGAATCATGCTACATTATGTACTTTATTCCAGATACACAAGCGACAATCTTTAGCTGAAGGAAAATTATGGTTATAGTTCAAAAACTATAATAAACTGAGATTTGGCAGGCTACATCCCAAAAACCTGTTACATGTTTTCTGTCATATGGGGCCCATTTTTAGTCCAAGGCATGGTTTTCAATCATATCCTATGCCCATACTCAATTCCAGAGAATTATATTTAGTGATGTATGGCAGGTTCTGAGTACATGGTGTGCCAACCAGTAACCGTTTCCTCGGTGCTCGTTTGGCACTGAGAGGGTTCTTTATTATTTATAATTTCTTTCTTTTTCATTTCTTTCTTACTCGAGGACCTCAAACAGAGGACTCAAGCTGCAGTTCCATATTGAAATGTTAACAACTTATGATAGCAGTGATTTGCTGTGACAAATAAGCCTATTCACCACCAGTGGTGCCTGAAGAGGCTAGGAACACTTCTAGAAATAGCCTGACCCTAAATATATCCATGGACCCTCTCCAATCTTCAGGCCATTTGTGGCAATCAATTCTTGATAGAATAAAGAATTTCTACCTTGGAATTGTTTGTGCCCATTCCAAAATGGGCAATAAATTGAATAGCGTGGTTTGTGCACTGCAGAGCGTGCTCTATGACCAGCAATGTAACAATTAAATATTTTTTTTGCCATTTTAAGACTAGTTTTAGTGTATCTGGAGGCCCGCCAAAATGTCACTGCTTTCTGGGCTGGGCTCCCTGCCCCCTGAATAACTCATGATGGAGTTACCAGACCATTTGTGAACTCCGACACTGAGAAAGGGATTGCTTCACTGAAAATGTTAGCACCACAAGAGCCAATTTGACAGTGAGAATCCATTAACTCATTTTGAGGCAGAGTAGATGGAAATGGTCAACGAGAAAAAGGCTCTCTTGACAATCAGACTTAAAATATTGCTACCTGAATGGTGCATACATCTGATGGTCAAAATACACATAAAGTTAAAAGACTGAAGTTCACCTGTCACTTTTCTGTAAAGCAAATATCTCCCAAATGAGTGAACACCCAAACATAAAAAAGATATCTTCTACATGAAGCTCTACCTTCATGACGAATTTAGTGCAATTATATTGAGCCATTTTTGATGCAAAGGTAAGTTGCCAATAATAAATAATAACAAGCTCAGTCAATAAGTTTTGCCTTTAAAAGGCGAGCATGACGTAGTAGCTTTGCCAATGCATTTATTTGTTTTGCGTTTCCACAAATATATATATCCATAGGTAAATATATATCCACCCATCTTGTATTATCATACGAACACGAAAGTGGCACTCAAGGCTGAGTTTATGAAGCCTAAAATGTATTTAAGGCACAAGGACAATCAAAGCGATTCGGTTGCCAGAGGCAACCTTGGTCACGATCAAGCACAATTTTGTTTTCACAACATAAATACAATCAACCCCCGTGTGCATTGTGCAAACACCATGAACTATCACAAATTAAGTACAAAATGTGAGTGTCATCTTTTAACATTGAAGTAATACATTAAGACCAATGATCTCCGTAATACAATTCCTGTTGATATATATATATTTAGCCCCGCCGCGTCCCTTCATCTCTTTTACGGAAGAAGATCAATTTGCATATTAGCATGGAGCCACGGCTACGCAAAGGGGACCCTTCCTTTAGTGTTCCAAGGTACAATGGCAATTACCTGGACCGCCTCTGAATCCCCAGAAGCGGCGTCTCTGTTGTCGACTGGCAATCCATCAAATATGGACAGACGTGATCACGAAAACCGGCGTCTCAAGACGCGCTGCACATAGGGACCAAGCGGCTGGAAGTGAGGACTTTGGACAACGTTTATAGTCCAGCACAGTAAAGGAGTTCAACCTCAATCGCATTGACAATCAGCCGCTTACTAGAAGTAATTGAAAAAAAGGGCTGACGGAGGCACTCATTTTCATAAACGAAAAAACTGCATGCTGGATGTTGCAGTCTTTCAAAAGTGAACACTGAGCAGCGCGAGTGTCCCAGAGTGTGATTCGGTTGGGGCGTGGCCTACACTACTTCAGGGGGATGGGCCAACCATTAAAAAGAGAAATCAATGGACTTCCTGTACCCGAGGCATCTGAAGAGTCAAATCGTCGAAACGTGTCATGCCAAACCTAATAAATGCTGTTTTTTAGCCCCGCCGCATCCCTTCATCTCTTTTACGGAAGCAGATCAATTTGCATATTAGCGTGGAGCCACGGCTACGCAAAGAGGACCCTTCCTTTAGTGTTCCAAGGTACAGTGACAATTACCTGGACCGCCACTGAATCCCCAGAAGTGGCGTCTCTGTTGTCGACTGCCAATCCATCAAATATGGACCGACGTGGTCACGAAAACCGGCGTCTCCAGCCGCGCTGCACATGGGGACCAAGCGGCTGGAAGTGAGGACTTTGGACAACGTTTATAGTCCAGCACAGTACAGGAGTTCAACCTCAATCGCATTGACAATCAGCCGTTTACTAGAAGCAATTGAAAACAAGGGCTGAGGGAGACACTCATTTGCATAAACGAACAAACTGCATGCTGGATGGTGCAATCTTTCAAAAGTGAACACTGAGGGGCGTGGCCAAGATGGCGGGGTGAGAGGACGCTTCTTCTCGCAGCTCCCCGCTCCGACTAGGCCCGAGCCCTGAAATATAGCTTTTTCTCCCCCCACCGGAGCTTAACGGCATGGGGAGAAGCGGAGAAACCTGAAGAGAAGACGCTGGTCGAGTTCTAGCCTCCGTTCAGACTCAGGATAGCCCGTCGGACGGTGTTGGAGGTCCGGCCCGGGAAGCGTGAAGAGAGAGGAGGCCGACCCCAGAGCACGTCGGCCAGACGCATGCCGCGCCCATTGCCGCTTGGAGTGCGCAGCCAGAGGAGATACTGCAACGCCACGCCCGAGGGGTCCTGAGTGCCTGAGGGGACCACCGAGTCAGCCCCATGGGAGCAGCTGGGAGCGGCGCATGAGTTCCAGCCTACTCGTATGACCGCCCACCGGGAGAGTGTCGAAGCAGCAAGGGATCGGGCCCGAGGCCTCGCACGGAGCCTCTCCCCCCCGGCCCCTCCGGTGACGGGACTCCCCAGCTCAGTGGACGCCTAGGTCCAAAGAAAATCCGGCGTCCTTGGTGGCCCCGCGGCTTGTATTGTCAATTCCAGAGCGATTCTTGGCCACTGGCTCCGTGACGCACGACCGAGCTAGACGGAGGTGGAAGATGGCGGAGTTGCCCTGAGAGGCCTCTGTTGGTGACTGCGGCTGGGGGGTCTTGCACGGTACCGGAGGGACCCACAGCGCCTCTCCCTTCAGGCGTAGCCGGGGGCAGAAGGAGGAGACAACCGCCGGTGATACCACCCGTGCCTGGTGGAGCCCGCGACAGACGGAAACCGGCGGGGCCTATGGGAGGAGTGAGCATCCCGTCATAGCGACCACGTCTGGAGCCCAGCGTGGCGGAACCGGAGGCGCTCTCCCCAGACTGTGCTCGGAGCAGTTGCCGGTGACAACTACCAGTCCCCTATCTGACCTAGGACACCACCGGCAGATCGAGATACGTCGAGTAGAGGGGACGGGAGAACTGGCCCACACTCAATCCAAGATGGCGTCGGGCAGAGGCGCCAAGCGGGGAGAACGCACTCTCCCCGACATGCTCAGCAGATCCCAGCAAAGAGGAAATAGGGGACAGCTATCAGCAAGCCCTGCCAGAGGATCGCAGGGGGCGACTGGAGGGGAACCGCCGGTCACCAGATCGTTCCTTGAGTCGCTGTTCAGCACCCTCAGAGACGATTTTCAGACACTTAAACAGGAGGTGGCGGGTGAGGTTCGGGAGGTGCGCAGAGAGGTGGAAGAGATCGGGGAGCGAGTGGCCACGGTGGAGGGCACAAACCACCGTCTTGATGAGGAGTTAGTCCTATTGCAACAGGAGGTGCTACGCCTCAGAGAACAGCACTTAGATCTGCAAATGCACATTGAGGACCTTGAGAACCGCTCTCGGCGAAACAATATACGAGTCCGAGGAGTTCCATCCTCGGATGAAGGCTCAGATACGGCTGGCTACCTGAGAGACTTGTTCCGAGCTATCCTGGGTGAACCGCCCGAATTCCCGGTCAGGATTGATAGAGCGCACAGAGTGGGCCCGCCACGACGAGCATTGGCGCCCCCTCCGGACATTTTGGCCTTCCTCCCAGATTTCCCACTAAAGGAACGCATCATGGCTGAGGCCCGGAAACAATCCGCGTTCACTTTCCGTGGCCACTCTGTGGGACTGTATCAGGATCTGCCCGCCATCACTCTTCAAAAACGGAAATCATTCAAGATCGCCACGGACTTTCTGAGAGAGCACGAAACACCCTATGCCTGGGGTCACCCCTTCCGCCTTATCTTTCGATGAAATGGCACGATGTATCAACTTAGATCGCTTCAGGAAACATGTGAGGTTCTGGGGATCACGGCGGAGGAGGAAGACACGACCACGCCGAGCTGGAGGCGCGGCCCCAGAGATGGTTGGCAAAGGGTGTCACGGAGAAGAGGGTCTGCCAACCCCAGAAGGCCGAACTCGCCCACCATCAGTGGAGAGGTGTGGCTCACTGGTTAGAGGCGGCAGACCCGAGTGCAGAGAACGGCCCGGGACCAGGGTTCGATTCCCGACGCGGCAGGGTCTTGGACCAGGATCAGCGGACTGATAATTCTCGCATCGGTGCCTACTCCGACCAGGGAGCACACTCGGCAACTCTGGGCATTAGCTTGCCTCATCTCCACAACGGCCCCACACAAACGCCGGGGATGCCTGGTTTCACCTTGGAGACCCCCAGGAGGGACTATCTCACAGGGAAAGCCAGGACGGGTTCCCCAGCGGTCTATAGCGCTACGAGGCCTCCGGGTAGCAGTGCGCTTTACAAGACACAACAATTTACAATTTACAATTAGAGCCAACATGGCGGATGCGGTCTCCGAGGCGGCCAGAAGCAACGCCTCCAACGGTGATGTGGCTCTTACAGCATAATGACGCTCCGGGGGGAGAACACCACAGCCTTACTGGTGTAGCAGGTTCGGGTCTTGGAGGGCGGGGGGTGGGGGGGAAGAGGGAGAGGGTGTAAGTGGCCGGACGTCCACACTGGTAACTCACCACAGGCGTGCCCGGAGGGCATGACTGGTGTAGGAGAGTAGGGTCTGCAATCCCATGATCACCCGGATTTTTTGCTTTTGTTTCACTGGTTTACGACTTTCTCTGGCTGTGGGCCTGCTAATCAGACCCACAGCCTGGCTGTTCTCTTTCTAAATTACAACATGTACCCTAGGTGCATTTACCAATTGGTACCGGGCCACCTTATCAGACCCCGTAACGCAGGGCATAGGTGTACCCAGGGCCGCCAGGGGCTGCAGCATGTATTATGCCACCCCTGGTTGGCCTCCTAAATTTGACACAACTGGCTGCATGACAGCTGGGGCAAAGTCGTGTAAGCACCCTTTGCTGTAGGTATAGTAGCTCTATATCTAACCATACAATGGACACCCGAGTTCCTATCAGTCACTCCTATGGCAGGCCTTGACAATCCTGAAGGCAGAGTGCGTGGGCTCGTGTGAACTAGGTTCTGGCCCGAGCCGAGCCCGGTTGCAGCTTGCGGAATCAAGACCCAATGGCTGTTCCATGATAACGCGTACCACATCGGTAACTTCGGTATCGCGTTATCAAGGCATGTCGAGTAAGGTGTCATACGAATCGGGATGCTGCCCTCTCACCAATTCTGGCGACGAGGTTAGCATTCCGCCCTTCTAGAGGGACACGACATGTACGTAACTGTGAACCCCGGTTAAAGTTAACTAAAGCCTCAGCTCCACCAAATGGATGCTGCCACCACAGACACGAGTCTGACCTCCTGCTGCTGGGAGTCCTTCCAGCGAGGGGCGCTTGGACAAAGGGTTTCCTGTCGAGGGCGGTGTTCGCACCGTCCCAGACAGGGTTTGTGTATTCTGGGTAGGTAGGGCTTCTGCGAGAAGGTGACTGCGGAGTGGCACCCCGGTGCTCACTACGCATCTGCCGGTCAGAACCAGTTCCAGGGGCGCCAGCCCTGGCCTGGGGAAAGTCCGGCAGGGGAGAGGGGTGTAACTACCCCCCTTCCTGGTCCCACCCTTAGGGCAGGACCTAGTCATGTACCCACCCCTTTCTTTAGAATAAAGGCCGGAGCGGGGACCCTTCCAAATTAGATCATCTTTGAATCAAGAACTACTTTCTACGAAAGGACATTCGAGACTCTTCTAAAGATTTCCTCCTTGTGACTAAGGAGTAGTCACCCTGCATCAGCGGGCACCATCTAAGAACTCTGCGGTTTGCTGCAAGTCCTTCCTCAAGGATCCGACGGCCCAGCTCGACGAGAACCGGCTTCCCTGGCACCTCTGACCTCTACCCACGTCATCAGCTCAGCTGTGATCTGTGGGTGCGACGAGACCTCGAGGGACCGGCCATCATCAAAACCTGCACGCTTTCTTAACCAGCACGACCATCGAAGCCATTCTCTGGTGAGTGCTCTGGGGTCCGAGAAGCCCCGACCCTGAGCCGCTCCAGCACCGAAGTGCAGTCTCCCAGCCTCTCCACGATCTGCGTGGGGCCCTTCTGCTCGCTGCCAGGCACGTTGTCTGGTCACTAGCCGCTGGCTTGTGCCCTTCCTTGACGACATCCGACAACCAACGCTGCTGGTCTGGTTGCTCCAGACCGGCCCTTGCTCCCTTTTCCGAGAGGAGCACCCCGGACCCTCCTGGTCCATTCAAGACGCCATCTTAGGCCTACCACGTGGCCCTGAGATCTGCCAAGGCTTGTTGCCCCAATCCTGGGCCCAGCGACGCCGACAGCATCATCCTTCGTGGGACAGCTCGCACCTCCATCCTGGTCGCCGACAACGCCTCCTGGTCCGTGAGACTGCAGGGCCTAGCGTCGCCCACTCACCTGGTCGAGGTGACGGCCAACCGGTGCCCTCCTGGTACCCTCTGACTACTGGCTAGTAGTACGAACTTGGTCCCCTCTGCTTTCAGGTGTCATCGATCTCCGATCCAGGCTTGGATCTCTACGAACTATTCATCACTGGTCGCCGGCCAGCAACTCCTTTTCTTCCGGCTCCTGGCTCGTCAGCGAAGACCCCGACGCCTGTAAGACTTGTGCAGCCGCAGCCCTCGTGGCTAGGTAACTCGGCATTTCGGTGCCTGCATAGCCTCCTTACTCTAGGGTCCTGAGTCCCTCGCTTCCGACTTGCCTTATCGGGTCCGCCCGAGACCACTAAACTTTCCGTGTCCTCGGACACTTGTTTTAATTGTGCACTTGAAGTATTTTCCTAAGAGATTTGGTTTGTGCTTAGTACCCTGTCCTCATAAAGAGTACAGGGCTGTTGTGATTCTTAATAAATAACTGTTTATTTTCATAACACTTGTGTGGTGTCCTTTCACTTGGTGTTCAAGGGGTATATGTGGTATAACAGCTGGCTTAACACGCCCTCTCGAGTCTTTAGCCTTAGACTGCTCGTATCCACGCTACTAGGATAGCTGGTCTATAGGTTGACTTACAACCAAACACCATAAGGGTCGTTGGAACGATACATAGCGGTCGCTAGAATAGCGAACGTTGCATATCGGGCCAACTTCTCACATTGGTGAGCAGCGGTTGGGATTTGAGCTTGCTGTTGTTTACCACACGTATCCTAAGAATATCTTGTTGAAAGATCGCATAAGTACTGTTAGTACATATAACTAAAGCTTAGAATACTCTGAGTTCTACTGAACCAGCTGTTGCAGCTCCTCAAGGCGTAGCACACCTTGGCTGCAACTCTTAGCAAGGGAACAGTAGGTAAACACATAGTGTAGGTAGGTGCATCACTTACACCACACTAGAAACAGTATGTCGGACAAAGGAGGAAACTCTGAGTCTCCCCTTGTGTCAGTTGACCCTCCACAGGTCATCCCTTCAAGATATACTGTGCTGAGCTTCAAGGAGTTAAGACAAGTGTGTCACTCCAGGAACATCAAGCAGGGGTCTAACCCCACAACGTCCTTTCTGATTGGTCTCTTGGAGACTTATGATGCCAGAAAAGCTGAGACCCTTCTTAGCTCTTCTAATCCAGAAGGAGACATGCCTCCCCTTGAGGGAACCAGAGGCGATCCTGACCTCATCCACCTCGCAACTGAGAACGAAGATGTGGAGGATGATGAGGATGAGGATCCCTCTGGGGATGAGGCAGATAAGGGACAGGTAGAAGTCGTTAGACTAAGCAGGTCCAACTTAAGCAAACATGACAGTGGTACTGGGGGACCCCTGGGGCCACTATCAGGTCAGCTTAACATTGGGAATGGACGAGCCAGATCTCTGTCAAGAGACTCTGGCAGATCCCTTCAAACCAATGGCTCTCACAACTCTTCACAAAGAGGGATGACGTCCCCTCAGCGGAGAGTGTACGAAGCTAAGGAAAGGGCAGCTAATCTGAGGATCGAAAGGGAAGAACTTGCCCTGGCCAAAGAAAGGCTTGCCTTTGCTAGAGAGCAACAGTTAAGTGGGGAAGTCCCCACTGGTGGCAGCATTGTACCTAGTAATAGGGAAAGGAGTTTTGATACGAAACACCTTGGTAAGATAGTGCCCCCCCTTTAAACAAGGGGACGACATCCACAAATGGATTACTGCTTTGGAGAGGGCCTGCACGGTGCAAGGTGTTCCCCAGAGTCAGTGGGCAGCTATCTTGTGGCTCTCCTTTGAAGGTAAAGGAAGAGACAAGCTCCTCACCACAAGGGTAGAGGATGCTAATAATTACCACGTCTTGAAGAATACACTCGTTGAAGGGTTTGGCCTAACCACTGAGCAGTACAGGGTGCTGTTCAGGGATACCCAGAAAACGCAGTCTCAAGATTGGTCTGACTTTGTCGATTGTGCCACTAAGGCTTTTGAGGGCTGGTTGCTGGGCAGTAAGGTTACTGATTACCAAGGATTGTATAATTTGATGATGAGAGAACAAATTTTAAACAATTGTCAGAACCAGTTGTTGCATCAGCATCTTGTCGACTCGGATCTGACCTCTCCCCAAGAATTGGGAAAGAAGGCAGACAGATGGGTTCGTACAAGAGTTAAACAGAACCAGGGCCAGAATCAAGGTGGTCAGAAGAAAGCAGACCAGAAGGGTAAAGATTCTAAGGGGGAACAAAATGACCAGAAGTCTTCGACAGGTCCCCAACAACCCAAAGAGGGTGGGGGTCAGGCTCCCCAAAAGAAGAAAGAAGGCCAATCCAAAAGATGGTGCCAGTACTGCAAAAGTAAATCTCACTGGTTTAGTGAGTGCACCAAGAAAGGAGGAGGGCAGACTCCTGCCACTGCAGCCCCTAAGGCACCTGTGCCCCCTAGTACAGCCAGCAGTGGTAGTGCACCTCCCAAGGGTTTAGTAGGGTTAACCCTGGGTTCTGAGGGGCGTGACAACTTAGTTGGTACGCTCACTCAGGCTGTCCTTGTCAGTACAGGGGATGTGGATATGTCCCCTGACGTAAGTCCCAATACTTTGGGCAAATACCGACAGACACCTTTCATAAATGGAAAAATGGCTCAGGCCTATAGGGACACTTGTGCCAGTGTCACCATGGTGACACCTAACTTTGTGGACCCTGGACAGATCATGCCAGGTACAGAATTCCTGGTGACCAATGCAAGCAATGTCACCACCAATCACAGTATGGCAATTGTAGCTTTCTCCTGGGGAGGGGTAACTGGCCAAAAGAAGGTTGTAGTTAGTTCAGACCTCCCAGTGGATTGTTTGTTGGGCAATGATTTGGAGTCATCACAATGGTCAGAAGTGGAGCACCGGACTCACATGGAAATGTTAGGTTTGCCAGCACATGTGTTCGCTGTGACCAGGTCACAGGTCAGGAAATGCCCCACTGAACAGGTGCTGGATCCTGGAACAACGGACCAGACACCTCCCAAGAAAAAGAGCGGTAGGGTTAAGGCTGCGCCTTCCCCCTTGCCCCAGGTCGTGGATCAAGTCTCAGAGGAGGCTGACCTACAGGAATTGAGGGAAACTGAGCCGAGAGAGTTCGAACTTGATCAAGTTGAATTCTTGGGTTCAGGGGGACCCTCAAGGGAAGACCTGGGGAAGGACCAGTTAGACTGCCCTTCTCTTGAACCCCTCAGACAGCAGGCTGCTGCTGAGGCTGCTGGGAACGCCACAGGTACCCACAAGGTATACTGGGAAGATGGACTCCTGTACACTGAGTCAAGAGACCCCAAGCCTGGCATGACCAGGAGGCTGGTTGTACCCTTGTCTCAGCGAGGTTTCCTACTTACCTTGGCCCACGAGATTCCCTTAGCAGGTCACTTAGGCCAGTCGAAGACGTGGGACAGGCTTGTCTCGCACTTTCACTGGCCTCATATGAACGAAGATACAAAGGAGTTTTGCCGCTCCTGTGTCACTTGCCAAGCCAGTGGTAAGTCAGGTGGCACGACAAAGGCCCCCCTTATACCAATGCCTGTGGTGGGGGTGCCCTTTGAACGGGTGGGGATTGACATCGTCGGTCCCATGGAACCACCAACAGCATCAGGGCACAAGTTTATACTGGTGGTAGTGGATCATGCCACCAGGTATCCTGAAGCTATTCCCCTTAGGACCACTACAGCACCTGTTGTGGCAAGAGCCCTAGTTGGAGTATTCTCCAGGGTGGGCTTTCCTAAGGAGGTCGTCTCCGACAGAGGTGCAAACTTTATGTCGAGCTACTTAACTGCTATGTGGAAGGAATGTGGTGTCAACTACAAGTTCACTACACCCTATCATCCACAATGCAATGGGCTTGTTGAGAGATTCAACAGGACCCTAAAAGGGATGATTCATGGACTACCTGAAAAGCTTCGGCGTAGATGGGACGTCCTGATCCCCTGCCTTTTATTCGCTTACAGAGAGGTCCCACAGAAGGGGGTTGGCTACAGCCCTTTTGAACTTTTGTACGGGCATCCTGTAAGAGGACCCCTGTGTTTGGTGAAGGAAGGATGGGAGAGACCTCTCAAAAAGCCTGCAACCAACATAGTGGACTATGTGCTTGGCCTCCGCTCGCGGATGGCTGAATACATGGAGAAGGCATCCGAAAACCTTAAGGCCAGCCAAGAACTCCAAAAAGCTTGGCATGACCAAAAGGCTGTCTTGACTGTTTACCAGCCCGGACAGAAGGTGTGGGTGTTGGAGCCAGTGGCCCCAGCAGCACTCAAGGACAAATGGTCCGGGCCCTACACCATCCTGGAGAAAAAGGGAGAGGTCACCTACCTGGTCGACCTGGGAACTCCCCGGAGCCCCCACAGGGTGCTTCATGTCAACAGGCTCAAGGCATATGTCGACAGGAAGGACATGAGTTTGCTCATGGCCCTAGATGAGGGACAGGAGGAGGAGAGTGACCCTCTCCCCGACCTGCTCACTCAGAATCCTGACGATGGATCGGTAGATGGTGTTGTCTTTTGTGGCAGCCTCTCCGAACATCAACAGAAAGACTGTAAACAGGTTCTTCAGTCTTTCAGACATATGTTCTCTCTAACCCCCAGTCAGACCAATTGGTGCACCCATGAGGTTGACACTGGTGACAGCTTGCCCGTCAAGAGTAAAATCTACCGGCAGCCTGATCACGTTAGAGACTGCATCAAGAGTGAAGTGCAGAAAATGTTGGAGCTGGGAGTCATTGAACCCTCGGATAGCCCTTGGGCTAGTCCCGTAGTTCTAGTGCCGAAACCTCACACCCCGGGCGGTAAGAAAGAGATGAGGTTCTGCGTAGACTACAGGGGTCTCAATGCAGTCACTAAGACTGACGCCCACCCAATACCAAGGGCAGACGAGCTTATCGATAGACTGGCTTCGGCCAACTACTTAAGTACGTTTGACCTGACAGCTGGGTATTGGCAAATCAGGTTAGCTGAGGACGCCAAGCCTAAGACCGCATTTTCTACCCCTGGTGGGCATTATCAGTTCGTGGTGATGCCCTTTGGTCTGAAAAATGCACCTGCCACCTTCCAAAGGTTGGTGAATCAAGTCCTTACTGGGCTGGATGACTTCTGTGCAGCATATCTAGACGATATTGCTGTCTTTAGCTCCACCTGGGAGGATCACCTGGTCCACCTGCGGAAAGTGTTAGAGGCCCTGCAAGCCGCAGGCCTCACTATCAAGGCCACCAAGTGCCAGATAGGGCAGACACAGGTTGTATACCTGGGCCACCTTGTAGGTGGAGGCCAGGTTCAGCCACTGGAGAGCAAAATACAGTCAATCAGGGACTGGGCTCCTCCAACCACCCAGACTCAGGTTCGAGCTTTCTTGGGCCTGACTGGATACTACCGAAAGTTTGTCAGGAACTATGGTTCCATCGTGACACCATTAAATGAACTGACAAGTAAGAAAATGCCAAAAAAGGTTCAGTGGACAGCGAGCTGTCAAAAAGCATTCGATGACCTAAAGCAGGCCATGTGCACGGCGCCTATCCTTAAGAGTCCAGACTACTCCAAACCATTCATTGTCCAAACAGACGCTTCTGAGTTGGGTGTGGGAGCTGTTCTTTCTCAACTGAATTTTGATGGTCAAGACCAGCCCATTGCTTTTATAAGCAGAAGGCTGACCCCTAGAGAGAAGAATTGGTCAGCTATTGAGAGGGAGGCCTTTGCTGTGGTTTGGGCCCTGAAGAAGCTGAGGCCATACTTGTTTGGCACTCACTTCAAGATTCAGACCGACCATAAGCCCCTCTTGTGGCTAAATCAGATGAAGGGTGAAAACCCCAAACTGCTTAGGTGGTCCATTTCCCTACAGGGGATGGACTTTACAGTGGAACATAGACCTGGTACTGATCATGGCAATGCCGATGGGCTCTCCAGATATTTCCACTTAGAACAAGAAGACTCACCTGGTCAAGGTTAGCTTATTGTTCCGACGTTTGGGGGGGGGGGTCATGTAGGAGAGTAGGGTCTGCAATCCCATGATCACCCGGATTTTTTGCTTTTGTTTCACTGGTTTACGACTTTCTCTGGCTGTGGGCCTGCTAATCAGACCCACAGCCTGGCTGTTCTCTTTCTAAATTACAACATGTACCCTAGGTGCATTTACCAATTGGTACCGGGCCACCTTATCAGACCCCGTAACGCAGGGCATAGGTGTACCCAGGGCCGCCAGGGGCTGCAGCATGTATTATGCCACCCCTGGTTGGCCTCCTAAATTTGACACAACTGGCTGCATGACAGCTGGGGCAAAGTCGTGTAAGCACCCTTTGCTGTAGGTATAGTAGCTCTATATCTAACCATACAATGGACACCCGAGTTCCTATCAGTCACTCCTATGGCAGGCCTTGACAATCCTGAAGGCAGAGTGCGTGGGCTCGTGTGAACTAGGTTCTGGCCCGAGCCCGGTTGCAGCTTGCGGAATCAAGACCCAATGGCTGTTCCATGATAACGCGTACCACATCGGTAACTTCGGTATCGCGTTATCAAGGCATGTCGAGTAAGGTGTCATACGAATCGGGATGCTGCCCTCTCACCAATTCTGGCGACGAGGTTAGCATTCCGCCCTTCTAGAGGGACACGACATGTACGTAACTGTGAAGCCCGGTTAAAGTTAACTAAAGCCTCAGCTCCACCAAATGGATGCTGCCACCACAGACACGAGTCTGACCTCCTGCTGCTGGGAGTCCTTCCAGCGAGGGGCGCTTGGACAAAGGGTTTCCTGTCGAGGGCGGTGTTCGCACCGTCCCAGACAGGGTTTGTGTATTCTGGGTAGGTAGGGCTTCTGCGAGAAGGTGACTGCGGAGTGGCACCCCGGTGCTCACTACGCATCTGCCGGTCAGAACCAGTTCCAGGGGCGCCAGCCCTGGCCTGGGGAAAGTCCGGCAGGGGAGAGGGGTGTAACTACCCCCCTTCCTGGTCCCACCCTTAGGGCAGGACCTAGTCATGTACCCACCCCTTTCTTTAGAATAAAGGCCGGAGCGGGGACCCTTCCAAATTAGATCATCTTTGAATCAAGAACTACTTTCTACGAAAGGACATTCGAGACTCTTCTCAAGATTTCTCCCTTGTGACTAAGGAGTAGTCACCCTGCATCAGCGGGCACCATCTAAGAACTCTGCGGTTTGCTGCAAGTCCTTCCTCAAGGATCCGACGGCCCAGCTCGACGAGAACCGGCTTCCCTGGCACCTCTGACCTCTACCCACGTCATCAGCTCAGCTGTGATCTGTGGGTGCGACGAGACCTCGAGGGACCGGCCATCATCAAAACCTGCACGCTTTCTTAACCAGCACGACCATCGAAGCCATTCTCTGGTGAGTGCTCTGGGGTCCGAGAAGCCCCGACCCTGAGCCGCTCCAGCACCGAAGTGCAGTCTCCCAGCCTCTCCACGATCTGCGTGGGGCCCTTCTGCTCGCTGCTCAGCACGTTGTCTGGTCACTAGCCGCTGGCTTGTGCCCTTCCTTGACGACATCCGACAACCAATGCTGCTGGTCTGGTTGCTCCAGACCGGCCCTTGCTCCCTTTTCCGAGAGGAGCACCCCGGACCCTCCTGGTCCATTCAAGACGCCATGTTAGGCCTACCACGTGGCCCTGAGATCTGCCAAGGCTTGTTGCCCCAATCCTGGGCCCAGCGACGCCGACAGCATCATCCTTCGTGGGACAGCTCGCACCTCCATCCTGGTCGCCGACAACGCCTCCTGGTCCGTGAGACTGCAGGGCCTAGCGTCGCCCACTCACCTGGTCGAGGTGACGGCCAACCGGTGCCCTCCTGGTACCCTCTGACTACTGGCTAGTAGTACGAACTTGGTCCCCTCTGCTTTCAGGTGTCATCGATCTCCGATCCAGGCTTGGATCTCTACGAACTATTCATCACTGGTCGCCGGCCAGCAACTCCTTTTCTTCCGGCTCCTGGCTCGTCAGCGAAGACCCCGACGCCTGTAAGACTTGTGCAGCCGCAGCCCTCGTGGCTAGGTAACTCGGCATTTCGGTGCCTGCATAGCCTCCTTACTCTAGGGTCCTGAGTCCCTCGCTTCCGACTTGCCTTATCGGGTCCGCCCGAGACCACTAAACTTTCCGTGTCCTCGGACACTTGTTTTAATTGTGCACTTGAAGTATTTTCCTAAGAGATTTGGTTTGTGCTTAGTACCCTGTCCTCATAAAGAGTACAGGGCTGTTGTGATTCTTAATAAATAACTGTTTATTTTCATAACACTTGTGTGGTGTCCTTTCACTTGGTGTTCAAGGGGTATATGTGGTATAACAGCTGGCTTAACACGCCCTCTCGAGTCTTTAGCCTTAGACTGCTCGTATCCACGCTACTAGGATAGCTGGTCTATAGGTTGACTTACAACCAAACACCATAAGGGTCGTTGGAACGATACATAGCGGTCGCTAGAATAGCGAACGTTGCATATCGGGCCAACTTCTCACAACTGGGACTAACATTTGTTGGGACTTCAGGGGATTGTTGGGGGGAGAGGGAGGAGGGCGCTTGGTTGTTTGCATGAAGGGTTTGTTGGGGTGTGGAGGGAGTTTGGGGAAGGGGAGGGGAAGGGTGGGCGGCTTGGGGGACGTTTGAAGGGGGTTGGGGGGGAGACACGGGGACCGTCCAGTGCTACTGTGCCAGTCATCACAGCCTTGCTGTGCTTCTATACATTGTCTACACTGCACCCACCTCTTTTAGGCCGTGACACACTGCTTGTACCTTGGTTTTACCCACACAGATGACAGCTTTCACAGTAGTTATCCTTAATGTGAAGGGATTAAATAACCCTGTCAAGAGGAGGGCAGTCCTTTCCTTATTGGAGCATACCCACGCAGACATTTGTCTCCTGCAGGAGACTCATCTCCTAGCCAAAGACTGCCAGAGGATGCGCTCCCATAAATTCCCCACGCAATTCTTCTCCTGCAATACTACTCAAACCGCTGGGGTTGCAATTCTGGTATCCAAAACGTTTAAAGGAGAGATCCTCCATAAGTTTGTTGAGCAGAAGGGTAGACCCCTTGCTTATAGGGTCAAATACGGGGGACTGATTTTCACCATTGGGTCGATGTATAGCCCCAATGAACACCAAGAACGGTTCCTACACTCGGTTGTGGTGGATGTCACTGCCACACCAGATAGGCACGTAATCATAGGGGGGGGACCTGAATATGGTCTTCGACTCTTCCCTGGACAGGTCGGTGCAGCGGCGCCCGCAGACGGGGGAGATCTCGCAGACGGGCAAACGCCAACTAGAGGAGTCAGATCTCCATGACCTTTGGCGTTGCTTACACCCCACCACTCGGGACTATTCTTATTATTCACACGCCCACAAGACCTACCCACGTCTCGACCATCTATTGGTCTCGAAACCGGTCCGCGACTTAGCCACAGCTTCTGCAATAGGGGTTCTCTCTGTCGGACCACGCCCCTGTTACAGGGACGTTCCAATTGCCACCGATGTCGCCTAGGCGTGGAGTGTGGCGCCTCAGGGATACCTTGCTGCACAAACAGACAGTGGTAAAGCATATTCAAGACTCGATACGGGATTACCAGGAGCATAATGATAATGGTGACACTACCCTGGCAACACAATGGGCGGCACTGAAAGCGGTGCTCCGAGGGGAATTTATTGCCATCTCCTCCGCCGAGAATAGGGAGCGTCAGCAGAAGCGTGAGGAACTCACTGGCAAAGTGCGAGAATTGGAACAGGTTCACCAGAGGACGGGGGCTCCCAGAATCTGGAAGCAGCTTAAGGCTGCGAGGAAGCTTTTGTCAGCCTTAGATATGGACAGGGCGGAATATGCTGCATTACGCTTGAAGCATGCATATTATACGGGTGGGGACAAATGCGGAAAGCTCTTGGCGCACAAACTCAGGGAAGCACATCAGAGGCACTTAGTGAAGGAGCTATCGACACCCGCTGAGGGGTCAGTAACGGAAGACGACCAGATAGCTGAAGGCTACCGCCGATTCTATGCTGACCTCTATAAAGGCGAACCCCCGTCATCAAAAGCAGAGGAGGGCTACCTGGCCTCGGTTGACCTTCCCTCTCTCACTCCGGAGCAAGCGGAATATCTCAAAAGGGACATTCGGGTAGAGGAAGTAATTACGGCCATCTCCAGGCTCAAACATGGTAAGGCCCTGAGCCCTGATGGTTATACATCCCTCTTCTATAAAACTTTCTGCCCTACGTTGGCCCCGATCCTCACGCGCCTATTTAATTCCTTCTCCGTTCCTGGAGCTATCCCTCCGGATTTGCTTAGGGCAACGGTTTCGGTTATCCCTAAACCGGGGAAGGATCGGACGCAATGTGGCTCCTACAGGCCGATCTCTCTCTTGAATATTGACCTTAAGTTGTATTCTGGGATCCTAGCGGCCCGTTTGGCGCTTCACCTCCCGGGACTAGTGGAATCGGACCAAGCCGGGTTCGTTCCGGGGAGGCAAACGGTGGATAACACCATGAGAGTGGTCCATATACTGGAGAAAGCCTCCAGGATACCCGGGGAAAGGATGTTGCTGGCAGTTGATGCGGAGAAAGCCTTTGACAGTTTTAGCGAAAGTAGGTATTGGCAAGAAATTTCGCACTCTGGTGTTCAACTGCTACAAGTTTCCATCAGCAGTGGTAAGGGTTAATGGCTGCAGCTCCCAACAGTTCGCGATAGAAAGGGGCACTAGGCAGGGGTGCCCATTATCCCCGCTTCTATTCGCACTTTATATGGAACCCCTGGCCCAGAGGATACGCCAGAGTCCGAATGCGCTGGGAATTAAGATCGGGGAGTACACCCACACTATCAGTCTGTATGCAGATGATATCATTCTGACATTAGCGGATCCAGGGAGGGCGCTCCCTGCATGCATTGATGAGATGGAGGCCTTTGCTGCCATAGCAGGCTTCAAGATGAACATGGGGAAATCGGCGGCCCTTGACGTCTCGCTCACCACGCCCACCAGGACTGACTTACAGAGGCGGTTCCCCATGCACTGGTCGAAAGACCTGGTGCCCTACCTGGGCATTCTTCTGGCACCCACGCTACCCGCTATGGTGACTGCGAATTATACTGCCGTAGGTTCGAAAATTAAGGAGGAACTGGGCCGCTGGAGCAAGGGCACATTGTCCTGGCTAGACAGAATTGCCGCAGTGAAAATGGCCATCTTGCCGCAGGCGCTTTACCTGTTTCGCGCCCTGCCGCTGCAGTCCCCGAAAGGATGGCTGCTGCAGATTCAGGCGGACATTGCGTGCTTCATATGGCAGGGCCGTAAACCTAGGCTTAAGAGGGCCTTGGCTACCCTGGCACCTGAGGAGGGGGGACTAGGAATACCGGACCTCCGTAAATATTTTTAGGCGGCACAGCTAGGGTATCTAGTAGAGTGGAGCAAATGGGAGACCGACAAACACTGGCTTTTTCAAGACCAGGCAGTGGCGGGCCGGACCGTGCAGGAGGTGCCCTTTTTGAGCAGGACACATCGCCCTCCCAATTTATATGCATCTTACATCACACGGGTTCCCATGAGGGTGTGGGATGCCACGAACATGACACACGCACTTACCACCTTCCCCTCACCTTTCACACCATTGATCGATAACCTAGAGTTTCACCCTGGCATGGAACCGGGGGCTTTTGCACGCTGGCGGGCTGCGGGATGCAGAGCACTCTTTCATCTATAAGGTCCGGATGGCATTATTCCGTTCCCAGAGCTCAGGAAAGAATATCAGTTGCCGAAGGTGGAAAGTTTGCGCTACATGCAGGTGCGCCATTGGGCGCTGCAGCCACAGATACGGGAGTCGGCAGATAGTAAGCTCCTTCCATACGAGAAATGGCTCAAAACACGCACCTCAGACAAGAAACTTATTTCAGAATAGTACAAATTCTTGCAGCCCTCCTCCTTTGACCTCTATAACCCTGATAGGGAACGCTGGGAAAGAGAACTGGGGAGATCTTTAAGCCGTAAGGAATGGGACAGCATTGCCTATAGGGCTCGACACTCCGCATATCACACTGGGCTTACGGAAACATTTACAAAAGTGTCCACATACAGGTATTACACGCCTCAGAGATTGCATGAGATGAATCGCAACATCGACGCCACTTGCTGGCGAGCATGCGAGCAAACGGGCACCCTCACTCATGTTTTATGGGAATGCCCAATGCTGTGCCCTTACTGGAAAGAGGTCCTGAACATGATCGACTCCAATTTTGATATTGAATTGCCCCGCTTTCCAGCATATGTACTGTTGGGCTTACCCAATGGGCTGATGTATCCTCTGAGGTCTCGTAGAGGGCGGCAAATTGCGATAGCATTGGGTTCTGCTGTACAAAATATACTTATTCATTGGCGCACCACCACACTCCCGTCCACCACAGGGTGGTTGCATAGATTATGGCATGTCCTGGGAATGGAAAAATTGTCACTTATGGTGGCGGGAGAGGTGGAGCAGTTTAATGAGCTGTGGCAACCGTTTCACTCATTGCTTGTAAGGGAATTCACAGAGCTTACATGCCCCAGATATCTCCGCTTATTGAGGTTGACTACATTAGCAGATTCGGATGGCCAACGTGCCTAGACATGAGAGCACTGGGGAAGGAGGAGCGGTTTAGGGGATGGGGCGGGTGATGTTTTGAGGCACTGGACGGGGGAAGAGGGAGGGGCCGTGGTTGGGTCGGGGAGGAGGGGAAGTTGGGGGGGTTTGTTCACTTTGGAGCACCTTGTTGCAGCATACGCACTAGCCATCACATTTGGATGTACGCTACTCTTTACAGGACCCTAACGAGCTGGTGCACTATTATATGATTGTATCGGACGCATTGCTCCTTTGTGACAATTGTTTGTTTTTCTTTTCATTTTGTGAATGCTCAATAAAATGCTTTAAACCTAAAAGTGAACACTGAGCAGCGCGAGTGTCCCCGAGTGTGATGCGGTTGGGCGTGGCCTACACTACTTCAGGGGGATGGGCCAACCATTAAAAAGAGAAATCAATGGACTTCCTGCCAAACTTAATAAATTCTGTTTTTTAGCCCTGCCGCGTCCCTTCATTTCTTCTACGGAAGCAGATCAATTTGTGTGTGTGTGTGTGTATATATATATATATATATATATATATATATATATATATATATATATATATACAGATATAAGATAGATAGATAGATATATGTGAAGAACTCCATTCCCCACACGCTGACACTTCCCCCAGACGCGGAGCAAGAACAGACACGGATCACCAAATTATCGGATGCTGATTTATTCAGGTGCTGTCGCCATGACGTTTCTGCTCATTCGAGCCTTGATCACATGACAACGTGATAATAGTGCAATTCGACTTTTAAAGTGCTAGTGCCACATATTGCTTACGTCACATGGGATGGATATGGAAAACAGACTAGTCAACATATAATACATCATCGTGTTAAAAACATGATATAAAACGACAATAGAATAATGGCTTATACAGGGGATAAAAGTATATGTTAAAATCCATTGAAACATACATTTATATGTAAAATAATGATTCCCTGTATATTACATAAATATGTGCAACATAACGCCAATAGAAGCATGGAGCCCATGTATAATGATATCTATACCATGGTTCTCTGGTTCATAAGTTAAGTTGGTAGTCTTGAGCATGTTGAATCTCTGGATAAATCCCCTTATGCTAGTTCCATCTCAGTAATAAAGTATAATAAGTGCAAAGTGTTTTTAAAAAATGAGACTTAGTAATTCTGGACTGGTTCCTCTGGATCAGACTGACCCCAGACTTGATCCCAGATGGACTCACCACACTACTTGTTATCCCATTACCAGATCACTACACATCAATTTTGTGAGGGCAAGACATATTAGACTTAAAGTAAGGGAAGTTAGGGAAGCAGAGCAGATACTTTTTTGACCTCCAAGATTGTTCATAAGTACTTATGCATATAAAACAATACATAACTATCAAAAGTTAAAAACTATTTAAAATTCATATAATACAACAATACCACATAACGAAGCAGCATATTTCTAAACTTAGAGGCCTCAGTGTAAACATGCATACATGTCCTCTGTCAGATTGAGACCCTTTGGTTGCTTAGTGTCAAGCTGAAGAATGTATTTAGATTTAGTCTCAATCTTCCTCAACTGGGCCTCTCTATTGCCACCCCTTCTGCTGGCACAAATAGAATCAATGACCTAGTACTGTAACTGATTATTATTGCTCTGATGGAATTCCCTAAAATGTCTAGCTACAGGATACGTGTTGTCCTGGTTTGTGATGGCCTTAAGGTGCTGTAATATTCGTTTATGGACCGGGAGTTTAGTACTCCCGACATAACGTAGGGCACATGGACATTCCAGGATATGTATGGAATATTCTGTCTTGCATGTAAGGACCTTGCTGATCATATGGTCCTTATTGCCAAAGCCATCCCTAAAGGTCGTTTTGTTAATGCCATGGGTACAAGTCTTACAAGTTTTACACTTGAAGAACCCTTTGTTGGTCTGCCACCAAGATGTTTTATCCAGGACTTCAGGACTCGTATCCACTAATTTGTCTTTCATTGAGGAAGCACGACTGTACGTGATGGATGCCTTATTTGGAAGTAAGCTTCCAATTGTGGTATCCTTTAATACTTTTGGACAATTCCTGTTGATAATTTTGCGTAGTTCACTGTGTTGATTGCAAAAGCCCAAGATAATTCTGAATGGCTCTAATGGTAAAGTGGTAGTGATTCTGACTTCTGATTCTGGGTCATTTACCTCCTCTGTGGTGCAGTATTTGCTTAGCAACTGTAACGTGTGGTCAGCATTGATTTCTGAATAGCCTTCCTTATAATTTTCTTGGAATAGCCCCTTTCTAAGAATCTGACCATGCTAGATTCTTGTGCCAGATATAGCACTTGATCATTACTGCATAGTCGTCTTAACCGAATCATTTCCCCATAGGGTATACTTGTGATTAAATGAGCTAGATGTGCACTACCCGCATGGAGCGTGGTATTGCCCGCAGTACTTTTTCTGTATAGTCGTGTTTCAAGGCTTTTTCCATTCACAAATATTTCTGTATCTAAAAAAGCTATTTTTTCCTGACTCACAGTTGCTGTGAAATTCAGATTGCACGAATTTACAATAATTTTTGCCACAAAATCTAGTGCTTCCGCCTTGCTGCCCCTCCAGACCACAAACAGGTCATCAATATACCTGTACCATGTTGTCACATTTCTGGCCATAATGTCTTTGTGCTCAACCAGGAGGACCAGTTCCTCCCAAGCTCCCATGAGCAAACATGCGTAGCTTGGGGAGAAACTGGCCCCCATGGCTACTCCCTGGAGTTGTCTATACAATAAGTTGTTGTACATAAATATATTGTGATGTAAACAATACTCCAGCATAGCAATCAACATCTCATTGTGTTTCTCAAAAACGTTATCTCTATGTGATAAATAATATTTGACTGAAGCAACACCATCTGGATGTTTGATGCTGGTATATAGAGATGAAACATCAAGCGCCATTAACCAATCACCCTCCAGCGAAACTACCTTGCGCAGTTTTGATAGGAAGTCCCCAGTGTCTTGCATATAAGAGTCAAGTGTTCTTACAAAGCCTTGTTAAAAATAGTCAATATAGACTGAATTATTTTCCATCAGGCCACCCCTGGCTGAGATGATGGGTCTGCCAGGGGGGTTGTCACAATCTTTGTGTATTTTAGGAATGTGATACAACTTCGGAATTACTGGGATATCATTCCGTAGAAATATAAATTCTGCCTCAGATAGCAGTTTCCTGTTTCTCCATCCCAGTAACTTCTGATGGTATTCTATTTGCATGGCTTTGGTAGTAGTTGCATTGATCCTCTCATAATGCTCACGGTTGTTTAGTTGGGCATACGCTTCCTTGTCATATGCAGGTTTAGTTTGCAGAACGATGTTACCTCCCTTATCACTTGGGCGCACGATGATATTTTTGTTGCTGCCTAATTTGTGGATCAGCGCTTCATATTCCACAGTTCTTTTGTCGTACTTATATTTTTTAATGCAAGTTTTGCTGTGTAGGATCTTAATTTCATTGGTTACATTCTCATGGAAAATGTCCAGATTATCCCGTGGCATAATGGGGATAAATGTGGAAGGTGGCCTAAAGGGAGTAATTGGACTTGCCAGGTTTGTAGTTCTAATTTCACCACTATTTGTAGGAGTCCTCATATCCATTCCCTCATTATTCCACAGATCCTCAATTTCCTGTGTTAGTGATCCTGCTCTCATATCAGCGTTGTTTGCCAAGGGTATATTGATGGAATTATTATTGGTTGCTTTCAGTAGATGGAACTTTTTTAATTTTCGTAAAGCTTTGTAGATATCAGTTCTAGTTGCAGCATAGTTCATATTTGCTTTTGGTGCATATGAAAGACCTAGTTTCAATATATTTTCTTCATCTTGTGTCAGAGATACGGTGGTTAAGTTGACAATGGTGAGTTGGGTATTACTGGCAGCATTTATTTCTTGGTCCACTGACCTCTGCCCCTTCTCACATTTTGTCCTCCGTTGCCTTGCCCTGTACCTCTTCCTCCCCGTGTAGTTCCTGTAGAGATATATATATATATATATATGTATATATATATATATATATATATATATATATACACATACATATATATACACACACATATATATACACACACATAAATATATATATATATATATATATATATATATACACATACATATATACATATATATGTATGTATATATATATACACACACACATACATATATACACATACATATATACACTGCCGCTGACTGCCTAGCGGAGACTCTTCCCTGGGATTATTGTTTTTCCACCCACCTCTCGCCGCACCCGCTTTCGCGGGTGTCGCTTCGCGGGTGTCGCTTCGCGGGTGTCGCTTCGCGGGTGTCGCTTCGTGCTGCATAAGTGGAGCTGCAGGACATTTGGGCGCGAGCTGCTGTGTATGCTGTGTGTTCTCAAGGCCATCGCCAAGACAGGTCTGGAGAGCGGCGGTGCAGGGACTCACTCTCCCAGGAGCCCCTGCCTGGACGTCATCACCTGGTCCGCGCTACCTGTCTGCCCCGCCCACAGGACGCTACCTGGTTAAAATCACCCTGCTCTGCCTTCCCGTTGGGACACTGCCGCTGACTGCCTAGCGGAGACTCTTCCCTGGGATTATTGTTTTTCCACCCACCTCTCGCCGCACCCGCTTCGCGGGTGCCGCTTCGCGGTTGCCGCTTCGCGGGTGCCGCTTCGTGCTGCATAAGTGGAGCTGCAGGACATTTGGGCGCGAGCTGCTGTGTATGCTGTGTGTGCTCTGGGCCATCGCCGAGATAGGTCTGGAGAGCGGTGCTGCAGAAAGTCACTCTCCCAGGAGTCCCTGCCTGGACGTCTTCACCTGGCCCGCGCTACCTGTCTGCCCCGCCCACAGGACGCTACCTGGTTAAAATCACCCTGCTCTGCCTTCCCGTTGATACACTGCTCTTGACTGCCTATCGGAGACTCTTCCCTGGGATTATTGGTTTTCCACCCACCTCTCGCCGCACCAGCTTCGCGGGTGCCGCTTCGTGCTGCATAAGTGGAGCTGCAGGACATTTGGGCGCGAGCTGCTGTGTATGCTGTGTGTGCTCTGAGCCATCGCCGAGACAGGTCTGGAGAGCGGCGCTGCAGGGACTCACTCTCCCAGGAGTCCCTGCCTGGTCGTCATCGCCAGGTCCGCGCTACTTGTCTGCCTCACCCACAGGACGTCATACGCATTATAACGCATAATAAAGCAGACTACGGTTGCCGCTGCGCGGGAGCGGCCCGGGAGAAGCCCGGGACAAGGGCGGGGCCGTCAGCTGCCGTCTAGGGCCGGATAAGGCTGGGCTGGGCCACCCCCCTTTCCCTCCATACAGGACTGAATGGAACCGAACTGAACTTATCAAGCTAACCTGAAGAGTACATTTCTACCCTAGTTCCAAGTACCAATTGTGTTGCAGAGTGATTTGTATTAATATACTGGAAAATCCTGTCACACATGCCAATGTCAACCCGCTCAGGAAGGAATGGGAGGAAGGGGGTATGTGAGCGGCACAATTGACCAATTCATCACTCGCGCTTTTTTCTGTATTGGAAAAAGAGATTGCCATAACAGAGAGGCGCCTTTCCTGGAAACAATGTATGGTAAACGTTCCTCGCTAGGGCCGCTATCTAGATCTCTCTCGCCAGTCATGATTCAGGTGCATGCTGATGCTGAAAGCACCCAGGCGGGAAACACACCATCTAACGAGGGGAGCCCTGGGATTCCTGTATGCACGCCTGCTTCACTAGGCTGTAGGCCCTGCCTAGACACCCAGCTAACACCACAGAGGGCTCCTTCGCAAACAATGCTCACATCGGTCCTAGACCTATCATCATCTTCGGCCGCGTCTGAGCATTCCGAGCATACATGTAATGAAGGGTCAAGCTTAGTTACCAATAAAAGGGAGAGGGCCCCTAGTGGTTGTATGGGGGGGCGCCCTCCATCACCAAAAAAAACTAAAACTAAGAAGTTTAACCCAAGAGGGTGGAGAGTTGGGCAGGGGGGACAGTAGATTCAAACTCTGCCTGTTTGGATCCTGGAACTGCTGCTGATGGCCCTGTTCCAAGTGTTGCGTCATCGCCACCAGTTATCTGTCCCAGGACGCCCGTATCTACCTTCGCGGGGGTCATGCAACAGCCTCCCACCCTGACCCACTTGGAACAGATCCTGACATCACTTACGCTGACAATTTTGCAGAGGGTCAAGGTGTTGACAGAGAGGCTTAATCGGTTTGAGCAGGCCACCCTGGATAACTTATTTTCCCTTAAAACCCTGCTTAAACTGCTGTCGAGTGATAGTGTCCGCCTGCAGAAATCTTCGGCAGACCTTATACCCCCTCAAGAGCTGGTAGGAACCAATGTTACTGCAGCCCCCAGACTTCCAGCCAGAGCGACCACTAAGGTTGTGAAAACTAAAACAGATAACCCTGCGAAAAAAACGAAATCTAAGCCTTTAGGTTCCCAAAACAGGGCAAAAGAACCCCCTAGGGACCTCCCCTCTTACTCCCAGGGTGAAGTAAATAGTATAGACAAAACAGTGGGTCAGAGAGGAGATCAGCCCCGTCAGATCAAAAGTCCAGAGCATTATCATCTGATATCCTGACTGCGGCCCACGTTAGTTTACCCCCAGATTGCCAGCCCTATGTAGTGGTATTAACTGGAGTTCCAATGCTCAAGCCCGGGAAATCTGAAATCTACCATGAGTTGAAAAACAAAACCATGCATTGGCTGATTGGCAATAGACCTCTTCCAGCCTACCTGGATGGCCAGATCTTACATGTGAGAAGGGTAAATTGGGTTGGGAGTAGGGCCAAGGATATCCCGGGGGACTGCATTCTTGTTAATTTTAGGGACCCTCGTGTACCTGGGTTCATCTGCAGACAGCAGGGTAATTATAGCTGCAGTGGGATTGGCACTTTTGAGCTGGGCCACTTTCACACGCAGTTTGATGATTACCAGTCCCATAGGAACCCCCAGTACCATTATGGGGGTGGGAGGTATGGAGGGTTGGCTTGCATAAACCAACTTGTATACCAAATACCCAGCCAGAATCAATTTTTAGTGCCCTACGGATGGCATAGCAGCTTCTGACAAGTAGATAGCTGCCCGCTACCGGTGCCAGCTATAGAAACTGGAGGGATTTTGTTTTCAGGGAATAGGTTGTCAGAGGAAAAACAGGGCACCCCAGAATCCATCACTATCACTACTTGTAAAATCAATGGTGCCTGCAGCCTTGCGCTTACCCCAGACCCCCGAATCCCACTGAGTTTTACCTTGAGTGGTGGTGAAGGCAATAAACTTAGGAGGATGGATATTTCTACAGACTGTACTGGTGCTCTTAGACACTCTGTATGTGACCCTGAAGAGAACCTCTTCCTGCATTTTCAAACGACTGAGGCTGTGACTCCTCCATATGAAGGAGAAACTACTCCTCCACAACCCCAGCCAGCCGATTCTAGTGCTGCGGATACTGGCCCTCTCCTAATGTCCCCTCTTATTTCTGAGGGCATAGTAGTGGCTGGTTGCCCGATCAAGATATTGTCCTGGAATATTGCGGGTATCTCTAGGAAACTTGTCCAGCCTGATTGGAATGCCCTAGTCGAGGCCTACTCTATTTGTATCTTCCAGGAAACATGGAGTTTAGTGCCTCACCACAAAGTGGGCTACACTACCTACCATCTGCCGGCCAAACCGCCAAATACAGGGAGAGGCCGCCGGTCGGGCAGACTCCTAGTTTGGGTGAGCATCTCATTAGGGTGTTCTTCCAAACAAATCCAATGTAGCTCACCAGATATTCTTAGGATTACAGTACATGGTGGACGGAGAGAGAAAGCCCTTGAGGTATTTAATGTGTACGCTCGTGGTACCCAGGGCGGTATCCCATCCCCCACCGTCGCCCTATTAGAAGACCAACTGAGGAGATGCAACCAGGATGCTTATATCCTCGTAGCAGGGGACTTTAATTGCACTTTTGAGACCCTGGCAGCCGATGATCTTCTTGATACAGCTGAAGATGATGCTAGGAGAGGTATACCCGCTATTCATATCGACCCGATTCAGAGGTGGACGCAGCGGGTTATCCAGATGAATATGCTCGCCTTGGAATTTGGCTTGCGAGCAGCGAATGGTAGGACTATCTCTGACTCGACCGGGGCATGCACCTATAACAGGGTAAATCACGCAACGAGGATTGATTATATTCTCCTCGATTTAAATCTTTGGCGCTATCTGGTGGATATGGAAGTATGTCCAACAACCGATAGTGACCATAATCCCCTCTCACTGAGCCTCCACCCAGTTTGGCAGGGAGCCGATGAACACGCAACTGTGTCACAAATGTCGACTAAGGAAGTTACTCCATCTAACTGTGGTAGGCGCTTAAAGTGGTGCAAATTTGCCCTGTATGCAGGGAAAATTGAGAATATTGAGGCTATTCTCTCTGCAGCGCAGGCCAAATTGCATGCAATAGCCGTAGATCAATGCGGCCCATCTAAGGTATCAGAGACATTTCAAGAAACCATTCAAGTACTAGGTAGTATATTCCTAGTTCAGAACAGAGGTTCCGCCCAGAGAAAGCCCCGTAGGCTCACCTTCAAGGAAGGGTGGTATACATCTAAATGTCGGCATGCAAAAACAGCGTTGATAAAAGCTGTTAAAAGCAGGTCTCAAAGATGCTTCCAGCTGGCGCGAAAGGGGTACAAACAGGCTGTCACTGAGACTAAAAGAGACTGGGAGGACGAGTACTGGTGCTCGCTTAAGGAGGCTAACTTAGGGAGAGATTCAGCCCGCTTTTGGAGTATTACGAGATCAAAGAACAGATCCACCAGTGAGTGCATAACCTGCAACATAGTGGGTGAAATCTGGTTTGATCACTTCCTGAAACTGTATTCTTGCTCCCAGAATGGACACCCCGAGCCAACTTTTCAAATTTGCTTGCCAACCCTGAGGAACGTGGATAGTACCCACTTTACGGACAGGGAGGTGGAGGACGCCATTCGTGCCATCGTGCCGCAGAAAGCCTCTGGGCCCGACGGTATCCCTGGTGACCTCCTCCGCTCTGACCCCCGTAAATGGGCAAAGATTATTTCCACCCCTCTTAATTCCATTAATAATGGCTGTTCTAGCCCCGAGTCTTGGAAGGGGGCAGAGGTCGTCCTGATCTTCAAAAAAGGAGACAGGGGCGACCCTGCCAATTACCACCCAATCAGCCTTATCGATTCCACGCAGAAGGTTGTTGGGAAGGTGATTCTTATGAGAATCTTGCAATAGGCCGATGATAACAAGATTCTCTCAGACTACTAAGCGGGTTTCAGATCAGGAACAGGGACGATTGAGCAGGCCTTTAGGCTCCTACTCATTTATTGGAAAATGGTCCTTGTGGGGAAGGGTAGCCTTTATTTGGCATTTATAGACCTCAAGACGGCCTTCGATCTGGTGCCCCGTGATTGCCTCTGGGGAGTTCTATCTGAAATGGGAGTCCCAGGTTATATCTTGTCATTACTAGTGCGGCTCCATGACGGTAATTTCACCCAAGTGAGGTGGGGTGCACAGGGGCAAAAGACCAGAAGAATTCCGGTGGACAGGGGCGTCCGCCAGGGATGTGTTCTTGCCTCCACTTTGTTTTCACTATATGTGAACGGAGTGGTGGAGCATCTAATGAAAATCCAGTCTGACACCCATCCCTGGCGTGCGAGTGTATTCCAACTCTCCTGTTCGCTGACGACACCCTTCTTCTTTCCAAATCCCCAGCTGGACTCCAGAACCTCCTTGATGGCTTTCAGATCTTTTTTGTGCATCAAGGGGGCTTGTGATAAACACCAACAAGACCAAATATGTAGTACTGAACCCGCCTAGCTAGAAAATTGGGTAGGTCCCCCGTCCTAAACTCTGAGCCCCTGGAGAGGGTTATGGTATTCGACTACCTTGGCATCCGACTTTCGGATTCCATGAAGTGGAATTCCCATGTGCAGAAAATGTTATTGAGCCATAAGAGGGTCACGGGGGCCTTATTAAAGGAACAGCGCTCTGCCTCTACTAGACCCATTGGTCCAGTAATCAATCAATATATATAGGGCTAGGGGGGTAAGAGCGGCCCTTTATGGTGTGGAACTTTGGGGCTTTAGCAATATGGAGTATCTGTCCAAATCTGAAAATAGATTCCTAAGAGAACTAATGGCACTCCCACAGAGCACGCCCATGGTGCCTCTGCTGTTGGATCTCGGGTGCCATGCTATTAGTGACCTGGCAAAGCTTCGCCCACTTTTACTGTGGGCACGGCTATGGCAGGTCCCAGAATTGGCCAAGTACGCAAAAGGCTTGGCAGAGGTGATGTCTATTATGGGCTGGCAAAAATCAAATGGCTCCAAGATGTCAAATCTTTATTGTGCTATCTGAGCCTTCACGAGTCCTGGTAGAATAGATCAGCTCCACCGAAAGCGGTAATAAAGAAACTCTATTGGAATTGGGTCACAAGTAAGAGTAACTGTAAACCTAAGTTAGGAATTGTTACAAATGGATTCTTAATGATTAAGGACGTTATGCTTATCGAGCCCTATCTAGATATTATTCACAAACCCCTAGATAGGGCATTGTATTTCAAATTTAGGATCGGTACTTTACCGATAAGGGAATTTACTGCATGCTGGAAATCCCAATTGCAAATATCCTCTTCTTGTACCTGCTGTACTTTAGGAATAGAGTCCATGGCACACTTTTTGTTTGCTTGCCTGGCCTATAGAGATCCAAGGGGTTATGGGCTTAAACCATTGTGTAAAGCATTGGGCACTAGAGATTACGCTGTAGCATTGCTTATCCTTTCATCGAATACCAGCATACTCTGTGTCAGCGGACTGGCTAAATATTTAAATTGGGCATGGTCGATTAGAGTAAAAAGGCTGAAAGAAAATGTTTCATTCTAGTTTAAATTTTTTTATTGTATAATTGCTTTTTACCTCTTAATAATTATAATACACCTAAATGTGTAAATTTGTGTTCTCTAAAAAGAGAACCCGTAATAATAGCCTACTACCCTCCCATAATTATAATGTACTCAAATGTGTAAATCTGTGTTTTAAAAAGGAAACTGTGATAGTTTGTTGCATTCCGTTGAGTTTAAGGGTCTCAAACTATGTTTTTATTGTTGTTTTTATGTTTGTGCTTTTAAGATATGTTTTTATCGAAATAAAGCCTTAACTTACTTACATATACACACATATATATATATATATATATATACACACACATATATACACACACACACACACACACACACACACATATATATATACACACACACACATACATATGTATACACACACAAACAATATATATATATGTGTATTTCCTACTGGTGGTTACCAATAGGTAGCTATAGATAGGTCTGCTTTGCCATAGAAGGAGCATTTTTTGATCTGCTAATAACTTTAGTCCGGTATGAAAAATCTTCACAAAACTCCCCCCCCAAAAAAATTCATCCACGTAAGCTTCTTCCTGGAATGTTTCGGGTGATCCATCAAGAGGGGAGGGGTGTGGGGGGGTGTTGGGTGGGGGCGAAAAAAGGGGGATCCTAAAACGTAAAATCCCCATGCATTTTCTATAGCCTTCTTTTTTCAGGTTTTAGCAAAAACTGATGAACGGAATTACATCAAATTTGGAAGGAAGATAGATCTTGGTCCGCACATTGTGCTTTGGTGTAAATCCCTTAAGTCGTTTTTTTAATTATTAGCGGTAAAAAATAATTGTATATTTTGGCAGTTGGGCTCGCAAGAGTCCTGCAGGTGCCTCGCGAGACTGCATAATCAAAAATGGAGCCTTATGATTGGTTGAGAGGCTTGCTTTTAACATGAGCCTTTACGCTCTCGCGGGAACAAAAGGCTCACGCGAGTTTAGCGAAAGCGAGCACTCTAATTGACTGGCAGTTGAAATATTAGAAAATAAAAGGCTGTCATTACTGTTTACTGTGAGAAATTGTAGGTGTTGTGAAAATGAAGCAAAAAAGCTATAAACGGGGGCATCAGAAAGGCATGCTGTACCCCTAGATTTAGAGAGGAGATGTCTATAGGCTAACTACCGTGAAGATAATAAATGTATATTGTTTTTAACTCATTTTTACATTCTCTTGCGGGATTGTTACTAGTAAAAAGGAGTACAGGAGTTCCCAATACACTCTGGCGCTAAAGCGGCGATAATGGGCTTGATAATATGCCTTTGTGAATTCCCATAGCAGCCCAGGTTCACACCAGAACCTGGGCTGCTATGGAATTCACAAGAAAATATTATCAAGCTCATTATCGCCGCATTAGCGGCAGTTTCCTGCCGCCAAAGCAGCAATAATTGTATTGCCCTTCTTGATAATATGCCCCTCTATTACTAGGAATGCATATTGTGGGACTTGATTTTGAGAGGAAGTGTGTATAACATGAATACTGTGATGAGTTTAAATTTAAAAAAAATACATTTACGCTCTCGCTAGAGTTTAGCAAGACCGTGAAAAAATAGGAAGGAATAGGTGATCTTTGAATACACTCTAGTATGTAGACTTGTCACTGTAGGATGGAGTTTTACTGAAGAGGGCCTACTATTTATGCCCACTGGCTTGGAAAGATTTGTGAGTAGTGTTAAGGTTCTTCCTGCATGCTACTAAGCACACCCATCATGGAAAAGAGGGGTATTAGTGGAGAGGCAGTCCGTACACACAGCCTACTATGCACACCTACAATGCATGAGAGAGTTATCAATGTAGAAGCCAGTCTTTCTACACACAGCCTACTATGCACACTTGTCATCTGAAAGATAGGTCTGAAAGGAGAAGGAAGCCACCCCCACACCCTACTATGCACACTTGTTATCTAAGAGACAGAAGAAGAGGCCAGTCCCTCCAAACACCCTACTACAAACAGCTCTCATCCGACAGAGAGGTCTGAAAGGAGAGGTCAGTCACTCCTCACTCACTACTATGCACATCCATCATCCCACCTTACTATGCACACCTGCTATCTGAGAATGAGGTCTCTCAAACCTAGATATTTTCTAAAACTCTAACAGCCAGCCAATCAAGAGTACTTGAAGGCTCTTGGGAAAACTGGCCTCTCGCCCAAGACCTGTCAAGTAGACGTAAAGGAAAAGAATGAAAGGAGAGGTGGTCCCAAGAGTACCATTTCCCATTCGGATTGCATTATGATTCTTTGCTCATCAATACAGAAAAAAACAGCAGGACCAAATTTGCAATGAAGCTAGACCGTTCCTCAAGGAACTGCCTTTGCTTGGTTTGGTGTGAATACATTTAGCAGTTTGAAAAATTAGCCATTAAGGAGTACTCTGGTTGGGCAGGAAGAGGTTACATTTTAGAGCTATCTGGACCGTTAATTCACAGAGTTCGGCAAAACCTGAGTCACAGAGCTGCGTAGATAAAAAGTTTTTTAAAATACTCACATTTGGTTTGCCGCGTTAATCTTTTCTCCTACCAGCTATTTAGGGTTTTTGGTTCTGTATTTGCAAAACTGAAACAATCTGATTGGCCAGCTACAACATTGGAAAAAAATGTTGTGGCCACCATGTCAGGACGTGAGGAATCTGTCCCCGCATCCTGGAAAAAAAAAGTGAAAGGCTACATTAAGGGTGGTAATAAGAAACAAGGGTACCCCTTTAGTCAAAGACCTGGGGTCAACATATGGTTAAGGAAAACAATGGTCATAAGTGGCCTGATAAGGTCCTGGTTGAAAGGTTATTTCTAGGTTGGCTAACAAAGTCCAAGAAGGGGAAATTATTTCTGGTAGATAAGTTAGACTTGGGAGACAGTTTGGTAAGGTTACAAACAAAGGGCTTTATTAAGACTTACACAGTTAAGTTTTCTTTGTATCAGGTGCTCACACATGTGACAAAAAGTGCTTATAGTGACTGAGTGAAATATTAAACAAGCTATATACAAGGTGTCACAAGCAAGGGTAGATCCCCAAAAAAATATGTACAATAGGGAAGGGGAGTTTTTCTTGCAAGGGTCGACGGCGTTTCGATCTAACATGACTTTAGATCATCATCAGGACGTGAGCTTTCTTTGCGCGTTGTGATGGCTATATTTATCTGGCTCAATGGTTAGGAACTTGATATTCCGAGTTAGTTGGAGATATGCGGTCCAATTATGTTTAAGGTGCCAAGAATTAATTGCTTATTCATATTTCTAGGTTAAGTCAAGCTCAAGAAGGGTGGTTTCCTTAGAGTCTGAAAGTAAAGTTTCCTTAGAGTCAGTGACGGTCCACTTATTTGTATTGCAGAGGTAGTGAGTTCAATTAGGAGCGGGAGTGTATCCGGTAATATTCGGTGTCCTACGTTCCGGCGGGAATTGATCGCCGCGGTCCGTGGCGCAACTGCCTCTGCTTCAGTGCTCCGGCGAATGCGAGCGTGATTAAGGGTGAGCACATCCAGACCCTATGCCATTGTGGGACGTGTGCCCAAAGGGCCAACACTCCAGTATTTATATTTTAGAAAAACAATGCCAATTTTGCAACTGGGTTGGCGGATTTAGCAGCTAGATTTGCTGTTTTCTGCAAGGCCCCCAAGTATTGTAACCTGAGGCTGGAAACCATCAATCCTGCCAAGCTCTACATCAGCCACCGCAAAACCAGGGCAAGTTTCACAGAATATTGCTGGCCTAATTCTGGATTCACGGTCCTAGTTCCAGAACTACAGATCTGGCACAGGTCAATGATGCTTGCCCTTGGTTTGAGATATCAGGCAGTGGAACATGTGCTTGGAACCCCATGTCCAATTTTGGATATGTAAACCCTATAAACAATTAATTTTAAAAAAAAGAAAGCAGAGTCTGGCTATAAACCAGGGCCTGTGGATAACCCCTGCTGTGCATGGGGTTGCCTAAAGACTGTGCTCAGCTGCATGTAGTGGCTTGGGCACAAGAACCACAGCCAATCCAGTTGAACACAACCAAAACCCAATTTCAGATCTTTGAACCCTAAAAACAATAAAAAAAAAATAAAGCAAGACTAGCCTATCTGTGGGTCATGCACAAGGGGAGTTGACCGCCTAAATCTTGATGGGTGCAAGACCGTGCAGGAGACCTGGTGCAACCCCCTGTGCCACATGACTGAAGGCTGTGCGCAGCAGGGGTTGTGCGCAGGGCAGGCCCTACAGCCAACCCTGCTGAACACGGCTAAAGTCCAGGGTGGCTGCCCACTGAGGACTAGAACCAAGGAACTCTTTGATGTGGTATATGATAAAACAACACAAAATAAACCAATAAAAAATGAAGGTTAAAGTGAAATTCCGTTAGACTTTTCTTTTTATAAGACCTCAACATATGCTTATAGAAACCTCATTCACCTAAAACACACAATTATGGTCAAAAATGAAATCGAAATTTGCAAGTTATGATTAGAATCACAATCTATAACTTGCACAGCCACCATGCAAACCATACCATGCACACCGAATGCAATGCTTATGATCTAACAATATTTATACCAATAAATAAGAGCAACTAAAAACATTTTTAGTCGTCTCGGTCAAAGCGGTAAGGACAATGTGATATAAAATCTCATATATAAAATAAATTAAACATATGTAACTGCATCTGTTTCATTAAGGGTGAGGTCATACTCACTGCATTTGGTGTGTGAGTTATTGTTTGAAAGCTGTTGTGCAAGTTATGGATTGTAGTTCTAACCTTAACTTGCAATTTTGGGGGTTTTCGGTCTTTATTCTTAACAATACCTACCTTTTAATTGTAAAGTTTTCTTTGAATGTATGAGATTTTTTAGACATATATTGAGGAATTATAACCAAATCAAAAACAATGAAGCAACCCCTCACATACAAGGGGACAGGGTTTTTAACACAAAACAACAAAAAATATCGCCTCTGTGATTAACTATCTTATACCAGACAGCGGTTGACAGGTTGTCTCTCCGTGGCATTTATAAGTGTGGAGAATTGTCTCCCTGCTATCTTTTAAACTATTTGACAGGTTTTAAACTTTTAATCACCCTGAATCAGGTTTTTAACTATTTTAGTGGGGAATTTGTCGCGTTCTAATCTAGGACCCCGATCAATACTGTGACCTTATGCCCCTATACGGCTATAATCCATTTGTACCCCTATAATGGCATAAACGATCAAGAGCGATATTTCAGAAACTCGTCTCTGGCCTAACACGATCAGAGCCACATTTCAGAATCTCTTCCTCTGCAGCTCATTAGAGCAAATGACACAGCAGAAGCCACTATCTAAGATTCCTAGATTACACTCCGAGTTCTTCAACAAGATAAAACTCAGCAACCTGGGAAAGCCCCGCTTGCTATGTTTTGATTAGTAATAGAACTCTAATGAGCACTGAGAGACGATCACTTCCTAGTGGCATCTTTATTGACGTCTTATGTCCAAAAACTTACGTCAAACCAGGCACCTTTCAGGTATAAATATTACCAACGTTGCCTTAAGCAAACGCTGCCTCAACGACATCGATGATAGCGATTGTGTGATGAACACAGGAACAGAACAGCTGTCCCTTGCAGAGCCCAGCAGATGCAAGCAGCCCACGGACGCTGCCCCTCCTCCTCCTCGACGCGCTGAGAGAGACGCTGTCTTTTCTCCTGCCGAGAAAATCCAGCTCCGGCGTTTCCAGCCTACTCTTGCGAGTGACTGGGATATCGAGTCCTGGAAGGAGATACAAGACCTCCAACATTCTATTCCAGAGGTATGGTGTTGACTAAACCCTTAGAGAGAATTCTTTAAGCAAACCTTGGCAAAACCAACTTAACTAAAACTGCTACTTCTTTACTCCCTCCCAAGTATTAGGCTTAGGTCAGGTACACTGGGGTAGGCGTAGTTAGAAGCACCAGTTGAGTACGTTAGCCTAATGTATATATGAATGTATATATTTTATTTGTTTTAACCATTGTATGGCTAAGAAACCATTTCAATGCTTTTACAGTATTATTTCGCAATCCTCATTTTACTGTACGCACTTTATATAATAACTAGTATTGCAATTGTGGCAATCCATTTCTCTTGCATGAGAAGAAAGACTTTTCAATAAATAATACCTTTTATTGAAAACGCCCGTCTCTCTGTTCTCTGCATCTTGGTGAAAGTAATCTGCACAACTGACTGAGTAAAATAACTGTCTATTGTTTCACACGACTCTAGAGATTGACTCTTATGCTAAGGAGCAAAGTTGTCATGTTTAAGCGGTTGTTGGAAAACTGAATCCCTTCTTGCCTGTACCAGGGAAGCTGATCACTTCCTATTCAGTCAAGAAAGTTTCCAGTGACCTCTGAGCTAGTTGGTAACAAACCCAATTAAGTTTAGCATAGTCAGTAGAGACCTGGAAGACCGCACTTCTACGTCCATACTATTGTTTATGTTATTCCAATGCGCAGGGCCTATTGGGAAAATAGGAACTACACTACATGGCGCCCAACGTTTGGTAAGGCGATAAAACTAACGCAAGACGTTAGAGTAACTCAGTCGTGCATTTTTCACACAGACCCTTTTCTCCCGTAAATACTCCAATAGACGTCTGGAGTGGGTGAAAGGCTAAAATCCGCCCGAACTTAGTAGGAAGAGATTCCTATGTAAAGCTCTGGTTTATTCAACGTTGAAGGATACAGTGTTCCAAAATATTGTGCACCTAATCTTTGTCTCCTTGGAGACCTGCTCTGCAAAACCTTCCTGACAGTAAAATGCCAGGAGAAGGCAATGAAAACGGAACCGTTGATGCCGCAGTAAATGCGACTCAGCAGGGTCACGATGGTGTTAATGAACCGGGTGCGATAATCATCCCGGTCAAGATAAGAAAATCTATAACGTCAAAACGTATAGAAAATGGACTGACCACACAAGGTGGCACAGTCGTCTTCGTGATAGAGGCTCACGAATATCGGCAGACAGAGGTATTCTATTCTTGGATAAAATTTCCAGCGGCAAACGCCGCAACACACGAGTTCCACTATTACAAAATAGGGGATCCACCGGAAGAGTACGCTCCTTTCGAGGAGATTGAAATCACATTAAAATTCCAAGAGCACCTGCTCTGGCTTAAAGGTGCCCTAAAACATAATGATCATATAACCAGGCTCCGTCCACTAGGTAGACCAGGAGCAACGTGGCCGGTTCTAGCCAGCTACACACCACATCCGGACATTGCAAAAATGTCTAGAGAAGAACTTTTAGCACAGCTAAAAACACTTATTAAAATACATAGACAATTAGTCCAATATGTAATGCGGACTGCAACAGTCCAAACAGCTGGTAATGTTCCACAGCTGACCACTCATCAGGGGAACACAAATAAAATTACACCACAGAACATACAATCATGTCTTGGTAAAACACCCATAAAACGGGAACAAATTCCTTTCTGGTTAGCGCAGAAAATTACTCAAATAGAGGCAGTATTTCCAAATACTACCCCTATTAAGAAACACAGAATTCTGACCATCTGCCTTCCAATGGGGGTCGCACAACACGTGGAGGACTGTGACACTTGGGGTACAGTCTTTGCTTCCATTTACACAAAAACACATGGTGTTCCGTCAATGGCGGTAATACCAGATGTGCTAAAACAGATTCAGAATAAATATGGTCCAGAACCTGCTTTAACTCTTGGTATGAAATTACTGAAAGACTTCAAGCAGGTCTCGACTATATTACTAGCCAATATAAAAGGAGAAGCAGCATCGGTGGCGATCCGCCAGAAGTTGAAGGAAACAGATATAACAGATCAACCAATTGAGCTTGCCAGAATCATAGAAAAATGTTATGAAGAACTAGGTAGAGACAGCTTGGGTGGGAAACCAGTAAAACCTCAACTGCTCGAAAATCCTGAAAAATTATTTATTAAAAATAATTCAAACACTCCAAAAAAGAGCTGGGATGGAAATAAACAATCCACTCCCAAGGAAAAAGTTTTCCAGTCCAGAGGAAGGTCTCCTCGGCTGAGGGAAAGAACTCTGACTCGAGAACACCAGTCTCCCCAGAGGGAGCCCTCTGAGAAAAGATATAACCTTAGAAATAGGGATAATTTGAAGAAGCCTGCTATATATCAAAGTATTGATACACGTCCCTTTCGATCTTTTTCGCAGAAATCGGAAAGAAGAGGACGGTCAGACCCAGGAGAGCACACCAAGTCCAAAGTCAAGGAACCTGCTCAAAGTAAAAAGTTACAATTTCCAGGAAAGAAGGTAGCCAGTATTAGAGTAATCGAACATGCCGAGAATACGGAGGACACAGTTGAAAAACGGGGAGTGGGCTCACACAATGCTAGACAGTGCAGCAGAAATCAGCATAGCTCGCAAGATCCTGATGAGTCATCTGGAGACAGTGGACACGAATGAATACATTCAGGTAGTAACTGCCGACACCAGAGTTAGCAAACCTCATAAGATATACGAAATAACATTGCGTATAGAGGGTGATAAGACTAGGAAAATAAGGGGTCTATTTTGGGATAAACTCTCAAAAGGCTACGACATCCTGTTAGCTGAAAAAGATTGGCCCCCAGAGTTTGTGAGGGAGTGCCCTCGTGGCGAAGAAATGATTATGCCTGCCTTCTCGAATCACATTCCGATTCACAAAAAATATACTTATGCAAGGAAATGGGCAGTAGCCCAGGCACCAGCATTATATAAAAATTATGTAGGATGGGATGAGGACTCTCCTCCTCACAAAATCCAGTTAAAAAGCCAACCGACTGCGCAAAGGCAGTATCTCATTAAGCAAGAAGCTAAAAAACAAGTCAGGGAGATTTTAGATCAACTTGAATATCAGGGGGTGATTTATTTATTTATTTATTTTAGAAGCTTGTAAAGCGCGCGGCTACCTCCGGCGGAGGTGTCCCGGCGCTATGATAGCCAGAGTATCCCCAGAGAAAGGTTACCAGGTTCAAATCCTCCAAGATGCTGAAAATAAATTAACGTTTAGTAAACAGCCAGGTTTTAAGTTTACGACGAAAGATAGGCTCAGACTCCATGAACCTGAGGTCAAGAGGAAGGCTGTTCCAGAGCTTGGCAGCTGTGACGGTGAAAGTTCTTCCGCCACTTCGAGAGAGCCTGAATCTTGGCACGATCAAAAGACGAAGGCTGTTGGATCTCAAATGTCTTACTGAGGACGAGATCTTGAGTCGTTTGCTCAGATAGGACGGGCCAGTTCCATGAATTGCACGGAATGCCAAAATCAGGATCTTAAAATCAATGCGCCGGGCGATGGGGAGCCAGTGTAGCTCGTCCCGGTATGCTCTGACCGAGGAACGGGCGGGGATATTACCAATGAGCCGAGCAGCGGCGTTCTGCACAACTTGCAGACGGTCAATCAAATATTGGGGGGCACCTGCATAAAGACTATTAGCATAGTCTAGATGTGTCGTGATAAGAGCCTGGACAACTGTTTTACGGGAAGATTGAGGGAGATAGGGGAAGATCTTCCGGATCATCCGCAGTTTGGTAAAACAAGCCCCTGCAACTTTATTGTCTTGGGAGCTACCAGACAAGGTGTTGTCAAAAGTGAAACCTAGGTTGCGGGCAGCTTGAACTGGAGTAGGAGGAGGGTTCAATACAGTGGGCCACCATAGAGCTGCGGGGGGGGGGAGAACTCTGACTGAAGAAAAGAACCTCAGTTTTGTTGGTATTAAGAGCAAGATGATTGGCTGCCATCCAGGAGCAGATATTACCAAGGCAGTTTCTGAAGTTGGAAAAGAGGGAGTCAGAGTGGTCTCTAAATGAAAAAACAAGCTGAGTATCATCAGCATAAGAGACCACCCTGACACCCCAAGACTCAACTACCTTGGCAAGAGGAGCCACGTAGGCATTAAACAATAGAGGGCTTAAGGACGAACCCTGGGGCACTCCGCATAGGAGAGCTTTATCCTCTGATTCAAATGGGTGCATCGTAACCCTCTGATACCGACTAGACAGAAAAGATTTAATCCATGCCAGCACTGTGCCACCGACTCCTAGCTGTTGTAGACGAGTTGCCAGTATGTGATGGGAAACCGTGTCAAATGCGGCGGATAGGTCGAGGAGGACCAGCATGGCCTCCTCGCCCTTATCCACCGATTCCCTGATAATCTCAGAGACTTCTAGCAGTGCCGTCTCGGTGCTGTAGCCGGTTCTAAAGCCGGACTGAGAATCGTGTAACAGCTGATTTGATTCAAGAAACTGAGCCAACTGCTTCTGTACCACTTTCTCCAGTATCTTGGCAGGCTTGGGCAGGAGTGATATGGGCCGAAAATTACCAAATTGCGTGGGGTCAGCACCTGGTTTTTTTAAAATGGGAATTAGTCTAGCCTGTTTCCACACTGAGGGAAATTGACCGCAGGACAGAGAGGAGTTCCAGATGGCAAGAAGAGGGCTCACTAGAACAGGGGCAAGAGTGCTCATGACTGGGTCCAGAGGGGAACCAAACTTGACTTGATATAGCAGGGACAACGCCAAGTCAGGGGTCAGTTCACTAAAGGAATTAAATGAATAATGAGTGGAACAGTCCATGTCAGAGGGGTGATTAGATGGGGCAGTATCAAAGGAGGACAACAGTTTGATTATTTTGTTCTGAAAGAAGTTCGAGAGTCCGTTGCACAGATCTTGAGTAGGGGTACATTGGGTTTTCGTGGCAGGAGGATTTACAAAATCTTTCACGATGGTAAAAAGAGTTTTAGAAGAGTTCTGCACCTGTTGGATGAGATTAGAAAAATAGGCTCTCATCGTAGAACGTTTCAATTTATGAAACTTATTGCGGGCAGATTTATACGCTAGTTTGGCCAAAGGGTAATAATCCTGTCTCCATTTGCGTTCTAATTGTTTACACTTGCTCTTTTCCTCACGAAGCAGGGGGGAAAACCAAGGGGCAGAAGGGCGTAATCTGGAGGAAGTCAGTGGGACAAGAGGGGCGACAGAGTCCAGAGCAGAGGAAAGGGTTGTGTTAAATCTTACAGTTTCTTTATCAAGATCCTCCAGCTGATTTAGTTGAAATTGAAGACAAGCTTCCAAGGACTCACAGGTGACATTGGACCATTTACGGCCCCTATCTCTGTCAATAAAAGAAGGAGGAGGAGGGGAAGGAAGAGTGATAGTGAAAGGAAGAAGGAAGTGATCTGTCCAGGTCAAGGGATAGGGGGAGAGGGTGGACATACCAGGATGATTAGAAAAAAAAAGATCCAAAGTGTGACCTGCAATGTGAGTCGGGCCTTTGACTAATTGAGGCAAGGTAAGGCCTTGTAATGTTTCCAGTAGGGAAGAGGCTTGCGAGCAGGAAGGATTATCGATATGGAGATTAAAGTCTCCCAGCACAGTAAAGTGGGGGTGTTTAAGAGAAAAATCTGCAATAGAATGCGTCAGAGCATTGAGAGAGGGGACGGTGGCAGCAGGGGGGTTATAGACCAGGATACCGGCAAAGATGGTGCCAGCAGGGTCCGAGACCGTCTAATAAGCGGCTTCAATAAGACCGGGATTAGAAATTTTAGTAAGATTAAGTTTTAGGTGGGATTTCGCAATTACCGCGAGACCACCCCCGGGTCTGGAATTATCTCGGTTAATGCCAGTGAAGCAGTAACCAGGTGGGATGGCCAAGTTAATATCCGGTTTGGACGAATCTTTTATCCAAGTTTCTGTAAGAAACAATAAATCCCAATTATGAGTATCAAGCGATACCCAGATGTCGGAGGCATGAGCCGGGAGAGATCTGCAATTAATTAAGGCAGCTTTTAAAATGACTGAGGGTAGGCCATGAACACTCGGGGTCTGCTGGGATGCTTTAGAAACACCAGGGATAGTGAAGTTGCATTGTGGACAAGAGTATGCCATAGAATCCAGGTTATAGGGTTTACAGCAAGTAATAGGATTGCAAACATCCTGACGAAGTTGGAGCAGTTGATCGACGGTCCAGGTAATTGTAGGGGAGCGAGATGCAGGGGTTCCGGCGCTGGGCCCGGGACTGGCGCGGACGGGCGCAGACGGGCTTGCCTTAGGCGCGCCCGCTGCGCCCGCCCGCTGCGCGGACGGGAAGAGCCCTTCTTTTTATACATATCCATCTAGCGATGGGAGGAGGGTGGGAGGCGTCCAGGAGCTGGAGCGCTACCCTGCCTCCCCCCAGGATGGCGGTTCCGCGTTCTCCCGGCCGGCGAGAGCGCTGTGCTCAGCTGCGCCGGGGAGAGAGACCAAGGTCGGGCCCCTGGGACGAAGAAATCTCGTCCGGACCGGCAGAGAGGTCAGTGTTTCAATAAAAGAGCTCCAATTAAAATATATACAATTTTAAAAATAGGCTGCACGTGGTGGCGTCTGTGCTCAAAGTAGTGAATCACCAGGAGTACAGGAAGGATATAAATTATCCCAACACACGCACGCTATCAAAGATTGCAATTACAAACAGTCACTTCTTAAAGTGTACAGAAAGATGCCCCCGGCTTCCGCCTCAGGGGAGAAACAAGCTATCAGATTGAAACATGCACCTCTCAAATGAAAAATCCTTTGTTTCCCGTCTCCAAACCAGACAATTCATATCGTCTAGTTTTGGACTACAGACACCTTAACGCATGTTGCAAAACATTTGCAGTACAGAATTTGCATAGTGCTGCACTAATGAATAACATAGTTAGGAAAAAATATAAAACAACATTAGACATATCTAATGGTTTCTTTTGTCAAAATATTGCACCAGAAAGCAGATACTTGACCGCTTTCTCAGTAATGGGGTCTCAGAAAAATTTCTGTAGGCTCCCACAGGGATTCAAGAACAGCCCAGGACTATTCTCAGCTAGAGTAACAGAGTTACTACAAATATATGATGATGAGGCATTATCTTACGTAGATGATATCTATCTCACAGACGACGACTTGGAGACTTGCTTGAAAAGAGTGAACACCATTATACTTGGGTTCGCAGCAGAGGGTTACAAATTCAACTTTAAAAAGTCTCGAATTGCCCATCTGACAGTATTATTTTTAGGATACGAATTATCAAGTGAAGGAAAAAGCCTGGCGGACAACTTCTTAGAGAAGTGCGCTGTACTCCAAGCACCAAAAACGCTGAAGAATTTACAATTGATTCTAGGCTTCCTGAATTTTGGTAGAACTTACATTCTAAATTATGCGGAGAGGGTTAAACTTCTCTACGAACTAATTAAACCTGATTTTAAACCAATCACTTGGACTCAAAAACACACAGAAATTTTGAGATCACTGCAAACAGACATGTTAGCAAAACAAATATTAGAAAGACGTGACAACACACGCAATCTTGTAATCCGAGCCATCCCAGGACGATGCGGATTCACTTAACTGACCTCAAATGAGGGAGAAAAGGTACCGATTTCTATTAAATCTCACTTGTACACACAAGCAGACATTCAGTCCAACAGAAAATACTGTGAAAGCAGTAGAAACTACATTAGTGAATGAACGAGAACTAGCACATGGCAAACGGATCAATATCCTCACAGCGGAATCCGCCTTCGAGGCGCTATTCAGCCCAGTAAACCTGCGTACAGTGTCACCATAAGGATGGCTTTTACCTCTTTCTTGAAGAGAACAGTGGAGGGGATAAGCCTAGTTTCTGGCGGGAGTGCATTCCAGATCCTAGGTGCCATTCCTGAGAAGGAGCGTTTGTATGTTTTTTCCTTCCGGAATCTACGAGGTTTCAGGAGGAGGTTTTTTGTGCTTCTGTTGGATCTTGAGCCTCCTGATACAGTCAGCTTGTGAGTGAGGTAGTTGGGTGACTTGTGGTGTACTGCAGTGTGTGTCATACAGGCAATTTTCAGCTGAACTCTGGCTTCAAAAGGCAGCCAGTTCAGGGCTTTTAAGTCAGGGGATATATGCGAGTGTTTTCTTGAGCCAGTGATGAGTCTCGCGGCCGCATTCAGAGAGGCTCTTAGTGGTGCCGTTGTTGTTAGGGGCAGCCCGCTGAGAGCCACAATTCCATAGTCTATGCGAGGAATGACTAGGGCTTGTACAACAGTTTGGAAGTCCTTGGGTGGTAGGAAGGGTTTGAGTTTTCTCAGAGTGTTGATTTGGAAGTTGGCTCCTTTAGTTGCTTTGCTAATATGCTGCTGCATGTTGAGATTGGAGTCAAGTGTGATGCCAAGGGATTTCGCAGAGTCCACGATGGTGGGTTGGACATTGAGTGCGGTTAGATGATTGAGCCAGGTTTGGGTGATGGCCTTTTTCGCAAAGTGGGATATATTCACAAAGTGGGATATATTGCCAATCACAGAATGTCCCATATAAGCTTATTTATTTAATTTGAGAGTTTTATATATATATATTTTATCGCAAATATGACCCTCGCGGGTATCAGAGCACTTAAAAGTGGAAGCACAAGCTGTTTGTCTCGGAGCCAGGAAGGAGGCAGCAAGTGTTTTTAAAACCATAATATGCTTGCAAACACGACACCCTCACCCGAAGTCAGCGCTCGGTGTGGTCACAGCGTTCGCACCACCCTAGAGCCCTTCCCAACAGCCCTGTGACAGTCACAGTCACTCTAGGGTGTGCTGCTTCATAGGTCTGCTCGCAAGACTGGAGATGAACTTTAGTATGGATTGTAGTAGACCGGCCTTCAAGGTTAACCCACACCTGCCACTGCTAGGGTCCACCTGCTGGTGCTAAGACACCAGTGCTTCTAAGGTCTAGCGGGCCTTCTAAGGTCTAGCATGGGAATGTGCGCCCTCAGGAGAGTGGTCGGGTGGACTGGTTATGAAGACTAAACTTGGTTCCCCATTTTTAAATCCCACAGCTTAGTCCATAGAGCCACATCCTCTCCCTCACTGAACACAATACTACCCCATTGAGAGAAATTCACACTGCCTTCAACTGCAACCCATATGTGCCTTGCTATAAACACCCGGATGCGATTCAATTCAAATTAAGCACTAGACAAGATTAATATGCTGCCTAAAATAAAAGTAACAACATTGTGGAAAAAGCAAACACTCATAAGGAATGCAAGATTAAGTAAAGCATGCAAAATCTAATTTACATGTAAATCTAGCAACATGGTTACCTTAACACTTTTACACTCACTATTCAGAAATCAGTTTTTTTGCCTGAAAAGTTAAGGACGTCACTACAGGGCCCACAAGGGACCAGTTTCAATGTCCATTGCTTAGATCCTTACAAAACACGAGCAGTATGGTTTAAAAAGACCATATCCCTGAACACAGAGCCGCAGTGCACATTTTGTTTTCCAATCCATCCATTAACCAGGTATTGCAGTACCTCCAGGATTGGTGCACTTCCCCACTCGGGGAAAACAATGTTGTTCAAAGAAAGACAAGAAAACAAAAGTAGCGCTCAACTGGCAAACTCAGTAAAGTTGCGCAAATGTTTGGTGTGAACAAAGCCAACAGACTTTAGTGAATTAAAGAAGTAGGGGCACGCCATGCCCTACCGATCCCGCCCACTTTGACCACTGGCTTGGAGGGAATTCTCAACTGTACAGACATTCGCAAATAAGCTGTGGCAAAAACTGAAATGTGAAATTCGGTGTAAGAGCATCTTCTAGTCATTTCTACAAAGCAGCCACTGTTGGTGAAAACACAGACAGCACACTATCAACTGACAATGAATTATTGTTGCTTGACCACTTCAGCTCCTCTGAAGATGGTATGGCGACCAATCACATCACCCTCAAACACACCAGGAGAATAAAAGTCGAAAAGCGAACTACCCAAAGAACAACACGCCAGCACTATTAAAAACAAAAGAAGAATAACAATGGACAGATGCCACATTTTATTTCTACAGAATCTCAATACTTGTTTGTCTTACCATGGCAAAGTCTGAATGAACTAGTGGAGAAATAAAGATTAATAATAGATTACTTACCCAGTTTTTTGGGATCCATGATCAATGGCAACCCCATAGTGATCGAACCCACAGGGACTTTTGCATGTTCTGAACTGTAAGGCGTATGAAGCTGCATAGGTACGCCCTAAATTACAAAGATGACACAGGTGCCACAATAAAGCATAACATGCTTTGGAAACAAGTAGCTCTTTTACAGAAAGAACTACAAAAGACTCACGTGATACACACTCTGAGTCATCAACGTGATGGCGTTCACGTTAGAGGGAATTAATTGGCTAATACAGCCATAGCGGAAGCAACTAAACCAGCTTCCGTAGCCACAAAAAAGCGTTCAGAAAAATATATAGACGGGGAAACCATGCTGGCAGTGAAAACGTCCTTAAAAGGCGACTGTGCAGCACTACCCGTGAACTATCCACTCAATTATGCATACGTAATTGATGCAAACTCCGTTCCTTTTGCTAGAATCCCTGGAGTGGGGGATAGGGTAATTCCAAACATGAACAGGAGAAAGTTATTAATAGCAGACGCACACATGGGTGAAGGTCCAAGGCACATACAGATGAAAGAATCTCTGACTGAATTACAATCAGTATACTGGTGGCCGGGAATGAGCCTGCACCACTATAAATATGTAAAGAACTGCCCGGACTGCGACAGAGATCGCAGCAATGAGTCAAGCGCATTAATGCCATGGTAGGCATAGGCTGTCTACATGCCATCCAGCGTCCTATTAATTATTAAGACTAAAACTCACTTAAAAAATGTGGCCCCAGTGCTCGGCTGACGCCAGAATGGTTGTAAAAGATCTGCGAGTCTTTATCGGCACATACGCAATTGCCATGTTCCATTCTGACCAGGGTCCTGCTTTCAGCTCTCGAGCTTATAAGGAGGCCATGGCCAGCATGGGCGTTGGCTTGCGGTATTCTTGTCCGTCACACCCGAAGGGAACAGTGTGGTAGAAAGAAAAAAACGGGACATAGAGCAACCTATAACAGCGAAGGTATTAGGTTCGGGTGATGGGTGGGTCAAACATTTAATAAGTGTCCAGTTAAGTCTTAACAATTTGCCAAGAAATTCTCTAAAAGGTTTCAGCCCATACGAACTATTGTTCGGAACTAGAATGCACATTCGGGACTTAGATAGTCAGGTATCAGTGGTAGAAGATAAGAATACAGACTTTGACATCAAAGATCGTTTGGCTGTTTTACAGGACTTGAATTAAACAAGAAAATCCTTAAGCAACATAAACTTAAAGCAACAGCCAGCTACCACTGACGAGGCACCACCAGCCCCAACAAGGCCTGTCTGGATTCCAAAGATTGGGGATCTAGTCAGAGAAAAAATAGCGGTGAAGAAGGAATTTGGGCCTTCTTACAGAAAAGCAGTACCTGTCTTAGCAATCAACGGAACAAGATCAGTAGTACTACCGCCCCTTGCTGGTAAAAAGGAGAACAGAGTTGTATCAATCGACCTGGTAAAACCACAAGCATGTGGCCTATAATCAACAGTAGGCCCAGTGGACTCCCGAGAAACAACAGAATACCCAAACTTGCAACAATCCAAGAGGTTCAAACTGAAAGACTAATCACATTTGATCAGCCTGCAGTGCACAGAGAGGGACTATGCAATAATGCCATGGAACTCGTGCCTCTTGAAACACAGATTGAAACAGTTCGTCATGAAACACCAGTCTACAATGATGTGGCATCAGAATGTGCTACCGAAAGACAAATTGAGAGAACAATCCCAGCAATTTCAGAACTGCCTCTGGCTACTTCATCAATTTCGATAACTTTTCTGAAGATCAAAACGACCCCGAAGTGATGCCAGAAACAAAGACTTTTAAAGAAAAAGCAACGGAACTCTTTCATCAAATCAAAGAAGTATATCTGGATGCACCATTGATTGAGCATTGGATTTTTCAGGGGTATTCATACTCCTACTATGCCTAATTTTAGTTTTAATTTTAGGAAGGTTTATTACAGTACAATGGACACAGCAAGTCAGAACATCAACTTAGTCCTCAACCCACACAGATCATCCCACGTGAAGAAAAGAGAACTGTCAACAGTAAATGTCACAGCCATTCCAATACCCGGCGGGGTAGTATGGGACAAAATTGACGAAATCCTTAAATATCCTCACCAGTTCAAGGTTTCCTTAAGTGACTTTGTAAAACCAAGTACATTCTCTGATGATTGGGATTTTGAAAGTATTAATAATATGATGTCTGCTTTAGTGTTGTCAGCAAGATTTACAGAACATGATTATTTACAAGGTTCGTCTAGTTATGAACAAATGTATTGCTTCTCACATTATGGAGACCATTACTTACATAAATCTGCACAACCTAGAAATATTTTAAAGTATAACCAATGGGAACATTGTGCTACTCCACCTAAAAGCAGTTCTAAAATATTCTATGAGAAATTCCAGTACTTCTCAGGGTTTAACACCAGTAATGCAAAAACGTTTTATTATAAACTGTTGGATAAAACAGGGTTGAAAACAATGCTGACAAATACTAAATTGATATATTCAGAAGCATTTTATGAAAAAATGATGACATTTGGTTTTGATTATTGAAAAAATAACATTGAAACAAAAACAATCTGGGGTACAAAAGATTGGCAGGTACAAGGCCTAGAAGCATTATTTCGAGCCTGCATGATCCCAGAACAAATAATGTTCTTAAATGACACAATTCACCAAACAACCTGTCTTGGCCTAGCTAAGATTAAAGAACTTAACAAACCGTCTATTCCAAAGCCAATACCTGATAATGCAACAACAGATATTGAAATAGACGTATCTAAAACTTTACATCTAAACAGAACACATCCTGATTGGAAAAAGTAGTTAATCTGGCCTACTGACACGAATAACTGTCAAGATAGATTCCTGAATAAAACACAGGGGTTAACAATGACCAGACCAGACCCTAGATACTCCCAGAGACAACATCCAGGGATAGTAACAACATATAGTGTAGGGAAGCTGTGCCTTGAATGGCTCGAATCATCCACACTGGCTGAAATTAAGCAACACTTGTCTTTACTTAAAGATGGTGCTGATTTGCGCGATTTCATTCTGGGACCTCGCAAACAGCGTCAAAAACATTTCATAGCGACCTGTATATATGCGGCTTACAACGAGGCTTGGAAAGTCACACAAATTAAAACTGCTGAAAAAATACGAGAAATTTATCGTATTAATTTGGAAAAATCACTTTCTGTAGTGGACAATGGGTTAATGACTCCGTCCTCCAGAATATATTCACTGGACAGTATTGTATCATCTGCCATAGATATAATAGACAAAGATTTGCTAATGTTACAGCATGGCCAGTCACAATTGCGTTCTATTGTACAGTTAGGCTGGACGCTGCAAAATCTTCGTTCAGGCTATGTGCCTTGGCGTTTAATCAACACAACGTCATTGTTTTCCATCTTTAACCTTACTGATAAACAAATCAGCTTGGCACAGAAAGGAGCAGACTATACAATCCTGAGCATCGAAAAACTTGAGAGATTACCATTGACAATGTCAGAAAGTCCTGTCATTGAATGGATAATACACGGGATTATCACAATTCTGATAACAACTTTCCGATTTAAAAATTGCCTTGAATACATACCTACTGGCCAGTATGAACGATTGGGTAAAGGGTACATTAAGTCAGCATGGAAATTACCATACACACACACATGCTATAGTGACAGCAACAAAAATGTATTTCTTAGTGGTGAAAACTGCAAAGATTCACTAAGCGGTATACTTTTGTGCCAAGGTATTAATTTACACGGAGCCTGTGAAGGAAATTCTAACAACCTTTCATGCCACCAACATGTCACACCTGCAACGCAGATAGAGCCTTTCGTTAAGCAACTCTCAAATGGGAGTTACATTCTAATAACGGATCACAGCTGTTGTGGCCTTTTGCCAGGGAAAGCATATCTCGTAAGCGTAACTTCCATGGTCAAATGCTGTATGCAAGCATTGTTTCCAAACGGCCCTGGAGACACGGAGACTCCCATATGGCCTCGTTTGAATGTCTCTTCTATACGAATTGATACTTTAAGCAGAATGAAGTCTGTGCTTTTGCAGACAACAGTGCCCATCACGTCATCAAAAGAGACGTTTGATCTCCTAGTTGCAAGGACAACATCAGAGATTCATGACCTTTAATCAACAAATTGCCCCGTGCATTTCACAGAAATGCTTAGCCAAATTCTTAACATGTCTAGTGCCATAGGCATCCCAGGCGTATTTAAGACCATTTTTACGGGACTGTTAACACCATTCAAAGCAATTCTGGAAATCATTCCCAATTTTGTCCATTCAGTCTTTGGCGGCATACCCCTGATTTTGGGACTTGTAGCAGGCATTTTATTTTTGACCCTCCTGCTCCGATATGGCAAGCCAAAACTCAGACATGACTCCGGCAGGAATGGAAGACACGATCCTAGCAATACGCTACCGGGACAGAATAACTAGAGTCCTTGGATTGGCCAGGCTGAGAGATCTGAACATGACCTGGTTTCTTTCATTCAGACCTATATGGCAGACCTGCATCTTACCTGTGCTTCGATGTATGCTATGCGGAGATGAATGCGTGTTGGACACCTGTCTTGCACTTCCATCAGCAGTACCAATGGATATCGATACTTTGCTAAGTCCTGTAACGAACGGCTCACGCATTGTGTTGTCCCCAGCGGCTACCAATCCTGATGACGGCATTCGTTGAGACTCCTGTGCTACGACTAGGTGGTAACAGTGGAGCGAGAAATAAGAGCAACATCACCCAGGTACGACCTTCTGTGAGCATTGCTGATCCAGACTTTGACGACAGCAATCACTCTCACACCTGCCAAGTATCAGCATTATCAAACTTGGTCGAACTGTCACCTGACTTTGTAGACCAATTTTTTGAGAGCCTGTCTGATATGATGTTCTCCCCTGAACAGAAACAATAATTTTTGGAAAAGCATTCCGACACACAGCGTTCCCATGAACTCTGAATTCGGCCTTCAGTTTTGATCAACAAAAACTGCTAAAAAGCGTTGGAACTCTATTCCCCCGTTCACCAAGAAAAATCTTTTTTGAATTGAACATTTTTTTCCAAAATATTTACCTTTTTTTCTGGCACGAAATTCTTTGCTTAAAGTAGACCTATTCATAAAGAACAGAACTTCTATTTTTAGGTAAATCTAGAGACATAATAACTTTACTTAAGCCTCTAGCACATGTTACAGCAAATGCATTTATATGTGATGGAATAATCTCGCCCTTCTTTTCTGTATAAAGAGATATTTCATGTGTAATTTTTTCGTAAAATCGTTCATTGATTACATATGCTATAATTTTGAATGATTTTTATGCTTAAAGACGTACAGTACCAATATTACCATGTATTTCAAATACGTCATTCAAATGCGAATATGTATTTTGGGGTGGGTAATGTTACACATGCATCTTATTGCTATAATTTTTAGTAATTTGATGGACATAAATTCGTGGCGTGGGTGTCGCATTCTAATCTCGGACCCCGATCAATACTGTGACCTTATGCCCCTATACGGCTATAATCCATTTGTACCCCTATAATGGCATAAACGATCAAGAGCGATATTTCAGAAACTCGTCTCTGGCCTAACACGATCAGAGCCACATTTCAGAATCTCTTCCTCTGCAGCTCATTAGAGCAAATGACTCAGCAGAAGCCACTATCTAAGATTCCTAGATTACACTCCGAGTTCTTCAACAAGATAAAACTCAGCAACCTGGGAAAGCCCTGCTTGCTATGTTTTGATTAGTAATAGAACTCTAATGAGCACTGAGAGACGATCACTTCCTAGTGACATCTTTATTGACGTCTTATGTCCAAAAACTTACGTCAAACCAGGCACCTTTCAGGTATAAATATTACCAACGTTGCCTTAAGCAAACGCTGCCTCAACGACATTGATGATAGCGATGGTGTGGTGAACACAGGAGCAGAACAGCTGTCCCTTGCAGAGCCCAGCAGATGCAAGCAGCCCACGGACGCTGCCCCTCCTCCTCGACGCGCTGAGAGAGACGCTGTCTTTTCTCCTGCTGAGAAAATCCAGCTCCGGCGTTTCCAGCCTACTCTTGCGAGTGACTGGGATATCGAGTCCTGGAAGGAGATACAAGACCTCCAACATTCTATTCCAGAGGTATGGTGTTGACTAAACCCTTAGAGAGAATTCTTTAAGCAAACCTTGGCAAAACCAACTTAACTAAAACTGCTACTTCCTTACTCCCTCCCAAGTATTAGGCTTAGGTCAGGTACACTGGGGTAGGCGTAGTTAGAAGCACCAGTTGAGTACGTTAGCCTAATATATATATGAATGTATATATTTTATTCGTTTTAACCATTGTATGGCTAAGAAACCATATCAATGCTTTTACAGTATTATTTCGCAATCCTCATTTTACTGTACGTACTTTATATAATAACTAGTATTGCAATTGTGGCAATCCATTTCTCTTGCATGAGAAGAAAGACTGTTCAATAAATAATACTTTTTATTGAAAACGCCCGTCTCTCTGTTCTCTGCATCTTGGTGAAAGTAATCTGCACAACTGACTGAGTAAAATAACTGTCTATTGTTTCACACGACTCTAGAGATTGACTCTTATTCTAAGGAGCAAAGTTGTCATGTTTATGCGGTTGTTGGAAAACTGAATCCCTTCTTGCCTGTACCAGGGAAGCTGATCACTTCCTATTCAGTCAAGAAAGTTTCCAGTGACCTCTGAGCTAGTTGGTAACAAACCCAGTTAAGTTTAGCATAGTCAGTAGAGACCTGGAAGACCGCACTTCTACGTCAATACTATTGTTTATGTCATTCCAATGCGCAGGGCCTATTGGGAAAATAGGAACTACACTACAAATTATACAAACTCACTCACCCCTCAGCCTCGCCTCGCTTTCTCTCTCGCTCTGCTCCCCGGTCCACCACGGATCTTCCAATTGCGCGGAGGGAGCAGAGGTAAAGGGGCGGGGCCTTGTAATTGCACTTCCAGGCGCTGAGACTTATACCACAAAAAAACGCAGACGCGCTCAGGGCAAGCCCGTCTGCCCCCGTCCGCATCCTGCCGTGGACAGTGTCCAGGAATATATATCAGATATAATGCAAAAGAACACACCAAACTGAGACCTAATGTCCTAATGTCACAACACAATGTGCCCACTCAGTTACACCCCAAATTATGACAGGAAGAAAGGTCACGTGCATCCAAAGTAAGGGCACGGTGAGTGAAGGGATCTCATGTCTAACAAAAACAAGCAGGAAACTAAGCTGGAAAATGGGACTGATAAACTCCAGATCAGTCTTCTTATTGAGGAATAACAATTAGATGTCCTATTTGTTACTGAGACTTAAAGAGTGGTCCACCCTAGACTTAACACTGGCCCTCCTGAAAGGATTCAATATTAGAAGACAGGATAGAGAGGGAAAAGCGGGGGGCGCGGGGGGTAGCTATCATATGCAAAGATGTCTATAGATGCAATGTCTCATCTAAGCCCCTGCTTAACTGCGACACCACACTGTTGAGCTTGGGGCTATACCCCCCATACCTTTTCGGGAATGCTCATCTATCGGCCACCAGGACCCTGAAATACTTTCTTGGAGCTTTTCCCGAATCTCATAGCAGACAGTCAAGACTGCAGACAAGAGGACAATGACCATACTAGGTGACTTCAATTTCCGTCTGGAAAAACAAAATGACCCCACCACCTACAGATTTACCCAAGACATGGATACCATGCAGCTCAGCCAACTGGAGCAAACAGCAACAACATGAAAAAGGCATATTTTAGATTCTATATTTACCAACGAGCCTAAACTAAAATAGCCAACCCTATACCAGTGCCTTGTAAGACCACTACATTGGGTCATATTGACAACATGCAATAATATCAGTGTCAGAACGACAGCTATTTCAAAATAAAAATGATAAATGCGAGCAAACAAGAAGCATCTATTTAAAAATAAAATCTGAAAAAATGCAGGGGTATATTAGCAAGGAACCTCGTTAAAATTATCGCCGTTCTATAGGCAGGAAACTGCCGCTAAAACGGCGATAATGGGCTTGCTAATATGCGTTATAGAATTCCTATAGAAGCCCAGGTTAGATGTATTGCACATCTAACCTGGGCTTCTATTGGAATTCTATAACGCATATTAGCAAGCCCATTATTGCCGTTTTAGCGGCAGTTTCCTGCCTCTAAAACGGCGATAATTTTAACGAGGTTCCTTGCTAATATGCCCCGCAATCTTTACAAGCAACCAGGGAATAATGTACTACACTACCGCAGGAAGTGTCCCAAAACGAAAATCAGATATAATAGAAGTAAAAAACAACTCTCATTATATTCGTTATGCAGGTAGTGCATAATCTGTTTTATCTAAAGAGAATTTCCATAGTTCGTTTAGCAGAGACTGCTCGAGTAGCACTTCCAGGTCTAGCATTGGCTCGTCCACAGGAAGGGCCCCCGAAGGAACTGTTGGTCACCATATTTTTGCAGCTGGGTTTGGGCTTGGGAGACAAAAGATATGTAGGATGAACAAAAGCCACGGCAACTGCTTGGGACATCAACGTGAAGTGAAGGGCAGGAATCCAGTGCTCAACCACCCCTCTTATCTCTGACCCCGCTGCTCCTCTCCGATCTCCGCTACCAGTATAAATACGGAGATTTGCAGCAGATGTAAGTCCACCAAGCACATGGAGGAGCTACAGGAGTATAAAATACAAGCACAATAGTCTGGCAAAACTGATAGGGGTACGAGACACAGAAAAACAGCCCAAAGCAATTCCAAACTAGATGACAAAAAACACAAGCTACAAAAATTGTGTTTATTTCTGCGATTCAGAAGTGCACATCGTAAATTAATCAAACAAGCAGAGCGCTCAAGTGTGCCAGCCATGCAGGCAAAAACAGCTATAAATAACCCAGACAAGAGGAGAGACCATCACACGCTGTACTGTGTGATGGCCAAACAAATCGTTCACTTAGTGAAAAGGCCAGCGAGGGAGCTAAGTCCACAAAGGAGGTACATTCAAACAAATGTACCAATAACAAGTCAGCATTTGCAAATGATGCAGATAACAGCCAATGACAACTGGTGAGTGTGCCAAACCCCACATAACAGATATAACAGGTCGATCGAAGCTCAACCTGAAAACGAGTAGTTACGTGTGTGGTATTTCCAAAGAGCGAACCTAGACAGAAGAGAGCAGAAAGTTTCTAGGATGCCTGGCTTCACCCTGGGGATGCCCAGGAGTGGACAATTCACAGGGAAAGCAAGGAGGGGTTCCACAGCGGTATGAGTAATAGCGCCAGGAAACCGCTTGGTGACAGTGCGCTCTACAAATACCTTGACATTTACATTTACATTTCAGGGGTCAAAGACAAGCATAACGTCAAGAAGAGATAGGAGTCGTGGTGGTTTGTGGACTTTGTAAGCATTGTGATTTAGTGTTCTTTAAAGAATGAGTGGACTTGTTTTCAAATTAAAATGTGGTTCATAAAAGGCACATTTTGTGAAACGTTAAGGAGCACTGACGTAAATTATGCAAAGGATTAGCCCTGCAAAGATATTTTGAAAACGTACTGAATAAGTTTACATCAAACCATAAAATATCCTGTAATGATAAAACTGTAATAATCCTGTTACGTTTGTTGCAATTACCTCAGCAGTTTTTGTTGTAGGATATAATAAACGTTTCAATGGAATTTCAAATGAGAAATGGTATGTTTAGTTCAGACAAAATAGCGTTGCACCTCTGCCCCAGATCGTTCTTCTGGAAATTTGAAGAAGGAATATGAGGTAGAGATGCAAATTGTTAGTCATATTTTATGCTGATTCATCAAAGGCACCAATGGTTTTAGAAAATGAAAAGATAAATTCCTATTGAAGACTCAACTAAATCATGAATATAGAGTTAGTATTGCTGCTATCGCACCGTTCATGTCATTCGCCCCTAGCGTGGCCAATCCTCCTGCCAAGTACCTGGTTACCAAGGCCTGGGCTGAGCTAAACTTGTACTGAGCATTGAGTGTGCCCTGCTCACAGTACCAACACTCACTACCCTATCCTTAAGCACCTTTCATAAGTACTGGCTATGTGGTAACTACACTGCAAAACATGGATATGAGTGGTCGGCAGCAGCACACAACAGCCAATAGAAACAGGTTTGATCACACTCTGTGTCCACTACCTCTTCTCCCAGTAACAATTGGGTACACAGCCGTGGCCCGTGCAGGTAAGAGTGGTGGGGCAGTGGGGCCCGTGGCGGGGATTTTGACAGACGAAAATGTGGGGAAATTAAATAAATAATTAATTTTCCCTCGTCATCTGCCGAAATCCTCCCCCACCCTGCCTCACCACTCTTAACTGCAAGGGCCACGAGGCTGTGGCACAGGACCGACCTTTGAATTCTCCACTGCTGCCCAGTGCTCCTGACCTTATTGCCCACTTGGCACGCTCTTTGATTGTGCTTTTTCACATCCCAAGCTTCAAGAATTGCCTATGGGAATAGCAATGGAAAATGTCCAGGCCCCACTTCCCCCATTTCAGCTGCATTACATTTTTTAGGCCTGTACATGTCATAATATCGAAGGAATATAATAATGTGATGCTAAACTATTGTAGCATAAATATTGAGTCAAGCATATATAGGGAAGTATAGATGTACTATTTTTAACCCCACATCAGTATACCTTGAAGCTATATTGATCATCAAATAAAAATATGTGGAGTTAAGTATAGTGGAGCAATACTTACTTACCCATATATGCCTTCCTTCTCAATATTTTTGTAGTCAATATTTAGGTCACTATATGTTTTGTATAGTAATATTCTGCCCACAATATTCTGACCGAAACCCTTTTAATGGTGCAAAAGGTATGGGGCGAGAAGACACAGAACGGACTTATCAGGGTCCCAATCGAGTTACAAATTATAAAAGAATGAAGCAATCCTTAATATCAAGGGGCGGCGTTTAAATGGCTTCAACACTTCTTTACTGCCTTTCATCGGGTGAAACCTCATTCATTAATTCTCCTGCAACAACCAATGCAGAGGTCCTTTATTAAAACAGGGTCAGCAGCACCATTTGGATACGGAAATAAATGTTCAAATTAAAGCCTTGAAAAAGCCCAGGGGGGCGAAACGTGCGTCGGCTGCTGTTGTCTTCGTGTTTTGAAAACTGGAAACTAAAACTTACGGAAAGACCTGATTCAAGACTTTGCTCCAAACTCAATTTAAAAGACATAGAGTTGGTCACCACGATTTGTGATCTCAAGTGTGATTTCCAGTTCATCTGGAACTTTCTTGGGATTTCCCAATCCCTCTCCCCTATTTCCGAATCTCCTTCTCAACCCGGATCTGATTCCGTATCAGATGGTGCTCAAAGGCTCCCTCTGCCTGATGGCATGGCGGATTACAGGGGTAGATGGTCACTCCCGGGACTTCTGGCACAGACTGATCAAAGGCCTGGTCTGTTTGAACCAATAAGCGATACCGGTCTGCTTGGACAAGATGGCGCTGTTGGCGTGTCCAACAGGTTTTGATCCCGTGGGCACAGAGGTAGTCCAGATATAGAATTTTCTTGCTAGTTTATCCCAGCAGGGGATGGCGTATCACACAATCAACTCCTTCCAGTCAGCCATCTCAGTGGGGCATGGGCCTGTAGATGGGTCCCCTGTGGGGGAACATCCGTTTGTTGTGTCGCCTGCTACGGGGAATCAGATTATCACTTCCACCGAAGCCAAGATACTTAGCTCTTTCGGACATAAATACAGTACTTAACCTTTTACTGTCATGGCAACCAAATAAGTTCCAGTCGAGGAAGGAGCTCTCGGCGAAGTTAGCAATGCTGCTCTGCATGGTGCCATGCAGGAGGTTCTCAGACGTACAGCTTTGGACTTTACTGGAAGAACCGTCTCTCCCTCTGGAGTGTCTTTTACACTCAATAGGCGTACAAAACAACAATACTAGGGTCATACAATATCTGAGTTCTCTAGACTCTCCTAAGTTGTGTGTGGTTTAATGCCTGAAGGCCTACAAGGAGATGTCGGTGGAATTGAGGCCTCCGGGTGAGAGGCAACTTTGAATCACCCTCAGGAAGCCACATAAGGCGGTGTTCTCCCCAACCATATCCCGCTAGATGCGATGGATCATGCAGGAGGCTGGAGTGGATCTAAACATCTTTGGTGCACATTCCAGTCAAAGAGTGATGGTCTCTAAGGCGTTCAGTTTGGGTGCCCATTTGGAAGATATAATGAACGTGACCAACTGGTCTTCGGATTCTACCTTTAAGAGGTTCTATTTTATGACAGTGTTAGATATGGCTCATTTGGTAGTAAGCTTTAAACTAGCATAATCCTTACCTCCAATCCTAACATACACTAAAAAATTTCCTAGCTATCGTAAAGGAAAGTTTAAAATCTTTTAAGGACTCGGAGACAAGGATGATCCCACCTGCGGATTGTTCATCCGAAAGTCCCTCCCCATAAGGAGTAAGCAAGTAACTTATGCTTCTTTTGCATATTTATGGTGAATTCAATAAGTTAAATGTGTATGGTATCTTCTGCGTGTACAGCACTCTCCGTGGATTCCTTTGCTACTCATTTTTCTTCTTCCAGGAATGGAGACTAGGAAACAGGATTGGTGAGAAAAGGGCCATGGAGTGACTTGTGCGACGAAAGAGGCACTAAAGATAGAGACGAAGGGCTATGATGGGAATGGTGCCTCGGGATTGGCCAGTTATGGACTGATTGGACTTCACTGTACGTTGTTAGTGTTTACCATTTCCCAGTGTTTCATAGGAAATGCGGGATGTTGAAGATGCATTTAGCAACTGCTGTATAAAAGCGGAGAAAGCATAAACCATAATCCTTGACTCTGAGCCCTTAAAAGAACTTTCCTTTACAGTAGCTAGAAAACATTTCATTCATGACACCTAGTTTTCTTGGGGTAATGATGTCAGGGTATTGTGTTGTCCATGGCCAACTCTAATAAAGTACTTTTGGCTCTGCCTGTTCAAACATTAATCTACTTAGAATGCAGCTATCTTGGGAGGATACTGTTGGCTGCTTTGAGGTGTTACTTTACTATACTTGAATTCATTATTAATGTATCTCACTTAGCTGCTGGCCCTCTGCACGTGCTGTACGTCAGTTAATATTAATATATCATGAATTGGTTTAAGCCAGCTAGGTGCTGTTGCAGACTACCTGGAGGTGTTGCCTGTATATCTGCTGAGAAGTCAACTAAGTGTCTATATAGATTTTTATAAAGCTGTTCAGTAATCACCCTTAGAGGGTCTTAGAGAGAACTGCCTACATTTTTTGCTAAAATGTGCTCTGATTCTTAATGTATATGAAATGTAATCTCTTCAAGCTTTAAAGCATTTATTTTCTTGATTCTCCCCATGTCTGCCGGCTCATACCTGTGTCTCTAAGGGCCATATTATCAAGAAAGGGCGATACATTATCGCTGCATTTATCAGCAGGAAACTTCTGCTAAAGTGGCGATAATGGGCTTGATAATATGCCCTTGTGAATTCCCAAAGAAGCTCAGGTTCTGGTGTTAACCTGGGCTTCTATGGGAATTCACAAGGGCATATTATCAAGCTCATTATCACCGCTTTAGCAGCAGCTTCCTGCTGATAAAAGCGGCGATAATGTATCGCCCTTTCTTGATAATATGGCCCCAAGTTCTGCTGTTTATTTTTCTTTCATTTTCTGACAATATATCCTCTTTCTGTGCTCTAAGTGGCCATGGTCTTCCAGGGCTGGTCTCTGGGCAAGCCATAAAATGGATATTGAACCAGGGCCCTATGTGGCCCTTTGTTTCTATCCATTGTGTCATTCACTGAGTGGAGAAAAAAACCCTACCTTCCTGCCTGTCACATGCTAGTGCTGCAATGCAATGTTACCTGAAGTCTCCTTAGTGATATAGGGAATAAGTGACAGGTAGCTACAGCTGTTTACCATTGGTGTTCTAAGACCCTAAGCATTATTTCATTTAAATTGAATAAAGTATTGCCAATTACTTTTAAACTTAACTTGTAGCTATTTTAGTTTTTGGGTGTTTTTTTTTTTGCCCTGGATAACAGTGCTATATACATTGTTAAATAAAATACCCTGTTGATTTTGATTCCGCGCTTTGTCCAGGAAGACCACGTTGGTGAATCGGTGATTCAAAGGATGCTGCTACTTCACATGCATTAATTACATAGCCCACATTTCATATAAAGGCTTCTCTATCCACACCCATTTTAGGGCCCTGCCACCCTTTTCAGCCCACTTACAGCAATGCACTCTTTATATTACAACCATTTTTCAGTTATCTGCCACGCGTTAATATCAGCATTTGTCAGAAGATGTGTGTTAAATGTACTTTAAAATGTGTTGTCTTTGATGTTCTGTAAAAGATGTAATCTCAAATGTTCAGTTATATATACAACGCCCTGGCACATTTTCCCTAAAGGGGTAACTCTCTATGACAAAGGAGAAGTAAATAAATAACAAGACCGTGCGGCACTGAAAAAATAAAGAAATTAATATATTCGTACACCAGGAATACATCACACTTGCCGCTCCAGCACAGCAGTAGGGCGCAGTGTGTATCTTAAGAGTGCATATTCCTTGGCCTGATGCAGGTGCATTGTGTGAATATAATAAACGTGCCTATCTTGGCTCGCTTTAGCGCAAGGAGCGTGTTTATAAAGTAGGACACTTATAATGCTGTGGCTCCTGGCTGCCTAAGTATACAGCTGTGTCACCTGTCCTGCTGTGGTGTCCCGCTACAGGTGCTTTATGTTACATTTAACTGCCATTTGTATAGCGCATTGCTTGGTAGAACTATTGCGGTGTGCACATACTGGTATTTTATACCTCAATGTCCCGTTTGCCGGCTGTTATCTGCAATTTGTACGTGCATGTATCAACGTTAAGAACGTATCTCTACCACAGCGCTACGCATTTATATATTGATAAATATGAATGTGTCTCACTTGGCCGGTGGGTGCGGACTCCCTGCGGGCGCTGCCTTCTGCCTTCTGCCCGGGTCCTGTCCTGCTCCTGGCGCATGTCCCTTCCCTCGGCCAGGCAGAGGTCAGTCCGTGCTAGCGCAGCTCATCTCCCAGAGCTACCGGCCACAATAAAGCAGTGCATCATGGGAAACGCGGCCTGTGCCGGTTCTGACCTATCCCCGCCCCGAGCGCGTTCCGCTCGGCCCGCTGTCCTCACGCGCACCTGGCGCTAGCACGGGACGCTCCGTGGTGCACCCCTTGGGATACGGCGGTCAGTCATTATTAAGGTTTTTGGGGGGTTAGGTTTATGCTGAAACGGTTGACGTTTCTTCGCAGACAATGCGCATGCGCGGCGGTGTGTTGGCATGACAACGAGGTCAAAGACAGGAGACGCTGTGCCTCAGAACTGACAGTCCCGCTTCATAGCTCACAATTCTAGAAGCGCCCGACGGCGCTTTCTGCGGCCCCGCCTCTTGCCCATTCAGGCTTCATTTGAGGGATACACCAAACAGCCAAACAAAAAGCCTCCTCTCAAACGAAATAGGCATATTTTGTGTAATTTTCTTCTCTGTCCATTTTTAAATCGTTCATAGACATAGCTTTTCAGTAACAAAAAAAATGTTGATAGATAACTTTAGCGATGATCTTTTACCCCAAAACTTGGGCCCTAATGTACTATTAGTATTTGCGGTCGAAAAGCCCGTAGTGCGTAAAATTGCAGGATTCGTGCTATCGCTTTTCTTTGTACAAAATCGGACACCAGTAAGCGCTTCATTTTTTTGGATCGAGAGTGGCGTTAATCCCCTTTCTATTTTAGGGTCAGATGTACAAACATTAGAAGTACCTATTTCCTAATTGCGAGTCTCTACGAATTGCACTTCAGTATTCATAATCAAGAAACTCTATTGAGTTTTATAAGCGATTTCTAGTGGGCTCCAAATAGGCCTACCTCATGTATATTAATCAGGTAGGTTGCAATTTGGGACCCATTAGTGATCTCTGCAATCACAGGGATGGTGGCCTGCTGAGGTCAGCAGACCACCATGTCTGTGATTGCTTTTCAATAAAGCAATCTTTGTGTTTTTAAATTCAGCCAATTTTCCCAAAAAGAAAACCAATTAATTTAAAAAGAAAAAAAAAAGCGTTGGAATTTCATTCATCAGGAGTAGGCAGTGGTCCGTGAGACCACTACCTACTCCTAAAAAATATATTTTTAACATTCTCAAAGGGAAAGTGATCCCCAAGGGATCAGTGGTGGCTGGTGAAATTTCAAAGTAGTGGAGCGTGAAAATTGGTCCTGACATTCGGTATTCTCACTGTGGGTTTGTGCGAACTCTGATGATGCTGAAGGGTTCCTTGCTGTTGTGTGTGTGGGTAGACATTCTGTTGAGTTTGTGGTGGGCGGGGGTGGCTGCTTTGAAGTTGTCGAGGTCTGCTTGGATTTTGGAATTTCTACATAGCTTTTTGAGGTGTCCTGCAGGTTCGTTTAGATTCTCGGAGTTCGGTGGAGAACCAGCTGGCTCTGTTGGCGCGTGGGTTGGAAGTTTTCTTGAGTGGGACGATGGTGTTGGCGCAGTCGGTGATCCAGTTGTGTAGGGTACGGGTAGGCGGTGGTAGGGTTATCTTGTTATGAACCAATTGCACTAAACCCTATGGGTACTTTGACTGTGACCATCAACAACCATCTACAGAAATGGAAAGAAGATGGTCTCCTAAATGAAGACGAACACCTATATCTCAAAGTACTCAAACCAACACACCCATGGCTTTACACCCTTCCTAAAATCCACAAGGATCTCCCCTTTCCACCAGGCAGACCTATTGTCTCGGGAATAGGGGGCCCCACTGAGAGACTGGCAGAATACGTAGATGTATTTCTAGGCCCACTAGTAAAAAACCTACCCTCCTTCATACAAGACTCCAAACATATTTTGAGTGTACTAAGCGACCTAGAATGGCAACCGAACACCACTATAGTGACAATGGATGTTGTCGCTCTATATACGAGCATCAATCCAGTCCTGGGTATTGGAGCAATCACGCAGGTTTTGTCCAATAGACCAGCATCCCTGTGGGCTCACACACAAATGTTAATCTCCATGATGAACGTGATCCTTAACAACAACTTTTTCATTTTTCAAAAAAACTGGTACAGACAAAAACGCGGAGTAGCCATGGGTTCAAAGTTTTCACCATCTTTCGCCAATCTTTTCATGGGTGCTTTCGAAGCAGACCACATTTGGGGCACCCAAGGCATCTCATATACCGACTCCATACTGTTTTGGGGACGCTACATTGACGACTGCATTTTACTCTGGACGGGTTCAGATGAGCTACTCCTAAGCTTCTTTGAACACCTCAACCACAACAACTGGGAACTGAATTTCACCATGAAGTCCAGCAAAACCAAAATGGAGTTTTTAGACCTAGAATTCTATGTCCTTGAAAATGAACTACATAGTAGACTCTACAGGAAACCTACGTCCTGCAATGCTATTCTTCGAGCAGACAGTTTCCATCCACCACACCAGATCAGATCTATACCTTTTGGGGAATTTCTTAGAGCTAGAAGAAACTGCAGCAAAGACAGTGATCTGGTCAACACCTTACAGGACATGGAACTAAGATTCGAGAGACAAGGTTATCCTCAAGAAACCCTAACCTCAGCTAAAAAGAGACTGACTAGAATTACGAGATCAGAGACACTGAAAATGAACAACTCTAACAAGGCGAAAGACTCTACAGTGAGAATGATCACCGAGTTTAATAGTCTACACAAATCCATCCGCAACAGTATGACCAAACATTGGAGTCTGCTTAAAAATGATCCAATACTGAAAGATATAATTCCCTCATCTCCTCAAATAACCTTCCGCAGAGGAAGAACTTTGAGGAATAGACTCAGCCCCACTGTTCCACGAACAGATATGACCCCTGACTGGCTGACACAACGCAGCAAGGGGTTCTACAAATGCGGCTTCTGTGCAATGTGTAAATGGGCCAAACACAAAACCACGAAATTTAATGGACCTAACAGAGACACGTATGATATCAGAGTTAACATTAACTGCACCACTAAATATGTAATATACATAATAGAATGCCAATGTGGGAAACAATACGTGGGCAGCACAATTAGGAGTTTGAAAGACAGAATCTCAGAACACATGAGGGCCATCCAAAAACAAGACCCAAAATATCCTGTTGCCCTACATATAGCCAAATGCCAACCTGCTATTGAAGATTTTCGTATATGTTTCTATGGTATTGAAACAGTGCCAGTACATGTGAGAGGGGCAACCGTGAACTAGCCCTCAGACGCAAAGAAGCAACTTGGATCATGCGTCTACACAGCATAGAATTCGGATTAAATTACGACCCTGAGATGCAATATTTCCTGGGGAACTGAACCGAGACTTGTTGTACACACCTTGTTTTTCCCATTATCACATTGCACTATCAGAACAAATAGATTCCTAACGTACACCAACACCAGTAGGATGTATACTTGCTTTAGGAATGTCACACGAGTTCTGGAGAATTTATGAATGTCACACGTTTTTCTGAATATTCATGAATCTAACATGTTGACGTCTGTATATATATTTTTTACTTATCCTTTTCCTATATTTTTTACCTATGTTGTTCACCGATGTTTTTTATCCTTGTAATAATTTGCAGTTACAGCGGATATCCACATATATCTCCAACACTTTTTCTCCATACCTGAATATTACACAACCTTTAGGGGCAATTATCCACGAGACCTAAACTGATTGATCAATTTCTGCTCCCCCCTTTTGGTTTCCGGAAGTTTAAATAATGTGCCCCCTTTCTGAACACCTACTATTTGGAGCAACTTACAATTTTTCCAAAAAACCCCCCTTCTTCTACCCCCTTCCTAACCCACACTACGTTATAACATAGTATTTCTTCTAAATATAGACAGGCTTTGTAGAAACAGCACACTATACTGCGGGTCTAGTTCTTCTGGTAAATGAAAGCGGAACTAGGTTATATTAAGCGTCCCCACTTCCTGTCAGTGACCGTCTTTCGAAACACGGCGCCGGGAACTACAGGAGGGGGAATGCAGATAGTCAGGTAAACTACGCTCGCCTTTTTTGGCCTTATACTATCAGTAGTCACAAGAAGTGCCCTATTACTAAGGATCGTATATCTACAATATTATTTTTGTCACTCTACTTTGTACACAGGTGTATCCGCCTGTCTATGATTTCGAGCGCTACTGCGCTAAATCTTCTCCTCCCGGTTTGTGGCCTCCATTGAACACTAATGAGGTAGGATTACCGAACGAGAGGGCTTTTCCTTCGTGTTTATTATCGTACCAAACCGTTTGATGTATATACTATCATTGAAACACGCATCATGTATATTTTTAGAGACAGCCAACTACGCGAGCAACGCTTATTCTCTACACATCTTTTCCCATCCGGGTGGCCAAATTACCATTATCGTTTCATAGCTTATGAGGGTGAGTCCTTTTAGTGCTATAACATGTTTTTTGGAAACTTTCTACAATTTATATTTCCCTCTATGGCACGACCTGCCAGGATCATTGTTGCCCTAGTCTTCCAATCACTCAGCATTTTTTTACCATAATACTGCATACTGCGTGGTTAAACATTAACGAGTTTGACTACAGTTAGTGTTCTTTGAGGTGTACTTATTCCCACTTCCTTGCACCTACTTCCCAGTTATCCTCCTTTGCCAATATGCTATTCCTTTTCGCACTGACCTTCCAGCACTCCTACGGACCATTAGTGGGCATAACCAATGTCGCTTCAACATCTGTTGACGCTCCCCCCGGACATAAGAACCGAAATCCCACTGGGCTTTGTTTTTTATCCAAGACAACTACAATAGTTTTGATTTTACGATTTAATAAGTTCACATAAGTCAAGTAAGCTAGGCTTGATTCTTTGACATAGAACGCTATGCACAAGTGAAATGAATTACGTATTGAGAAAGCTAATATAAACATGTTATACAGTATAATTGATATGTATATTCGGACAGTCACTTAAGTCACACGGGGGTGTGCATTCGATATAAATAAATACACAAACACCCACTATTCACTCCGCCACCTTCACGTTTTCTCACACTGGTCAGTGTCAATACAAATGTTTCTAGACTCGCAGAATACGGTCACTTTTTCACCATCTGTTGATACATGACAGTATCAAATTCACATTTCACTCCCACTACAGTCACCTACTTTATCAAGTCACTATTGACACAATGTCACTCCATGGCATGCCATTTTTTCACCCCGGTCACACATACCACTTTAATCTAATTCCGTGTAGAACACCCTTACAAATGCATTTTTTGTATCTATACCCAGCCCTGAAGATTCGCAGTCTGTTCCCTGCGATGAAACACGTGTTGGCCAGTACAGAGGAACATTAAACCGGTGTTATACACCAAGAACTTTACATCCTTTGAACTCTTTTTGCATCAATTGGTCGACTCACTTAAGTCTTGATGTGCTCATTTTACTTTTCTCATTGATACTGTAAATCACCAAGAAATTACTGTTTGTCTCCAGTGCAGGGGCTTTGTTGTTACGGTGGTAGGGTTATCGTCTGTGGCCGTGGGAGCAGAGCTACTGAGGCAGGCAGCGAGCTGGTCGTCAGAGAAATGTTTCCATTTCCTGCATTAGTGCTGGTGTGGGCATCTGTGGGAGGTGTTTGTTTTGAAGGTGAAATGAACGCAGTAGTGGTCCGTCCATAGGAGTTTGGAGGAGTGGCTGAAGGTGATGGAGTTTCCTGCTGTGAAGATGGGGTTGAGGGTGTGTCCTGCTGAGTGCGTAGGCTTTGAAATGACCTGTTTGAGTCCGATGTCGTGGAGGTTTTCCAGTATGGAGGTGGAGTTTGGGTCTTGGCGGTTGTCACGGTGGAAATTGAGGTCTCCCAGCAAGGTGTAGTTGGTGGACTGATAGAAATGAATGTGTTGAAATTGGGTTATCTTTTTGTCCCACAAATGCTTTTAATTATGCACAGAGTTAGATTACTCTGTGCAATTTCACTAGGAAACTTAAATAAATGGCATAAACTGAAATGTGAACATACTAAGGCAATAGGGGTGGAAGGTGATGTAAGTAATTTAAGTATGAGTGACATTGATGTGTTGTTTATTCCAGCACAATTAGATCCTGACAGTGATAACACAGGTGACAAATGTTTGAATTTACCCCACTGTAGTAATTCACTCAACAGCATATAGATTTGAAGAATGGTTTATTTGTAGAAAAGACTACACAGCTGATCATCTGCTAGCCACATCCATCTTCCCGGTCAGGTGGCTATTCAGAGTTGAAAACAAACATTCTAAATGTAACCAGAGCAGTGACATCATAGACACAATGACAGCTGTAACCAGGTGGATGATGAATTCTGCATAACATTGAACATAGAATATAACATACCTCCTTTTCTCCAACCTAAAGAAAACAAAGAACACAAAAAGGAAAAGAATCAGTGCTAGAGAAAAATACAACAATACAAAGTCTTAATCATGAAACCTCTGAGGAGTAACAGGAACCCTAGAGCTCTTCCTCCGTTGTCCGAGAGAAGGGGTAAAAGAACCCCCCTGTCCATTAGAACTAGAAGCTTTGGGAATTGGGCAAGATCTAGTCTTGACCAATTTGGATACATTCCACCAACAACCACCCCCCACTTGAACAGCATTATTGCAAATTCTAATAACCTTGACAGGTTCACCAAATTTACATTTGGATTTCTTGGTGTGCACAGGATTCCTGATGCAAACAAAATCACCAACACAAAGAGAAACCATCTTGACACCTTTCTTTCTGTCAAACCATGTTTTTTCCTTTCCCTGTGCAATATCAGAATTAGTCTTAACCCTTTCCATAAGGGATTCAACATTAGTCAGAGAATCTATCCATTTCTCCATCCATCCAGGTCAAAAACTAGTATTAGCTTTTCTTCCCCTTAAGACATCAAAAGGAGAAGTTTTAGTGGACAAATGAGGCTTGGTTCTGTAAAACCACAACATACTTTCGAGTGAGTTCAAAACATCATGTTTTCCATTCAAAGCCCACTTGACACACTCACCCACAACTGTTCATTCTCTCCACGAGACCATTGGTCTGTGGATGATATAAAGAGCTTCTAAGATGTTTAATTCCACTCAAATTAGGAAAAGACTGGCATTCTTCACATAAGAATTGAGTTCCATTGTCAGAAACCATAAATTGAGGAAACCCTTCCCTCAAAAATATCTCTTTGAGAAACTTGACAACACTAGCAGAACTGGCCTCTCAAACCTCCTTAATTTCCGGCCATTTAAAAGTATAATCCATTAAAAGAATAAGGAACCTCATTCCAAAAGGTAAAATCTCATATGATCCCATGATGTCAATTCTTACTTTGACCCATGGACCAGATTGACATTCAATTGGAGATAAAGGTGGAGTGACAACCTTCAATGTTTTCTCTTACGAGCAGCACACAGGATAATTTTCAACTGTCGTGCTAATCTCATCATCCATACTGGGCCACCAGAAATCTTGGCGGACACGCCGTTTAGTCAGGGTGATGCCCAAGTGTCCCTCATGAGCTTCTTTGATAATAGTAGGCCTAAGAGAATGAGGTGGAATATGTTTATCACATCTATTGAGTAAACCATCTTCCACTGATAACTCTGACTCAATTTTCCAATACGGTTGAAGTATGCTTGGCAAAGATTTCTCTTTTGGCCAACCATTTCTGACAAACATGCATACTTGTTGGAGAAGACTATCTTCTAAAAGAGCTGTCCTCCAATCTGCTTCAGAACCAACTGCAAAACAGAAATATCAAGAGAGGCCACAAAACAATCCTCAGCATCTTCTTCATTTAAATCTTGAAAACCGGTTCCTTCACCAAACCCATTACTCAGAGGAAAGCGTGAGAGAAAATCAGCTCTTGTGTTTTTTTCCCCAGCAATATGTGTTACCTCAAATTGATACTGAAGAAGCTTTCTGACCATTCTGGTTATACTTGGCGTACATCATTTACTGGTACCAGAAGTCAATATAGAAACAAGTGGCTTATGATCAGTGATCAGGTTAAAACGTCTTCCCCATACATAGGGCCGATATTTATCAATAGCCCATAAACAAGCAAGTAACTCTTTCTCAATTACAGAGTACTGGTCTTCAGCACTCCTAAGTACTCCTGAAGCAAATGCAACTGTGTTTTCCTGACTACCACACTGCTGTGTGAGAATGGCCCCTAGAACAACCTGACTAGCATCTACAGTTATACAACATGGTAAGTCAGGGTCAAAAGGAGTAAGAGCATCACTTTCTTTTAAGGAACTCTTAACTTCTTTAAAAGCACGATCACACTCTAGACACTGTAGGAGAGTAGGGTCTGCTTCCTATGGTCACCCCCACTTTTTGCTTTTGCTTTACTGGTTTTCGACTTAGATGTGGCTGTGGGCCTGCTAATCAGACCCACAACCCAGATGCACTCTCTCTAAATTCAAACCATGTACTCTAGGTACATCCACAATTGGGAATTGGTTCACCTTATCAGCCCCTGTAGAAGTGTACACAGGGCATAGGTGTAACCAAGGCCTACCAGGGGCTGCAGCATGTATTATGCCACCCCTGGCTGGCCACTCAAATAGACACAACTGGCTGATCACTCAGCTGGGGCAAGGTCGTGTAATCACTCCTTGCTTAGGTGTAGTCTTCCTATTCCTACTTACATATAGACACATAGTAACCTATAAGTCACTCCTATGGCAGGCCTTAGCAATCCTGGAGGCAGAGTGCTTGGTTATGTGTGAGATGGAGCTCTAGCTCTGAGCCTGTCCGCAGCTTTCAGAACCATGTCCTTATAGCTGTTCTATGATATTGCCATACCATATACTCTTAAGTGCATTATGAACCTCGCGGTTAAATGCTAACTTTGGTTTGGCTTTATCAAAACATGTCATGTAAGGTGTCATATGCTTTGGAATACTATCCCCTCGCCAATTCTGGCAACGGGGATAGCATTACACTCTTCTAGAGGGAGAAGACATGTTAAGTCCAACGATCCCGGTTAAAGTTAACCAGAGCCCCAGTATCACAAAATGGATGCTGCTGCCACAGACACAAGTCTGACCTCCTGCTGCTGGGAGTCCTTCCACTCACAGAGGTTTGGACAATAGGTTTCCTGCTTGGGGAGGTGCGAGCACCACCCCAGATAGGAGGATGTGTATTGGGACAGGGAGGGCTGAATAGATTGAGACACTGTCTGAGGCACACTAGGTGCTTCATGCATACCCCAGTTCAAACCAATTGCTGGGGCACTCCAGCCCCAGCTCTGGCGTGAAACTGAACAAAGGAGAGGAGGTGTAACCACCCCACTTCCTTGTCCCACCCATAGGAGGGACCTAGAAACGAAACCAGCCCCCTTTAGTTGTATAAAGGTAAGAGCTGACGCAGGAGACTTTAGATTAATCCTGGAATCGAACTGAAGACGAAACTCTGGACCCTTCGACATTCAACCAAGCTGAAGACTGAAGAATCTCCCTTGTGGCCAAGGAGTGACTACCCTGGGCAACCAGGCACCATCCAGCACCTCGACGGCTTGCTTTGCCCCTGCTCCCGCCGGAACCCGAGCACAGAGCCTGACAAGACCTCGACTCCCGGACCTCTCTGACCCCACTGCACAACTCCAGCACAGCTGAGCCCCGTGGAAGGCGTCAGAACCTGTGGAAGCAGGCAACTTGGAAAGACTTTGACTTGCTAACAGCGCAGCTCCTGAGGCCTCCTCGAAGCTGTGCACTGGGGAATGAGACACCCCGACACTGAGCTCCACCTGCACCGAAGACCAGCCCTCCACACTCCACGAGATCTGCGTGGGGCCCTTCTGCTTGTGTTCTGCTCGACGCATAGTCCCGGTTGCTGGCCAGTTGGCTAGTAGCCCTGTGACGACGATCCTTTGATAAATCCATCGCTGGTCTGGTTGCTCCAGACTGACACTTGCTTCCCTGAAAAGGTGAAGTACCTCACACCCTCCTGGTCTGCACCAGAAGCTCCTTGTGTATCCTGCGTGGGTTGCCTTTGCTTAGGCTTGTTGGATCCGATCTTGAAACCGACTCCTCAATCTGCGAGAACCTTCGTGGGACCGCTCCTCTCCAGCACCTGGTTGTCCTCGACGCCTCCTGGTCCGCGTGGCTGCAACAACAAGCTTCACAGCAGCACCTGATTGCTCCTCAACATCTGGTTCCGCACTGGTTCCACCCGGTCACTGGCTAGTGACCTAGACTCTGTCCCCTCTGCTTTCAGGTCTTCTTCATCCTCGATCCACCCTTGGATCCACCCGGACATCTTCCTCCTGGTCGCCTGCAGCATCTTTCTTCACAGGCTCCATAGACTTCAATGGTGAAACCTGACACATCTTCACACCTATGCACCCGTTTCCTGTGGGTGAGGTAACGCGAGTACTTCGGTGCTCTCAAGGGTATTGACTATCCAAGTGTCTGGGTTTTTAGTTGTTTCCTTATAGCTAGACCGGAAGTGTCCTAAATCTTCATTTACTTACCTTTTACGTTCCTATTGACTTTCTATTGACTCTCGCGTGAGAGTACTCACTCTGCACGCGCCGCCTGTGGGCCTCCTACTCCTAACCTAAGGGTCAGATAGTGTAGCCCCAGCGATTCCCTAGGCCCTAGGCCTTCTCCTTTCCTGAGTCGTGGGTCTTATACCACTTACTTAGTATATGGTTTTAGGCGCCCCTAGGGCCTTACTGTAAATTGTGCTATTTAAAGTATTTCTGAGTATAACTTGTTATGTGCTTTTGCCTCTGATCTCATAAAGAGTTCAGAGGAGTGTGTTAGTGAATAAATAAATATATATTTTACTAGCAGCCCGTCTCGACCTTGTCCGGGAGCAACAGGCTTCCCCGACCCCCACCCGCCCCAACATTGTCCAGCAGCCCGGGCCCCCGCCCCGCCCGTCCCCCACCTGGCCCGACCCCTGCCTGGCCTAACCCCCGCCTGCCCCAACCCCCGCCTGCCTCGACATGGGTCCCCTTACCTCAGACGCCACTCCTTCCGCCTGTCCGCTGCTCGCACCGCCGCTGGCCTGTCCGCTGCTCTTCACGTCACCGCTCCTCCACCGCGCCATGTCCGCCGCTCCCTTACCTCAGCCGCCGCTGCTCCAGCCTGTCCGCTGCTCGCACCGCCGCTGGCCTGTCCGCTGCTCCTCACGTCACCGCTTCTCCCCCGCGCCATGTCCGCCGCTCCTCGTCACGCTCCTGGACGCCGCTCCTCCCCGCACTCCTGCCGTGAGCACGCACGTCGCGGCCGGCTCTACTTCGGAGGGACTACTTTTTTTTTTTACTGTAAATTTTTTAAATAACGTTTTAAAAAAAACAAATTATATAGCCTATAACCATCTACACACCCTGACGATTCCAACAGCGTATCGGGTGTGTGGATTGGCGCTGTGGTTCCCGAGTTTACCCGCCTCAAAGGCTGAAAGTTCTTCCTTTATTATAGTAGTATAGATATATATCCTGTGTGGTGTCCTTTCATTTGATATTCAAGGGGTTACATATGGTAAAACAGCTGGCTTTACACGCCCGCAAGAGTCTTTTAACCTAAGACTGTTCTGTCCACGCTACCTCTAGGATAACTGGTCTATAAGGTTGACTTTACAACCATCACTATAAGGGTTGTTTGGACTGGTGCAAGGTGTTCACTAGAATAGTGGACATCATATACCAGGCCAACTTCTGACAGACACCATAACAATTTGATGAGCTCTTGAGAAGGATACTAATAGGTCTGACCATTGATGCATAATTAGGAATGAATCTTGAGTAATATTCCAACAAACCTAATAAAGATTTAACACCTGTCTTGTCTTTGGGCACAGGAGTATTCAAAATGGCATCAACAAGACCTTGTCTGGGCTTGATTCCTTCATGAGACAAAAGATGACCAAGGTATTCTATCTTTTTACACGAGAACTTAAATTTCTCAGTTTTGAGTACAACACCACTTTTCTTGAAAATTTCTAGTACATTTCTGATAATAACATCATGTGAGTCATTGTCTTTTACATAAATAAGAACATCGTCTTGAAAAACAAGAACCCTTCTACACCTCTCAACATTTTCTGCATGACCCTCTGGAACATTGAAGCAGCGGAGGCTAACCCAAAAGGCATACTCCGATAACGAAACGTTCCAAGAGGGGACACGAACGCTGTTAGAGTGCGAGAGTCGGGATGTAGTTCTATCTGATGGTAGGACCTAGCCAAATCCAGCTTGGAAAACACACGTGCACCCTTTATACTGGTAAATATGTCAGTGATTCTAGGCAAAGGGTGAGAATCAACCCAGATTTCTTTTTTAAGATATCTGAGATCCACACACACACGCAATTGTCCATCCCGTTTTCGAGCAACAACAAGAGGCGACAACCAAAGGGGAGATTCTGTAGGTTCAATGATACCTTTGTCGCATAATGTTAAAATCTCCTTATTGCAGTCTTCCCTGATGCTGAAAGGAACACCCCTGAGTTTGTGTTTAACAGGGATGGCACCTTCCCTGACAATTATTTTATGTTTGAATCCTGCAATTTTTCCCAGACCATCACCAAAAACTGAAGGAAATTCGATTTTTCACTTGGTTCACTCCTCTTCACAAGTAACTAACATGACTTGTTCTTTTGTTCCTGGCTTCAATATCATGCCAAAAAGACCCTGGTGAAACCACCTAAGAATGTTAAGGCCCTTGACTGCTACATAGATTTTTCCCCTGATTCTCCTCCCCTTGAATATAAGGAAATCTTCAATAAAACGCAATAGTTAAATTTTCCATTGTTCATAGGAGACAGGTGATCAATCGGGAGGGAACAACTCCCACTCACCCCAGGTTTCATAAAATATTTTTTGAGTTATCATGGTAATCATAGCACCAGAATCTACTAGTAATTGGAGTTTTTTATCTCCAACAAGAATTTCAACAATAGGATCAACACATAATGTCCGATCACCGGTGAGAGGTATTGAAGCATCATCAGGAAGAACACCATCATGAACTACAGAAATGATTTCTCCCTCTGAATCGTCGTCAGATTCTAAGACAGAAGCTACAGCTTTCATTTGAAATTTCTTTTTCTTTCAAACTGTTGCAAAATGCCCTATGTTCTTGCAATAGTTGCACATGGAGTTCAGAGCGGGACATTTTGACCCCTTATCTTTAGAGGAACTACCACAATGTAGACAAACATTGCTGGGTATAGATATATCCAATTTAATTTTAGTAGGTTTCTTACTAGTCCTCTTAGAAAGTTTATACTTGGACTTCTTTATAGGACCAACAAAATTGATATTTTCCTCTGGTTTATCTTCGAGTTCCTTGAGAGAAACCTGTGAGGTCTCAATACTTTTTGCAACTTTAATAGTCTCATCGAGAGAGGGATTATCCATAGAGAGTAATTTCTGCCTTATATGTTTGTCTTTGCCGTGACAAACAAATTGGTCACAAATAAGTTGTTCAGTAACATTTTCAAAGACACACACTGAAGCTAACCTTCTGAGAACAGAAACATATACGTCAACATCCTCACTATCAGCTTGCTTCCTCTTAAAAAATTTGTGTCTGAGTACTATTAAACTAGGTTGCTTGTCGAAACGTAACTTAAGTTTGGATACAGTACTCTGGAATTCATCTAGCAACTCACCATTATGAGCTAATTCGGGTCAATGTTTAAATATTGACCTCCCCTCAAACCAGAGGGAATGTAACAATAAACATTTTTTTCTTTCAGGAAGATACATTAAAGCTCCAATGGCCCCCAGATATGTATCGAGGGCATCGAACCAAATATCCCACTTCACATGTGGTTCTTCTGGAGTTTCCAGAGAAGAAGGAGGAGCATTAATTGATTTCATGGTTGACATAATACTAAATGGTAAATAATGGAAAGTTATAGACAACAACAATAAGAGATACAGAACTACCCCAATACTCAAAATTAAAAGAAACTACTCAAACTTTGTTGAAAATTCTTGTGATAAGTTTGACCAAGATAGAGTGTGAATCACTGCAATCCGCATTGAAATGTCAGTATGCGAATCACTCCAATCTGCGTTGTAATGTTAGTGTGTGAATCACTGCAATCCGCGTTGAAATGTTAGTGTGCGTATCACTGCAATCCACATTGAAATGGAAATGTAGAAGATAAAAAAAATTCAAATACAGAAAATAAATATATGTCAGTACTTCCTCCCATGTAGGTACTTCCACTCGTGAAATAACAGGTAGAAATGACAATTTTAAAAGCACATCCAATGTTGATACAACTCAGGCAATTAAGATTTTCTCTCTTTATATAATATCCATCAGGTAGAGTCACTTTACAGATTAAAGCGTCGCCGTGGTTGGCAACGTGGTACTTGATAAAATCACCCTCCCTAGACAATGGGGAATTCGAGTGCCATCGTGGTTGGCAGCGTTGTGATTGGCAGAATTCACTTCTTCCTTGACAATGAAGAATTCGAGAGCCGTCGTGGTTGGCAGCGTTGTGATTGGCGGCTTGAACAAAGGAGCATGCGCGAGAACACTAGAAATGAGTTACACGCTCGCGGAGAAACGCGAGACTGTACCCTTGCCAATGCGCGTGCTCATTAAAGAATTAGCGGAACTGCTAGAGAAATAAACGCATACCGCAATGCACATGCAAATAGAGAGCGTGCGCCAAATGGAGATCGATAATAAATTAATGAAAGTCCAAAAATATAATAAGAAACCCCCACCAGTACTTTCATAAGATGGCGCTGAGTTTTAAGATCCGGTGAGGAGGCTCCAACAGCCGCTCAAGAAGAAAACTCACCAGAAGGATGCGGGCAAGGGAAGTACCACTTCCACTAACTTGCGGTATGTTGAAAGTCAGATCGAAGCACACACAGCCGCTGAACTAAGAAAAGTCACCGGGTGAACGTAGATAAGACAGGAACAACACAGTCTCACAGATAAGCAGTCACAGAACTTGAGTAAATCCAGAACGAAGATGTAGACTGTTCCAAACTGTACCATCCAATGCAGTAAAGCGTGTAAGCTTAAGTCCCAAACTGTACCATCGAGCACAGTGAAGCTTGTAGGCAAGATCGATGAACCAGCTAGATTGGAAGATAAGTACGTTGATGATGAATATATAGAAAGCACTTGAAGCAGATGATGAGAATTGAAAAACTCCAAGATTGTTGAAGCGTGGGTTCTGCTGTGTAGTCAAATCATCACCAAAAATCTGTAGTAATTCACTCAACAGCATATAGATTTGAAGAGTGGTTTATTTGTAGAAAAGACTACACAGCTGATCATCTGCTAGCCACATCCATCTTCCAAGTCAGTTGGCTATTCAGAGTTGAAACCAAGCATTCTAAATGTAACCAGAGCAGTGACATCATAGACACAATGACAGCTGTAACCAGGTGGATGATGAATTCTGCATAACATTAAACACAGAATATAACACACACATGGGAATAGATTTAAATAGAAGTTGTCCCAGTGAACTCATGGCTAATTTCACCTTTTCTCCATCCCAACCACATGATGTCATTGACATGTTCGAAGCAGTTGTTATACAAGATCTTACAAAACTGGTCAGAAAAAATAAATGGCAAAAGTACAATCTTTCATTGCGAGAGCGGCAAACTATTAGAATCTTACAGACAGATACCAGTATTGTTATTCAACAGTCTGTTAAAGGGGTTAATGTTGTTAAAACGTAGCTCAAGGGAGATTAGGGCTCCCGGTTTTATGGTATTTATTTTGTTGTCATTTCCATCTGTATTTATCCATATTTATTTTTTGTCAACTTTATCTGTATTTATCCATATTTATTATTGGTATTGTGAAAAAAATAAAGCTGAAACTGGTATGATTCCACATTTATTAAACCAATAAATATGCACTCATGCTTGAATGCCTGCCAGGTTTCAGTGATATGAACACCCACAGAAGATAAATCAATGCACTTATATGAAAATATGCACATTTCAGTATCATCCTAGTGCATATCTACTGCTGTTTAAGCTTCTTTACTAAAATTCCTTTCATTTTTGGCCTGGCAGTCATGGGAAAGTGTATTTAGAATCACTCAAAAAGCAACCAATTTCCGTTTTTATCCACATTTAAAAATAAATACAGACAAGAAAATACATGTTTTTCTGTCTGTATTTATCTGTAAAAATCTGTAAAAACTGAAAACTAGGAACCTTAATTATAACCAATTGAACAACAAGGAATGTTATGTAATTGTACAAAAATGTGATACTTTCCTCAAACACATATACTATGACAATTGAGAGAGTGGAGAGACCGTGGGCTGATTGAATGGGAAGAATTTACATTCTTAAATTGTGAATAGCCTATACAAGCTACACAAAGATATAATAACTCATCGCGGAGGCTGATTGTATCTTTTTGGGGTTCACTGTTGGAGACTACTTCGAAATACATAGATCATTTTCTCTGTCCTTTCATATTACCTTACTCTCTTAAATACAGGACAGTCGGGATTTCCTTGCACACATTGATCACATTTATTAGGGAAGATGACTACTTGCTGTTGACTTTAGATATTGGGAGTCCACATGCGAGTATCAGACACGAGGATGGAATTTTTGCATGCAGACATTTTCTGAAAGCAGGATCTCTGTCATTTTTATTTCATTCAGAATTGTTCATTAAAATGATTTGGTTTGTCTCACTAACAACTGTTTTGTCTTTGATGACATATATTTCAGACAGGTCTAGGGCACTGCGATGGGAACCTCTTTTGCTGACAACTTTGCTAATCTCCTAATAAGCTAGGTGGAGGAAAGGTGGTCAGTACCCTGGAATAATTCAATACAAATGTGGTAACTTGGATTCAATATATTGATGATCTTTCTGTAGTCTGGAAGGGGATCGGCAGAGAGCATGTGAAATTCATTGATGCCTTTAATGACAACAATTTGAACCTCAAGTTTTCCTGCCACATGGGTAGAATTGAGATTGAATTCCTTGGCATCAAGGTACAGGTAAGCTAGGAGGTTGACCACTAAACTTTACAGAAAATTTTATTGCAGGCAATACATTACTGCATGGCCAGAGCAGTCATCCCAAACCATTGATCCTATTATTCTGTATGGCAAGCTGTTAAGGGCTTGCCAGAATTGCAGTTCAGAGCAAGATTTCAAACAAGAATGCAATATTATGATGGCAAGATTTAGATGAAAGGGTTATCCCAAATCCACATTAGATACTGCCCTCCCCTGAGCACAGCAGGCTCAACGAGAAGATCTACTTGTTTCCAGGCTAAATACCCAAGACACAGCAACAAGTAGCCTTAGGTTCATTCAGTCATGGCCATGCCAGTAAGAGCGGTGGGGCATGGTGGACGGGGCGAAGGGGGTGAGTCGACAGGTGACGACAAGAGAAAATAAAGTAAAAAAAGAAAAACGCTTACCTAGCACTCACCGCATCGCAAGGTAAGTGTTTAAAAAAAAATGTCTGTCGACTCACCACCTCCCCACCCTGCCCAACCGCTCTTACCTGCACTGGCTGCGACTGGATTAGTTACCACTTACAGTCTGAAAGCCAAAGATGTTAGAGGCATTCTTGGCAAACACTGGCAAATTTTCATGAGTGGCAATAGTTTGGATGGGTTTATTGAGAACTTTTGAAGAGTCACATACAGAAGAGGGAGAACATTGTAAGCCAGACTCAGCAAAAATGCCATCAGTAATAGCTTCCTATGCCCTCCTCCCTCCTCTCCCCAGGAATACTAGTGTGGGCTTCTACATTTCTACATGTGCAAGCATTGAAAAGCTTACAAAAATAGCCAAACATTAGTAAGTACCATTCACTATTGCAAAATGTGTGGGAAACTATTTGCAAATACCTTACCTGCACTTCTGACATTCAGATGTATGTTCTAGTCTACATCTGTGGGAAGTGGTATGTGGGAAGTACTATTCATTCAGTTATAAAACACTGCCCTGTAGTGAGACATTTTACACAGTTCGATAATGGGGATAACAAATTGCTAAGATATTTTGTCGTTGACCAAATACCGGTCACTAAGAGAGGGGATGACAGAACACAATGACATTTGGGGTCCAGGTACATGTGGAATCACCAAGGGGGTTGAACGTTGTTGAAGAATTGATAATGAAATATTCTTGTGGTATTCCCTTAGGTATTTTTTTCATTGTTTATCTGGACCTTTGTTATTGGACAGGAAATAATATTAAAGAACTCCCAGTTTTGAATGAGTCCACTGATGTAGTACTGGAATTCTCCAGTGTGGGGGGTCACCAAGGATGAAGCATGCCATGAGAAGTGGTGGGTGATGCTGCGATCTCTCAAATATCTATTTTTGAGCCGATAGTTAAGAAGTTCTCTTGCATGTGGGGAAGTAGTTTTGCCCTTCAATTATCAGAAATACGCTAACACCTGATTTGTGTGTATAAATGAAAGGCAGGAGGATGTGATGAGTTTTTTCCTCTGACTCTCACTCAGTGTGTATATATAAAAAAAAAGCTCTGACAATCATGTCTTCTTTCAAAGGCCTGGATTATTTGGCACAACATTGTTCACAACTTTAGAATCACTATTCCAAGTAAAGAAGCAAATAAAAGAGTGGTCCTAATACCTGCAAGCCCAGAAACCAAACAGCTGCCTGAATGGAATTCCGGATCATAGCAGTAAAGGATCAGAGATCGATCTGGTCTGCTTGAAGGTCTGCTCATGGAACATTGCAGGCCTGGAGCACCAGCTGAAAGATAGTAATACAAATCTCAAGGACATTATTAACTCATATCATATAATATGTCTTCAATAATCCTGGAAAATAGAAGGAGTGGAGGAGGCGGTAGTACTCAACACTCGGTGTACTATATGTGGTTGGTGTATTGTGACCATTTGAATATCTGCATGCCACCTTTGGCCTTCCGGACGGGAAGTTTCGACTACATGGCTCCTTAACCGTGGCAGTGCAAAGGATATGGGGGAGGAGGAACCGAGCCGTAGCTACTGCACGGCTGTCAATTTCTATGCGCTGCCACTAATACACACCCTCTGGTTTCGGGACTCTATGGTGCTCTGCATGGAGAACTGTGAGCTCTACTGTCCCAATCTGCAAATATTGGGAAACTAACTTGGGTTCCCCCCTGTTAGACAGAGACTGATCTAAGATGTGGGAAGCTGCGACCAAGATTTCTCGATATGCCAGGCTTAGGCTCATACACATTTATGTTTTGCATCAGGCATACTTAACACCCCTGAAGCTTAGCATGTATTACCCACCAACCCTGCTGAAATCCTGCGATGCCTTGATGATAGTGGTGATATTCTCCACACGCTTTGGAGTTGCCCCCCACTTGACTACGTATTGGACAGAGGTGGTGCGAATGCTAGTGCAGTCCACGGAATGGTCCTTGACCCCTTCGCCTAGGCTCTGCCTCCTGGGCATCTACCCCTGCCCTGCCAAGCAAAAAGTCACTAACTAATTTCTTGACCTGGCTCTGGCACTTGCCAAGCCCCGTATTACGATGCATTGGCAGATGCCTGAGGGACCTGGGAGGGATGGAGGGCGTATGTGTTATGCTGGGCTGCCTGGGAGGTGGCAGCGCTGCTGAGAGGCGTACACCAGAATAGGAGAATCACTGACTTTGTGCGAACATGGGATACATTTTTGGCTGATAGAGAGCGATAGAAAGTGCGTCGGCTAGAGTGTCCCCTGGGAGAGGGTACCCTGGATGGGAAACCTGATGTCGGAGATTCTGCTCTGCTTGCCACCCCACCACTGTTTCCATCTTGGTGGGTGCCCGGTGTGATTTGACAGCCATGGTCTGCTTGAGGAGATGAGATCTGCCCAACGTTTGACCCACTGACTTACTTTGGGGGGACACACCGCAGAGGAGGTTGGGGTGCCTGTTGATGTTGTCCTACTATGACGTTTGTTTTGTAATTGTTTACATGGATGATAGAGAAAGTGTCAATAAAATTCTGTTTAAAAAAAAGAAACCTGGAAACACACTGCCACTCCTTTTCAGAACAGCATTATTTTTGATTTTTCAGCACATAAAGGGTATATGGGAAGACCGAGTGGAGGCCTTTCAATTCTGTTACAATCAACTATGTATTGGACAAATTATTTCTTGATCCTAAAAACTAAATACCTAATCATGGTGTGGGTGAAGTTAGGCGCTAAAGGCCTTTTCTTTATTATTAATGTCTACTTACCGCCGGCCCTCCCCAAAGATAGGAATTCTCTAATATATACTCTGGTGCAAACTGAAGATCTGGTAGCACATGCAAAAATGCTCCAATACTTTTAACAGGGAATTTTAAATGCTCATTACTATAAACCGGAAGAGCTGATCTTGAAGCAAATTTACCAGACAAAATCAACTCAGGGCCCAGACCCAGTTTTGCTCACTTTAATACCAACCTGTGCACTACATTAGTAAGACTGTTCGATCTCGGCTTACATCATTTAATAGGCAGGTTTTCAAAGTATCAATCTGCTCAAACAACCTTCGCCTCCAGTGGGGGAAAGTCTTTGATCGATTACTCTCTTGTACACTACTCCTCCTTTAAATTAATAAAGTACTTTGTATTATTACCGGATTGGAAAGTGATCATAATACCCAGCATATCTTAAATTTTCGTGATTGACAGCTCATTACTCTTTGACTAATAGGGAAATGCTTGTCAAGGGAGGAAGTAGGCTCATGTGGAATGTAGGCTTGGAAAACAAATCACAATGTCTGTGGGGTCAGAGCCTCATGCTGATATTAAAGAAGAATTTAAAGAACAATTTACCAGGATTATCATGGGATATTGCTACTTGCCACAAGGTTAAATACAGTAAAGGTTAAATACGCTAATGGGAAAACCCTTTAAATCTCTGGGACCCACAGTAAAAAAAAAACTTAAAATGGTGTTAAGAAAGGAAATTTACATCATTATAAAACAGACACCAGGAACTCCTTTCGATAGGTTTTCAAACAACAATTTTGATAAAAATACCAAAACATTTTGGGCACAGGTGGGCACTGGAACAAACTCCTATAAATTAGGGGAAACCATCTTATCCCATATCAAAAATGTAATAATTATTTATCAGAGTTCTAGTATGGGCAACCCGTTACATGGTCAAGATTGGTCAAGATTGGAAGGACCTTATATGAAATACAGGATTTCTAATACAGAGATAGTAACCCTCATAAAGCAAGCTAATAACTTACGAGCTTAGGATCCAAATGATCTTTCTATGGCCCTTATAAACTGAGTCCAAGTAACTGGGGTGCCTTAATTTATGTGATAATCAGCAAAATAATCTGTATGGCTAAATGGGGTCTGCTGTGGAAAGGTACCATTATTTAGCCCATATTTAAAAAAGGTCCAAGAGACCCCTAAGAGTTATAGGCTAATTGCCCTGCAAGACTCTGATGCAAAACTATTTGCAAAACATCTACTACGTCATCTAAGTGATTGGGTCACACTGCAAAATCATATTTTATCCCACCAAACAGACTTTCGTTAGAATTGTTCAACAACAAATAATATCATAGCCATGCCTACGTTGATTCAGAAGACACAGGCAACAAATGAAAGTAAATTATTTCCATGCTTCATAGACTATTCTATAAAGTGAATGGTCTAACATTATGGAACAAGTTGCTGCATGGGGAATTGATCAAGCCTTATTCAACTTCATTATTGAACTATATTGCAATACATGGGTCAGAGTGAAATTATCAGATGGAATGGGAATGACCACTAAAATTTACACTAATAACGGTCTTAGGCAAAGATGTTTTCTGGCGCCTATATATATTGGATTTAACGTAAATCCTGGATCATCCTTTGGGGATTTGCAAATACTAAAGTGAAATGTCTGGTGTTAAGCAGATGACATTATGATTTTATCAATGACGCAAACGGGTCTACAACATCAGCTGACCAAAGTGCACAAGTTCAACACGGGGAACGACCTTGCAATTACTATTAACAAGACATGTAATTTGGATGTCATAACCCGAAACTCAATGGCTAGGATTGAACTAGTTAAGGAGTGTACAATTCTGGTTGTGATAATTGATGGTTTATTGAAATGGGGACTTCAGTTCACACAGGTGAGCAAGAAATCTCTGAAGATAACAGCAGGAGTCCTTTGGGACTATATATGGAGGTGGTGTCATGTGCCCTAATATTACGGTGGTACAAGAAAAATTTGTATCTGTGTTGCTGTATGGTGCAATAGGTTGGCCTCAATCCTCAATAAGCCAGTCCGAAACTATAGTTATGATGTGCATTAGGAAGTTAATTAATCTGAGGGCGTCAACTCAACAACGCAAAATAAGACTAGAGTTTGCCCTCTCAACTTTTGTTTCCCTAGTAAGCATCAAGTATATGAATTACTTCATCAGTTGCCTTAAAACGCAAAAAATTATACTAAATTGTTATGTGGCGGAAGAAGTATTCAAAAAGGAACAAAAGGTGTTCTAAATGTGCACACTATCGAGAATCTTATGTATAAGGTTAAATTGCCTGCCTTAAATGATTTAGTAACTATGCCATGAGGGTAAAGGAAACAGCTGATCAAAAAAAGAAATGAAAATATTGAGCTATTTGATTGATAGAGTAAGAGCTACCAAGTATAATAATAATTCCAGGTATACCATAGAAACATTCACCATGCAGCGGCAGGCCTATGTGGATTTTAACATGAACTCTCCTACAAAAAAATTGTTCTTGCGCAGTTGACAGCGAACAGCAAATCCTCTTTTATTGAAGAGAAAAGTTAAAAGGTAAAGAAATAAGCACAAGAACAGAATAAAAGGTAAATAACATTATGAAAAAATCCATGAAACAGTTCGTGAAGAAATGTTCATATTGGAAACCACACTGGAATGGAAATCCATGCTGACGTACTGAATCCTGTATGAGAGAAACTAGTTTAGTTTAGTTTGGGTTTATAAAGCGCCTGGTTACACCAGCTGGGGTATCCCCACGCTATTTCAGTTTCAACTGATAAATTCAAGAACCACTTGCATGCAGTTTATGTTGCATTCAGTCTAACTGTGTAAACAGCCATGTTTTTAATTTTTGGCAAAATACTGTATGTGATTGTTCCGCTCGGAGAGATATGGGGAGCTCGTTCCAGCTCTTTGCTGTCAAATATCTGAAGGAGCATGAACCAATGCTTGCTTTTCTTATCCTGGGGACTTTTACTTGGTGTGTCCCCGTTGATCTTAACTGTCATACTGTTTTATATGGTAGGAGTAGGTTGTGCAGGTAGGCGGGCCTTTCCCCTGCAAAACACGATTGCCAAAACACTGTGCCTTAAATTTGATCCATTTCTGCACCGGCAACCAGTGCAGTGTTTTCAGTGCATTCTTAGACAGTGCCTATCTCAGTAAGTTCAGGGCCAGACGGGCAGATGTATTCTGTATAGATTGCAACTTCCGAAGACCCTTTTTTGTTGCGCCCAGAAGCAGCACATTCCCACAGTCCATTCTTGATGTAACAAGTGCATCGATTAGGGTTTTTCTGGCAGCTATAGGGAGGATGGTCAGGGTTTTCCTGATAATCTTCAGGGTTCCGAAGCATTTTCCTCTCGTACAATTAATCTGTGGCCTCGAAAGATAGTTTCGAATCCATCCATACTCCAAGCTTTTCACCTCAGTCTTGGGGGCGGGGTTGGTCCTAGCATAGTTGGCCATCATACCGGCGACCATATACATGGTTAGTTCCCCACTATTAGCACCTCTGTCTTACTGCCATTTAGGCTCAGACAGTTATCTGACATCCATCCTGCCAGATCTTTCAGGCAGGCTGCAAATCTGTTTGCTGCCTGGGGTGAGTTAGGCCCCAGAGTTGCCACTAACTGAGTGTCATCTGCGCATGACATGATTACGACTCCATATTTTCCTACCATGTCTGCAAGGGCTGCGACATATAGATTGAAATGAGTTGGGCTCAGTATTGAGCCCTGCGGCACCCCCTGTGCCAGAATAATGGCTTTAGATGTGTACGCACATTGTATTACCTGAAAGCTGCAGTCCTGCAAAAAGGATACCATCCAGTCCATCGCAGCCCCGACCTCACCTCCTCTCCTTAGGCGATGTATGAGCAGCTTGTGTGACACCGTATCAAATGCTGCACTCAGGTCTAATAGGACCAGCGCAGTTGTCCACCCTTTGTCTACTCTCTTCTGTATTGTTTCAGTAGCAAAAAGCAAAGCTGTCTCAGCTGAGTAAGTTGGCCTAAAGCCAGATTGTGTGGGATGTCCCAGCCAAACTAGGAGGAAGTGCTGGTGGAAGTGAAGAAATAAAAACCTTTTTAGGTGTTCAATGACACACCTGGTCCTTAAACCAACAAAGAAGAAATTGACACGGAAGCTGTAATATCAAATAGAAGTATTTATTAACCTCACATGAGGGAGACTGCGTCATACAGTACCCTCAGGCCGCTGTATGAGACAGTCTAAGGATTACAGAGAACAGAGGCTTTTTATGGCCAGTTTATTGCTGAGTTAGCATGAAGACTCAAAAAGAGGCAGTACAAGTGTGCACACAAATACATATAGGGATCCATAAGAATTGCTTAGTCAACAGAGTGGGAGGAGTTACTAAACTGCTTACATCAGTAAGAATAGTCTGACAGGTATTCACAAGGAGCATGTGCATTCTGGCAGCTACAGGTCTTTCTGAGCATGTGCAAGGCCCTGGAACAAGGAGAAAGCACATGGCGAACACATGGCTAACTAAAATGGCTGCCAAGAACAAAATGGCTTTAGCTCATGCTAACAGTGATTCCTGCAAACTTTAACAGAAGGAGCTGGCACTGCAAAAGAATAACAGTAGGGAGGGTTAAAATATGGTGGTGGGTTAATACTCGCCTCTGTGTCTTTAATAACATTTAGCCTTTCAAACACCAAGGCTAGAAAAATCTCAATTTTATTACAAGACACAGAGGGTCCTATTATGCATGTTCAAAGCATTGCAATAACAGAATCAGAAACATGAACAATAGGTTTGGAATAAAATGTTCTAAATACACTCACATTTGACCAATTTGAGAATATGATGTAAAGATACCCCAGCCCAGAAAGCCCGAGAAACCATGGCTCCTCTACCTGAATGGGTGCCAAAAAAGTCAATATTAATACTAGCTAAGGACCAAATCCATTTGACCCAACAGGCAAGGGTAGGGGAAGAAACGAGCTTGTGAGGTTGTTTAAATTAAATGATAATTGAGAAGAAGATGATGATCTCAAATCTACAGTACGAGTAACATAATATTTTTTTTTTGCAATTAAATTTTTATTTCGGGATTTCCATCGCGTTAATTTACAGCTTAAACATACATCTTGTAATCTTCTGTACAATCGTATTTCTCTTTTTACACAGCATCGTTTCCCGCCTTCTGCTAAGAAGCATGTAACATAGGCTTAGCTTAAAGAGGTTAAACATCCCTATTTTTTTTTGTTGCAAAGAACAACATTGCATCTAATCAATAAGTGTACATAACTATGGAAGTGAAAACAAAACAAATTCAAAACAAACATTGGGCAGCAGTTAACGTTTCAGCGCATCACACTTTAAACAATTTCCAACACACAATTAAGTTTGAGAAGGGAAAAAGGGGTAATGAACAGAAGACATGTTTATTTTGATATGTCTGTGAACCTGAAAGGAGACACAGAGATAAGAGTAATGAAAGGAAGACACATCCAAAGCTTTTACATATGAAATTTGTTTCAAAGAAATTAGACAAAGAAGCATAGTGAGTTTGGCAGAAAGTTGTTTAAGAGAAAGCGAAACATTGTCTTGCCATGAAATAAACAATTTGAGCACCAAATTGACATCCCACATTGTATTGTACTTGGGAACTGGAAATTTAACATGTCTTACTCCCTTTAACAGATGATAAATTAAGGGACGTTTGTCAATGGGTCTGCCATCCACTCGATGATGCCCGGCAGAAATAGCCGACCTGTATGTATTGATAGTATGGTAAGCACTACCCTGAAAGGCTAAAGAGGCTAGGAAATTAACAATTAATGTGACATCACCTGAAAAGAGGTCAGATTTCCTGCCCATACACCAGCTACACCAGGTGAGCCAGGCCGAACTATAAAGCTTAGACGTGCCAGGAGCCCATGTTGAATGAGTCTGATAGTTTTTTCCAATATTCCTGGGGTTCTCCAGGAAGACCTGAAATCCTCATAGCGATCAGAACCAGGGAGCCTTCTAAAATCATGTTTTGTGGTTGACCCAGAGGGTTGAGCAGTAACTCAGGAAAGGGAGATTCAAACTGGAAAATCCGATGCCATCTCCAACAGGCTGGGATACCAAGGCTGGGCTCGCCAAAATGGAGTTACTAGAACTAGAGAAGATTGCTGTCAAGGAACATGCAAACACCACATTTCCATGGAATGGGCACAATTACTGTACCAATTTAGCCAGCAAGCCACACGGGATGAACCAGTCGAAGCACCCCAAACCCAGACAACACCCATCACACAAATAGGACCCTGCGACGAGCACACGAACAAGCCCTATAGCAGTTCTTGCATGTGAGCACAACCCCAGGTTCATTTAGGGGAGATAATCCCCCACGCATCCACAGCCGTAGGCTGTCAGATCACCATGCAAACTTGGATAGAGGACCTACTCCCCCCATCTGCACAACCCCATCCCCCAGCTGACCCCGTATCAATACCACAGTTCAACATCCAGATTACCAGTTAGAGATACAGGCCAGCAGTTTGGTATCGACACTAGTTGGCAGAGGATATAGCCCAATCGAGGGGACAGAAAATCACGACTCCCAATGACACCAAAGATAGGCGTAGCTCCCACACCAGGGTACATGTTTATAGGCACCCTACCGAAGACACACAAACAATGGAGATTACCTCAATATGCATGTACTGCTGGGTCAGTAATGACGATCAGCGGCAATTATGTATGAAGATTACTACCAATGTATATTCAACTGCCAAACCCATGGCAATCTATCTAAGCATGTAATTCCCCGTATGAACCTGTGCTTTTCTGTATCTAAATTGTTTAAAATCTAATAAACAAATTTATATAAAAATAGAGAAGATCGCTGTCTGCGAGCTTGAACCAGAACATGCGCAATAAGGAGAAAAGGAGGAAAAGCATAAAGAAGAGCTTGAAGCAAAGATTGGAGAAAAGCAATTGTAGTTAAGGCTTGAGGATCTGGTCTCCAACTGAAAAAAGAAGGGAGCTGGGAGTTGAGGTCGGAAGTAAAGAGAGCTATTAACATTCTGCCGAAGGTGGAAGAAAGATGATTGAACACAGAAGGGGTTAAATGCCAATTGCTGGAATCCTGAAGGCATCAGCCTGCCGCAACGTTTAACTTTCCTGGAAGATAAACAGCTCGCACTGAAAGATTGCTTTGAAGGCTACAATCCCAAAGATGTTTGGCAAGTTCTGCAAGAACCTTGGACTTTGTACCTCTGAGGTGGTTGATATATCTGACAGCCGTCCGATTGTCCATGCAAAGAAGAATGGTGCAACTTACCTTTTCCTTGGTAAATGACTGGAGGGCAAAGGAACCAGCAAACATCTCTAAACTGTTGATATGCAAGAAGGACCCCTTCAGAGACCATATGCCTCCAATTGAGAAATGGCCACATCTTGCAACCCAACAGGCCCTACTGGCATCGGAGTCTAATACAAGATCTGGGGCGGCAGAGAAAATAGTTCTCCCGTTCCAGGTGTCTAGATGTTGAAGCCACCAAAGAAGCGCCTCTTTGGACTATTGGTCCAGGGAAATGGGATCTGAATAGGCTAGACCTTTGCGAAAATGTCGAATCTTTAATCATTGAAGAGCTCAATAGTGGAGAGGGCCTGGAAATATAGCCTGAATTGCTAAGGCTAGAAGGCCTACCAAATGTACTAAAGACCTGAGAGAGAAGTAAGGAAGAGTTAGAGAGTGACAGATCTCTTACTTTATTAGAGACACCTTGTGTGGAGGAAGTTAAAGAACAGAGTGGGAAGTTTCTATCAGGAAACCGAGGAATTCCTCCTGATGAGTCGGGATTAAGGCCGACTTTTATATGTTCATAAGAAAGCCAAATGAAAAAGGAGAGTGTAACTGACTAAACAGAATATTTTTGTCCTGTTCCATGATGAAAAAATTGTTGAGATAAACAGTTAGACAAATACCTTGAGAAAGGCTACTACCAGTTTGAGAATCTTGGTGAAACACCATGGGACTGAAGACAGACTGAAGAAAATAACTTTGAATTGATAGAAAGAATTTTCCCATTGAAACTGGAGATATTTTCTGTGAGAAGGATGAATAGGGACAGCCAGATAAGCCTCCTGAAGATCTAGTGTGATCAGCCAATTGTCTGGAATGAGAATGCCTCTGAGATGTAATATGGTTTCTATTTTGAAGTGATGATACACTACAAAGTCGTTGACCAAACAATATTTCTTGTTCTTTTTCTGCACGAGAAAAAGGGTACTGAGGAATCCGGAAGGATCGAAGGAGACCTGTTCTTTAGCCTGTTTGGAGAGAGGACATTGATTTTCGTTGTATATAAGGCTGTTTTGCTTTTGGGGAAAAAAGGAGAGGAAAAGGGAGATAATGTTGAACCCAGGTTTAGTAAAACTCTATGAGATACTCTTGAATGGACTGGATAACTCAGGGATAACTCAGGGATCTGTGGTGAGAGAAAACCATGCGTTGAGAAATAAAGCCAATCTGCCTCCCACGAAAGGAAGGCCCGGAATACTTCCCAGAATATTGCTTTCCTTTGTTCCTGTAGCCTCTGGACCAGTAACCTCTGCCACGTCAGGGGTAGAATTGAGGCTTGTATTCGGAATAAGAATCAGATTGACCTTGCTGGTTGAAGAGAGCCTCTATTGGAGGAGTGGCCGCTCCGACCTTTGCCGGAACTGGCAAAAACCAGAGGAGAAAAAATCTTCTTAAGAGACATCGCAGCCTTATCCATGGAGGCAAATGTAGAAACATATTTACCTAACTCTTTGTGAAAAGAGTCACCGAAAAAAAAGTCCCTTGGCAGAAGGACCTTCTTTAGAGGCTAAAGAAGCTAGCTTAGGGTCAATTTTTAACAAGAGGCTTTTCCTTCTTTCCCAAGAAATATGTGTGTTGACATTACCCAGAATGCATATAGCTCACTGAGCCCAATTTGAAAGAGTATCAGGTTAAATGAATGTACTATCCATCTTGACCTCCTCAGCCAAGTCAAGAATTCTGGTGAGAGGGCGCACCAAATCCAGCATTCTATCCTGGCGGTTTGGCCAGCCTCTATCTACTCCCTTTTTTGGATCCATGCCAAATTTAGTTAAGAACATGAGCATATTGGGATCAACAATAGAAGTAGCAATAATATTATTAGGGGGGGAAGGACGGCGACATTCGGATTTAATTTTGTTCCTGGTAAATGTATCTAGAGCATTGCGTACATAAAAAGATACATACTCTGCAACATGGTCGTCAGGGAACCACTCGGTTGAATAAGATGGTGAATAAATGAAGGGTTGAACATGGGTTGACCGAGGTGGTGGTCCACTAAATCATGATACACAGGGTGAGACACACCACCATCAAGGGGAGAAATTTTCCGCCTTTTCTCCGGAGGCCCATTAGAAATAGGATCGACAGATCCATCCATGTTGTCTATGTCATCCAGGACAACATCATCATCCTCATCAGAGTCTCTTAAATAGAACATAATAAGGGAGGAGACCCCGATTTTGAAACCTCTCGGGTGGGAGGACTAACTTATACGGAAATTCACAAAGAAGAGCCAGAGGTCGCTATACGTTTTCTGCTCTTACAAGAACAGCTTTCATTAGAAAAACAAACATTTTTGATAAAGAGGCTTCCAATGTTTTAGAGTCATCCAACATAGGGAATGAAACAGCCTGTTTAACGGAGTCTTTAGTAAAGAATTTTAAATTATCTTTGAATTGTTGTGAATCCTCCTCTTCAGACATGGTAAATACCATATTTATAATTTCCTATGACAAACAGAGGAAAAAAACTGAAAACAAAAGGGTTACAATTCAAGCAAAGAAGAAAGGGGTATGTACAAGAAAGAGGAGTTTCAGAGGGAAGGCAAACTCACATAGAGCGAAGGGTGGAGAAAACAGTGAAGGCCACACCAGGGGGCGGTGCCTGAAACACAAGCTCCAAGAGGAGGACACTGGAGTGATAGAAAAACCCAGAGAAATGTGTGATGAGAGCAGTAATGAGGATACACTGACAGGATAACTTCCCTAACAGCACAGAAAGACTGGTACAAGAAGCAGAAAATAGGCGAGCAGGCGCACGGCCATGCGTGGGGCACCCAGTAAGCTAAAACAATTTAATTGAAATGGGATTTACAAAACAATTATAAATATTAGCATAAAATGTTATAGAAAAGGCAAATAAAGTACTTATCCTGACTGCGAGCAGCAAGAAAAGAGGATTTGCTGTCCGTAGTCAACATTATTATTAGGATACTCAGTGTCTGATTGGTATTGCCATTGTGATGTCATTTGGTAGTGTTTTCTTTTTTGTTTGATGGCAAACTTAGTTCTTGCTTTGCTGCTGTAAAAATAAAGCAAGAAAAGACTGCATAATAGGAGCCTTCATGTCTAGTAATAAAATCCACACTTGAATGTATGCATATCATAAGCATTATACCAACTAAAGCTTAATCTAATTCTGAAACCCTCACAGAGATGCTCTGACTATGCCTCTCTGGTTTCAGAGCAGCAGAAGAATTCGCAATTGCATACAGTACTGTCTTGAGATGAGCCTGCATACCCCCCTCCATATGTACCTATGGCAGTACAATCAGGTTTCTATTTTAAGAGTAAAGTTACATTTTAACTGGTTCCATATGCAACAACTAAATAGACACCGTTTATTATTGTGGTCCAGTCTATAGTGTAAGATATCAGTTTGAAATCCAATAGCATCTCCCAGCCCCCTACTATCCATATAGCACGTTTGTCATCTTTGCCATTTTGGAAGTCCCATAGATTTATTGGCACATGTTTTAGGCCTGGCAAAGTACCCGGGTCCCTTCCTATAAAGAGGAACCCTAGGATAGAACTCCTGTGATAAACTCTCAGCTAAGAAAACATCTCTCACCATCGATTTTCCAAGAAATTTCGATTATCGGCAATCAATTTGATAACTCTCCCACCACTAAGAGCTTATTATTCCTTTCATGCACCTTGTTTGTCAGAGGCTAAGTCACATGGAGCTCTCTGCCTCTCCTCTAATTTTCCTTCACTGCCATATCATGAACTCCTCCTCTCCCTTCGCCTCTATCGTCACATTCCCTCCAAATCAAAGCCATTCACGTCTATCACTCCCTCTTCTCCAAGTCCCTCCCTTCCCTCTACTTCCCATGCTAATGTCCCCCCTCTTCTTATGAATCACCGCTAAACCCTGGTTTCCTCTGGCTTTCCTTCAGGCAGTTCAGGTTTGACAGGTATCTTACTTTGGTATTCCCCTTTAAAGGCCACTCAAACCTTTGTGCAATGACAAATTACAGGCATTTTGGCGCCCATGAGCATTTACATATGGATGTTATTCATAATAGGTGTTCATGCTCCTGTTACTGGAATCTCTCACAGCCATCTTGTCTGAGGCTCAGAGTGCCAAGGAAAGGACACGCTCACCTTTCATGCCTGCATTAATTAAGGCAAGGATGTATCCCAGAAGGCACATTGTTTTCCAGAAAGACATCTGCTAAGTGCATGGCGAGAGACTAAGTAGGAAAAATTAAGCAGGTTACTCATTCGATGAAAAATGCCAGCATAAGTCACTTCATTTTCGGAGAAAATGGCTTTGCACAAGTTTACCGTAAAGTCATCTACGGTATGATTTCAGTTCTCTTGTTATTTTGAGGGTCCATATAAGTTGCCTTTTCAAGCAGCTGTGTCGTGCTGCGTTCACACATCTGTGTGACAGCACAGTAGTACAGTGTCACTTTGCACCAACTAATCGGTGCAGAAATAACATCACTCCCCAATGCCTCTTCAGACACTCTGGAATCCACCAAGAGGTCTGCCTCCAACGCAAGCCCCCTGGAATCAGAGAACTCACATTCCACCGGGTGTTGGCATAGCACTGGAAAACAGCGACTTAAAGTATGCTCTCCAATAAATGAATCACACAGCCCCACACAGTTGTTAACCAAGCTACCTTTTGCCTGACTCTCTGGTGCCTTGCACATGTACCCCACACCACTCTCCTGAGGCTGGCAAGACAGTATCTGACTGTCTCTGTCACACAACCCATACTCTTCTGGACGGTCTTCACACTCATACACCAAGGTTTCTACCATGGGGGAACCCCTCACCCTGTACCTCTCATCTAGAGTCAGTTGAGCATCCCTCCCATCACTAGAAATATGACCCCCTGTGTCAGTCCCCCAATCTACTTCAGGGACACCACACACCACTGGAACTTCATCATAAACCTGAACCCCCGGTGTATGTCAACCACCTCCTCAAGTCAGGCACCACATCTCTGGGTGTTTGTACCTTCCTCTCAGCACCAGAAACTACAATCTTGCTGCCACCACCTGAGCTGGACTCCACCTCAGCAAAGCTCACTTCTTGAGCTACCATTTTTCTTCTTCAGCTGAGACACTCATGGCCTCAAGCCTCTCGAGCTCCAAATCAAGCTCCCTCATTCTTAATTCATGTGCCAAGATCAATTTCAATTCTTCCAAAGCATACATCTTCTTGCTCTCCTCTGCCTTGTTCTGGGCCTCTATTTCCATCAGCTTCGTATCAAGCCTCAGCACTTCTAACTCATGATCTCTAGCCCTTTGGTTTTCCTCCAACTCCTCTGGGGAAAAACTTCTAGCGGAATGGTTGCTGCCAGCCCTGGAGGCTGCTCTGGACATAGGCAGATCCTGTGACCTGAAACCATCCCCTTCTGCATCCTCATCCACTTCTGCACCATCTGTCTCCCCGGCCTCTTTGGTCTCCCACCATGCCCTTATGACCTTTTGTAGCTCCTCCTTCTTGTAGCGGTGTTTCATGGGACATCCAAAGCTCCTGCAGAACTTCTTGAGTTGACCTACTTTGTAATCACTAAACATTTCAATATCAAATTCCAGTTCCTCAACCTAACTTGCTGGTTTACCATTCTGAGACATGATGCGAGGGTACTTTCAGGGTTACAATCAACAATAGAACCAAAACAAAACACAGTATGTGGTTGCGTAGTGGTCTACACTAAACTAGTGATGTACACCAATTACTGTGGGTCAAGTACAAATACAAGTTCAAATCCTCACCGCTGACCACCAATGTTAGATCTGGGGGTCTCTAGTTGGCAGAGGTAGGTACCAATGTCAAGTATTTGTACCAACACTTACAGTAACACAGTGAAAACACCATAAATGGTCTCCTCATCAGTTTAGAAAAATAAAGTATCTTTATCTAAACTACACAAGACCAAAATGACAAAGATCCAACATACACAGTTCAAGAATATGATTTTAAAAGAGTTCTAGGGTTTGCATCAAAATAATCCACAGTTGCGTCACGTTTAACCAAAAGTACCTTTAGATATGACAAAAGTTCCAAATGGAAGCTGCAGCGGTGAAAAACAAGCGATACGTCACTCCTGAGACCCTGGGGAGGCGATGCGACAGCCCCGCTGGATGCAGCGGGCATGTTGCGACGAATCCGCTCTGTAAGGGGTCGGAGGCGATACCTTGTATGGATTCCGGTGCGCAGGCATCTCGCAAAGGCACGATGCGACGATCTTCAGGACGACGACAATCTCAGGTGCGGCGGCAATGCGCAGCGTCCATCTTCTCCACTCGTGACCCCTCGATGCGAAGGCTCTGCGACGATACTCGCAGCGACGTGATGTGGTCTGCAAGCAAGCGGTGCAGCGATCTCACCCAGCAACGGCAGGCTCTGTGGCAGTATTTGAAGCAACAGGAATCTTCACGCACCGGGCGGATGCGTTCGGCAAGCAAAGGATGCGCCGGCTCTTGCAGCGGCAACAGGCGCTGCGAGGATCTCGATCTTCGCGGCGGCGGGAATTTCCTCGCTCTGTCGGGGATGCGCTCCGCAAGTGAGCAATGCGTGAAAATTGCAGATTGTCTTCTTTTCTCCTTATCCAGCTCCCCAAACAGCAGGCACAACTTCCAGAGGCCCCACAATTGGATCAAGCACTCTTGCAAGGGCAGAACACATACAGCAGAGTTCAAGGGGAAGCTGGGGTGAAGTTCTTTTGTTCCTGGGACTTCTTAACAGGGAGCTAGCTCTACTCAGGCCCTTGGAGATCTTTCAAGCAAGGGGACACAGCAACAGCAATGTCCTTCCCCGCTCCTTGGCAACAAAGCAACTGCAGGTCAGCCCACAAGTACACAGCAGGACAGTCATTCCTCTTCCGTCTTCCAGCTTTCTCCTTATCAGAGGTTCCTTCTTGATTCCAGGATAATCTAATTTTCTGTAGTCTGGCTAGCCCTTTTTATACCAGTCTTTATTTTGTTCTCTAGAGGCAGAGAGGCCTTGCCTTGGTCAGAACCAATTCAGGTCAGTTCCTGAGCACTTTGTTTTTCTATCTTCTCCTCTCCTTTCAGAGAGAGGGGCAGGGTTGTCAGCCGACCAGCAGGAGGTGGAGCCAGCATTAGGGAAGGCAGGCACAGCCCTAATCAGGCCCAGGTGCTATCCCCTCCCACCACTCAAGATGCAGATGCAGTCATTCAGCCTAGGGCTGACTCATCCAACCTCCTGGGGGTGCCCCAGACCCTGTCACTCACAAACCAGACAGTCAATTCGCAAACAGGCCAAGGCACACAGAAAGGTTAGCCAAGAGAACAGCAACTTTCTAAAAGTGCTGTTCTCAAACACAGGATTTAAAAACCATCTGTTAGGTGGACTCAGGGTGCATGGTAAGGGTGAAGGACCTGTATCTGCTCAAGGTTGCTGGACTGACGACGCATCTGAGGGGACTCCTAATGTCTTCATCTTGCTTATAACGCGGCCAGCCCATACTGGGTTGTAGACCGCTTGCTGCGTTTAACAAAGGTTCCCCCTGTTATGTGAATTGTATGTGTACGGCCCCTTCATGCCGGTCCGTTGGATGGTAGTCGGACTGGACAGCGGCCATTTTTCAGCTCTACTGTATTTTTGTCAATAAAAACATTTAATACTAAAAACCATCTGCCCTAAAAGATGTGTTATTAAATTCTGAGTTCAGGGATACCAGACTTTAATTTTCTATCTTGCTCCTATGGGAAGCTATGCAGGTAAATATTAGCCGGGCTGAAGACGGCTGGAATGCCAGAAACCGGTCCTCGGAAGCTTGTTTCCGGTCCAGAGGAGACATGGCTTGGCAGTTCGGGCTGGACTGTTCCCATGAGGCACAGGGTCAGACTGATTTGCATATAGCCATGTCTGAACTGGGGTGGCAGAGTGGGCTAAAGAACGGTGATGGATTAAACCCAGATCTTTTGACTGGGTGTGAGTGTTTGATTGATTCAGATGCTCCGTCCATCACCACCCCCTTTTGTACCGCTTTTGGCCGCCATAAGTGTGGCAGGGTGTGCTCAGACGTGAGTCCCTTGCTCACTTTGCCACTGGATTCAAGCAAGCCGGGCTGAAGACGGCTGGAATGCCAGAAACCGGTCCTCGGAAGCTTGTTTCCGGTCCAGAGAAGACATGGCTTGGCAGTTCGGGCTGGACTGTTCCCATGAGGCACAGGGTCAGACTGATTTGCATGTAGCCATGTCTGAACCTGGGTGGCAGAGTGGGCTAAAGAACTGTGATGGATTAAACCCAGATCTTTTGACTGGGTGTGAGTGTTTGATTGATTCAGATGCTCCGTCCATCACCACCCCCTTTTGTACCGCTTTTGACCGCCATAAGTGTGGCAGGGTATGCTCAGACGTGAGTCCCTTGCTCACTTTGCCACTGGATTCAAGCAAGCCGGGCTGAAGACAGCTGGAATGCCAGAAACCGGTCCTCGGAAGCTTGTTTCCGGTCCAGAGAAGACATGACTTGGCAGTTCGGGCTGGACTGTTCCCATGAGGCACAGGGTCAGACTGATTTGCATATAGCCATGTCTGAACTGGGGTGGCAGAGTGGGCTAAAGAACAGTGATGGATTAAACCCATATCTTTTGCCTAGGTGTGAGTGTTTGATTGATTCAGATGCTCCGTCCATCACCACCCCCTTTTGTACCGCTTTTGACCGCCATAAGTGTGGCAGGGTATGCTCAGACGTGAGTCCCTTGCTCACTTTGCCACTGGATTCAAGCAAGCCGGGCTGAAGACAGCTGGAATGCCAGAAACCGGTCCTCGGAAGCTTGTTTCCGGTCCAGAGAAGACATGACTTGGCAGTTCGGGCTGGACTGTTCCCATGAGGCACAGGGTCAGACTGATTTGCATATAGCCATGTCTGAACTGGGGTGGCAGAGTGGGCTAAAGAACGGTGATGGATTAAACCCATATCTTTTGCCTAGGTGTGAGTGTTTGATTGATTCAGATGCTCCGTCCATCACCACCCCCTTATGTACCGGTAAATATTACACACAGCATTCCAAATTATTGCCTATTGGCAAGATAGCCCTCTCAATAGTGAGCAACGAAAATGGCTGTAATTCACTATCAGAGCATGTCACACACTAGTATATGCTCTACCTTTCATATACACTGCACCCTGCCCAGGGGGGTACCTAGGGCCTTCTATAGGGGTGTCCAATGTGTACAGAAAGGGAAGGGTTTAGGCCTGGCCAGTGTGGACCCTGGCCAGGGCAGCATAGTAGTTAGCAACTGCACCCAGGCACCGTGGTGGCAGGCCTGAGAAACCATTTTAGGGCTACTCATGTGGCTGGCACAATCAGTGCTGCAGGCCCACTAGTAGCATTTGAATCTCCAGCCCGGGACACTCAGTGCACTTTACTAGGGAGTTCTTGGTAATACAAATATGCCAATCATGGATAACCAATTACAATAACAATTTACACAGAGAGCATATGCACTTTAGCACTGATCAGCAATGGTAAAGTGCCAGAGTCCTATTGCCAACAACCACAGGTCAGGAAAAAACAAGGGAGGAAGAAGCAAAAAGTTTGGGGATAACCCTGCAAAAAGGGCCATTTCCAACATGGACCTTTTTCAACATTTGATTTATTACTTTTTTAAGGAAGGGGGGGAGCTTGGCCCCCTTTCCCTGGGCCAGTTGGAGCCCTGGTGACCCCATCCCCTGAGGCCAGCCCTCAATTTCATTTTTGTAAAATTTTTTGGAGAGGGGCCACGCAGCCCTCCTCCTGAGGGCGACCTTTCCCCGGGGACACCATCCCCCTAGACATGGCCACATCCTCTGTTTAAAAAAAAAAATGGGTTCATGAAGCGAAGCAGAGTTTGCTCTGGCATGGAGGGAGCAGTGCTCCCGCCATGCCATAACAAACTGCAATGTCCCTGGGGTGGTCACCCCAGGACTTTGCTGGAGCCGGCTGTACCCAGGTCCATGTACGATTTCAGGAGGGGGGCCCTCTCCAATTTGCAAATTAGCCCCAGGGAGGTGGTGGTCCCTGGGGCTGTGTGGGGAGTTTGAGCCCCCCACATGCACAGTATTGTGAGCAAAGCTCCAGGGAGTTGGTGGTCCCCCGGCTGCATGGGGGGCAGGAGCCCCCATGCCTAGTTATGTAAATAGCCCCAGGGAGGTGGTGGTTCCCGGGGCTGTGTGATGGGGCTCGATCCTTCCCCACTTTATTTATTTTAATTTTATTTATTTTGAAAGTTTTATATAGCGTGAACAAGATCTTTGCAGATATCAGAGCGCTTTACAAAGCATAGAATAACACCAGGAGAGTGAATAACAGGCCATTAGATACCACGTAGTTGTAGGTAAAAGTGGGGTGGGGAATCAAACAATACAGCTCACGCAGTCAAACGTATTAGCGTATCAGCATCAGCTTCAACTAGACACATTCATTTTCTTGGCTGCACCAATTGGTAGCGATCCCACTATGACCCCCACAACTTGACAAGCTTACGGAGGGGTGGGGGGGGGTAGGGGGGATGCTCCTTTGATTTATAAGCTCTCTGTTTTGCTTTATAAAATTCTCTTTTCTACTATGGCGCACAGATCCATACCTCATAGCCATACAGGGGGTCTGATTGAGCGCAAGTATCAGGTGATTGTCCCTTTTTCCCTAAACAAAGCAACAAATACAAACTTTTGTGTCCCCTTTTAACCATCCCTGTCTGGCATGATTCCCTGTATTACTGTTTTGGATCTTTTGTCATTGTTGTTCCTGTCGACTTTCCTTGCAATGTATATATTAGAGTACAATAAGTTTGGATGACTGGGCATTCCAACACTCTGTGAAAAAAGTAGCCATCTCTATTTTACATTTAAGATAATTAGAAATTGCACTACTTCCCATCATTCATATCCTTTTATATATGCAGTATACAGCATGAAAATATCTAAATTAGATGGAGTAGTCGGGCTAAAATTACAATTTGTCCCATCCTTGGCCCAATACTCCTTCTCAGTGGGGACAAGGACTTGTCCCAACTTCTCTTTAACACCTTGGCTGCTAGGCGTTTTCCCCTCCTGTGCTGACTTTTGATTATTTTGGTTGTTTCATGACGAGCTCAGCTCGTCATCAGCACAGCTCAACTGTGCATCATGACGAGCTGAGCTCGTCATGAGCATCGAAAGGGTTAAGTATTTTAGCTGACCAACCCATGGATGCTCCTCAACCTCAAACTCAATGGCGGCCGGAGCGCCGAGGACTTCAACTATCTATGAGAGGTACGCTGACGGGCTGACGGGCGCAATCTGAGGAATGCAGGGGCTGCCACTATCTGAAGATAGTATCCGGGGGCCTATGTAGCGGCAAAACACCGGGGGTGGCCACGGCTAGAATCTGCCTTCCCCCGCCTGCCTGACCCTAAAATGGCGGCCCGATGTGACTCCCAGCTAACGTTCGGCGCCTTTGCTTGCTTTGCTGGACTATCTGGCCCCAGCGCTTGCTGCCTCTCCCTGGGGCGACTCCGCAGGCTCTCTCTGTGGCTCTTGCCTGCGGGGGTGAGCCCTCTTCATGGATCCCTTGGCGGTGACCCTCGCCTGCATCTGCCTTTGCGGTCTGCCACCCGACGACAACATCCCGGGAGGTAGGATCGCTGGCTGTTCGCTGTTTCCGCCCGCAACAGACGGGCCTGGGCCCGAGGCCAGAAATGTGCCCCTCCCCACCCCCCCTCACTGACCACGCTGCTACGCGCAAACGGTGCCTGACTCCAAGAGGGCGCCCTTGGGGACTCTCTTCCGATGACCGGCGAACACAGGCTCCAGGGACACGAACGCATGCCAGGGGAAACCTTTGCTTCTAACTTTGTTGCCTTCCATCTCTGCCAGGGCGCCGGGGGTCTTTCTCCCCTGACCCTCCTCTGGTCTCCGGATTGAACTCCCCTGCCCAGCTCCTCTTGAACTATGAGGCTGTGACTTTGCTGCGGACTGCCTGTCCCCCCCTGGACCTGCTGGCTATGCCAGCCCTCTTCTGAACCTTCGGACTTGGACCTTCGCGCGCCCCGCCATTATCTCTATATGAAGTGCCTCTTCTACTAACGTTTTTCTTCCACCATTTTAGTGACCTCTCACTGTCCTTTTGACTTTCCTACTGTCTCTCTTATTGCCTCTGACCAGTATAGGCCTAGAGTATATCCATTTATATCTCCTCCTCTTGTGATTCTATCTCTTGTACATTTGCAAATTTTTTTTTTTTTTTTTCTTTTCTATTTGCACCTTTTGTAACGCGTGTAATCCTAAGTCAGCTGAAATTCCAGGAGCCTAGTTCCGACAGCTCGACGACTTTCGGAGGGCTGGATGAGGTCCCCCGCTACACGGCGGAGGAGGGCACTGGACATCGAATGCTGGCTTATGTAAAGCGCTCTGATAACCTAAACGGTTCAAGATCCTGAAATGTGCAACGTAACTGATTCTATGTAAACTGTTGTGACAACATGTAAAGGAACTGGTGCTATGTAAAGCGCTCTGATAACCTTATCGGTTCAAGTTCGCGCTATAGAAAACTCTAAAAATAAATAAATAAATAAATATGTACATGAGGGAGCATAGTAAAACAGGTACATCAATAATGCAAATAGTAAAAATAGGTGTGAGCATAGACAGTCTGGTAATTCAATAATACAAGTAATACGAATAATCGAGGGATCGAACAGATAATACAGATCGGTGCAGAGACTTTAAAAATCCACGTTAATAGATCAAGTGTATTTAGCCATGAGGATAGCTTTTACTTCTTTCTTAAAAAGTGTGATGGAGGAGATGAGTCTGGTTTCAGGAGGGAGTGAGTTCCAGATCCTGGGTGCCATTCCTGAGAAGGAGCGTTTATAAGTTTTTTCCTTCCGGAATCTTCGAGGTTTCAGCAGAAGATTGTTTGTGCCTCTAGTGTTTCTAGAGCCGCCAGAGATTGTCAGCTTCTGGGTGAGGTAACCGGGTGAGCTCAGGTGTACAGCCTTGTGTGTCATGCAGGCGATTTTCAGATGTATTCTGGCTTCAAAAGGCAGCCAGTTCAGGGATTTCAAGTCAGGGGAGATATGCAAGTGTTTTTTTGACCCAGTGATGAGTCTCGCTGCAGCGTTTAGAGAAGCTCTTAGGGGTGCAGTAGTAGTTAGAGGGAGACCGCAGAGGGTGATGCTGCCGTATTCTATTCGAGGGATGACTAGTGCTTGTACTGCAGTTTGGAAGTCTTTGGCTGGGAGGAAGGGTTTAAGTTTCCTCAGTGTATTGATTTGGTAGTTTGCACCCTTAGTCGCCTTGCTGATGTGTTGCTGCATGTTGAGATTGGTGTCGAGTGTTATGCCCAAAGATTTTGCTGAGTCCACAATGGTTGGTTGGACATTGAGTGCAGTTAGGTGTTTAAGCCAAGTTTGAGTGGTAGAGATCTTCGCGGGAGATGAGATCAGAAGTTACTCTGTTTTCAAAGCATTGAGTTTGAGATGATTATCGGCAAGCCAGGATTGGGTGCTTCTGATCGTTGTGTTCAGGAGTACAATGTCTTTGGGGGATTGTAATTTGAGATATAGTTGGGTGTCATCGGCGTACATGTGAAAGAGTACATTGGATGCTTGTAACAAGGTGGTGAGAGGTTCCATAACTAGGTTGAACAAAGTTGGGGATAGGGAGGATCCTTGGGGGACGCCTAACGATACAGGTATTGGCGAGGACATAAGGTTGTTGCACTTGAATTTCTGCGACCTGTTGTGTAGAAAGGAAGTGAACCACTTGAGGACAGTCCCAGATATACCCATTCTTGTGTTTAATAGTTCGAGTAAATTCTCATGTTTAACAGTGTCGAATGCTGAGGAGAGATCAAGAAGGATGAGGAGGCAGGTATCATTTTGATCTAGGATTTGAAGGGCGTCGTCAATTATGTGAGTCATAGCGGTTTCTGTACTGTGTCCTGCTCGGAAGCCTGATTGATGAGAGTTGAGGAGATCAAACTGATCAATGTGTTTGGTCAGTTGTAGTTGTGCGCATTTTTCCAGGAGTTTGGCGAGAGTGGGAGTATTGGTAATGGTATATAACTGTTACCACAGATTTTTTACAACGCATCCCATTACCACAGATTTTTTACAACGCAGGTCATTTTACAACGGAAACCTTTACAACGCAATACACTACAACGCAGATACTATTACAACGCATACCATTACAACGTAAGTATAATTATAGGTAAGTTTATCTTTTTTTAAAAACATTTATTAGTGGTATTTTGTTATGGGGTACAGGGGTATTTTTAGGTTTTAGGGCTGGGTTTGGGTTTTGGGGTACAGGGGTATTTTTAGGTTTTAGGGCTGGGTTTGGGTTTTGAGGTACAGGGGTATTTTTAGGTTTTAGGGCTGGGTTTGGGTTTTGGGGTACAGGGGTATTTTTAGGTTTTAGGGCTGGGTTTGAGTTTTGGGGTACAGGGGTATTTTTAGGTTTTAGGGCTGGGTTTGGGTTTTGGGGTACAGGGGTATTTTTAGGTTTTAGGGCTGGGTTTGGGTTTTGGGGTACAGGGGTATTTTTAGGTTTTAGGGCTGGGTTTGGGTTTTGGGGTACAGGGGCATTTTTAGGTTTTAGGGCTGGGTTTGGGTTTTGAGGTACAGGGGTATTTTTAGGTTTTAGGGATGGGTTTGGGTTTTGGGGTACAGGGGTATTTTTAGGTTTTAGGGCTGGGTTTGGGTTTTGGGGTACAGGGGTATTTTTAGGTTTTAGGGCTGGGTTTGGGTTTTGGGGTACAGGGGTATTTTTAGGTTTTAGGGCTGGGTTTGGGTTTCGGGGGACAGGGGTATTTTTAGGTTTTAGGGCTGGGTTTGGGTTTCGGGGTACAGGGGTATTTTTAGGTTTTAGGGTTGGGTTTGGGTTTTGGGGTACAGGGGTATTTTTAATATATATTTACAAATAATAAAATTAAAATTAATTTTATTAATAAAATTATTTAATAATTCAATAATAAATAATTAAATAATACAAAAATAATTATTTACATTATATATTAATATTATATACTTACCTATACTTACGTTGTAATGGTATGCGTTGTAATAGTATCTGCGTTGTAGTGTATTGCTTTGTAAAGGTTTCCGTTGTAAAATGACCTGCGTTGTAAAAAATCCGTGGTAATGGTATGCGTGCTAAAAGTCCGCGTGGTAACATCATATATCCTTGGCAATGGGACGGTAATTGTTTAGATCAGATGGGTCGGCTGTAGGTTTCTTTAGTAAAGGTATGACTTGTTCGACTTTGAGGGAGTCAGGGATGGTTCCTTGTTGGAGTGAGCTGTTGATAATTTTAGTCCAAAGTGGAAGGAGCAACGGGGTGAAGTCTTTGACAGCCTTAGCAGGGAGAGGGTCCGTGAGGTGATTGGATGGTTTCAAGGTGCTGAGCAGTTTGCCAATTTCTTCTTCAGAGTAGGTGTCAAAGGATGACCATGTAGCATTGTTTTTTGGTTCAGTGGGTGCTATGCAGTGGGGTTTGGGGTAAAGGCTTGCGTCAATGAGGAGATCACTCTTTATGTTGTCAGTTTTTTGGGTAAAGAAGGCAGCGAAGTCTTCACAGGAGGGTGCTTCGCGCACAGTGCTGGGTAGTTGGGGTTGTTCCTTAGATTGTGTTCTGATTAGCTCGAAAAGTTTTCTCGGGCGGTTTTTTGCTTGGTCGAGCTGGAGGCTGAAGAAGGCTGATTTTGAGCGCTTTATTTTCCTGAAGTAGGCGTTTCTCTTTTCCTTCAGAGTTTTTAGGTGCAGTGTAGAGGGGGCTGATCTCCAGGTGCGCTCTGCCATTCGCATGGCTCGTCTATCCTCATTAAGACTCCCGTCATACCATGGATTGGAGATTTTGGCGGAGACTCTTTTTAGCTGCATGGGTGCAGCCTCATTAATTATTGAGGTCATGGCGTTGAGATAGTGGTCAGTCAAGGATTGGACGTCCGTAGCGCAGGTCGGAGGGAGTAGGAGGTCGTAACTGTTCGGGGGTAGGGAGTTTGGGTTGAGTTTTTTCAGGTCTCTTTTCCAGACTTTAGGCTTGGAGGATTGAACCGTGTTGAATTTGACTTTTTCCTTGATGAAGAATGTAACAATATGATGATCTGACCAGTCACAGGGTTGAATAGACTCAAGTTGGATAGCGTCCTCTCTAGAGATGATAAGGTCGAGGATAGAGCCTTTCTCGTGGGTCGGGCTGTTGCATAATTGTGTGAGGTCAAGGGCGTTGAGGAAGTTTTTAAGACTGTTTACCACCGCATCATTGTGATCGTTCCAGTGGAGGTTGAAGTCGCCAAGGTAAATTTGAGTGACCTGTCGTCCGGAATTGGTAGAGATCATATCCATGATTTGTTGGGCGAAGGTGAGGTTGTCCCTGGGTGGGTGGTAGATGCAGTGAAGAGAGCATATGGTTTGCCCTCACTGATAATATCAAGGCAGATGTATTCATAGGAAGTTGGGGAGGGTAGGGAAGGTGCGGTGACTTTCAGAACAGAAAGGTTGTTCCTGTATATGCATGCGATTCCACCACCTATCTGGTCAGACCTGTCAAGTCTAATGATGTGGAGAAGTGTGGCTCAGAGGTTAGAGGCGGCAGACCTGGAGCTTGAGTTCGGCCCTGGACCAGGGTTCAATTCCCCGTCTCGGCGGGTCTTGGGCTCAATAATTCCACGGACTCTCGGCGGGTCTTGGGCTCAATAATTCCACGGACTCGATAATTCTCGCTCCGGTGCCTTCTCGACTCACGGGTTCACACTCTGCGACTCTGGGCAATAGCTTGCTTAATCTCCACATCGGCCCCTCGCGGTGGGATGCCTGGCTTTCACCTTGTGGATACCCTGCCAGGGTTATCTCACAGGGGAATACCAGGACGGGTTCCCTAAGCAAGCGCGGAGATGCCCCAGGGTAAGTCATGCGCTATATAAGCTTCATACATATAAGCTTCATACATGTGGCAGTTGGGGGGCACCAGAATGTCCATTATAGGCGTAGAAGATTCGGTTAGCCAGGTTTCAGTCAAGATGATTAGGTCAAGGTCTAATGTTAAGATGAGATCAGCGATGGCGGAGGAGTGTCTAGAGGCCGATCTGTAGTTGAGGAGAGTGCACTTGAGACGGGGTGTGTCAGGGGAGGTAGAGGGTTCTAGAGTGAGGGGGACTTTTCTAAGGTTATTAGGGACGGAGATTCTGTTGTGTAGTGTGGGGGTCTACGGGGATTTGAGTGTATTGTGGGAATGGAGAGGTGTGTGGCGGTTGTGTGGTTTAGGGGAGCTGGGACGTAGGAGCGGAGGAGGGTGAGTGTGTCGAGGTCCGAAAGAGGGTTGCATGGGCGACGGGCGCGGTTGTTGCGATTGTGGACAGGGATCGCGGTCCAGAGTGAGGGGTGTAGAGTGGGAGAGTCATCAGGAAGGGTGGGGGGCAGATTGGGAGGGGGAGTGGTGGTGTGTGAGGCTTGTCTGGGGTGTGTGAGGAGTAGTTCTTTGATGGTGTGAATGTCTAACTTTATTTTTTAATATAACCCAGGGGAGGTGGCAGTCCCCGGGGCTCCATAGGGGGCTCCAGCCCCCTAAGCATCTTTTCAATTTAGTCCCGGGGAGGTGGCGTCCCCAGTGCTTTGGGAGGGCTGCATGCCCCCGCATTTAACATATTTAGCCCAGGGGAGGTGGCGGCCCACGCTGGACCCCAAATCTATTTTGACGATTGTCCATGGTATCTGGACCACCTGGGGGCTTAAATAAAATGAAGCGTGGGAGCCTGAGATTTGGTTTTTTTTCAGCAGGATTTGCGGATCCAACGCGAATGAACACTGACATTTTTACTTACCTATTACGTCCCTTTAACCTTTGTTTTTTCAGTGAATATATATATATATATATTATTTTTTTTCCACCAAAGATGCGGCACTCAGGGTTTAAGTTTTAACAACGTGCGTTCATTTACTTCTTCAGCTCGGACCAAGGCGTTTCAGCCTTACACAGGCTTTGCATGTATAATGGTCAAAATTGCATGCATTGGGTCAGGATCCGGCCCCTGTGCAGAGCACCCACAGTTGAGCGAGCGGAGTCGAAGGATCACTTTGGACAGATATATATATTCATATATATATACATACATATATATATATATATATATATATATATATATATATATATATATATATATATATATATATATATATATATATATATATATATATATACTAGCAGCCCGTCCTGACGTTGTCCGGGTATGAATTGCTGCCGGCCAGTAGTATATTGTTTTGTAGGATTTCTTTTTGATAGCATTTCTTATCTGTGACAGTGTCGTAATTTGACAATGGCCGAGTTAGCGCTTAGCTGTGCTACACGTTTTCCCACTTAACTTGGCTATACTTGGAAACGCCATTTTGTGTGTTACGGCGGCCATCTTAGATCATAAGCGGCCTCGTGGCCAGCGTGCCCTTTAGTCCGTTGTCCGTGCCACTGACCACTCGAGTTTGCCCAGCAACAGGATATTTTTAGTACCGGTCAAGCCTGTACATGCGCAGTCCCCACTGACCAGTCACCCCTCAGGAATGTGCCGCCAAACTGACCAGCGGGGTTGTAACCCCTCCAATGAGCTGGCTGTGTTCCAAAAATGACCATATATGTACATAACGCTCTGTAACTTTGTACCGCCTATCTTTTTATTACCTGCAAATTGTATAAAAGAACGGGTCACACCGATGTTCGGTGTGATACTTCTTGCATTACCGAAGGGTGCTGTAGGAATGTACCACCACCCCATGGGGTCTTAATAAACTTGTTCTTTGAATTTTTCAGTTTCCGTGTCAACAGTTCTTGAATGTAAGTGGGTTATCTTCGGAGCATGTAGGCCTTGGGAACCCGATACTACAAATTGGCGACCACGAAGGAACTCATCGGCGACTCGGATGCCCGAAGGAGAGGTCGTGACGAAGGTTTGGAAACTCGCCATGGACGCGTACGCTGCCACCAAGTGACCCGAGTCTTGGCACCCGCGGTGTTTCTTCCTTTCCTTCTGATCTGACCTTCCAGGTGGCGCCGGTCTCCGACTGAGTTCTCGATCGTCTGCGTTGCTGGATAAAGTGCCGTTTGGCTGATTCGATTAAAAGACCTTGGCAGTTGGAATCTGGACCTTTGAGACTTTGGGTAAGATTTGTGATCGGTAAGGTAGTCTGCGGACGCTTACTGAAGTTCTGTGATTTGTGATCGGTAAGGTAGTCCTCGGACGCTTGCCGAACTTCTATGACCTATGACTTTGATTTGAGTTAGCTAACATTTGTGAATTTGTGAACTTTGAATCTATATGTGTAGTGCACTTCACATAGGCAGGCATGTAGAGATGTTTCTCTAATTTTGTTTTTTTCCTCTGAGCGGCACGTTTGTGTGAAGTACTGTAAGTGCCATTTATACGGTATCACGCTTTCGTGATACTTTTTGAACATGCCTGTTTTAAGCACACTCCGAGGGATGTGCTGTCTTGGAAATGGTACCACAATTAGGTTAGCGGAAGCACAGCCGGCTCCCCCAGAAGGAACACCAAATCGTGAAATGTATATCAAATTTGGCCTTCCCTCTATAATGTACAGTAAACTATGGAACAAGTATACTAAATCGGATCCTGAATTTCAATGGCCTCTACATGGGTCGTTCGATTTGCGTAAAGTACAGTTTGTGGAGCAATGTTTGTTTCAACGAAGGTCTAGACAAAATATGTTTGATTGTGTACGAATGTGGGAGAAAGCGGTGCGTGAGCGAATGAAACGTGAAGTTGCCTTGGCGGACAAAGAGCAGCGCAAGGCTGCTCGTGATAAGGCTTTACAGCTTGAGGAAAAGGAGGCTCAGGAGAAGAAAGAGAGGGAGGAACAGGAACGTAAATTGCAAACGACTGGTCAATTCCCTATTCGCCAACCGCTTTATCCTGTCCTTAATAATGAAATTGATGATTTTTCATTACTAGATCGATCACCGCCTCCGTACGTCTCGCCTACGGCTCCAACTGCAGATTCGGATGACGAAGGACAGGATAAGCCGGGAAAGAAGAGTGTATCTGGTGTCAGGTTTTCTGCGGAGAAATCCGCAAATTTACGTAGTTGGGCTCGTAAAGTGAATACGAATTTTGTTACTCAGGCTGAAGTTGTTACTGAAAGGAGTAATTGGACAGAACAAGAATTACTGTATTTTCTGGCTACTTTAGCAGATGAAGTTGTTATTACATATCGTCAATTTTCAGATACGCTAGAACCTAAGGTTGTGTCAGTTCACCGTGAGAATTTGGAAAAAGGTATATTTGACCTTTCAGATGTCGATGCCCTTTACAAGCAACTGATCCAGCTGCGGGATGAGACTTCCAGATTGCGGGACGAGCGGAAAAAGAATAAGGAGTCCGGGCCGGAGTCTACTGGGCAATCTAAGGAGTGTTCTCTCCGGGGTTCAGATAAGAGTTCTGCAATGCATGTTATGCCTATGCGTGAAGCCGCACCTTTGTATGTTCCGCCAAAAGGGGAAGGTACAGATGATGATAAAATGTCAAAGGATGCGAAGGGGTATTTTATATATAACTGGGTGTATACGCCTTGGAATAGAGCAGATGTTATGGCGTTGAAAAATTCTTTACCTGACCTTCGTAAAAATCCGGCAGCATTCTATGAAGGGGTGGAAGGGGCTATTTCGTCCTGTGTGATGACTCTTGTCGACATAGATCTGTTTTTTGGGTTAATTCTTCCGCCTGATATGTGGAGACTAATTCGTAAAAATAATGATGAAACGATACTTGGGGGAACGTGGAAAGAAATAAATGCAGCTGATTTAGATAGAGAACCGGCATGAAAGCCTTGCCAGTTGATTATAGACCTCCCGGCGGCTATTTTGACTAAATTAAAAACGCTCGTACCTTCCAAAAAGATCGATTGGACCATGTTGGCTTCGTGCAAACAAAAGCCAGATGAAACGGTTTCAGATTTCTTTACACTCTTCGAAGAGGCGTTTCATGATTACAGTGGTCAATCTTTAACAGATGATACGGGTCGGCATTTGTTTGTAGATAAGTATGTGGCTAATCTCCTACCGGAGATTGCAAAATGATTGAAATCGAGTGAAAGTTCCTGGGCCACGGCGACCCCTGCGTCTTTGTTAACTATGGCTCAGTATTATGAGCGGCAGGAGTTGGAGGCTAAAGAAAGTGTTGATAAAAAAGCGAAAGAATTGAAAACGAAGGTGATGTTGGCACAGGTTCGTGGAACACAGAGTAGAGGGAATGATAGAGGTAGACGAGGTGGAGGCAATACGTCGTACGGTCATACGGATATAGCGGAGGATCAATGTGCTTATTGTGAAGAGTTTGGGCATTGGGCTGAAGATTGTCCGGTACTTCGTGAACAACGTAGCCAGCGTGGTCGAGGAGGCGGTAGGTCGAGGGGCAGTTATACGGGGGCGAGAGGTGGTGGAGGCGATCGTGGAAGGGCTGAAGAGAGGGGCCGTGGCCAGGATGAACGAAATGCTTTTGATAGGCGAAATCAATATCAGATATCGGAGGGTGAGAATGTGGAGCATCAGGATTATGTGCATGCATAGGACTGCGTAGGATGGGGTACGGAATCAATTGAAGTGCCGGTAGATCAGAAGGGTCCATATGTAACAGCGGGCATTTTGGGTTCTACTGATCGATTTCTAGTCGACACTGGAGCTACTCGTAGCGCTTTGTCAAAAAACTTGGTTCCGAGGGCTCCCCTGTCTGGCGAAATGATAACATGTGTAGGGTTCGATGGCTCACCCTCCCCTAGCCCATTGTCAAAACCCCTTGCACTTTGTCTTGACAAATTTTTTAGTTTTGGTCAATTTTTGCTATCACCCCATACACCAGATAATATCCTGGGCATTGATTTGCTTAAATATTTTCGAGCAACGATACGGTGCGCTCCTGAGGGAGTGCGGGTTATCCTGAATGACAATTATCCTGACTCAGATAGGTTTTGCACTATACTAGACATTCCAGCTTTGGCCTCTCTCCTGCACACGTTATGGGCGACCTCAGACACGGATGTGGGAGAGATGCATATTCCACCTATTCATATTACTGTTAAGGAGGGGGCCTCTCTGCCACGGGTGCCACAGTATAAGATTTCGAGGGAAGGTGAAATTGCCCTGACACATATTGTTCAAGATTTGATAACTGGAGAAGTGGTGGAGGAGGTTCCTTATAATGTTTGTAACAGCCCTATTCTTCCGATCCTTAAGAGAGATACTGACGACAAAGTCTATCGGTTTATTATTGACTTGAGAGAAATTAACAAAATTGTCATTCCCCAATACCCGGTGGTGTCCGACATTACGACCTTGCTCACACTGGTGCCACCAACGACAACGACCTTTAGTGTAATTGACTTGAAAAATGCGTTCTTTTCTATCCCTGTCCATCCTGATAGCAGATATTTGTTTGGCTTCACGTTAAATAATAAATCGTATAGATTTTGTTGTGTTCCTCAAGGTTACACTGAGAGCCCGAGTATCTACAGCCAGGCTTTGAAAAGACAGCTTGATTCCTTTGAGTTACAGTCTGGGGTTGTCCTTATCCAATACGTGGATGACCTTTTGCTTGCTGCAGATTCTTATGCACAATGTGAGGAGAGTACGATTGCGTTGCTTTCCTTTCTGGCACGGAATAATCACAAGGTTTCTAAGAAAAAACTTCAATACTGTAGACCCAAGGTGACCTACCTCGGTCATCTTTTGTCTAAGGAGGGGCGTGCATTAACATCAGATCGAATTCAGGCGATTTTAGATAAACCAGTCCCCCGCACACAGAGAGATGTACGCGCCTTCATAGGGTTAACGTCTTTTTGTAGGCAGTGGATCATGGGGTTTTCGCACATTATAAAACCCTTGCTAGCGTTACTGTCCAAAGCTACACCAATGCCCCTTGAATGGACAGATGAATGTCAAAATGCTTTTGAACAATTGAGACAGGCCCTTTGCTTCGCTCCCGTATTAGGTACACCAGATTACACGAAGATTTTCACATTGTACGTGCACGAGAAAGATGGGTGCGCGTTATCAGTGTTAGTGCAAGCACACGGGGATAAGCAGAGGCCATGCGCGTATTTTTCAGCCATTCTTGATCCTGTAGCACGAGGGTTACCTGGGTGTTTTCGAGCAGTGGCACCAACAGCAGTAGCTATAAGGCAGAGTGAGGGAATAGTGTTATTGCACAAACTGTTGGTGCTAGTCCCCCACGCAGTAGATGCCCTGTTAAATCAAACAAAGACCCAATATCTCACGAGTGCACGGTTAACAGGATATGAGCTTACACTTTTGGCGCCACATATCACACTGAAAAGATGTGCTACCCTGAACCCTGCCACTTTATTGCCCTATCCGGTCGAGGAGGGTCAGGAAGAAAAACATCATGATTGTGTTTTCCTGACCGAGGAACAGACAAAGGGTCGTGTCGACTTACAGGATATGCCACTTCCAGATGTGGATGGGGAACTGTGGGTTGATGGATCGTGCTTGAGACTGCCAGATGGTACGACTTCCGCAGCTTACGCGATCACGACACTTAAAACAGTGGTAGAAACAGCTAGAATACCACAGAAATCGGCCCAAGCAGCAGAGCTGATAGCCTTGACAAGAGCCTGCGAATTGAGTGCTGGCCTATGTGTGAACATATACACAGACAGCCGATACACCTTCGGAGTAGCACATGACTTCGGGCTACTCTGGAGAGAACGTGGGTTTTTGACTTCTCATGGAGTACACATTATGCACGGAGAACTAGTGCGTGATCTCCTGAATGCGTTGCTTTGTCCAAAGAAAGTAGCGATAATAAAATGTAGTGCCCATAAAAAGATCACCGATAAAGTGGGTCAGGGAAATGCCTTTGCGGACAGCATAGCGAGACAAACAGCTATGTCCCGAACTGACTCCCCCATGTACGTGACACAATCACAGGCCGAGCGATGGTACGATGCTAGAGCAGAGATACTAGATATTCAGAAATCAGCTACTGAATCAGAACTTGCGGCATGGGCAGCAGATGGGGTGCTAGATGATGAAGGTTGTTGGAGAAGCAAGGACATGGAGAGATGGAAATTGCCTGCAGCTTACTTGCAAGCGATGGTCCAGATGACACATGGGTTGGCGCACGTGGGGGGCTCTTGCAATCACTCGACTGTTAACACAAGTTTGGGAGCATCCCGAGATTGCTAATACCGCCAAGAGAGTAGTGCAGACCTGCCTGATATGTTTGCAGCACAATCCTGCAAAGGGGACCCATACTCCGAAAGGAGGGTTCGTTCCACCTTCCGCACCATTCGAGGTACTCCAAATGGATTATATCCAGCTTGAGCGTTGCAACAACCTGAAGTATGTCTTAGTGGTGGTATGTGCTTTTAGCAAATGGGTAGAGGCTTTCCCCACGAAAGACAATACAGCTCTGACAACAGCTAAGGTGTTGCTTAAGGAGTTTTTCCCTCGATTTGGAGTTTGCAAATTTTTGTGGAGTGATAATGGGCCTCATTTTGTCGGGAAAATTGTGGAGTATGTGCTGAAGGGGCTGGGGATTCAGCAGAAGTTTCATGCTGTGTTCCACCCTCAGTCGGCAGGTCTTGTTGAGCGGTACAATGCCACGTTGAAACTCAAACTGGCTAAGATTGTGGCGTCTACAACATTGAAGTGACCGGATGCTTTGCCGCTAGCATTACTCTCTCTCAGATCAGTGCCCCACTCGCGAACTGGCCTCACACCGTATGAGGTGGTGTTTGGAAGGCCTATGAATATTTGGGGAGTGCCCAAGCCGCGATTAATACATGATGTGCCTTGTATAATGATGAACGATTATTTGGCACGATTAACAAATGATTTGCTTTCTATTCATCAACAGGTTCGAGAAGCGCTCCCTGACAACTCTACTGGAGAGGCCCATGATCTTCGCCCTGGAGACTACGTTATGATCAAATCGTTTGAGAGGGCGAACAGCTTGGAACCGAGGTGGCGTGGCCCCGAGCAGGTCCTCCTGGCGACTCGAACAGCTGTACGAGTGACCAATAGGAAGCGGTGGGTGCATTCAACCCACTGCCGTCGTGTCTCTCCTGATCTGGTGAATCCTGCTGTGTTGACCGACTACAAAGAGATTCTGGAGAAAGAAAAGAGCCCAGCTGTGACGTCGGCCGAAGTTGAGGGAGCCTTCCCGGACCACACTGTTTCTGGACGAGAGCGCTATAATCTGCGGCCACGATAAGAAGATTTATTTTGGTTTTCGAGACTGGTTGGTTACCGCTCTGGGGTTTGTGAAACGGAAACCGGGAATCTCAAGGGGGGGGGATCAGTTCTGCCAAGAGTAGCGACTCCCGTCTTGACCCCGGAGAAGAAAACAACGGCTACCTCGGAGCTCAGCACCGTATTTTTCTTTTTTAGGTATATACATATGTATATTTGAGACTTTGTGAACAATTTGAACTATTTGAGACATTAAGAACTTTTTGAACTATGGCGTCTTCCGCATCACGAGACAAAAGAATACTTGGTGCCATCCTTTTCGTCTTGACAATTGTGGTAATAGCTGTGATAGCCTGGGTAGTTGAACTCGTGGTGCCTGCACGTGAACATTTGCTGCCGACTACCCCGGCTCCATCTGAACATTTTCACTTCACATTGCCCTATCATGAAGAACGGCACCGACAGACTTATTTGAACAATAGCTTTATTCAGATTCTGCATCATACACATAACATGACAAATACGTCTAATTGTTGGGTGTGTGGGATGTTGCCTGGGCACCAGAAGAAAGGGGGCACTCCACTCATTCCTCTTCCGTTTTCACATAATGGATCCTGCACTGCCTGGTACACTGACTCGCTCTTAGCTCTCGAGCCGAGTGGTCGCTCCCCAGTGTCTGGTATCGTTGTGCAGCGCTTCCTCGTTATTATTGCCTGCAATCTGCCTCGCTTGCCGCTTTTTGCTCTGCTTCATTTAAATTCGCCGCTTTAGCTCTGTTTTCATTTTCATTATTATCTGCCAGTGTAACTTTGTCTGTGTTTGCGCGTTATCCCCCAGCGCTCCGCTGCCATTTTGTTTGTTGTTGTGCTCATAGTGAACCCGCCCCGCCTCCCAGCTGAGCCGCTCTCCCACAGACTACTTCCAGCGCTCCATTACCTCTAAGCGCTGTGACTCGCTCTTAGCTCTCGAGCCGAGTGGTCGCTCCCCAGTGTCTGGTATCGTTGAGCAGCGCTTCCTCGTTATTATTGCCTGCAATCTGCCTCGCTTGCCGCTTTTTGCTCTGCTTCATTTAAATTCGTCGCTTTAGCTCTGTTTTCATTTTCATTATTATCTGCCAGTGTAACTTTGTCTGTGTTTGCGCGTTATCCCCCAGCGCTCCGCTGCCATTTTTTTTGTTGTTGTGCTCATAGTGAACCCGCCCCGCCTCCCAGCTGAGCCGCCCTCCCACAGACTACTTCCAGCGCTCCATTACCTCTAAGCGCTGTGACTCGCTCTTAGCTCTCGAGCCGAGTGGTCGCTCCCCAGTGTCTGGTATCGTTGTGCAGCGCTTCCTCGTTATTATTGCCTGCAATCTGCCTCGCTTGCCGCTTTTTGCTCTGCTTCATTTAAATTCGCCGCTTTAGCTCTGTTTTCATTTTCATTATTATCTGCCAGTGTAACTTTTTCTGTGTTTGCGCGTTATCCCCCAGCGCTCCGCTGCCATTTTGTTTGTTGTTGTGCTCATAGTGAACCCGCCCCGCCTCCCAGCTGAGCCGCCCTCGCCCCTCCCCCTCCACTATCCATATATGACAGCTGTTCCCGCACGCAGCGTTTACGCGCAGCGTTCGCGCCCAATTCGCGCCGAAGGTGCGCAAAAGGTAAGCCCGTCTACGCCCGTCCGCGCCTGGACCGCGCCCAGCGCCAGAGCCCCTGGTCCTCGTAAAGTCCACCCCTCCCGCATTACTTACGATGTCACCACCCTCCTAGCCCTCAACCCCGACCGCTCCCTCAACTGCGTCCAAGCCGCTCCTGGACACACCCATGGACCCTTTTCCTGCTACTCCTGCAAGTTCGACGGCACCAAGAACAACTCCTCATCTACGAACTCCCAACAGATATCCGATCCCAACCACCTACAATGCATCCTGCTCAACACCCGCTCGGTCCACAGACACGCCATTGACCTCTGGAATCTACTCGACACCATTTCTCCGGACGTCGCCTTCCTAACAGAAACATGGATAAATGCCTCCTCAGCCCCAGACATCACCATTGCCATCCCGGAAGGCTACAAGATCATTCGCAAGGACCGTACCGGCCACACAGGAGGAGGCATCGCTATCGTCCGTAAGAAATCCATCCGCATCTCAACCAGCTCAGACGTCAATCTCGCCAACTCTGAACACCTTCACTTCCAGATCCACATCGACCCCAAGACCACACTCAGAGGCACCCTCCTTTACAGGCCACCAGGACCCCGCGCACAATTTAGTGAAGACATCACCGACTTTATCACTCCACACGCGCTCCCCTCCGAGGACTACATCCTTCTGGGAGACCTCAACTTTCACCTTGAAAAGAACAACGACCGCAACACCACCACCCTTTTGGACAACCTCGCAAACCTCGGACTTAAACAACTTGTCACTACCCCCACCCACATCGCAGGTCACACACTCGACCCTATCTTCACCTCCAGCAAGCATGTTTCCTTCAGCCACACCACAGGTCTCCTTTGGACTGACCACAGCTGCGTTCACTTCACCTACAACAAGCCCACATCCAACAACCACCCCCAACACACTCTGCAAAGAAACTGGAACAAAATCACCATCGACCAGATCTCCTCATCGCTTCTTCAAAAGCCCCCCGCCCACTCCTCAAACCCAGACCAAGCAGCCACCAACCTCACCCAATGGTTATCCAACAGCGCCGACATCCTAGCACCACTGAAAAAACGACAAATCAAACTAGGCAGCAAGAAGGCCTCCTGGTTCAACGATGACCTTAAGAAATCCAAGAAACTCTGTCGCTCCCTCGAGAAGGCCTGGAAAAAAGACCCAACCACCAGCACCAAGGACGCCTTCAAAAACGCCACCCGCATACACCACCAACTAATCCGAAATGCCAAGAAAACAGCCTTCAAGGACCGTCTTGATAACAACGCCCACAACAGCAAGGAATTATTCAACATCGTCAAGGAATTTACCAACCCCTCAGCCAACGACATCACCCCCTCTCAAGCCCTCTGCGACTCCCTAGCCTCATTCTTCCACAACAAAATTGCAGACATCCACAACAGCTTCGACAACCAACCCGGAGACCAACCCACCCAATCCCCTGCAGGACCCCCACCCCCCCTGAACATCCTCAATGACTGGAAGCCAATCTCCACTGAGGACACCATCCGTATGATGAACTCTATCCACTCAGGATCCCCCACTGACCCTTGCCCTCACCACATCTTTAACAAAGCAGACTCCATTATTGCACCGCACCTCCGAGACGTCATCAACTGCTCCCTCAACTCCGCAACCTTCCCGGAAAGCTGGAAACATGCCGAACTCAGCGCCCTCCTGAAGAAACCCACAGCTGACCCCACCGAACTCAAAAACTATCGCCCTATCTCACTCCTTCCTTTCCCGGCCAAAGTCATCGAGAAAGCTGTCAACAACCAGCTCGCCGCATTCCTCGAAACCAACAAATCCCTCGACTCCTCACAGTCTGGCTTCCGAGCCAAGCACAGCACCGAAACCGCCCTCATCGCAGCAACAGACGACATTCGAACTCTACTGGACAATGGAGACACAGTCGCCCTCATCCTCCTCGACCTCTCCGCAGCCTTCGACACAGTCTGCCATAGCACCCTTCTACAGCGCCTCAAAAACATCGGAATCCAAGGAAAAGCACTGGAATGGATCACCTCGTTCCTCTCCGGAAGAACCCAGAGAGTCCGCCTTCCACCATTCAAGTCAGAGGCTACTGAAGTCATCTGTGGCGTACCTCAAGGGTCCTCACTCAGTCCCACCCTCTTCAACGTGTACATGAGCCCCCTCGCGGCCATCGCACGCCAACATAACCTCAACATCATCTCCTACGCCGACGACACTCAACTGATCCTATCACTCACCAGAGACCCTAACACGGCCAAAACCAACCTACACGAAGGAATGAAAGAAGTAGCCGAATGGATGAAGCACAGCTGTCTGAAACTGAACTCAGACAAAACAGAAGTCCTCATCTTAGGTACCTCCCCCTCCGCCTGGGACGACTCTTGGTGGCCAGAGGCCCTTGGAAAAGCACCCATCCCGACGGACCACGCACGGAACCTGGGCGTCATCCTGGATTCCTCACTCTCGATGAACAGACAAGTCAACGCCGTTTCTTCATCTTGCTTCAACATTCTTCGCATGCTCAAAAAAACATTTCGCTGGATCCCTACCGAAACTAGAAAAACAGTCACCCACGCTCTGGTCACGAGCCGACTGGACTACGGAAACACCCTCTACGCCGGCACCACCGCAAAACTCCAGAAAAAACTACAACGCATCCAGAACGCCTCAGCCAGGCTCATATTAGACATCCCGCGTAAAGAACACATCTCTGATCACCTGAAAAACCTCCACTGGCTCCCCGTCAACAAGAGGATCACTTTCCGGCTCCTAACCCACGCACACAAAGCACTCTACGAAATCGGACCCGAATGCCTCAACACACGACTATCCTTCTACACCCCCTCCCGCCAGCTACGATCCTCCAACCAAGCCCTTGCCACTGTACCTCGCATCAACAAAACCACCATGGGAGGTAGATCCTTCTCCTACCTAGCAGCTAAAACTTGGAACTCACTTCCCACTCACCTCCGCCTTACCCAGAACCACCTAGCATTCAGAAAGCAACTCAAAACATGGATATTCGACAAGTAACTCCCCACCCTTCTTCAAGCGCCTTGAGACCCTCGGGGGTATGTAGCGCGCTATACAAATCTTTTGACTTGACTGACTTGACTTGACTTTGAGATGGCCAACAAAAGGGGGGGTGCTTTTCCGTTTGAATAAAATTTGCTATCATGACAGGGATGGGTATCCACGAGCTGAGGGTACTCGATTTGAATGGGAGGAGTACCGCCCCGATAATGCATCTGCCCCACGTGTTTACAGCAATCAACGGAACATCAATGTATCCAGCTCACATGTTATTAATGTTATTGCTACTAAAGCTGATCTGTGTATACGCAATAAAGGTACAATTCCGATGGGGAAAAGTGAATGCAACATCACACTTACCTTTGATAGCCCGAATGGCATATCGTTTGTAGCATCTCGCAATACTTATTTCATTTGTGGAACGAAAGGTTATCATCAGCTTCCGTTGGGATGGTTAGGCACTTGTTATGTATCTTTTGTACTACCCCCTGTATTCATCGCCCCGCCAATGTATCATAATGATTATGTTTTGTATCACGATTTTGTTTTGAATCGTGTCAAACGGACTGTTGTTCTGGACGATATCGACCAGACCGATACTGCCTTACAGCAATATGTGGACTTTAATTTGGGACTGTTTTCCTTTGTGGGGGCCGCTCTGAATAGTCGGAAAATACGACGATTGACCCGTGTTGTTGAGGCTGTAGCCAATGATACTGCTATTGCACTTGAAATATTACGGAAGAACTCCAGATTTCTAGGATTGTTATGCTCCAGAACAGAATGGTTCTAGATGTAGTTCTAGCTGACCGTGGGGGGGGCATGTAGAATTATCGGAAGCAGCTGCTGTGTATACGTACCTGACAATTCACCATCTGTTTATGATGCTATTTCGAAATTGCATAAGATAGCTGCTGAAATACACCCGCACAATGGAACTTGGACTCTTTCAGGGTGGTTCTGGTCAATGCTTACCACCTGGGGTTGGAAACTGCTAACGATTTTATGTATCATTGTGGGGATACTGTTCTTTGTATGTTTATGTATACAATGTGGCCCAGCTTTATGTTCCATGTGCTTATCGGTTTGCATACCATCAAGACGAGCTCTTGCTCATGACAAAATGATGCTTCATAAAGAAGTAACTCAAATAATGCTAATTGATATTGAAGATGAACACCCTGATTATGTTCACTATGAGGTAGCTTCAGCTAAACGCTAAAAGGGTCGTCTGTCGTAATTTGACAATGGCCGAGTTAGCGCTTAGCTGTGCTACACGTTTTCCCGCTTAACTTGGCTATACTTGGAAACGCCATTTTGTGTGTTACGGCGGCCATCTTAGATCATAAGTGGCCTAGTGGCCAGCGTGCCCTTTAGTCCGTTGTCCGTGCCACTGACCACTCGAGTTTGCCCTGCAACAGGCTATTTTTAGTACCGGTCAAGCCTGTACATGCGCAGTCCCCACTGACCAGTCACCCCTCAGGAATGTGCCGCCAAACTGACCAGCGGGGTTGTAACCCCTCCAATGAGCTGGCTGTGTTCCAAAAATGACCATATATGTACATAACGCTCTGTAACTTTGTACCGCCTATCTTTTTATTACCTGCAAATTGTATAAAAGAACGGGTCACACCGATGTTCGGTGTGATACTTCTTGCATTACCGAAGGGTGCTGTAGGAATGTACCACCACCCCACCGGGTCTTAATAAACTTGTTCTTTGAATTTTTCAGTTTCCGTGCCAACAGTTCTTGAATGTAAGTGGGTTATCTTCGGAGCATGTAGGCCTTGGGAACCCGATACTACAACAGGCCTGTGAAACGCTCCGATTCACAGTGCACTGCTGATGCACTTAAAAGTGCGCGTTCAGTATTGTGTGAACTCGAGTTTACCTACTTCATTTTTCATTGCAATATTATATAGCGCGAACTCGACAACATGGCATGAGCACAATTTACATTACAGAAGAACACATTCATTTGTGGTAGGCACGGGGAGACAAAGTGATTTGCCTGGAATCACAGGATGTGGAGCTGATGCCGAGATTTGAACGTAGCTCCTCAGCTCTAAAGTTCGCAATTCTAGAACTTGTGTCTAAAAGTGTATGTCGGTGCTGGCCATCAATGTGAGAGACGCGTGCATTTTTCAAATGGGTGGTAAAAAAATATGAGTATGTTGCTGGAGATGTGGGCTGCCGTGCCACCAATGTACTTACCGGGGGAGGGTAAACACCCATTATTCCGCAACTTTCTTTCCGCATACCATCACTCCGCATACTTTCATTGCGAAAGTACCATGACTCCGCAATGCCATTATAACGCATGGCATTACATTTTATATTCTTTTACCACGCATACATTTACAACGAAATTCGTTGTAAATGCATGAATGGGAAAAGCATGTTTTTTTTAATGTTTGGATAAGGTAAGTATGGGTATAGGGGTATATGTTTTGGGGTACTGAGGTATATGTTTTGGGGTGTTTGGGTATTTTAAGGGTTCAGATATAGTTTTGGGTTATGGGGTACAAGGGTAGTTTTAGGGTTTAGGGATAGGTATGGGTTTTTGGGTACAGGGGTATTTTTAGGGTTCAGAGCTAGGTTTGGGTTTTGGGGTATAGGGGTATTTTAGGGTTCAGGGGTAGGTTTGGGTTTTGGGGTACAGGGGTATTTTAAGTGTTCAGGGCTAGGTTTGGGTTGTGGGGCACAGGGGTATTTATAGGGTTCAGGGCTAGGTTTGGGTTTTTGGGGGAAAGGGGTATTTTAAGGGTTCAGTGGTAGGTTTGGGTTTTGGGGTACAGGGTTATTTTTAGGGTTCAGGGCAAGGTTTGGGTTTTGGGGTACAGGGGTATTTTTAGGGTTCAGGGGTAGGTTTGGGGTTTGGGTACAGGGGTATTTTAAGGGTTCAGGGCTAGGTTTGGGTTTTGGGGTACAGGGGTATTTTAGGGTTCAGGGGTAGGTTTGGGTTTTGGGTTACAGTTGTATTTTTAGGGTACAGGGCTAGGTTTGTGTTTTGGGGTACTGGGGTATTTTTAGGGTTCAGGGCTAGGTTTGGGTTTTGGGGTGCAGGGGTATTTTTAGGGTTTAGGGGTAGGTTTGGGTTTTGGGGGACAGGGTATATTTATAGGGTTAAGATTGGTTAGTGTTTAGGGGTGTTGGGGTATTTTAAGGAGTAAGGGTGGGTAATGATTATGGGGTGCAGGGGTATTTAAAGGGAGCAGGGTGTGATTAGCACACGATATGAGACATGGCATGAAGGGCGGAACGTACCACACGCCCCCAGCATTTGTCATGCGCACAGCACAACGTAGACATGCCCACAAGGGACTACTTTGCTGGCACGGTTCTTTTACCTATTAAATGTATATGGTGGGCGTCTGCATAGCCTATGTCCTTCTGCTGCAACTGCCCTTTCCAACGCTGTATTGGGTGTTGTGATTGGTGCTGTGGTTCCTGAGATTACCTGCCTGAATGGTTTGGGCTCTCTCTTTATTATATTAGTATGGATATATATATAAATACATATAAAACTCTTCCGACCCAAAATCCAAAAGGACGGAACAACACTCCTTGAAGCGTGAACATATTAAGAGGTATATTCCAACATAATGCTCGAAAATCAATAAAAGAGCGTCAACGCGTTTCTGCGCGAAGCCTTTTTCACAATGCTGGCTCACAGTTAGTAAACACAATTTATCATGGCAGTCAAAATAGAAACAAAAGAAGGGTGTAAACATTTCATCCACATATCCTCTGAATCTAGCGGCCATCTTGTAACATGTTCATATCATCGTTTACCCAAATCATTATTTTGACAATTGACGGTATTTGCAAGTAACATATCCGGTTTCAGAGCTGAGAAAACAGCAAAGAGGCATAGAATGAGTATTGCGTACTCCGATATTACAATGTTTCAAATAAACAAACAATGTTGCGATATCATATTAGTATACCCAGAAAGCTTGTACCTCATAGCAAATCATTTGCATAAAAAACAATAACAAAATAATTATTTTCAAATGAGAACAATTTCACGCCCTTGCTTACGAAGTGGCAGCCGTATCAGTGTTTCACAGAATTTTACATGAGTATTTCTATATCGCACCATTGGGCAAACTCCAGCATGTTTTTTTGCATGTAATTGTTTTGCCACAATAAAATCATAACTCCATAGCCATGTGGCAAAACACTTTTGCCCCATTGGACCGCTTAGTAACAAAATAGCGATAATACGATATCAATTAACCTTATGATCATACTTCTTATGGCTCTATTCTACACACCAAAGTGACAAAATTTCAAAATTAACATTTCCAAACATTCATGAAACACTGTAAAAAATAAAAATATCTCAGCTCTTTCGAGTCACTCTTATGGAACTGATAGTCCACACTCCAATGAGTCAGTTACATCTAGATTGGTCCTGAAAAATAAAGTATATATATATATATGAGAAAATATAAGGTACCTTAGACTCTTTACTGCCAAATTTGATAGGGGGTCCGGGGCGTTATAGGATAGGCCTTGCTCAATTACAGTTGCCTAGTTCAAAAGGAGGTATGGGGGCCCGGACTTCAAGGCATACTGTATAGTCAGACAGTTGCAGTATCTGACTTATTGGCCAGCAGGCCATAATTTGTTTGAAATTGGGTACACAACTGCATGGCTAAGGCTCGGATCGCTACAATCATAACTTTGCCCCGAATCCAGGTGGATGAGGGATGCCTCCTTCCTTATCTGGGCAGCGCTCCACTATTGGAAGCTAGCGCTGAAGTATTCCAAAGTATCTACCACATACGCCCCAAATGTTCCCATCTATGACTTGCCAACCCCACAGGGAGTTTTATCGGTCTTCTGGTTGGAGCAGTGGGAGGAAGCTGGAGTGGTGACAGTGGGCTCTCTGTACGTGGATGGATTCCTAATGCCCCATGCTGAGTTTGCACGAACCCATAAAGTACCTACTACGCTGTTTTTGACCCATGACACAATAATACATTTTATATGCAGGCATGTGCTAGTGGAGCAACGAGAACCCCCTACCTTTCAATTATTACACGCACTCCAGATAGTGGGTCATGGAAGCCACCTGGTCAGATGGTTACACTCGGGATTGAGGGAGCATCTAGACATCCCACTGGTCTCTCTTCACCAGAAGTGGGAGACAGATATAGCTAGGGATCTCACGGACAGGGAGTGGGCAGTGGTTCTGGAATATCCTAAATGAGTCTCTCGCAATGTCCAATTTAAATTCATGCAACTCTTAATAATGCATAGGGCATACTTAACGCCACGTATTTATTTATTTATTTTGAAACATTTAAAGAGCGCGAACAAGACCCTTGCGGGTGTCAGAGCGCTTTACAATTAGTGAAGTGATGTTAATTATACAACCAAATAAAAGCAGGTATAACAAGTATGCATAACATCTTGTGCAACGTAAAGCAATAAGGTACAAAACAGGAGCGTCCAATTGAGTCATGACCATGGCAAATATAGTGACTAGGTTGTCTAGTTGGACCGTTGTCATCAAAGGAATACTGGTGACAGTACAAATTATCTCATAATTTCCTTAGACTATGTTCATGTCAATTTTGCCATGAGAATCGATTTTACTTCCTTTTTGAAAGATGCAGTGGAGGAGTTAAGTCTGGTTTCTGGGGGTAGTGCATTCCAAATCCTACGTGCCATCCCTGAGAAGGAACGTTTATAAGTTTTCTTCTTGTTGAATTTGTGTGGCTTCAGTAGTAGGTTTTCCGCACTTCTTGTGGATCTTATACCACCAGAGATTGTCATTTTCTGTGCAAGATAGCTGGGTGCATTGTGATGGTAGCCAATTCAAGGATTTTAAGTCTGGGGTGATGTGGGACCTTCTTTTCGAGCCAGTGATGAGTCTTGCTGCAGCATTAATGGGGGCTCTTAGTGGTGTTGTTGTCGCTTTGGGGAGGCCACAGAGAGAGACACTTCCATAATCCACCTTAGGGATAACTAGCGCTTGAACTGCCGACTTGAAATCATTGGTCGGCAAGAAGGGTTTCAGCTTCCTCAGTGTATTTATCTGGAAGTTTGCTCCCTTTGTTGCGTTGCTAATGTTTTTCTGCATGTTGAGGTTGCAGTCAAGGGTTATGCCCAATGATTTCACTGAGTCCACAATGGTTGGTTGAATGTTGAATGCCGTAAGATGTTTGAACCAGTCATGCATGATGGGGACTTTGGTGGGTGGAGTTCAGTTTGAGATGGTTCTCTGCTAGCCATGTTTGGGTGTTCCTAAGCATTGTATTAAGCAGTTTGATGTCTTCTGGGGTGTGTATCTTAAGGTATAGTTAGGTATCATCTGCGTACATGTGAAATTGCACGTTAGACGCTTGCAACAGATCGGTTCCTTGAATAAATTAAACAGTGTAGGGGAACGTGAGGAACCTTGCGGGACTCCCAATGTTACTGGTTTGGACAGGGAGTTGTTCACCTTGAATTTTTGAGTCCGGTTTTGAAGAAACCAGTTAAGCACTGACCTTGATAGGCTCATTCGGTGATTCAGTAGATCTATCAGGTTCTCGTGTTTGACCGTATCAAAGGCTGAGGAGAGGTATAATAGGATGAGTAGGCATTTACCATTCTGATCAAGTATTTGTAGCGCATCGTCAATTATGTGTGTCATTGCTGATTCCCTGCTGTGACCTGCTCGGAAGCCTGATTGGTGTTTGTTAAGAAGGTCGAAGTGATCAATATATTTTGTCAGTTGGTGGTGTACACATTTTTCCAAAAGTTTGGCCAAGGTAGGAATATTGGAAATAGGGCGATAGTTGTTTAGGTCTTTGGGGTCAGCTGTGGGTTTCTTTAGGATGGGTGATACTTGTCCTACTTTGAGGGTGTCCAGGATGCAACCTTGTTGAAGTGAGCTGTTAATCAATGGGGTTAAGTCTTTATCAGCATTTGCGGGGAGAGGATCGCTGGTGTGATTTGCAGGCTTCAGGGTACTGAGAATCTTGCCTACAGCTTCTTCAGTGTAGGTATCAAAGGAAGACCAGGTTGCGTTGTTTTGTAGTTCAAGCATTGTGGGGGTTTGTTGTGACGACGTTGGGAGAAGGGGGGGGTGTTTTGGTGTGAGTACTCGAGTGTAAGAATATTACATTGAGGAGATCTTTCTTGATGCTATCAGTCTAGAAAGAGTAAAGAAGGTACAAAATTCTTCACAGGTGGGTTGTGGACGGGCTATGCCTTGTAGTCGTTGAGGTTCATCCTTAGACTGGGTTTTGATTAATTCAAAAAGTTTTTGGGGACGATTTCTTGCTTGGTCTAGTTGGTGGCTGAAAAAGTCTGCTTTAGTGCGCTTGTTCTTTCTATCAGGCAGTGTACCATACTGCTTCATTAGACTATCCTCGATGTCATTTGCCTGATGCCGGATTAACTCATATGTTCTGGATATGTCGCTCCTTGCAAGGGTATTGGAACAAAGTCACTGCAGGCCTGTCCCAAATATCTGACCACTCTTCTTGGTCCACTATCGAAGCATGTCTCATGGGCCTATACCTGCTTCCAAAAAAAACTGTGGTATTGCACCATTTCACAGATCTTTTCCTGATTTTGGCCAAAAGATTGCTCACACGGTGCTGGAAGTCCCACTCAGCACTAAGGAGGGGAGCTTGGAGGAGGAAGTCATCCGTTGGGCCACTGCAGAAAGAGAGACGCTACAGCTGGAGGAACACAGGGGGTTTAGGAAAAAAATAACCACAATGTAAATGTAAATGTAAATGTACATGTAGTTATATAGCGCAAATCACCGACCCGGTATCTAAGCGCTTGCTTAGGGAACCCGTCCTGGTATTCCCGTGTGAGATAACCCCGGCAGTTATCCAAAAGGTGAAAGCCAGGCATCCCACCGCGAGGGGCCGTTGTGGAGATTAAGCAGGCTATTGCCCAGAGTCGCAGAGTGTGAACCCGTGAATCGAGTAGGCACCGGAGCGAGAATTTTCGAGTCCATGGACATTTTAGGACTCAAGACCCTGCCGAGCCGGGAATTGAACCCTGGTCCCGGGCTGACCTCTGCTTCCAGGTCTGCCTCCTCTAACCAGTGAGTCACACTTCTCCACAATGGAATAGGCCTACCTACTGGAACAATTTAAAGTGTATGCAATAGCTGATCAGAGGGAGTGAACACTGGGGCCCACCCTAACACACCTGACTTCAATGATAGAAATGACTCACAGTGGATTTGTTGTCACTGACTAACTGATCAGTTATCCTTTCCTCCGTTCCCCCTTCCTCTTCCCTTCTCTATCACTCCACATCAATTTAATATACACATTTGGTGGCCGGCCATGTAAGCAAAGTTTTCATTTGTTCCGTAGGGGGGAGGGGGACTGGAGTTGAGCATGTTGCACGTAAAAACTATCATCGGGAGTGTATGGGAAATGATATGGGTCACAGAAATAACTGTAATTGTATTAATTTTGTGAAAAACTACTACTGTCTCTATAGACGCAAATAAGCTGCCAAATGTATTCACAACATCAAAATACGATTGAAAAAAAGGGAAAATATAAAGTTTGTACCCACCTTTTTCAAAACTATATCACCATTGTGTACTGACTGGGTTAGTTAAAAACAAATGTTAAAATCGTATAGAAACAGGCTAATTGTACTGTTAACATAGATATGTGTGCATCTCCTCATCGACATTCAGGCCTATAGGTTCTCTTGTATTCAACCGTAGAATTGTACTTACACTCTAACTGCCTGAGTGCCTTCTCTCTGTCACCCCCTCTGAGTGATTTCTCTAGCTGATCAATCCCAGTATATGTAAGGGATTTAGGACTACAATTGTGATGTTGCTTGAAGTGACGTGCTGCAAGGTAAGAATCATCTGTGTTTTTGATTGCCCGTATATGCTGCAATATCCTCTTATGTACTTGTAGTATAGTGCTACCCACATATTTTTTGTCACAAGGACAGGTTAGCATATAAACCACAAATTCAGGCTTTCAATTAAGAGATTTATTCATTGTTATTTTCTTCCCTAGGTCAGTGTGAAATACTGTAGTATTCACACCATGTATGCAGGCTTTGCACTTACTACACTTTCTAAATGCCTTTGCTGGTTTCAACTAAATTTCATGATCTGTGATCTGATTCTGGACTATAACATCTTTTACAGACCTGGATCTCCTGTAGGTGAGTGCAGGTCCATCTCTCACAACCAAACCTATTGCTGGATCCTGTTTAGTTAGATGCCAGTGTTTATCCATGATTTTTCTTATCTGATTATGTGCCATACTGTAAGTAGTTATAAACCTACATTCCTCATTCACGGATGTATTACTACCTTCAGTTGTTGATACCCTCTCTTTGTTTTTGTTTTGCTTAACATTTTCATTGGTTTGTTGGTTAAACAATAGCTCAGTTCTTGTTTTAGTACTAACTTTCTCTTTTAAGCTCCAGTAAGCGCCACAGAGCTGCGTTGCAGAGTGTTGTAAAAAGAGGTGTGGCCTCTGAACACCTCTCTGCAACGCAGCTCCCTGACACATACTGGAGGTACCTGGTGGGCTAGATGGCCACCAGGGAACATCAGGATTGAAGAGGAATTAATTCCCCAACTTAATTCTGCAACGCAGCTCAGTGGCACTTCCTGGAAGCACCTGGTGAGCTACTTGGCCCCCATGGTCCCTCAGGTTTGAAGTGGAATTTTTACCCCAACTTAAAACTCGCCACAGAGCGTGTTTGCAGAGACCACGCCCCTTTTTACACCTCTCTGCAACGCAGCTCTGTGGTGTTTACTGGAGGTACCTGGTGGGCTAGTCGGCTCCCAGGGACCCTCAAGATTGAAGAGGAATTAATTCCTCAACTTAAAACGCACGACAGGGCGCTTTTGCACAATGGTGAAGGAATGGGGCGGGCCTGAGGTGACATGTCTGCAAACACGCTCTGTGGCGAGTTTTAAGTTGGGGAAAAAATTCCACTTCAAACCTGAGGGACCATGGGGGCCAAGTAGCTCACCAGGTGCTTCCAGGAAGTGCCACTGAGCTGCGTTGCAGAGAGGTGGTGCAGGCCGTGCCCCTTTTTACATGTGGAGCTTACTGGATGACCTACGAATTCTGATTTACTCACCTGTTATCAGAAGAGACCTCAGTGCAGCATCTTTGAGCCCAGTACTGATCCTGAAAAGAAATTCTAACCTTACTTACCAGTAACTTAAATTTCCTTCCATAGGTTAATATTGACTGGTTTCACTTGGAAATTCATCTAAGTGTGGAGTTTTGGAACTTTTAAATATTCACCTAAAATCATCCGAAAAAAGAATTCCGATTTACTCACCTGTTATAAGGAGAGAACCCAGTGCTGCATCTTTTAGCCCAGCACTGACCCTGAAAAGTAATTCTAACCATACTTACCAGTAACTTGTATTTCCTTCCATAGGAATCCGTTTTCTGGTTTTCACCAGAAAAGTTTCAAAGTGTCTATTTTCACAAACTACAAATATTCCTAAAAAATTGCATGTATGACTTAAACGCATTCTTTCAACTGTTTACAGGAGATGCACCAGTGCTGGATCCAGGATCCACCACCGAGTAAGAAAAAGTAACAATAACACTACTTAACTGCTAAGTGAATTTCCTTCCATAAGGTAACATTGACTGGTTTCACTTGGAAGTGTGGAGTTTTAGAACTTTAAAATATTCACCTAAAATCACCCGAACAACGAATTCCGATTTTTTCACCTTTTATCAGGAGAGAACTCGGTGCTGCATCTTTTAGCATATCGCCATTGTCTAACCCAGGGTGGTGTGGAGTGCAAAAAAACGATGGATTTGGGCCCAGATCTTTGGACTGGGTTGAATGTGTGACATTGATCCACATTCGGTTCATCACTTGTTTTGTTTGCAAATTCCACCCTAAGTGCGCTGGGGATGCTCAGACGTGGGTCCCAGGCACTCCACACCACTGGAGTCAAGCTAGCCGGGCTGATGAGAGGTGTTACCTCGAAACCGGTCCGGTCCTCGGATGCTTGATTCCGTTCTGGGAAGGACATGGCTTTTGTAGTTCGGACTGGACTGTTCCCATGGGGCACAGGGTCAGAGCTGATTTGCATATCGCCATTGTCTAACCCAGGGTGGTGTGGAGTGCAAAAAAACGATGGATTTGGGCCCAGATCTTTGGACTGGGTTGAATGTGTGCCATTGATCCACATTCGGTCCATCACTTGTTTTGTTTGCAAATTCCGCCCTAAGTGCGCTGGGGATGCTCAGACGTGGGTCCCAGGCACTCCACACCACTGGAGTCAAGCTAGCCGGGCTGATGAGAGGTGTTACCTCGAAACCGGTCTGGTCCTCGGATGCTTGATTCCGTTCTGGGAAGGACATGGCTTTTGTAGTTCGGACTGGACTGTTCCCATGGGGCACAGGGTCAGAGCTGATTTGCATATCGCCATTGTCTAACCCAGGGTGGTGTGGAGTGCAAAAAAAACGATGGATTTGGGCCCAGATCTTTGGACTGGGTTGAATGTGTGACATTGATCCACATTCGGTCCATCACTTGTTTTGTTTGCAAATTCCGCCGTAAGTGCGCTGGGGATGCTCAGACGTGGGTCCCAGGCACTCCACACCACTGGAGTCAAGCTAGCCGGGCTGATGAGAGGTGTTACCTCGAAACCGGTCCGGTCCTCGGATGCTTGATTCCGTTCTGGGAAGGACATGGCTTTTGTAGTTCGGACTGGACATTGATCCACATTCGGTCCATCACTTGTTTTGTTTGCATCTTTTAGCCCAGCACTGACCCTGAAAAGTAATTCTAACCATACTCACCAGTAATTTATATTTCCTTCCATAGGAATCCATTGTTTGGTTTTCACCAGAAAAGTTTCTAAGTGTCTATTTTCACAAACTACAAATATTCCTTAAAAATCGCTTGTATGATTTAAACATATTCTTTCAACTGTTTACAGGAGACGCTCCAGTGCTGGATCCAGGATCCACCACTGAGTAAGAAAAAGTAACGATAACACTCCTTACTTGCTAAGTGAATATCCTCCCAAAGGATAACATTGGTGATTCTATGTAAAAAACGTTTCTGTGTCAACTTTTAAAATACAATAATATTCCTTAAAAATCACTACTGTAACCAAAACGCTTTTACTCAACTGTTTACAGGAGATGTCCCAGGACTGAATCGAGGATCCTGTCCTGTGGTTAGAAAAGTATTCCATAAAGTAACTAATTGCATTTAACTAGAAATTCACATTCAGCTCTATGTTGCATTGTGTTTGAAATTGTGTTGCCATTGCAACAACTGTAACTATTGTACTTAAAAGTCAATTGCCTATTTGCAAAGTATTTAAATGATAGTAAATAATTCTGAGAAAGTATATTTTGTAATGTAATGTATAATGTAATTATAATGTAATTTTAAAAATAAAATATTTAAAAATAAATAGTTTATAGGAAAAGATGCATTGAGTAAACTACATGGGCAAATTTACAAATTGATTTTGACTTCAAAGACATAATGACACTTGGAAGGGACAACATGTCCGTTTGAAATAGACCATCTCTTTATATTCATTCTAAATGAACCCGTAACTCCTCATAAATTATTCAAACCCACCGAAACCATGGTCGGTAAATCAATTATATATTTGTACTCAAGTGCTCGCAAATTTCTAACCCTGTCCCCACCTCTTTCATTTTTATTGACCTTGTCAATACAGAAAAATTTCACCAGATCACGATTGCTGTTTTGCATACTTTCAAAGTGTCGGGCTACTGGATAGGTGGCATCTTTTTTGGAGATTGCACTCATGTGTTCAAGTATGTGTTTATTTGCGGGGTGGATAGTACTGCCCACATATCTTTTTGAGCATGGGCATTCCAGACAATAGACAATAAATGCTGAGTTGCAATTGAGAAGCCGATTGATACTCCTAACTTTTTTCGGTTCACTCTTTGAGGTACTGTACCTTGTTACTTTTTGGCTGAATTCACGGCTTTGCATTTTAAGCACGGAAAAAAGCCTGTCACATTCTCTTTTTTCTGGGGAGTGGAACGAAAATGGCTGCATACCAGCTGGTCACCAATGGATTTGCAGGGTTTGTAGGTTATCAGTGGCTGAATGGGGATGACCTTTCTCAGAATGTTGTCGGTCTGGAGAATATGCCAGCTTTTTCTAAAAACTTGGACTACTTCTAAGGACTTAGCTTTATAGCGGGTGATCATTCTCACAGGTTCCACTTTCGGGTTCTCAGTTTTATCATTAGAAATTTTAGATACCAGAAGTTCTAGTCTAGCTATTCCTTCTGTTCTTTGTTCGGCTTCCCAGAGGACATTGTGGGAATACCTTCTGGCTTTGAACCGATTGAGAGCGTTCTCCCTGGCTTTGTGGTACTCCACCTGTGTGGTACAGTTATGTTTAATACATAGGAGCTCTCCATATGGTAGTTGCTAATCATGCTCCTCGAGTGGTAACTTCTGGCATGTAAAACTGCGTTCCCCGCTGTGGGTTTTCTAAACAGACGGGTGAGACTTCTAGTCTCATCGATATAAACCTCTAGATCTAGGTAAAAGACATTGTGTTACTGATGTGTCCGCTGAATTTGAGGTGAAGGTCATTTGAGTTCAGGAAGGCTACATACTCTTCAGCCGAAGATCAACTGTCCTTCCATACGATGAAAAGGTCATCAATGTAGCTGGCCCATAACGTCACATTGTCAATACATTTTTCGGGTACATCTCTCCAGGACCCATGCTTCTGATGGAGCAAGGTGGAGAAACAAAATTGTGTATACCCCTCGTGAAGTAATTTCTTCATAACTGTAACCTTTATTAATGGTGTGAGTTTGGAAAATATTAATCAACGTAGTATAGAATGCACACACGAATACACGTGGGAATACTAATCTGCTTGCATGGAAAACAATAACTGACTAATTTAGTAATGTTGTCGTGTTGTTTATTAATGCAAAGCTTTAATTTAATCAATAGTGGCATAAATGTGCTGGCATAAATGTGCTTTCTGTTTGTGTATTATGTGGCAAAAACATGGAGTTAGGTGAGTACATCATGCATATGTGTTGCTTATTTGCTAGGTAACAACTAACAGGTAAACCTTAGTATGGGGGAGGTAAACAGAAGGGCTATATTTCAATGATTAACATTTATTTGTGTTTGTTTGTATGATAGTTTCCGTTCTGGCCCGTGAGGCCTAGTAAAAAGACGGCTGCTTTATTAACTGTGAATAGAAGATGAACTAAACATGCGCAGCCCAAAGCCGAGATTGAATGTGAGCTGCCTGTGCCTGAACGAAAGCGGTTCAAGGACGACTTGCCCTGGAAGTCCTGATGACTGCCTTGCCCTGGAAGTCCTGATGACTGCCAAAAGAATGAACATTTGAGTTACTGATCGTGGGAAAGAAGTCAGTAGTAACTAGTTGAGGATGTGACTAGGCCAAAGACTTTCTCAAACAAAGGACTCTTTAAAATTCAGCTGATGCTATGGAAATTGAATATTAGGATGATGAGGTGATGCTCATCCACCCTCAAATTTTCCAATCAGAAGTTGAGTTTGAGCTGGCAGTTTGAGCTGGTAGATAAAGTTAGTGAAAAGGGTATAAAAAGTCTTGATTTTCCTTAAGAAAAAACTCTCTTTTGATTTCCTCCTGAGATGCTGTCGGTATGCTGATTTTCCTGAGATGTAAGAATCCTTGAATAAATGTTTTTTCCTTTGAGTGAGAACTGAGCTTTGGATGAGGTTATTAGTTAGGGAAGTTAGGAGAAAATGAATTTTGGGAACTGTCTATCTTTTGCTAATATTTTTGTTCTGAAATCTAAATAATAATGTCTATTTCTGAATCTCTGAAATAAATTAATATAACAGTTTGAGATAAAACTTTTACTCCTTTAAATTTATTTTTGAATTAACAAACAAATAAAGCAAATAAACTATTAGACATGCTACACTTTGCTTTTTATACAAATTAGATGAATGGAGAATTAAGCTAGTCTTGTATTTTCCTACGCCTAATGTTTTACTAGCAGATCCATAGACCATAATGGTGGTGTGTCTGGATAAAATGTCTTGTTAATAAAAACCATGGTAAAACTCATTTAAACTGCAGGTTTAAATAGTATAAATATTTAGTTTTAATTTAGACACTCCTCTATGATACAGCAGCTCTCCTTTGAATCTCAACGATCGATGAAGTAGGATGGAAGTGTTTTGTGAGTAACTCACAGTGTTATGGGCCCCACTGATGAGTAGATGTATTATTTGGTACTTCAGGGAAGGGTGATATGGTTTTAGATAATATTTCCGGAGTAGCGCTGCATCACTTCTCCCACCAGCCAATAAAAAGATTTGCATAGCTGGAGGCAAAGAACGTGCCCTTCGCAGTCCCATGTTGTTGTCTGTTTAACCTCATTGCTGCGGCTGATATTTTCCTCCTGTGCTGGGCCCCAATGATAATGGGTGTGGTCGTGACGGAACCATTCCGTCATCAGCACAGCTCAACTGTGACTGATGACGGAATGGTTCCGTCTCCAGCATCGAAGGGGTTAATTGACCTGAGAAAATAAAAATATTATTCTCAAGGCAGAATTTTACCATTGCTAATAGCATGTTTTTGAAATTTAAGAGGCCATTTGCCCAGAAACCATTTAACAGCAGCTATACCTTGTTCATGGTTGATATAGGTGTATAGACTGGTGATGTCTAATGTGATAAGTAGCGTGTCATCCTCCCAAATGATCCCCTCAATCAGACTCAGAAAGTCATGTGTGCCCTTAAAATAAGAACTCAAGTTCCTCACCCATGGTGCCAGAAAGGAATGTATATAGATAGAGCAGTTTTCTAACAGGCTATTAAATGAGACAATTATTGGTCTTCCTGGTGGTCTGCTGATGTTCTTGTGTATCTTGGGGAGGTGGTAAAATGTTGGGAGTACAGGCTACTCGCAGAGCAGAAAATTATAGTCATCTGTATCTAACATCCCTTCTTCTCTCCAAGATATGAGATGTTGATGAAAAGTTTTTATGCAAATGCCATAATCTGTTCTGTTAATTGGTAAGTAGCATTCTTTACCCAGTATTGACTCATTGCCTCTGCATTGTAATGTTCCTGTGAGAACAGGACGACATTGCCCCCTTTATCAGAAGGTTTAATCACTATGGAGTCATCCTTTGTGAGTGGCTGTATCGCTTGCCATTGTTTAAGAGAGATTTTATAACATTTTCTCGTGCTTGTTTTTTTCTCCAAGTTCTTGAGAACGCGATAACTGCATCATTAAAGACATCAATGACATCAAATGTTGTTTGTGGAATAGTTCTAGATTTTCTTTTGAGTCCGCTTTTGCCACTGATTTGCGTAATTCCTGCTTGAGCCAGGCAGTTATCAGTGTCTAGTGGATGGTCAGCATTGATGTTATTTTCTGATGATTCCAGTGATTGTAGAGTCATAATAGTTTCCATATCATTGCAAAAAAGCAAATACGTTTCATTTGTATGCCAGTTCCTACATTAGTAGTTCTTCTTGGATGCAACAGATGGATTTTCTGTAGCTTCAATTTCCTAATATATTTGAACAGATCGATTCTGTTCTCGAAAAAGTCAAATTCTGCGGTGGGACAGAATGTTAGTCCCAGCTGTAATACTCGTACTTGATGCTCGCTTAATATTCTGTCTGACAGATTGATGATAATTTTTTTGTGTTACCATCTGCCCCATTTACCCTTGCTGTGTGTTAAACTGGGTGATGGCATAGCCACTCCCACCTTTCTTGCTCCTGCTAGTTTTTCATTTCTTTTTTGTTCTGTGGAGTGTGTTCTTGGCGCCGGTCTTTTGAGAATTTCCCGGATCAGCCTGTACTCCCAAAAATAAGTTTGCTCTGTGTTTGTATCTTTGTCTTCTGTGGCTGTTGTTTATTCCCCCGCCGAGGTTTCTACCTCAGACTATGAAGTTTCTCTGTTGCTGAGTGTCCCACTTCTCTGTTGACTTAATTTCTTCCTTGGGATATCATATTTGCGTCAAAGGTCAGGATGGGACCTGAGGCATAATCCTGTTCATCGCGTTGGAATTTAGATTGTTTCGCCGTCCTGTGCAACTTTCATAGTCCTTAAGCCTTTTCATCATCACTGCTTTTAGTTCCTCGCTTTGTTTGGTGTCGTTGACCTTACTAATTGTTAGAACTGGCTATTTCTGGTAGGCTAAGGCTGATGCCAAAGCCAGGCAGAAACCACCATTCTAGTCAGGGCAAGGAAGTCACACGCCAAGATAACCTCTGCTCACCCCCTTGGTTGCTTGGCTCAAGCAGTAAGGCTAAACTCGGAGGCAATGTGTAAAGCGGTTGCGCCAGCGCACAACAGCAACAACATACTAGGCACACCACAAAAGAGACTCCACACAAGGTTATTATAAAAATAACTTTTGTATTGTAAAAACACATCAGATAAAATCACACATATACATTGTGCCAACTGGCACGGGCAATATTCACAGGGGTTATGTACACCAGACAGGGCCACATGGGCGCCTGTCAGAATCAGATATAGTACTTCTAGATAAAATGTAGACTATAAAATCACTTCTAGAATAAAGAATAAATGTAACATAAAATAATAATCAAAGATAACAACCAGTAACCACTGGTAACAGGAACCAGGACCTTACTAGGACCACCTGCACTAAGAAAGAAGAACCACCTAAGTATCACACAGCATTAGGGGTCTAAGAAAGAATACATTACTCATGATGCAATAAACCTACATTCAGAGGAGTAGAAAAGACAACCACCTAAGTATCACTCAGCATTTAGGGGTCTAGGAAAAGGACACATTACCCATGATGCAATAACCTACATTCAGAGGAGTAATAAAGAAGAACACATGATGACTAAACATTCAGAGGTGTTAAGAATAGAGCGCATGATGCAATAAAATACATTCAGGGGTGCAGCGCAAGAAGACACATGATGACTAAACATTCAGAGGTGCAGCGCATGGAAAGAAAAGACACATGATGCAGTAACACATTCAGAGGTGCATAATAACTCAATAGCGCTAAAACTCACATTAGCAATAACTATTAAAAAGCATAGAAATCACATTGCACCAACACTACATAAGCCACTACCTGTGGCAGTCCCTAGGCCAACTGGCCTTGTGGGGCAAAGATGCCCTGAGTCCAAAGTCAGGGTGCGCTGCCATGCAGCGCTAGTCACAAGTACAAAAAGCCTAAACGTGGCAGCTGCCCACAAAGTGCTGGACAGCTGGAAAGGCCGGGCACCACTGTGCCCTCTCTGTCCCACACAGGGGGACTCTCTTGAAATTGCGCCTAAACGGTGCAGCCACCCACTAATTGCTGGGCAGCTGGGATGCAGAACTGCGGCAGGGCTCTCACTAGCCCTCAGGCGCAAACTGCGCCACGCTGGAGCCACACAGGCTCTGGACAAAATATGGCCCCTCAGAGCCACACAGGCTCTCTCAGACTGCGGGGGTCATTGGAGTCCCTCACGGGGGACTCGAGCAAAAGAAAATGCGGCAGGGAGCCCCTCAGGCTCTAAATAGACCAAAATGCCCCCACGAGCCTCTCTCAGGGCTTAAAACCAACAATGCCCTCTTCGGTGGGGCGGCCCGCTGCCATCTGGGGCCGCCCTACATGCTAGCAGCCCACGGGGGGGGGCGGGCACCGGTAATGTGCCCCGACGCCACAAAACTCCATCTGCCCCCTCACGGAGCAGCAACAGCACTGCCCCGTCTCACCCGGTCCACATGGAGCCCCCAGCCCTTTGACTCACCGGGCTCTCCTGTGCGGGGCTCCTCCGGGCGGTGGCTTCCCCTTCTGGGCAGCGCGGGGATCCTCTTCCGCCACGGAGCCCCGCCTGCAAGCACAGCTGCTCTCTGCACTCGAGGCTCTCCCTCCATTCGGGGAGCCTCGCGCTGGCCTTCCTCTCCCTCGCCAGGGCTCCCACGCAGCTTCTCCTCTTCTCGGGCCCGGCGGTGATCACCCGGCCCTTCTCCACAGATGCCGCCGGGCTCCCTCAGCTCACGGGAGCCCGGCCGACCCGCCGCCATGCGTCCTCTTCTCTTCCTTCCTTCCCCGGGCTCGCGGTCGCCATTCCTCGGCACCCGGGCTGCGGGGGCGGGACTTCCGGCCAGCCGCGCTGGGATTGGCCGGCCGGCCAGGTACTTCCGGGTCGCCGCGGGCAGCGGGGCGGCCCGATTCAGGCAGGCAGGCGGGCAGGCATTAAAGATATCGGCGTGGGCAGCCGAAATAAAAGTACAGATAAGCGAGGTGGGCACTCGCAATGTAAACAACGATCTAGCGGGGCAAATCCACGCCGGGTGGGCACCGGCTCCCAGCAATAAGGCGCTCCTAGCGCTAAACACGATCCACAGCGCTACAGACGAAAATGAAGCGCTCCAAAGCGCTAGAAAACAGCAAGAGCGCTCCCAGGCGCTCAGGGGGAAGCACAGCGCTTCCTGCAGGCACATGCAGCTCCTCCATGCTGCAACAAGGTCCCAGAGATTCCAAGGGGGCAAGCAAAGTCCCCCCCATAGCCCAGCAAGGCAGAGGGGTCCCCCAGGAGTCCAGGAATGTCCATCAGAGGTCCAGGAGCTGGGCAGAGCCCAGGGATTCCCCTGAGCCCCAGCAGCAGCATGCCCCTGGCAGATTCAAGTCAGAAACAAGAACATTTTGGAAGGGGACACAGCCCCTTCTTATACACTGAAAAGCTTTGAAGTCCTTTGAAGTCCTTTGAAGCAGGCAGTGTGAGAACCAGCTAGACTGGTTTAGAGGGAAGTCCCCTTCAGTATCAGGGACAGAGGTGTCAGTCGCCCAGCGGGAGGTGGAGCCAGCTTTGTAGTCACACAGGAACAGCCCTTCACTATCAGGTGCTAATCTCCTCCCACTTCCTTGGCAGCAGATGCTGCCTTTCATCCACGGGCTGACTCAGACAACCATCAGGGGCTCTCCAACCCCTGTCATCCTCAAACCAGACAGTCAATCCACAAGCAGGCCCAGGCACTCTGGGCCAGGCTCACCAGCCAATCACACGCCAGCAACAACTTACACAAATATGCCAACTTCCAAAAGTAGTACTTCTAGACTAGACACAGTCATGCCACATACATCATTTTGCAGCATTCATTCTCACGAGTTCGCTCATACCAAACTCGCCCCTGCACTCCCCACGCATCAGGAACTACCATGGGCATACATATTCCCCATTCATTCCTATGGGAGGGCAGGTCACTCACCATTCATTCACAGAGAGCTCAAGCACTTTACACTGTACCACAGTGAAAAAGTGCGCAGAGGCCTAAAATCACCAACACCAGGTTCCAGAAACAGGCTAAGAAAAAGCAAAAAAGTCTAGGGGTGAACCTGCCTAATGGGCCGGGTCCAACACTAATCATTTCTTCTAGATTTTTAATCTCCTCCATGAGCTTTGCCCGGTCACTCCAAGCAAATTTAACAAGAATTCTGACCATACCCTTAGCTGATTCAATGGCAATTGTGGATCCGGATTCTTATAAGAGGGAATTATAAAAATACGTAGACCCCTCGGGATACATTCAAAGTCTAGATATTTCTCTAGGGTGGTAGCATCCCCCCATTTATGGATCGCTTTTTCATATGTTTTTTCTAGGGTTTGGTACAGGATTTTCAGATTTCGTGGATTGGCAGAGGTGTGGGGTCATTTTGGGACACTCCTGGCAGGTCCGGTTCCTTCTTTAAAAATTTCAATAGCTGCCTCCTCACGTTCCATGACCGAAGACATAGTGTTTGCCAAAAATACACGCATGTGTAAACAAAAGTCAGGGAGGTGTGCACATTTCTGCTGGAACAAATCCCTTGGCGCTGGTGCTGTAAGTGACTTTCAATCGGAGCATTAGTTAAAAGCATCATACTCACCGGTAATCCAATATGGGAATCGCGGGCCCTCCAATCTGTAATCTCCCAACTTTTCCCACCGGCAGTATAACCCTCTCTGGATGCAGATTCCCTATGATAGTTCACAAAATTCATTACGGTAATTCCAGCGGATGAGTTGCCTTTGAGCTTCGGGGCTGGCGGCCAAGATATATTCAAGTTTCACAGATACTCACCGTCGCCGTACCACGCACCCCGGGTGCAATCTCCAGTGGTGGTGAGCTGCAATGTAGAGCTCCACTGCAGTGAACCCATTCCTGGTCGACTGTAAATAAGGAGAGCACTCGCTGGAATTTGCATAAAGTGCTATTTTAATGTACAGACCCTCCCCACACTGACGGACGCGTTTCGGCACTCTGCCTTTTTCGATGTCAGTGTGTGAATTTTGAAAACACCATTTTAAAGTGAAAAAGTGCATAACGTAAAGCAATTGCATTGACAGGAAAGACGGCCTAATGGCATAACTACATTGTTGTATTATCTTTGGCAGCCATCTTTTAACGTGTTTCTCGCAAAAGGGTAATACCCAAAATACGAGTAAAAGACAGAGTGCTGAACTGCATCTGTCAGTGCGGGGAGGGTCTGCACATTAAAATAGCACTCTATAAAAATTCCCATAAGTACTTTCCTTATTCACAGTCAACCAGTACTGGGTTCCCTGTATTGGAGCTATGAGAGGAGTTGGCCTCACGGCTAGCGCGGTCAACCTTGAATCTGGGGAACTGGGTTCGAGTCTCGGCAATGGGTTCGAGTCTCGGCAATAACGCTGAACATCCTGTGATTCTGGGCAAATCACTTAATCTCCCTGTACCTAACAAAAAGGAATGTGTCCTCATGTAATGCAACTGGTGCTTTGTAAAGCGCTCTGATATCCGATTCACGTCAAGTTCATGCTATATAAAACTGTGTCAAATAAAAAATAAATATATATAGATAGATAGATAGATAGATAGATAGATAGATAGATAGATAGATAGATAGATAGATAGATAGATAGATAGATAGATAGATAGATAGATAGATAGATAGGTATATGGTATACTTATTGGTGGGACTATCAACAACAAGGCAGCATTGCTCCCATATGAATCATTGAATATTGGGAAATGAACCAAGAGTCATGAATATGTTATATAGGGCATTGGTCTGCATATAATGGTCAATTCATTTTCTCATTGATTTTCCTGTTATGTTTGTAATGAATTTATCTTATTACTGAATATCAGGCAAGGAGCGGGGATCAGTTATTGTGGCACGTACAACATTGCCTATCATCTATACTACTATTATAAAGAGAGAACTGTGCCCTTTGAGCCAGGTAAACTCGAAAAGTACATCACCAATCAAAATACCCAAGACATCTTTGAAAACCTCAGGGCAAGCAGAATTTTATTATTTATTTATTTCTGAATTTGTATAGCGCCTGGTTACACTGTCAGTGTGTACCCGGGCTGTCAGAAGAATCAGTTGCTCCGTCAGTCAGAACAAGACGGGCTAATCTTTAGGAAAGAGGAATGTTTTAAGTTTCCTGCGGAAGATGAGCTCCGATGTTTCCACTCTTAAGCTCAGGGGGAGAGAGTTCCATTTGTGTGCCGCCAAAGTACGAAAGGATCTGCCTCCCATTCTGGCTTTCTTGTGTCTGGGGACAGCGAGAAGGCCTGCTCCTAATGAGCGGAGTTGACGGGTGGGCGTATAGGGGCATAGCAGGTTCCGAAGGAAGGCCGGGCCCTTGCCATGTACGATCCTGTGGCCAATACAAAGGACCTTGAAGTCGATCCTTTCATTAATCGGAAGCCAATGTAATGTTTGTAGGGATTTTTTTGAGGCGGCTCTTCTGGGCCGCCGGAGGACCAGGCGAGCGGCAGCATTCTGGATTGTCTGCAGTCGCCGCCGACTAGTGGCATTGGCGCCTAGATACAGGGCATTGCCGTTGTCCAATCTTGACGTGACAAGAGCATGGACCAGCTCCCCCCCCCGCCATAGGCTATTAAAAAGAAAAAATATAAAGTAGTCCCTTGCAAGTAGCGCCGGCCGCGACGTCTGGGTGATGACATCATTTGCGTTTGCGCTCCCTGGCAACACTTCCGGAAATGGCGCCGAAGATCGCGACCTGCTGGGAGGACTGCCGCGGTCCTGCTTGCTGCTGGGCGAAGTGGCGTCCTGTGCGGGCAAGGCGCCTGGAGAGTGGCGACCTGTGCGGGCGGGGGGCCTGGAGCGGGACCAGCGGCTAAGGTAAGGATCAGGCTCTCCGGGACACAGGCGGGAGGGGGCCGGGACGGGAGGGGGCTGGGCCGGGCCAGGGTGGGAGGGGGCGGGAGGGGGCCAGGGGCAGAAGTGCACGCAAGCCTCAAATGCTGCCCCCAGCCCCTTTCTGCCCTAGGCAACGCTGGGGCGGGCTGCTAGTTATCTTATATATTGCATTGGTCTGTATATAATAGTCAATTCATTTTCTCATTGATCCTCCTGTGATGTTTGAAATGTATTCATTTTAAAAATGAATATTGAACAAGGAGCGAAGATCAATTATCGGGGCATGTATAACATAGCCTATGATAAAATGTGCTCTTTCCCTTGTGACACTGAAAATTACTTTGCTTTGATTATGATATGATTAGCTTTGTATATTGATTATTTCTATGAATTCTCCGTGACATTTGATTTAAACACTGTCAATATTGTTGAGTGCATGACCATTGATTGATCTACAAAACACAGAAAATGATGAACGGAATGTTGCACAATGTCAAAACATTCACCCCCAGTCACGATCTGGGTTTAATCCATCGTTATTTTGCTCACCAAACCACCCCAGTTCAGACATGGCCATATGCAAATCAGTCTTGACCCTGTGCCTCATGGGAACAGTCCAGCCCGAACTGCCAAGCCATCTCTTCCCTGGACCGGAATCAAGCATCCTAGGACTGGTTTCTGGCTATTGGCCGTCTTCAGCCAGGATAGCTTGACTCCAGTGGCTTAGTGAGCACGGGACCCACATCTGGGCATACCCTTCCCACATAGGGTGAACAGCAAAACACACAAGATGATGGACGGAATGTTGCACAGTGGCAAAACTTTCACCCCCAGTCACAGATCTGGGTTTAATCCATCGTTATTTTGCTCACCAAACCACCCCAGTTCAGACATGGCTATATGCAAATCAGTCTTGACCCTGTGCCTCATGGGAACAGTCCAGCCCGAACTGCCAAGCCGTGTCTTCCCTGGACCGAAATCAAGCATCCTAGGACCAGTTTCTGGCATTACAGCCGTCTTCAGCCATTAATTGATCTACAACAGGACTAAACAGGTTCTAAGATGGGCGCCATATTTTTGGTTGTTTGAGCAGTGATTTGCTATTTGAAATAATCCTTTGTTTGTTTTGATGAAACATAACTGATCACAGGTTGTTGATAAGGGAGGTGTTCATGTGTAACTCACTGACACCGACAAAGGCAAAGTGCAGAAACGTGTCTGTTTGGTTGCAGAAGTGAATAAAATGTTTGCTGCTCGCCCTGTGAATGGAAGGCTTTGAATAATATATATATATAAATGATTTCTCACATACATATGTGTATATATACTATATATTTTATATAATATAATATATATATATATATATATATATATATATATATGTGTGTGTGTGTGTGTGTGTGTGTGTGTGTGTGTGTGTGTGTGTGTGTGTGTGTGTGTGTCTGTGTGTGTGTGTGAATTCATTTTATTCATTTCATTTTATATCTTACACCCCTGCCTCGATTATTTCCTACTGTACTGTGTTGCAGTACCAGTGAGTGCCTTTCTGTGATGCTTGACTTACTTCAAGACTGGCCTGTGGTTCATTTACTACTCCTTTATAACCTTTAGTGCTGTAGTAACTTTAGAAGTGTAGGTTGTGAATAGCAATGGGGTTACTATTTTGTGGCTTAGTGTTTGTAGTAAACTGCCCCTCCCTAAGTGCCTCCTTACTTTTCCCTAACTCCATCCTATTTTGAGGTACGTGTTCCCTGTTTGCCATGCACTCCTCTTTGTCTCTCCCACACTCACTAGTAAAATGTAGGCTTAGGAGTGCAGAGATCTCTGCTACCTTGGCAGAGTTCTTCACACAGAAAAGATAAGGGAAGGAGAGCCAAATGTCTCCCCCAAAGGTTAGTGACTAGCATTTTAAAGTGCATGAGTAACTCTTCTTCACATACCACAACATGCACTTTCTGAAAAGGTCCAATATTGACTCAAGTGCTGGACGGAGAATAAGAGCATGCCCTGTTCTCAATTCGTTGCACTGATAAGGGGTAGAAATTCCTTTTTTATTTTTGTACTGCCGGGACATTAAAATGCCAGTATAAAGCTAGCCAGGTGGCAACCCTAGCTACCAACCCCAAGGGTGGCTCATGGCACCAGGTGGTATCTTATTCTTTTTTTTTTTTTGCAGAATTATATTATTCTGACCACCACTTACTGCAATTCTCTATCACCATTCAGGGTCACCTTAACAACCAAGCACCCCTGGGAGGGTTAGTCAGGAAATGGAGATCCCTAAATCTCCAAGATTTCCTCTCCACCCTGACTAAGTCCATCCCTACCCAGGGCCCAGACATCAATCTGATGGACAAAGCACATACCGAATGGCTCTCCTCTGCATGCAATGTACATGCTCCCCTTACCAAGTTCTCCCGCGCCCGTCGTATGGACGCCCACAAATGGTTTTCGGCTGACCTAAAAAAGCAGAAACTAGAACTCCGTCAACTGGAGAGGAAGTGGAGACACGACTACCACGCCACAGATAGAGCACTATACAAGACAGCCCGCAAAAATTACGACTCCCTCCTATCTGCCAAAGCCTCCTTCTTCTCTGATAAAATTTCTAACGCCAAAAACAAATCTCGAGAAATCTTCAGAGTCGTCAACGACCTATGCAATGACTCCAGAACCTCTCCCTCTCAACCTGCCTCACAGGCAATGTGCAACCTGCTTAACGACTTCTTCAAGGAGAAAATTGACATCATAAAAAACAGCATCCAAACCAACCATGCTGTAACAGACGACTTGGATATCTGTAGAAACCCTAACACTCTTCAGGATATCCCCCCCATCGAACCACCCAAATTACTGGAGCTAATGAACCGAGTAAAATCGGGTTCACCCAACGACCCCTGCCCCCCGCACATTCTAAAAGAAGTCTATGCTGCTCTCCCCCAGGGCATACTCCCTATTCTGAACACTTCCCTATCATGAGGAATAGTACCTGATTCCTTCAAAAATGCCACCCTGGTCCCTCTTATCAAGAAACCAGGTGCTGATCCCTCCAACCTCTCTAACTACCGCCCCATTTCCCTTCTCCCATATGGTGCCAAGCTACTGGAAACTCACGTAACCAGTTGCTTATCCAACTTCATCGAATCATCTGATTATTTGGAACCCAACCAAGCGGGATTCCGCCAGGCACACTCCACCGAGGCGGTGATCCTCGCAGTGCAGAACACCCTAAGGACCAATGCCGATAGTGGAATCCATCAGGCCCTCGTGCTGCTTGATCTATCGGCCGCGTTCGACACGGTGGACCACACCATACTATTACACCGTGTCGAACAAGCCGGCCTCAGCGGCGCGGCTCTCTCTTGGATAAAGTCATTCCTGACGAACAGATCCCAGGCTGTGAAACTGGAGAATTTCACAGCCCCCACACTCCCTACCACCTGCGGTGTCCCACAGGGCTCCTCACTGTCCCCCCTCCTTTTTAATCTTTATCTCAAACCTCTACTGCACTCCCTGAAAGATAGAAAGGTCATCATATTTAACTACGCAGACGATTTGCAGCTGGTATTTCCCCTCAACTCCCCGGACTCTGTCGAGGAATTTCATAAGACCATGCTGCACATCCAGAGCTGGATGGATCGGAACCACCTTAAATTGAACCCAGGAAAAACTGAGTTAGTACTTCCTGGCAACAGTGCACTTAGTTGGGGGCCCCATTTTTGGCCACCCTCGCTGGGTACACCTCCATCCCCCTCCCAGTCAGCCAAGAGTCTTGGGGTCACCCTTAGCGCCGATCTATCACTGAAGACCCAGGTTGGAACTTTGATTTCCTCCTGCTTCTTTCAGTTAAGAAAGATTAAAAAAATCGCTCATCTGCTGACCCACTCTGCTCTCATCCAGGTGGTGCTCGCATTGGTTCTCTCGCGGTTGGATTTTTCCAACTCTACCTACTTGGGCCTTCCCCTCACCATCGCTAAACGCCTGCAGATTGCTCAAAATCAAGCAGCCAGATTAATATTCAAGAGCAATCGCAGGAAGTCAGCCAAACCTCTGTTGGCCTCCCTCCATTGGCTCCCCATCACCCATCGGATCACTTTTAAGACAGGCTGCCTTATCTTCAAGGCTCTTCACGGAAAGAGCCCCAGGTTCATCAACCAACTCATTAACAAATATGAACCTACCCGCGAGCTTCGCTCCACCCATCTGTCCCTCCTCACAGTGCGGACTTTTAAAAAGAAACGACTCAGCGGATCCAGCTTCGCCTATCTCGCCCCAAAGACCTGGAACTCTTTGCCCTTGTCCATCCGGAGCTGCACCAAGTTGACAGAGTTCAGACGAGCCTTGAAGACCTGGCTATTCAAACAAGCGTACGGTTAGAGCAATATACCATCTGCCCCTTCACTTACCATCTACCATCTGCTTTCGTCAGCGCCATGAAACCCCTGGGTGACCGTGCGCTTAACAAATTCCGTATAGAATAGAATAGAATTATAATGCAAACTCGACCCGAAGGACATAAGCACCATTTACCTTACACAAGGAAGGACACATTCATTTTTGTAGGCACGGGAGATTAAGTCTTGCTGACGCCAAGGCTCAAAGCTGGTTCCCCAGCTCCAAAGTCAGCAGCTCTGGCCGTGAGGCCACATCCTCTCCCCTCTCCACAGCTGTTAGAGAACAGGATCTGGCTAAAGCATTGCCCCACTGCTATTGCTGTAAACCTTGCATTTCCAGTAGGAATTTCAGGAATAGCATGACATTAGCTGGATCCACATGGAGTGAGGAGGGATGACCTAACATGTGCCTGCATGTACTCAGAGACATTGTAAGGATTTTGGGGGCCCTGGGCCAAACGTATTTTGGGACCACTGTTCGAAACAGCTTTGAATTAATTATCCATTTTCAGCTCTTTCATGCCCTCACTGGCCAGGTCACTGACAGTAGACAAGCACACTGATCCATGTTCTAAATGTGTTTACATCTAATATTTAGGGATAGTGAGGTTTGTTTTCAATATTGTAACACAGCAACAGCACATTAATATTACTGGAAATAATCTGTGACATATGTGAGGTCCTGCTTTGATCTGAAAGAATGAAACATAAACGCAACATTTCTCTGCAAAATGTCTGTTTCGAATACCTTTTTCCTTTCATTTATTTTGAATATGGTGATGTGTGAGAGTCTATTACAATCTGGTTAAGAATCATTCATGGCCATTAGGGCAAGGCTCTCTGCAGAAAATAGGTGGCTCTATCAGGGGGGCCCAGAATGGTTGGGGCCCTGGGCCAAAGCCCACTTTGCCCATGCCTTAACACGTTCCATGCTGATGACGGAACCGCTCCGTCATCAGCTGCGGTTGGGCTGTGCTGATGACGGAGCGGTTCCATCATGGCCCGACCGCCGCACCTGCGCGGCGCGTTCTATTGAGCGGGGCGGGCCATGACGGAACCGTTCCGTCACGAGCACAGCTCAACCGTGGCTGGTGACGGAGCGGTTCTGTCACCAGCATGCGGCCGCCCCGCCCTGTTAGCGCTGCTGCGGAATAGCCGCTTCAGCGAAAGGGTTAAAACGTCGCTGCATGTACTCAGGACCGTGATTGGGCATCGTTACATTTCCCCCTGCTGAGACAGGGGACTGTAAATAGACTTCAAGAGAAGGGCGCCCAGCCTTCTACCTACGTGATTTCTTCGCCAGTGTGATGCACAGGTGGAAGTTTCCATGGACAGGCACTAGATATATTTAAAACTTTCTTCTGAACAGGTTAATGCCAAACCCACTTGCAAGTAGAGATGTGGCTGTTTAAAGAGATAACTAGTGCCTGTGTGGAGGAACCACAGCCACACCGGCAAGATATTAAACCATGCTGGTCCTCGGCAGTTTGAGGTCACTTGACCCCTTTATTGTTGGTCGGTTTCTGTCATTCTGTGCATTCCTGTACTTTTATATTTACAGTGAAAAAACAAATCTTCTAGCAGTGCAAAACCTGGACTGTATGAAACTCATTCCTGGCATGAGACAACTTGGAGCATCTGTATTATATTAACAACTCTTAAATTCTTTAAATTAGGTGTTACCTTTTGTAACATTAGAAACTTCAAGTTGACAAAGTATATATTTAAAAAGACCAGCAGATGGTGCTAGAGGAGCGTTGAAGGGATCGTTTCTTTTAAAGCCTCGGCAAGGTTACAGATTTAAAACAGACATTTTCTCACTCCCTTGCCTCTCGCTGCTCTTGCTCCAGAGAGACAATCGCCTGTGTAGAGCCAGACTGAGACCAATGTAAATAAGCACGTCTGATTGAAAAATGACAAGGCGCTCCATCAATTGAAACGTGGCTATCTATGCACGGCAAAGAAACGCCGGAACTAATATGGTTAATACGGTAATAACTATCAAGCGAATCCTCCCGGACACAACTGCAGGTTACTTACCGCGTTTAAAGTTTGCAGTACCTTCAGATATTATAATTTGCAGAAATGCTGTAATTTCATAAGAGAAAGCACACAATATGACTATCTACATATGGTTTAATTCATCTGCCACAATAAAGCATTCACATCCAGAGGCCTCCGCTGACTGAAAAGTTACTGTTTTGGAATATTTTTATTTTATAGAATGATACTGTGCTTGCGTGACGTCAGCTGTTTGGGCAGCACAATGAGATGCAGGCAACATGCGCTCTCGCGTTTGTCTCACAATCCCTGGTAAAATGTGTGCACATATATTATATATAAGTTTACACCCAGTCATAGGTCTTGAGATTTGTCTGTTGAAATTTCAAGAAATGCTGTTTGAAAGTCAGCCGGTATTAGATGTTGTTGCAAAGGAAACCATTTGCACTGGAACACTGTAATGTGTCTCGGGCCTTTTTTTTGCAACGGGCATCCGATACGGCGTAGGGATATCTGGACAGGGTAAGGACTTCTCGAGCTCTGAAAAAATATGAAAACTTTGTGTGGTCCCTAAATCCTAGCAAGCCCCAATTTTAAGACCATTTGTTGCAATGTTGCGCCCTCTTCTGCTAACATCACAACACATCTTACCCCATTGCTTTAACACTGCGTTGGCCCAGCTGGGAAGCCTGTTAAAGGAGTCATCCAGAATAGAGGAGAAACATCTCTCTTAACGCAGGGCCTGAATTAGATCTTGGCGGAGGGGACTACTCCAGGGGCGGCTCCTCTATTAGGGCGGAGGAGCGTCGGCCCACTGCTTTTACGCAGTGCAAGAGGCAGAAACATAAAATGATATTTTAAATTCCAATTTATGTGTCTGCAATTCACACTGCGAGAAAGCAGAACAGTATGCCTGGTTGGGGGCGGGCGGGTAGGGGAGGAGAGGCTTGCCCACTGTTGCGGGCCCTGACAGTTTGGTCGGCCCTCTGGGGCCAACCAAACCAGTCATAAGAACTCTATATTTTCTCTATGTAGGTTGCATGCAATCTACATAGAGAAAATGGCCTCCCTACAGGCACCACTCTTGGCGCTGTCTGCACCAATAACAACGCTGCCATGGCATCATTGTGATTGGCTTAGGGGAGGGGCGGGAGTATGCCAGCTTCCTGTTCTCCTGCAGTAGCAGGAAAAGGTGGGACCCAGTCAGCAGCAGAGGCGCTGCGAGACCCGGTGAGGTATATATATTTTTTAATCTGCCCCATCCCCCGATGCGAACCCCCGCGTGACTCCCCCACCCACGAGTAATACGAGCCGTGACTTGACTACTCCGTCTTAAACATGAGGGCATAGGCAGTCCAACGTATTAGGATCCAATTATATCCTATGGCTATCGTAATTTGGCAGACGGGATATCCGTCACATTTGTGACCGAGTATTCCATCCACTGAGATCTAAATAAGGCCCTCAGTCCTACATCTCTAATAATCAACAATAAACGTACTAGACGTTGCATTGTTTCATGAGGACAGCTGGGGTTTTGAGGCGTATTGTGAATCAATCATTGGATAACCCCTTAAAGTCATGTTTTTTTTTGCTGTTATGGGGTCTGCTAATGGAAGGCTTGAGCCGTATGCCAGGCTCTGGCTCAACTCAAGCTCATCTGGCACCCTCGAGCCCCAAACAGAGTGAGCTTTCATGCGGCTTCTGCCTGCCACCAGGCTCAAACCTCATTTGTCAAAAATGAATGACAAATAATTAACCTTGGGAGGGGATGTAGCCTTACGGCTAGAGCGGTCGACCTCAAAGCTGGGAAACCAGGTTCAAGTCTCGGCCGGGACGCTCAACATCCTGTGATTCTGGGCAAATCACGTAACCTCCCCATGCCTAACAAACACAAGCATTCACAATGCAATGGTCTCGCCTTTGCAAAAGTTTGAGCTATTGGCATTGTAAATGACAAACTTTTTATTTATGTGTTGGTTTTGAAAACACATAAATAGAGACAGTTTTGCTGTGACTCAAGGCCAGAGTCTGAGGCATACAGGAACTGCCCAGAGTAGGCAGTCCCACTCTCTGTATCCTCCTCCAGGTAACCACCCACTCCAAGCACCACGCATATCTCGAGCGTTTCTGTCCTTGATTACCCGTGGAAGAAAAGGAGGGACGTGCGTGAACAGTTCTATCAGTAGTGTGCATTTTACCTAACCCGGAAGTAGAAGCGAGACAGCGAGAGAACAGAGAGTTGAAAATTCCTGACTCATTTAACATAGCACCTAAATCCTAGAATGGACAAAGAAGCGCTATCGTAGGTGCCAGGATTTCTGTTTGCTTAAGTGTTGAATTTCCATCTTTTCAGTATGCTCGAATAACATTTTAATGTCTTATGTGTGATCATTTTCAATGTGAACTATTGTACTCTAAAAACAAAAACAAATGAGCTGAAACATTCCTGAAGTGCTTATGCAAGTCCACCGATTAAATTCTTTGCTAACATGATATGGGCTACCTGATAGTTGTGGTAGGTAATGTTCTTCCCGCTGACAGACGGGCAGCAGGAGTCCGTAAGCCCCGGCCTTTTCAGACTGGGGGGCTTGTTTTTCTTTCTTCCCTCTTCTCCATTGGCTGTAGAAGAGAAAGAAACGAAAAAAACACGCCCCTCAGTCCAAAAAGGACGGGGTTTAGCTGCAAAAAATGACATCACAAAAACCTCTTCTCCAATGGCTGGCCGCCGTTTAGGGAGCCAGCCAATAGACAAGAGGGGCGGGGTTTAGCCTCGCTACAGTGAGACATCAGAAATCGCCAGCAAGACTGCGCATGCGCAGCCTACGCTAGCCGAGACCTAATAAATGTGTCCATCTGTAATGAAACTGGCGCTCATGTAAAGCGCTCTGATACCTGATATCTTCGGATCGAGTTTGCGCTAAATAAAACAAAAAAAATCCTTTGATATAAAATGAGAAAAAAAGAGATACCCAGCTAGTGCCTGAATTGCGCAAAGTGAAATTAGTAAACCTAGGATTAATCCCTGGTTCCCTGCTTGACCGAACTTTGTCATTCTAGGCAAATATCTCACTTGTGTTTGGTTTAGCAGACAATAATGGTGCTCCATGTATACGAATCTAGGTCACATATAGGGTGCACAACTGCCTTGATTCTTAGCTCACTCATGGCATTGTAAAGGGGAGGGGGAAGAATGTTTTTTGAGCTCATATTTACAAAACATCAATTTTGATAAATGCCTCCCAATATAGTGATTGAATCTGATGTGCTAATGTGAAACATTTTTATGTTTGAAAGAGATACACATTCTTGAATTTTTAAGATACTTTATCATATGTGCACATGTTGTTTATAGCACAAATTACATCCAAATACGTTCATGGCTTTGCTTTTGCACAAGCACTAAGAGACAATCCAGACTCTTGGCCAGACAATCCCTGTTCATTTGTTGGCTCGCTACTACGATTGGGGTGGACCGCGCCTCACCACAATGTGTACAAAACACATGAAACAAAATTTGCCACTGTGAGGGTTTCATGAGTTTTGTGATAAAGATACATTTCTCAACCTAACCTTAGGCACAAAATATTCAGTTTTGTGCGAAAGTTCAGGATCTCAGTTGAAAAGCTAGGTCTTGGGTCCCTTCCAGGGGCCTTATTTATGAAGGCCTTGCGCCGCCAGTGCGTCACTTTTAACATGGGAAAAAGTGACGCACCGGTGGCGCAAGGCTTTCATCAATGAGGCCCCTGAAATCTGCCAAAGAGGGAGCTGTTCAAAGGTGGAGGAGAAGGGCTTTCCAGGCTTTGTGGGTGAGGTAGGAGAGTTATCGACCTCCGGTGCGGCAGCAGCGAATGTGCGGTGTCTGTGTTAGAGCGAGGTGAATGGAGCAGAGGTTTCTGGGTGGATGGTGGAATTTGGCAGTGGTTCATGTATACTGGCCCTTAGTTGTGTAGGGCTTTATAGGTGTGGTTTGTGAGCTTGAAATGGTATCTCTTCTGGATGGGAAGCCAGTGGAGGTCTTTCAGGTGCTGGGTGATGTGGGTCTTTTTGGGAGAGTTGAGGATTAGGCTGGCCACTGCGTTCTGGATTGTCTGCAGTCTTCTCATGAGTTTGCCGGTGGTGCCTGCTTAGAGTGCATAGGCGTACTCCAGACAGCTGGTGATGAGGGCCTGTGTCACTGTTTTCGTGGTGCCGGTGGGTAGCCATTTGGAGATTCTGTGGGAGCAGGTTGAAGAGACGGCAGTGACCTGTCATTTCATTGAAAGTTCACTGTCTTGGACGATGCCAAGTCTGCGGGCGTGATTTTTCAGAGTGCGGGTGGGTCCGAGTTCTGATGGCCACCAGGAGTCGTTCTAGAGGGAGGTGTGGCTGACGAAAATCAGAACTTTGGTTTTGTCCATTTTCAGTTTCAGGCAGTTGTCATTCATCCAGGTTGAGATGTTGTGCATGCAGTTGTAAGGGTTGATTTTCATCCTCGTGGTGTCCACTGAGAGTCAGAGGACCAGCCGAGTGTTGTCGGCGTAGGACATGATGTTGATGTCATGGGCTCTGACGATGTCTATAAGTGGTGTCATGTAGATGTTGAAGTGGGTGGGACTGATGAATGAGCCTTGTGGGAGGATGCAAATGGTGTGCTTGGACTTTGCAATGAAGAGTGGGAGACAAATCCTCTGTGTGCATCCAGAGAGGAAGGATGCCATCCATCTAGGAGTTGCAAAAAACACAGTTGATGGACAGAATGCAGAACAATGTCTTACATTCACCCCAGTACAAAGATCTGGGCCTAAATCCATCGTTGTTTTGCACTCCACACCACCCTAGGTCAGACAATGGCTATATGCAAATCAGCCTTGACCCTGTGCCTCATGGGAACAGTCCAGCCCGAACTACCAAGCCATGTCTTTCCTAGACCGGAATCAAGCATCCAAGGACCGGTTTCTGGCTATCAGCCTTCTTCAGCCTGGATAGCTTGACTCCAGTGATGTGGAGTGCCTGGGACTCACGTCTGAGCATACCCAGCCCACTCGGGGTGAAAATTGCAAAAAACACAGTTGATGGACAGAATGCAGAACAATGTCTTACATTCACCCCAGTACAAAGATCTGGGCCTAAATCCATCGTTTGTTTACACTCCACACCACCCTAGGTCAGACAATGGCTAAATGCAAATCAGCCTTGACCCTGTGCCTCATGGGAACAGTCCAGCCCGAATTACCAAGCCATGTCTTTCCTAGACCGGAATCAAGCATCCAAGGACCGGTTTCTGGCTATCAGCCTTCTTCAGCCTGGATAGCTTGACTCCAGTGATGTGGAGTGCCTGGAACTCACGTCTGAGCATACCCAGCCCACTTGGGGTGAAAATTGCAAAAAACACAGTTGATGGACAGAATGCAGAACAATGTCTTACATTCACCCCAGTACAAAGATCTGGGCCTAAATCCATCGTTTTTTTGCACTCCACACCACCCTAGGTCAGACAATGGATATATGCAAATCAGCCTTGACCTTGTGCTTCATGGGAACAGTCCAGCCTGAACTACCAAGCCATGTCTTTCCTAGACCGGAATCAAGCATCCAAGGACCGGTTTCTGGCTATCAGCCTTCTTCAGCCTGGATAGCTTGACTCCAGTGATGTGGAGTGCCTGGGACTCACGTCTGAGCATACCCAGCCCACTCGGGGTGAACATTGCAAAAAACACAGTTGATGGACAGAATGCAGAACAATGTCTTACATTCACCCCAGTACAAAGATCTGGGCCTAAATCCATCGTTTTTTTTGCACTCCACACCACCCTAGGTCAGACAATGGCTATTTGCAAATCAGCCTTGACCCTGTGCCTCATGGGAACAGTCCAGCCCGAACTACCAAGTCATGTCTTTACTAGACCGGAATCAAGCATCCAAGGACCGGTTTCTGGCTATCAGCCTTCTTCAGCCTGGATAGCTTGACTCCAGTGATGTGGAGTGCCTGGGACTCACTTCTGAGCATACCCAGCCCACTTGGGGTGAAAATTGCAAAAAACACAGTTGATGTACAGAATGCAGAACAATGTCTTACATACACCCCAGTACAAGGATCTGGGCCTAAATCAATTGTTTTTTTGCACTCCACACCACCCTAGGTCAGACAATGGCTATATGCAAATCAGCCTTGACCCTGTGCCTCATGGGAACAGTCCAGCCCGAACTACCAAGCCATGTCTTTCCTAGACCGGAATCAAGCATCCAAGGTCCGGCTTCTTGCTGTCAGCCTTCTTCAGCCTGGATAGCTTGACTCCAGTGATGTGGAGTGCCTGGGACTCACGTCTGAGCATACCCAGCCCACTCGGGGTGAAAATTGCAAAAAACACAGTTGATGGACAGAATGCAGAACAATGCCTTACATTCACCCCAGTACAAAGATCTGGGCCTAAATCCATTGTTTTCTTTGCACTCCACACCACCCTAGGTCAGACAATGGCTATATGCAAATCAGCCTTGACCCTGTGCCTCATGGGAACAGTCCAGCCCGAACTACCAAGCCATCTAGGAGTGTCATAATTTGTGCAGTCGGTTGACGAGTGTGTGATGGAAAATGGTGTTGAAGGCAGTGGAGAGGTCAAGAAGTAACAGGGCGCCTGAATCCCCTCCGTCGAGTAGGGTGCGGATGTCGTCTGTTACGGTGAGGGTTATCGCTTTACTGTGGTTGGCTCTGAATCCTGATTTGGAGGCGTCTAGAAGCTTGTTTCTCACTAGGTGTTCAGTGAGTTGGAGGTTGATGGCTATTCTCTAGGACTTTTACTGGAAAACGGGAGCAGCAAGATGGGGCATAAGTTCTGGAGGTCATTAGGATCTAAGGAGGATTTCTTGAGGAGGGAGACCTCTGAGTGTTTCCAGACACCAGGGAGGTGGCTGTGGTGATGGAGGCGTTGAGTATGGTGGTGAGCTGGTGGCAGATCTCATTCTTTACTCTCTGTCTCTGCCTAATGTACCCTCCACAGGCTCACTCTTTACTCCCCCTCTCCAAAGCTTCCTGCCCTATTCCCATCCCTCTCTCACTCACTCCCAATCTGACAATATGTTCTAGTTCTTATTATTGTGTTTAGGAGGGCCCAGCAGGTGCAAAGTGCTTCTGTGCCACTTGTTTCCTTATTTGATCTTTCTCTTCACTTAATTTCTTTAAAAAAAAACATTTTAACTCATCGCCAAGGCCCTCAACATCATTCCTCAAGTTACATTGTTTCAGTATCTTTTATACCTTTACATTATAGATGTATATTTTTACAAAGGATCAGCAGATGCAAAAAAGCGTGGTTCTGCTCACTCCCTTTTTCATGTTTTGGGTGCACTTTCGTAACTTTTTAAAATATTTTAATTTACCATTCTAACATGGCCATCCACCGTCTTCGTATTTTTCGCTGTGTGACGTCATTAGTGTCACAGGTAAGTACAGATGTGGGTCCTGTGTGTTCTGTGCACTGGACGCAAGTTACACCCACCAATGAAGCCCAACAAGGCTGAAACCAGTGCGGTGTGCCTATTCTCCAAGTCAGAGTGAACCTGTCGCGGAGTTAGAGGTAGCCCTTCTCAGTTGTACCTCGCAATATCAGTAATTTGGGACTGCACATACAGCAATTATCAATACACTGTCAATGTAAGCAAATATAGGAAGTATAGATTTTCTATTCTTAACTCCACACCTACTTACTTGGAAAATGTGATGATGTTCAGTTTCGTGAATTTGACTTAAGTGCAAGTCGATATTAAAAGTTTGATCTTGTAGTACGACCAACTTTGTGTTTTCTGTGAATGTGACGTACAATCTGTCCCTATATGATCAGGTATGATGTGATGTACAAGTGCAGGGTGATCAGAAAGAGGATTCAATTAAGATTAGAATAAAGAATATTTATTAAAAGTTAACCATGTATTGCCCTCCTCCTTTATCATCGAATATATTTCTAATCCCAGCTTCCGCATTGGACTAAGTTGAGTGATCCTGGGCACATCACTTTATCTTCCTAATCCTCAATTTCAATATGTTCTCCACGTGAGAAAAGCTACACATAGGGTGACCTTTGAACTAAGTACCATATTCTCTACAGAGTTAAATCTACTTCTGTACGATGCCCTTCTGAGAGGGTTTTCTTGGCATGAAGGCATGAAATAACATTGCATATTAAAACCTGGGGCTTCGTGTAATATTAGACCATACAGTAGTGCTCCCAGTGATTAAAGAATAACAAACGGTGGAAATGTGACCACTAAAATTACAAAGTAGAGCTAAATCAACAAGTATGTGCTAAACGATACGCCTTAAAGAAGGTTTAAAAAAGAAATTGCAATCAAACTGGGGGAAATTATTTTTTGCCTTTACTAAAAGTTTTTTGTTTCTATTGAAATTGTTTATAAATGCAACATAGGGCTATGCCATATGCTATGCAATAAAACACATTTAGGTGAGCTCTCAGAAAACTTGAAAAGAAAACTCCGCCAAATGAGGTTTGATGAACAACTACAGCTTAAGAGAAATGGAGTCCTTCTATGAAAGCCATCCCTGTATTTTTCCAAAACAAGCCAGCACACAGACAGGCTCAGCACAGGACGGGGATGTGTTTTCTTTAGCTGTTGGTGCAGCTGTGGGCCAGTTTATGGCCATGCCTGCCTTCATCTAGCACACACGGCTCTGGAAGTTGTTCATTTACTTCTCCAGCAGTGTTAATACAGGCATCCAGCAACTGGTGAACTGAGAATCCAGGCTGGGGTAAGGCAGGGGTTTTCCAACGAGTGTCCAGAACGGCCACATCTAGGCCACATTTTCGGGATACAAGAAACTAAGGTAATACAGCACATGCCCCGCCCTCAACTTTTAGGGGTATAGGATCTGACCTTGAAACTTTGACTAAATTTGCTTTCTTTTGTGTCAATCAGTATTGGAACAGAAATCCTGTGTTAGGGACCGCAAAGGTATTGTCACTTTTCTCAATGGCGCATACATTGATGATATCTAAGCATTGTAAGCCAACAGTCCCCAGGCAGCTACTGAATAGGCCTTATCTCGAACAGAGTGCTCTTAGACACTGCTCCCACGTACTTGCTATAACCCACTGAACTGACTCTTACCCTTATCAATTTCAAATTCCACGAGTTGCTATTTTTTGGCAGTGTGCAAAATATGAAAACTGCAAGCTTTGCTGGTGAAGTGGTGTGGCTCACTGGTTAGAGGCGGCAGACCCGTAAGCAGAGGACGGCCCGGGACCAGGGTTTGATTCCAGACGCGGCAGGGTCGTGGACCAGGGTCAGCGGGCTCGATAATTCTCCCCTCGGTGCCTACTCCAGTCAGGGACCACACTCGGCAACTCTGGGCATTAGCTTGCCTCATCTTCACAACGGCCCCCCCAGACCGCCGGGGATGCTTGGTTGCACCTTAGAGATACCCGTTAGGGACCATCTCTCAGGGTGAGCCAGGACGGGTTCCCCAGCGGTCGAAGCGCGGAGATACTCCCCCGGGAGTCGATTCTAGCGCTATATAAACCCTCAATTAAATTAAATTATATACTACTAACACTGCAGGCAATGAGCAGTGTACATTTAGTAACACTGCAAGCCTTGGGATATATCTACTGCTAACACTGCCGACAATGAGCAATGTGCAAAATATTAACACTGCAAGCTTTGGGCAAGGGAAAAATGGTGGCATCCAGGACAGCTTCCACGCTACGAAAAACATCCTGCGCCAGGCATGACCAAGCCATATGTAAATAATAAAGTACCACATCTCACACATTTAATCCCGTCCCTCCCACCAAATGTTGCTATTCATTGTGGAGTATAATAGTAATGATGCACGTATTTAGATGAAGTAACTTTATTTATTTATTTAGTGTTTTCTATAGCGCGAACATGACCCAATCCTGGGTGTCACAGCGCTTTCCAATTCAACAGCATTCTGTTTCGTTCACAGTTTACAAATTTACAACTAATAAACATATTAAGTCTTACTAGGCGACCACGCGGGTTATAGTAGTACATGTCATGACATACTTGCATATAAATTGTAATATCCTTCCCAAAGAAAACACAGCTTCAGAACTGGATACACAGTTACAAGAACAGACCAATAACCATGTGGCTTGATAGAGTCACCTTCATTAGCCATCGTCCCTGAATCATGTGTATCGACTTGGGTATCCAAACGGGTCTGACTGAGGTCCATAGGCGAGACGTGATAAAAACACACTGACTTGTGCTATCCCCGGAGTCATTACTCTGATATTAGCTGCTCATCAGAGCCACCAAAAGGACCTCCTTCAAAGACCGCCTAGGCAACAACGCACACAACAGCAAAGAGCTCTTCATCATCGTGAAGGAACTCTCCAACCCCAGCTCCAACACCAATGACATTCCACCGTTACCAGACCTGTGCGACTCGCTGACCATCTTCTTCCATCGCAAGATCGCAGACATCCACAACAGCTTCGACGCCGTCACCACCCCAGCAACCGCTGAGACTCCCACGACCACCACCCGCACCAACCGCTTGCTCGCCTGACCAACATCAACGATGACGACACCATCAAGATCATGATCACAATCCACTCCGGATCCCCGGAAGACCCCTGCCCACACCACATCTTCAACAAAGCCAGCGGCACCATGGCACCCCATGTCGGGAAAACCATCAACATCTCCTTCGAGACAGCGACCTTCCCGGATAGATGGAAGCACGCAGAGATCAACGCCTTGCACAAGAAACCCAAGGTGGAACCAAAGGACCTTAAGAACTTCCGACCAATCTCCCTGCTCCTGTTCCCGGCGAAGGTCATTGAAAAGGCCATCAACTGACCAGCTTCCTCGAGGAGAACAGCATCCTGGACCCGTCCCAGTCCGGTTTCCGCAGCAACCACAGCACCGAAACTACCCTAAACGCCACGACCGACGACATCAGGACCCTGCTTGATAACGGAGAAACGGCGGCCCTCATCCTCCTGGACCTGTCAGCCACCTTCGACACGGTCTGCTACCGCACACTACGTACACGCCTCCACGACGCCGGAATGCAAGATAAGGCTCTGGATGGACTGGACCACCTCCTTCCTCTCTGGCCGAACACAGAGCGTCTGCCTCCCCCTTCCGCTCCGAAGTCACAAGATCATCTGCGGCGTACCCCAAGCCTCATCCCTCAGCCCAACGTTGTTCAACGTCTACACCTTATGACGGCATGACCTCAACATCATCTCCTACACTGACGACATCCAGCTGATTCTCTCCCTCACCAAAGACCCCCACACCGCCAAAACCAACCTCCACAAAGGAATTATGGCCGTCGCAGACTGGATGGGAAACAGCCGACTGAAACTGAACTCTGACAAGACGGAGGTCCTCATCCTCGGATCCACCCCCTCGGCCTGGGATGATTCCTGGTGGCCGACTGCACTAGGAGCACACCCGGCACCCATCGACCATGCACGCAACCTAAGGGTCATCCTCGACTCCACCCTTCCCATGACGAAGCAGGTCAACGCCGTCTCCTCCTCCTGCTTCAACACCCTCTGCATGCTTCAGAGGATCTTCAAGTGGATCCCCACCGAAACTAGAAGGACGGTCACCCAGGCCCTCGTCAGCAGTAGACTGGACTACGGCAACGCACTCTACGCAGGAGCCCTGGCCAAACTCCTGAAACAACTCCAACGCATCCAGACCGCCTCCACACGCCTGATCCTCGACATCTCTCGCCGCAGCCACATCACACCCCACCTGAGAGACCTGCACTGGCTCCTCATCAACAAGAGGATAACTTTCAAGCTCCTCACCCCCGCACACAAGGCACTCTACAACACCGGTACAGAGTACCTCAACAGCCGACTTAGCCTGTACACACCCACCCGCCGGCTCCGCTCCGCAGACCGCGCCCTCGTCACCGTCCCCCACATCCAAAGAGTGACCTCCTGCGGCAGATCATTCTCCCACCTCGCCGCCAAGACATGGAACACCCCTCCCATCCGCCTGCGGCAGACCGAAGACCTTCTAACCTTCAGGAGACTGTTCAAGACCTGGCTCTTCAAACAGTAGCAGCGTCCCCCCCTAGCGCCTTGAGACCCTCACAGGTATTAGTGTGCTTTATAAATGCTATGATTGATTGATTGAGCAGTACAATCATCCTGTGTATCTTCACCTACTAGCATATCTGAAAATAGTAAAGTCAGGAATGACTAAAGGACTCAAAGGAGCCGCAAGAGGACCAAAGTTAGTTAAGGGAGGAATTTACTCATGGGAGAGGACTTAGCCTCCTTTACACTGGAGCCCTTCATAAGGAGATGTGTGGCCCTGCTGCCTTTTGAGAGTGAGGTCAATCTGTGTAACACTTGCGGAGGCAGCGGAGGGGAGTAATTGATGTACCCATGCAGTCATTTGTAGAGCAGGCAAAACCTAACAAGCATTTGCAATGCAATAGGTCCCGCATTTATGCTAGTCTGCGCTATTGGCATTGTAAATGACAATGCCTTTTATTTAGGTTTTCAAAACCAAAACATAAATAAAAGACATTGTCATTTACAATGCCAATAGCTCAAACTTGTGTAAATGCGAGACCTATTGCATTGCTCACGCTCGACCTAAAAATCGAATAGTACAAGTATACTGGTAGACCATCAGGTATCGGGTATCAGCTAAAACTGGAGCGAACATCTAACGTGCATACGGCATGTAATGCCCTTGTCTGGAATTTTAGGACTGGTTCCCGGTCTGTCCATCCATGTCAGAACAGCAGCATTATTAGGTCATTTGGAGATAACCAGGAGATCACTTTACTTAAGGCATGTGTCGGTAGTCTCTCTTAAATTCTAATGCTTTATACTTTTACAATGCATTGCAATGGATGTTCCCAGTAAAGCAGCGCTTCCTGAAAGGCTAGTTGATAGGTGCGTACTTTGTAGGAAGACATGCATATAAGCAGTACCATACCATAACCTTAAGTTTCTTTATTTGGCACAAGGCCATAAAAGTACATAAAACATATGATTCGATCAAACCAATTGTTATAGTACATAAATAAAGCAGTACCCTTAACTTACCAGATAATAAAAATTCTGTCTGCAGACGACAGAATAGCTTCGTGGCTCTACGAGGGAGAAGGGATTGAGGTAATCGTTCATATTGGTCTATTCAACAAATTTCAGAGGCCACACATTGGCCTTCGCTCTCTGCATCAGTTTATCAAACATTTTGTGATCCACACCTTGAAGTAGTGAAGAGGGCCATGTTGGACCAATTAGCAATAAAAGTGAGACTTAGACTGGCTGCTGCAAAGGAGGTTTGCGTTCAAGGTGGTGGAGTGTAAATTGTTTGGTGAGGTGTCAGATAATACATTTTTTTTAGTGGCGGATGAGGAGACTGCCTCCAACTGTAGACTGGGCTAGGTTGATGCTAAATATGTTGACATTACATGTGTTGTTATTAAAAAAAAACTCACATTCCCTGGAATAACAGTTAAATCTTGTCTTGTAGTTACGAAACGAAACCTGAAAACCACCGAATCTGGGGCCATATTATCAAGAACAGGCGATAAAATTATCGCAGCTTTATCGGCAGGAAACTGCGATAATGGGCTTGATATTATGTCCTGTGAATTCCCATAGCAGCCCAGGTTCTGGTGCTAACCTGGGCTTCTATTGGAATTCTATAGCGTATATTAGCAAGCCCATTATCGCCAGTTTCCTACCGATAAAGCGGCGATCATTTTATCGCCTGTTCTTGCTAATATGCCCCCTGGATAGTTATGTTTATCTTCACACACCGCATCCTGTCTTGCGTAAGGTTCACTTATATAGGAGACTGAATAGATCAAGGTTCAAAAGTGATCAGAAACAAATGTGCTTGAGTTAATATCTTAGATTCAGAAAGAGAATGCGAGTGAGATATATACGTACTAAATATTTATTTAGTGCACTTGCCTGTTGTCACTCCCGGAATTCCTACTTTTTATCCATAATTGTAGAAAAAGAAGCCATTTGGGATTTTAAACACCTCATTGAATGCCCTTATTTGAATATTCTACTTGACAAATATTCCGGTGCTGCAGCTGACGCTTTAGCTCTTAGTTTAGGACCTAATATTTTGTTCGACTCTGTCTCAGCTCTCACTATGAATTTGGTTACGTTCCCACCTCTCTATCTTGCAATTTGTGATTCAAGACCCCATAACAAATTGCTGTCTGCTACTTCAACACCTACCTTAATAAACCGTGTTTTCCTTAATCCATTCCTGACTTGTGTTCATTCAGGATTACTTTTCCACACAAATATACTATGCAGGCAGTGTAGATGAGCATAAATTGTTGGATAGCCGACACCCTTCAGCTGGCACTTTTAGGTCTCGTGAACAGACCGGACAGCCCCTGGATTAAACTGTAAAACTTGTTTTGGATGGAGTACACTGTATAGGCAGGCAAAGGATGTGATACAAGTGCTGCGCAGGTGCATGGTCAGAATAATACCCTATGTTGTTTGCAGGCGCTCTCACCTTTTCCTTTAAGCAGTCTTGGAAGTTGGCCTAACGGCTAGGGCGCTCGACCTCGGACCTGGGAATCTGGGTTCAGGGGAGGCTCTAGGTTCATGGCGGCCCTGGGCAGGCAGCATAGCTAGGGGGCCCCGAAAGAGGGGGTCCAGGCGGGGCGGAGCGCGGAGGCCAGTGAAGAGGGGGGTCAGGGTGTTTGGAAGTGGAACAGAGCCGGAGCCCGCCAAATCCCTGCCAGGGGCCGCTACGCAAATATGTATCCATCCTCAGATTATTATTTTATTAAGGATATATATTGGCGTGGTGGCCACTGGGGTTTGGTGGCCCTGTGCAGGTGCACAGCTTGCACATGCCTAAGGCCGCCCCTGCTGGGTTTGAGTCTCTGTAACAAAGCAAATTACTTAATCTCCCCGTGCCTAACAAAAATGAATGTGTGTCCTCATGTAACGTAACTGGTGCTATGTAAAGCGCTCTGATACCCGATTCGGGTCAAGTTCGCACTATATAAAACTCTGCGAAAAAAAAAAAAAAACATTGCGTACAGGAAATTGCCCGTCTCCCATCACCTGTAGCTTTCCCCTACCCTGCCCCTTCCGGCACAAATGCCCCAACTGTCCTTTCTCCCTCTGTCCCGACTGGACTCGTACTAGGAATAGTACACCAACTACCAAACAACCCCCCCCACCAACACCTACTCCATGGGTTTGGTGAAATGTCGCTCTCTACCCAGTCACGCCAATGACATCTGGCTTCTACTGTCTACCTTAGCCTGGGACGCACTGTTCCTAACAGAGACATGGATTAAAGACTCCTCCAACCCTGACATCGCTCTAGCTCTACCCACTGATTACAGTTTCACGGGACTCAGCCGTGAAGGCTCCAAAACAGGAGGAGGAATCGCGGTGATTCTAAAGAAGCACCTGAAAATCACCTCAAGAAAAATCTCTAATATTAACCCCATTGAAGCTATGTACTTCTCTATCACTGACTCCTCCACGGCCGTCTGCTCAGGGATCTTGGTCTATAACCCCCCGAACACCTCTCAATCGGCTGTCCAAGAGCTGTTGGCTGCAACAGCAGATCTCTCCCTCAAACATCCCCACTTCATGGTTCTGGGAGACTTCAACCACCACGTTGATGTAAGTAGCTGTAACCGCGCCTCCCAACTCCTCGAATCCATGCAAAACATCAATCTTACGCGAAAAGTAAAAGGCCCTACTCACAAAGCAGGCCATACCCTTGACCTTATTTTCTCGAACAGCGAGAAACTCCAAATCCTCCCTTCACTACCCCTACCATTGTCCGACCATTTTCTTGTACCCATCGAGCTACCCCTGACTCTAGCTACAAAACAAGAGTCCTCCATCAGATCTCAGGGCAGAAAATGGCACAAACTTACTCTTGCTACCCTAGAACCAAATTACCACAACAGTCTTAGCCCTCTCCCGGACGACCTCAACAAAGCTGTGAGCACACTAAATAGCGACCTCACGTCTGCCATCGAGAAAGTAGCGCCTCTTCAAAGCCTGTCCTCCCGTAGAAAACCACCATCGGCCCCTTGGTTTACGGAAACTCCCAGTTTGGTCACTTTTAGGCTGACCGCGATGAAGCAGAGGTCTGATACACCAAGTGGGTTACCTCGGTCAAAGATTGTACCTTCAGCCTAGGGCCTGAATTTTATATTGGGGATTAGCGTACTCTGTTGCAATGGCGATGGGGTCTCTTTATCGCCAATATAATGGTCTGCCCACCGAATTTAGATGCGGGTAGACCATAGTTTGGCAATGGCGGAGACTACTCCTTCTCTGCCATAGCCAAACTTCTCTGATGGCCCAATGCAATAAGGGCTGTGCACAACTGTCTGGATGTCCTTCCACCCAATTTAGATGGGCAGACATTCTGTCCCAGCCACAGGAACTTCTCGGGATCCAAGCGATGCTCAAAGGGGTACACCTCTCGATATCCCCAACTCTAACACAGGATGCACAGAGTATTGAGGCGATCAAGTTAGGGAAAGGAATAAGGGTACGATCAGCGGGGAATGGGATACCTGAATGCAGAAAACATATTGATTAATACTGATCTACATTTCTACTACTCTCGTAGTATCTCACTAAAGGGATTAGTACCTGCAAAGCCAGTTCCACCTGCCGCGGTGTTCCTCTATCAAACTCACTACCCAGTAATGATACCACTCACAACTGGAGGAGAATATAGCTACAATGGAAAGCACACAGGTTAACACCGCATTCAACCCGCCTTCACTTCTATTAAACCACCTCCCTTACACATACATACACTTGTTGCCGAATTCCCATCAAAAGTAAAGCGGAGCAAAGAAATAATTAAAGGTAGTGTACCACACTAGCAAGACAAATAGAAGGAACCAAAAAAGCAAATGTCCAAAGATCCTTGCTCCAGGAGTTCATAAAGGATTAACCATCATCAAACAGTTACAAGGAGACCAAAACCCATAGGCTCCTCATGAAGAACTGAAATATAAAATGGAACATCCAGGAGTCTTATCAGCCAGACCCCGTATGTTCAAACTCAATAATAAATGCTTTAAAGCATGCTCGCCAACAGTACCTTTCCTGGCGGTGTCTTGCCGATATTGCCCAGCGATGTTCTCCAGACACACGACCACTTGAGCCATGCAGCTGAAGTACCGCAACAACCGTTCAAGCCGCTTCCATGGTTTGGAAGTACTGAGGCTTCTGTGATCCCAATGCACCTCACTCGAGCGCCTCTCTCGATGAGGACGCTTCTCTTGGTGCACTCTGCAGATAGCCAGTTGACTCCGGTTTGGTTCCCAACCGGGAGTCGGCATGTCAAGCACGGCTCACCCTGCAAGATCCAGCAGGCGGCCATAGGTGACAGCAATCCGCTATCACAACTCTTAACGGACGAACTCCAGTACCAGCAGCCATGAGGAACTCCATCCCTCACCATCGGATTTAAGCACGTAGTCGAGCGTGCGTGTCTGCCTAAAGTACCCGGAGGCCCCTCCTACTAAGGCCTTCTGGGATTTATAGTACCCGAATGCCTCAACACACGACTTTCCTTCTACACCCCCTCCCGCCAGCTACGCTCCTCCCACCAAGCACTTGCTGCTATACCTCGCATCAACAAAACCACCATGGGAGGAAGATCCTTCTCCTACTTGGCAGCCAAAACCTGGAACTCACTTCCCACACACCTTCGCCTCACTCAGAACAACCTTTCATTCAGAAAGCAACTTAAAACCTGGATATTCGACAAGTAATTCCCCACCATTCTCCAAGCGCCTTGAGACCCTCTGGGTATGTAGCGCGCTATATAAATTAACTTGAATTGAATTGAATTGAATTGGGGTGGTTTTCCTTTGAAACCGGACTTATGGCAGGCGCAAGGAGTCAGACACTGACAGTATTCCTTCCTCCCAAGTGCCTCCTAGGACCAGGTTTACCAGGGTAGCAGGTGTGAAAACTGTAGACAGCACGAGGCGCGTGGACATCACAGCTCGGTTCCCAGGAATCATCTTCCAAGGTATAGCCCTTCTAGGAGATGAGGTACCACAGTCACCCCATACGGTACCTGGAGTCCACCACTCAGCGCACCTCAAACTCCAACTGCCCATCCCGGAGCACTGGAAGAACTGCTCTACATCGGGCCCCCCTTGCTGGTTTGAGTAAGCTGACATGGAACATGGAATGAATCCGTAGCAAAGCAGGTAGTTTGAGTTTATAGGTGACTGGGTTGATTCTGCGCAGCGCTGTATACGGGCCGATGAACTTGTGATGGAATACACTGCGAACCCTGAATCGGATATTCCTTGGGACAACCATACTCGATCACCCGGCTGAAAGCACGGTTCCTCTCGTCGGTGTCTGTCCTCCCATTTTTTATAGGATTGTTTTGCCCGCTTCAAATTGGCCTGGATCTTTTAATTCACTGTTTGTAGCCTTTTGATATGTTTCATTACTGTACACTGTGTAACCATATCACTAGGGACGGTCAATGGTAACACTTTAGCATGGAACCCATTGTTGGCTCTAAAGGATGTTTCTTTGATAGAACAGTGCCACGTGTTGTATGACAATTCGGCCAACCACAATAAGGATACCCATGAGTCATTTGCTTCCCTGGAATAGCAGTGGGAGTATTTCTTGAGCGTCTGGTTTAACCTCTCCGTCTGCCCATCTGTCTGTGGATAGACGCTGGTAGATAGGGCTGCTTCTACTTGTAAAGCCTTGCATCACATATGCTAAAACCGTGCAATGAATTGTGGGCCTCTGTCGGACACTATAACCCTTGGTAGCCCATGTAACCGAACCACGAGGCACAGTAAAAACTGAGAGGTCTGCCCGGCTGTAGGCAAGTTTTTGCACGGAATAAAATGACCCATCTTAGTCAGACTGTCTACCATGACCAGTATGGCGTTGTACCCCTGATCCTTAGGTAGGCCTAGAACGAAATCCAAGCTGATGGTTTGCCAAGGCTGCAAAGGTGTGGGCATAGGCATCAATTGTCCTTTGTTTTTGACCAGCTCACTCTTATTATGGGCACATGTCTCACACGGCGACACCCATTGGGTTATATCCTGAGCCATTCCTTCCCACCAGAATTGTCGTTTTACTAGGTGTAGTGTTTTGATGCATCCTGGATGGCCTGCCAGGACTGAGTTGTGGCACCAATTGAATGCTTTGAGCCTAAATTCTTGTGATGGCAGATACAGTTTTTCCTACATAATGGTAATCCATGTTTGAGAGTACGGTGAGCATTCTGATCAGCCCATTTTCGCCACCAGGCCAGGGATCGATGTTTTGCAATTTCTTTCAGGAAATGGTCTAATGTTACTGCGCATAAAACCTTGTTGGGACTGACTATCGCTTCGTTAATGCCTTGTCGAGGTCCGCAACCTCATCCTGACGTGACAATGCGTCCGTCTTTTGGTTTTCTGACCCAGGACTAAAGGTAACAACAAACTCATAATCCACAAAGATAACATGCAACTTATTTGTCTTTGCGTGAGTTGCCTGGCCATTTTCTTGTATTGCAAATTTCGGTGGCCTGTCTATACCGTGACTGGATATTGAGCCCCCAACAAATACTGCCTCCCCTCCTGGAAGGCCTTCTTGATGGCTAGCAATTCCTTTTCTGCCACGGTATAGTTGAGCTCAAATGCATTCAACTTCCTGGACAAAAAGGCCACGGGATGTAACAGTCCTGTATGTTTGTCACGTTGGGACAACACCGCCCCTACCGCCTCTTCGGAGGCATCGGCTTCTACGATAAACGGGGCCTCAATTTGTGGATGTCTCAGTATAGGGGCCGTGGTGAAGACTTTTTTCAAAAACGTGAAAGCTTCCATGGCGTCAGTGCTCCATACAAATGACATTCCCTTTCTTAACAGATGTGTGATGGGAGTTACCAGAAGGGAGAAATGTTACGCTGGGGCTTGTGCGCCCTGTTTGTAGGCTGCTACTTGCTGCTTTTGCGCTCATTTCTTTTAAACGAAATTTTGTTTTCATGTTGTATTTCAAACTTTGCTTGTGTTGCACCCAAAATATTTGCAGTAACTTTTCCCTCGCCGACCCGCGGTGCCCATCTGTAAGAGTGGGCCCGCCCAAGCCTGGGTCAGCGTTCTAGTCCTCACACCTACCGAGACATTAAAAACCACGCTGGCGCGAGCGCGCAGCTTGTGTTACGCTGGGGTTTGTGCGCCCTGTCTGTAGGCTGCTACTTGCTGTTATTGAGCTCATTTCTTTTAAATTAAATTTTGTTTTAATGTTGTTTTTTAAACTTTGCTTGTGTTGCACCCCAAATATTTGCGGTAACTTTACCCTCGCCGACCTGCGGTGCCCGTCGTAAGAGCGGGCCCGCCCACACCTGGGTTAGCGTTCTAGTCCTCACGCCCACCTAGACGTTAAAACCCACACTGGCGCACTGACGGCGCGTCAAAGGCAAGCCCGTCTGCGCCAGCCGGCGCCTGGAGCACACCCAGCGCCAGGACCCCATGTCATTTCAGGGCCCTAGTATATTCCAGAGATGTACTGTTGAAGCTCTGTGGTGACAGTTGCGGAAAATGTGATATTTTTCTAGTATGGAAGGTAAGAGGGGAATGTCCCTCTGTACAAACTGCTCCTACCGGTTAAAGGTGGGATCTGATAACATCATCATGCAGACAGGGGGGGGAGTTGAGGGAGCGGGGGGAGAGTTGGGAGGAATTTTTGGTGAGGGACCATACACCACCCACTTCTAGCAATTAAGGACCGATGATAGGCTCTGCGGTTACTGGTGAAAACAGCCTCCACTGCATACTTCTTAATACACGCTCTGTTGTTAAGCATAAATACGAATTAGAAATGTTATTGAAGTCTCACAACCCAGATATAGTCTTCTAAAGAGAGACGTGGACGGAAGACACCTCAGTCCCGGATTGGAATATTGCCCTGCCACCTGGCTATGCATTATGTAATCAAGACAGGCAAGAAAATAAGGGGGGGCATAGCAATCATGTATTAAGACTTTTTGAAGGTTCAAGTGGAAGCAGTGGGGGACTTTCCGGCTGAGGCAATGCGTTTTTGCGCCAGCCTCAAGGATTCTTTCAAGTTTCAGAGCCTATTGCTGTATTGGCTGCCGGTCCGCCCCAGAGCTGCTTTTTCGCAGGCTCTCCTGTCCTTTATGGAATCACGCATAGACTCTGAATTTTTCACAATACTTGGAGACTTCAATTATCAATTGGAGCTTAGCACAAATTCTGAGACTGACAGACTTTTAGATCACATGGCGGCGTACGGCCTCAGCCAGCTAGTGTCTGAGCCTACACATCGGGGTGGTCATACCCTGGACAGGCTTTTCTCTAACCATCCAGACAATATACTGGCTAGAGTGGAGTCACTCCCCTGGACTGACCATAAGGCAGTTTTCTTTGAGACTAGGGTCAGGGCTCTTAAGAAGTGTCCTCCTTTTAAAGCAACTAGGGTTAACTTCCGACGTTGGAACAAAGTTAAAGGCAGGGACTTAGAAGATGCTCTCAATCACTCCCCTCAGATACTAGATAGTGATAATGAGGTGGCAACCTCCCAATTTAATGAGTGGATCCTGAGGGTGGCCAATTGCGTTGCCCCAGAACATACTGGAATGGCCAAGAGGCGTCCGCTGGTAACACCTTGGTATGGCCCAAAACTTAAAGGGCTAAAGGTGGAATGTAGAAGGTTCGAGCGCCTCTGGAGAGTAGATTACAGCAAAGAGAGTAAAGAGGCTTTACAACTGGGCCCTGAAACAATATAAGGAGGCTATTCTTGAAGCGAAACTGGAATATTGTATGGCAAAGATTCAAGAGCCAGGAAACTCAGCCAAATAACTTTTTTAATCAGTTACTTTTTTAGCTAAACCACAGCAGGCTAATTTGTTTAAACATGACGAGGGTTTTTGCAATCAGCTTGCTACCTTCTTTCAGAACAAGGTGCAAGTGATATACAACAGTCTTGCCAATTCATCAAATGTCCTCACAGCTAACAATCAATCTTCCCCTGGGATGGAGACAGTGCAGTCTAGGTTAACATGTTTTAAACCACTTCCTGCAGATGATGTAAAGAATCTCCTTAAAGCAATAAAATCTGGGTCACCCAATGACCCTTTGCCCCCCTGCCCTTATACACTTGGCCCCCAAGAAGATTAGTGAGATACTTAACCCCTGATTAACCAAGTTCTGGTATCAGAGATTTACCCTGCAGCCTGGAAGACCGCGTGCATCTGGCCAATACTGAAGAAGACAACGTTAGAGTCCACTAACTATAAAAAGTATCATCCAACCTCGGGCCTACCTTTTGTAGCTAAGGTTCTCGAAAGTCGGTCAATAAGACACTGACCGATTACTTAGAGAGCAACAGGCTACTGGATCCCACTCAGCATGGTTTTCGACCAAGACACTCTACTGAGTCTGCTTTAATTGCGGTTTCATTGGAGATTCGGAGAGTAGTGGATGGTGGGGACAGGGCGATTCTCGTCCTCCTTGATCTGTCGGCCGTATTCAACACCGTGAATCATGCAGTGTTGGTGCGGTGACTACGGAGGTAGGAATTGAGGATTTAGGTTTGGCTCACCTTTCCTCTTTTTTAGAGGTCAGGAAAAAGAGTCTTAGCTGGGAGGGCTTACAATCAGACAGTTTTAACCTGCCCTGTGGCGTTCCACAGGGATCTGCTCTGTCCCCGACGTTGTTCATCTATTTGAAGCCACTGGCAAGATTAGTGAGGAAATATGGTTTCACATTTGTATCATATTCCGACGATTCACAATTGGTGATATCCCTGTCGGGTAGGCCTGAGATAACAGCGACCAGTTTTCACACTTGTCTAAAGAACATCATGAACTGGATGAGCCTAAGTTTCTTGAAAATCAATACAGAAAAGACCGAAGTGATAGAGTTCGGCAATAGGACATTACTTTGGAATAACTCCTGGTGGCCGCCGGAGGCTGGGGAATGTCCTCGCCCCGTCAGGGAGGTCCGGAATCTTGGAGTCATTTTTTACGAGAATCTTCGGGCACAGGTTAATAGTTTAACATCTGCCAGGTTCTTTTTGTTAAAGACCCCCCACGAGATTTTTCCTTTTATCCCTCCCAAAATACAGAAGACGGTAATGGTTGCTCTTTTTCTGTCCAAAAAGGACTATTGTAACGCGCTGTTCTTGGGCATCGATAAAAACAAGATAAGAAAACTGCAATCACTACAGAATGCTGCGGCACAATTAATTTTAGACCTTCCTAAGGGCCACTCTCTGTCACAGGGAATAAGGGCATTACACTGGCTCCCCGTCCAGCAGAGAATCAAATTTAAGGCACTCTGCCTGGTGCATAAGGCACAATATGGTGGGGCTTCAGATGACAGCCAGGAAATGTTCAGGCTTTACACCCCCTCGCGAAACCTGCAATCGGCCAGTCTTGGCCTGATCTGTACCCCCAGGTTTCGAAGGGCTAGATGGGGGGGTAGGTCCTTGTCCAGTTATGCAGCAATATTGTGGATTAAACTGCCAGTCATGCTGAGACTGCAACCTAATATATTACTTTTCAGGAAAGCTCTGAAAACTCGGTTGTTTACTCCCTGAGCAGAGCGAGCTTAGTCTCCATCCTTGCATACACACAGCAGCGGCAAGGCGCCTCAGCATTCGAGCGCTTAATAAGCCCTATATCATCATCATCATCATCATCATCAGAGATAAACCTACGATAGTAGTTGGCAAATCCCAAGTAGCACTGCACCTCTCTCACATTCTTCGGGACAGGCCACTCTTGTACCGCTTCCACCTTCCTCTCAGTCATACTCAATCCAGACGAGCTCAAGATAACCCTTAAAATTCCACCTCTGTCACATGAAACACACATTTGCACAGCTTACAGAAGAAGCTATGTTCCCGGAGTCTCTGAAGTACCTGAGAAACATGCTTCACATGTATATCCTGATTGCTGGAATAAATCAGTATGTCATCTATGTAGACAACCACAAATCTGTCTACAAAGTCTTTGAGCACATTGTCTAAAAAGTTGAAAGGCTGCCGGGGCATTGCACAGCCCAAAGGGCATGGCTCAGTACTCGAACAACCCATAGCGAGTCTTAAAATTCATCTTCTACTCATCTCCCTCAGGGATATGAACCAGGTGATAAGCCCCCCTAAGATCTAGTTGGGTGTAAACAACTGCTTACCTCACCTGATACAATAACACTGAGATGAGCGGAAGAGGGTATCGATTCTTTACCGTGTTTTTATTAAGAATACGGTAATTGTTTTTAAGTCCTCAGATCTCCATTAGCTTTAGAAATTAAGAACAGAGGCAAAGCCACGGGTGAGCAGGAAAGCCTGATGAAGCAGATGTCCAGTAATGGTCTAAGTACTCTCTTAGGTGTTTTGTCTCTGGCTCTGACAAGGCGTATACTCGACAAGAAGGGATGGTAGCTGCAGCGATTAGATCTATCTGACAGTCATAGGTACGGTGAGGAGGGAGTTTTTCTGCCTTTTCTTCACTGAAAACCTCCCTGTAAGAAGTATACACCAAAGGAAGCACTGTCTCTTGTTCTGCAGCAGTAGCTATATGGAACACCTGTGTAAGAGCCAGAAGATGAGAACCAGGAGTATGCAAACAGTTGAGCCTACACTCCTCTGACTGAAAAGCTACTGTCTTCTTTTTCCAGTCGACCCAGGGATTGTGCTGCCATAACCATGGCATTCCCATTATAACCTCATACTGTGGTGCTTCGGTAATGTTCAAAGTAATGTCCTCTACATGGTCTTGTTGTTCCCCCTTCAAAACCAACCCTACTCTCTCCGTCTGTTCAGTGATGGGACCTGACTTGATGGGTTTTCCGTCCACGACCAATACCTTCTCTGGGGTCTCTCTAGGTATGTTCCGTAATTCTAATCGTTCTACTAATCCAGTATCAATAAAGTTCTTTGTTGCCTCTGAATCAATCATCACTCACACTTGGTACATTTGGTGACCTGCTGTAAGAGTCATGGAAAGCACCATGTGGGATTCAGTTTCTTTTGCGTCTATAACTGCCAGTGAGGGCAGCTTTACATCCTGTCTCAGTGATACTTCTACCTCTGCTCCCACCTTGGTTGTAGCATCAGCAACGCTAGCCTTGACTGCAGTGATGCCACCTTGCTGTTGGAACGGAATGTTCCCTGCCCCTTGGGTTTATGAGGGCATTCCCTCATGAAATGGCCCTTCTTCCCACAGTACATGCAAAGACCCTGTACTCAGCGTCTCTCTCTCTCTCTGCTCTGGATAAAGGTGCTCTATTGGCTCCCACATCCATCGGCTCTAATCCTGTATCACTGGAAGCGTTCAGTGGTCTGTTCCCTCTCTCAAATTAAGCACTAGACCGGTCTCTTCTCCTGCGTTCCCCTCCCCTTTCTGTCAGCCAGTGTTCCAAACGTAAAGTCAGATTCATTACGTCTGTGCAAGTAGTGGGTTGGGGGTCGATCTGAGCCAACACGTCCTTCATGTCATCCTGTAGTCCCTGATAGTAGAGCGACATACGCTTTTGCTCAAGCCATGCGGTTTCAGCTATCATCCGATTGAAAGATGTTAACTATATAATCAGACCCTGCCCTCCCTGCTTCAGCTCCAACAGCTCCCTGTCAGCACTGAACGTGGTCGCCCGTCGGTCAAACACCCTTTCAAACTCCCTAAGAAAAGCATTCCAATCTGACAGTACTGGATCGTCATGCTTTACCAATGGGACAGCCCAATTGGCAGCCTCCCCGTCAAATATGATCTGGCAAACGCCACCCTTGAGTGATTATTAGGGAAGGTAGCTGGTTTGCATGAAAAGTGCAACATAATAAAAAAGGTCTGAATTTTCAGAGGATCCCCAAAATATCTTTCTGGGCTAGCCAAAGGTATGGGCGGAGGGACATGTACTTGGATCTGTGATGGGGAAGAGTAAACGGGTTCCTAGTTTGTCTGTCAACTCTTTCCACAAGGGTGACTGTTTCAGCTCTAGATGCTGCTAACTCTTGCTGAACTGCAGCCAACACCTGTAATACTTCATCCAAGGTAGCCATGTTTGTGAATCCCCTGGACCGGGAGGAGTGAATATCGTGGGTGCGTAATTCTGTCCCAGCCACAGGAACTCCTCGGGATCCAGGCAATGCTCCAAGGGGTCCACCTCTCGATATCCCCAACTCTAACACAAGATGCACAGAATATTGAGGCGATCAAGTGAGGGAAAGGAATTAGGGTAGGAACAGCGGGGAATGGGATACCTGAAAACAGAAAACACATTGGTTAATACTGATCCACATTTCAACTACTCTCATAGGATCTCACTGAAGGGATTAGTACCTGCAAAGCCAGTTCCACCTGCCGCGGAGTTCCTCTGTCAAACTCACTACCCAGCAATGATACCGCTCACAACTGGAGGAGGATATACCTACAATGCAAAGCACACAGGTTAACACTGCATTCAACCCGCCTTCGCTTCAATTAAACCACCTCCCTTACACATACATACCCTTGTTGCCAAATTCCCATCAAAAGTAAAGCAGGAGCAAAGAAGAAATTAAAGGTAGCACAAAAAATAGAATGAGCCAAAAAAGCAAATGTTCAAATATCCTTGCCCCAGGAGTTCATAAAGGATTCAGAGTCAGCAAACAGTTACAAGGAGACCAAAACTCATAGGCTCCTCATGAAGAACTGAACTAAAACATAGAACATCCAGAAGTCTTATCAGCCAGACCCCGTATGTTCACACTCTATGTTAAATGCTTTTCAGCGCGCTCGCCAACAGTACCTTTCCTGGCAGTGTCTCGCCGATTTTGCCCAGCGATGTTCCCCCGACACACGGCCACTCGGCCACTCTAGCCCGAGCAGCCGAAGGACCCTAACAACTGTTGGAGCCGCTTCCAAGGTTTGGAAGTACTGAGGCTTCTGTGATCCCAATGCGCCTCCCTCGAGCACCCTCTCTCGTCGAGGACGCTTCTCTCGGTGCACTCTGCCAATAGCCAGTTGACATGGGCGTCCGCAGGGGAGGGCAAGGGGGTGCGCTTGCCCCCCCCTGGATCGCCGTAATGTTCAAGATTACAGCAGGCTGTTCCCCTGCGAGAAGCCCCAGGAGTTTAAATGATCTCTCACTTGGGGCCTCTCGCACTTCTCTTTGAACTCTAGAGGCTGCAGCAGCCCCTCCCCGACCTCGAGCAGACTGTGGACAGGCCCATTGTCATTCTCTCTGCTGCTGATCATCACATATAGAATGACAATGGGCCGCCTGCATTAAACGTGCCTTGAAGGCAAGTGAGGAAGTTAAAAGGTTGCCCCCCCCTGGAAGTGATGAAGTTGCCCCCACCTGGAAACATTTCTGCGGACGCCCATGACAGTTGACTCAGGTTTGGTTCCCAACCGCGAGTTGGCAAGTCAAGAATGGCTCACCCTGCAAGATCCAGCAGGCGGCTGTAGGTGACAGCAATCCGCTATCACAACTCCATTTAGTCCTAAACGGAAGAACTGCAGTACCCCGAGCCGTGAGGAACTACGTCCCTCACCATCGGAATTACGCACATAGCCGAACGTGCGTGTCTGCCTAAAGTACCCGGAGGCCCCTCCTACTAAGGCCTTCTGGGATTTGTAGTTCCTGGGGTGGTTTTCCTTTGAATCCGGACTTAAGGCAGGCGGAAGGAGTCAAACCCTGACACATGCAGCCATTTTTTACAGCCCCTCACCGCCAGGTATACTTTTGGAATATCCTAGTGTTAAGAGACAGTAAAAGACTGAAAGAACCCACTCAACATGGTAGTTTACTCCCAGAGTGAGGGGGCATTGGATTTTTCTTTTGAAAAGCAAAAACACACTTTGAGGCTTTTTTTTAAAAATAAAAACAGTTTTGAAACTTTACTGTATAGCTCCGTCATGTTTGCCGGAGTTGTGCGGCAAAGTTCTTCCAATACATTGGCAGGAACTGCCTTGACGGTCATTCCTGTCAATGGGTGAATTGTCCGTCGAACTGACAGGCATTTAAAAATATGGCAGGCGGGTTCTCTGTCAGGGCGACAGAGTAATTTACTCTTTCACCCTGACAAAGTACATTCCATCCGTCAATATCAAAACCAGCCCCTTAGTCTCCAGCTGCTGGGAACATTATGACTAGTCAGTCTGCAGCCCTTAGCTCCTCAGGGCAGGCATCTGCACGCCAGTCTTCTTACCAGCCAAGACACCTGCAAGGTCAAGTTCTCTGTGGGCAGCTGGCCCCTCTTGGAGTCTGGAAGCTTTTTGCTTTTTGTGCACCTGAAACTGATAAACAGGAGGCCAACCACCTGGCCTCCTGAGAAGAGTTCCAGTCCCTGTCTGCCAGCAGGAGTTTAGAATCTACTTTTTTCCAGCAGGGTCTTTTTATTCAGGTTTTATTCAGGTGAAGTCTTCCCAGGTCCTGGAATGTTCTGAAGATATTCTGATTGATGTGTCAGATTTATCTTGTGCAGTGGCCAGTGATTGGAGAAATGCAATCACCCAATCCTATCTATTTCCTTGCAGTCTCCCAACTCCCTTTGCAGCACTTCCTTTTTGCCTTACTATACAACTACCCAGGAGACAATGTTTCAAAATGGCAGAAGTCATCTCCCACCAGACAGTCCCACCTACAGCTCCTAAGCCACTCATCATGTTAATGAAGTCTCCCTCCGCCTTTCCTACTTATATTATCAAAAATCTGTCATCACCATGAAATGAGATTTTGAAAATAAAAACAAGTACTTTGAAGCATTTTTCCCAGTGGAGATAGGCAGTAAAGATGTTAATCCTATTCTGGCCTGTACAGACAAAACGTCTAGCAAGGCCTACACAGTGAAATAGCTTTTGGGTTATATTTCACTGAGGTTATACTAACCAGATTATGTAATGTGCCCTATTTTTATATATTACCACCCTGCCCTGTGGGCTTACAAGGCACAATTTAGGTGTCTATTGGCATCTGCCACATGGCTAAAGCACGTTTCCTTTTCCTGTATTACTACTGTGCATTTAAATTGCAATTTATCCAGAGCACAATAGTGCTTTTGGCAAACATATATTTTTGTCATGTTTGTGGGAAGAGTAAATACACACTGCAGCCCACATATGAGATTTAACTTCCATCCCATGTGTGCCTTTTTTGCTCCATCTACAATGGTCTGATAGGACAGTTAAATAAAAGTGTGTGACACCAATTTTTCTAATATCATTTTAGGGCCAAAGCACACCCACTGTGGAACTGATTAGCAGTGTTACAGGCCACAGATTGCTGATTCCAGCAAAAATAGGGTCCAGAAAAAGGCAGAAATCCTGGTTTGACCGTGCAGATAAAGCAAATTTCCTACAGATATCATGACATATTTCTGTAAGTCATAGCTTGCTAACAAGGCTCAATCTTCCCCTGACGCGAGACTGGGGCATACTACCCGGTAAAATGGTGATTTGTGCCCAAAAATGACCTTATTCGGCCCATATTTTAAAAGAAAAATCAGCAAAATAACACACATCCCTGCTGTCATGAATACCTTCCAAAACAGACAGTAAATAAGTGGCCTCTGGTGCCAAGGAAACAAAGCATTTTTTATATATATATATATATATATATATATACACACACAACACTCTCTCTCTCTGGAATTTTATAAATATCAAATTTCATCCTCCCTAACATTAGTTATGCACATATTAAGGCTGTTTCATGTTTAGACATTCCAGAATCTTCGTAAATGCAGTATAGGGCTTACTTTTGTTTTGTTTTGTTTTTCAAATAAGCTCAAGCCAATGTGAAGTAGTTTTTAATCTTTAACCAAAAAAGAATACATCTCTGTACCCCTATACACAATCCATCCCTGAACCCTAAACCCCCCAAATCCAAATTCCTTACCAGCACTTACCTTTGTGTAATTATGACTCTTTATGTAAAATAACACAATGCAACTACTCCCAATGTAAAGGTAAGCTCAGTGTAAAAACAGTGATGCAACCGATGTACAAAGTAAAAGCTCAAATGTAAAGGTAATGTATTGCCTGAACACTTTAGCCAAGTGCTTGCTTCACACAGTCAAATATGGTTTTCTTTTCAGACCAGACACTGACAAAGCAAGAAGTGAGAAAGGACGAAGGGAAGAGTACAACTGGATGGAAGGGGTGGACAACTCACTTATAATTTACTTAAGAAGGCTTTATGAGTACTTAGGACAATTGAACATGTAGAACAACAGAGTCATTTGAGGGAGAAACAGCAGCTGCACTGTGTGGGGGTGGTGGGCAGCAAAGAATTTTATAAAACATAGGGGACCGGATACATGAGCTGTACATTTCAGAATGCAAATCCAAGGGATCATTGCAAATCACAAACAGAAAATCGCGAAGTGTCTTGTTCAAGTTAAATCAGAATTGTTTTGTGATTTGTCATTCACAGATGCACCAGTGTGCAGTGCAGAGGAATTTGCAATGCAAAGAGCAAAAAAGGGAAAAAGGCTCTTGACAGGTCACAAATGCCTCTCTACCACATTTTTCAAGTCACATCTCCCGGATTACTTGACTTATTTCATCTCACTATCTAACCTCTCAATTTACCTCACCATTTGTTACCTCCCTTCTCTTTCTACCTCTGTTCCCTCTATCTCACCTCTCTCACTAACTCACTTTTTTTTGGTCACTATTTCTCTTTTTTATTCCAGAACTACCTCCTCTTTGTTGCTCCATCCTTTTCTAGGTCAACTGACCCTCTCTATCTCACTTCTCTATATATTCCTTCCTCTCTATATACATCCCTCTCCCGCAACACTTTCCCCCAGATGCATGAAGCACCCACTCTGCGAATCCTAAATAGCGAAAAATACCGAATCGCTATTCAGAATTCGCAGATTGGGATGCATCACCAAAATCGGTAAATATCTGCGAATCGCAACCGGCCGCAATCGCCATATGCGAGTTTGGTAAAATCGCTATAAAATCGCAGAGTCGGCTGTTTCCCCAACCCCAAATTGCGTTTTCGCAAATGCCGAAATCACAAATAGCGATCTCACAGATTGCGAGATCGCAAAAACGGGAAGTCACATTTTGATGACATCACAACCAGGAAGTAGACTGGTCCATGCTTCATTTGGATCACAGAGCTGGATAGAGGAGGAGGCAGAGCACTGAGCTCCAAGAGACACACCCTGCAGTCCCAACACAGGATACATATTGATATCACAATGTCTCAGGAAGCTGCAGGACCAAGTGAAACAGCCAGGAAGCGCAAAATCAAGTTCTCTGAAAAAGAACTGGAGTACTTGATAGAGGGAGTCAGCAGGGACCATGACCAGCTGTTTGGGAAGTTGTCCCGGAAGGTGCCCGAGGCTACCAAGAGGCGCATCTGACTGCGCATCAAGACCAAGGTCAACGCGGTAGGAGTCACGCACCGGTCCATCGATGACCTAAAAAAAGAGGTAGTACGACCTGAGGCTGTGCCAAGGAGTGCATTGCGGAGAGACTGGGGGAGAGACTGGCCACGGGAGGAGGAGACTCCATCGTCCCTGAGAACACACCAATGGAGGACCTAGTGGAGGACACCATCAACCCTGCAGCCTGCGTGGGGGTCACTCAACTGGACACCTCCCACGCCATACACCAATCACAAGGTAAGAGCCATGCAACTGCGACCACGTCCCCTAACAATGCCCATGCCCCCAGAGCAAGCCATATTTGTAACCCCAGTAATACAGTTCCTGCTCCTCCCAAAGGCCCAAATGCATTGTGGGACCTGTAGTGTGACAATGTGCCCTGATAGCCGCACACAGTCAGAATAGTCAAGTGAAACATACCCCTAAAGCCAGTCAGGGAATGCAAGCCTGCATGCATGTTGCTACATCCCAGGTGCCTGAATCATATCATTAATCATGCACTCATTCACATCCCAGGTACTGCAGATGCTGAGACGTCTGACAGTGAGACACTCCACATTGTGGAGACACCTAATGAGACGGAGGGAGAGACCCAACCAGCACCAACACCTGGATCAGCACCTGGACCAGCACCTGGACCAGCACCTTCCCAAAGACACAGGGCCACCCCTGCAGCCATAGGTGGAGCACAACCTCACCAGTCGGCACGCATGGCAGTGGAGCAGATCCTACCCCCACCCAAGAGGCAGACACGACGCACAGCAACTGTGGGGTCCCAAGCAAGCAGCAGGTTGAGGCAGCAGCGCTCTGTGGCCACCCCAGCAGACATGGAGCAACAGGCACATAACTTAGGCCTTGGTATTGAGGCTCGGATGCTTGCTGTGCACCGCAAGCAGGCACAGCACATGGCAGCAATGCAGCTGCAGCTCTACAAAACTGCACACAACATTAGTCAACTCACTGAGAGTGTGCAGGAGCTGACTGCAGCCATCAAGGAGAGCAACCAACTGATGGTGGCGCAGCAGGACATCACACGCAGACGCCACAGGCAGCTGCTGACACGGCTATCAGGCTACACACGCTCAAACCACCTGATTGGGAACGCCACTTCCCAGCTGTCGCGCAGGTCATTGGCCATGCAGATACAGATGGTCGAATGCTGTGCAGATGTTGCAAGGGCCCTGGAGCAGGTCACAACCGCTGTGGAAAACCAACAGGCGGCCATGGCCATGCAAGGGGGGGATGATGCCAGTGAGGGGACATCTAGCCTCAGCAGCCTGTATGTGCCGGTGCAACTAGAAAGGCGCAGCAGTTCCCGGCCCAATGCTGCATCACGGCAGAACACTCCCAACGTGGAGGGTGAGAGGCAACAGCGTGCGTCCGGCAGGAGGCACCAGTGACTGTACATTTCCAGCAGTGTCATGGTGAGGTAACCACGCACGCCTGCTCAGGATACAAGAGCCAGTATGTCTCAATACAGTAGCACAAATGTTTGCTGATTTAAAGCACATCGAGAGCTTGGTAAATAAACAAAAGATTTATTTTGAACACAAATCTTCCTCATGTTTAATCATTCATGTGGCATGCATGAGTGCAGTGTTGTGTGAGGGGTATGGGTGCACTAGAAATAGTTCAGTGTGATGTTGGCGCGGCACCTGTGTCCTTCAGCAGGATTCTCCCCGTGTGCATGATGCACATGTGCAGGTGGCAGGTTGTCCCCCTCCGACTCACTACCAGACACCTCCACAGGTATCCTCCGATTGGTGGCAATATTGTGGAGTATGGCGCACACGGCCATGATGCGGCAGCAGACCTCAGGCCGGTATTTGAGGGCCCCTCCAGTCTTGTGAAGGATGCGGAATCTACTCTTTAACATGCCAAATGTCCGCTCTATCACATTTCTGGTGTGCATATGTGCAGCATTGTACTGCCGTTCCTGTGGTGTTGCAGGGTTGAGGTATGGGGTGAGGAGGTATTCACGGAGGCCGTAGGTGCTGTCACCTGAAGGGAGGAGCAGAGGGTCAGGGCGTGTTATGCGAATGAACATGGTCTTAACATAATGTATGTGGGCATGTGTACTTACCTAGGAGATGTCCCTTGCCAAATTCAGCCCTGGCCAAGCGGGTGTGTATGCCACTGGGCCGGAAGATGAACGAATCATGCGTGCTCCCCGGGTATTGTTCCACAATGTCTGTGATGATGGTCTTCGCATTGCAGACCATCTGGATGTTGAGGGAGTGGTATGACTTGCGGTGCCGGTACATGTATTCGGTCTCTGCTGGTGGACAGATGTGAATGTGGGTGCAGTCGATGCAGCCAATTACATGGGAGAAATGGGCGGTGTGATAGAAGTCCAGTTTTGTTTGCATTAAGTCCTGTTGGGTTGTTGGGAAGGTGATGTAGTGGTGTATCCGGCTCAGCATGGCGTCCAGGAAAGTCTGTAGGCAGCGTGACAGTGTACTCTGTGATATACCCCTTGCATATGCGACTATCCCCTGGAAGCTGACCGAGGCCAGGAGGTGCAGGCAGAACAGGACCTGGACATGGGTGGGCACGGCATTGGTCCTCTGTGTTGGGTGCTGCATCAGGGGGTCAAGGTCTCTGATGAGCTTCTTTATCATTGCCCCATTGAGCTTGTATTTGGAGTAGATCTCCTCTTCAGTCTGGCCCAGGAGTGTAATCCACAGCCGGAAGATGCGCTCCTGGATCCTGCGTCGTTTCTGGGCTGCAGCCAGGAGCCTCAGCCGCCTTGCCACGATGTAGAGACCTGGCATTGTGACTTTCCTCATGCTCCTACTGAGTCTCCTTAAGTGTGTTTGATTTACCCAACACCTGTTTCTTGTTTGCCATTTTTTTTTCACCAATTGGACTTCATGGTTACCACCTGGTTTTGCTTCTCCTTAAATTATGACTTGTATTTAGCGATTTATGGTATTTTTGCAATTTGCGATTTATGATGAATGAGAATAGCGATTTATTCGCGATTTCTCTATTTGATTGCAAATTCGCTATTGATTTTGCTAAATGTGTGGGTAATCGCTGTTAAGAAATCGCAATGGGGTAACCAAATGGTTTTGCGATTCTTTGTTTTGCGAATTCGCTATTTGCTGCTTTTGTACTTGATGCATTGCGGGAGCAGAAATTGTAATCGCAATCGCTGTTTCGCAGCGATTGCGATCGCAATATCGCTTGATGCATCTATGCCTTTGTCACTAACTCACAACTCTCTCCTTTTCACATAAACTCGCTAACTTCTAGCTCCTTCTCTATTTTGTCCCTTTTCCTTCTGTAATTCACTTCTTCCTATCTTTTCCTGCTTCTTACTCTATCTTTGTCTTTGCCTCACTACCTGGCCTGTCTTTCAATACCTCATTTCTCATTTGCCCCTTTCTCTTAACACTCTAACTCAAATCTCTCTACACATCTTCCTCTACCTGTCTATCTAGAGTTTTCTCAGCTTCTAGATCTCTCGCACTCACATCTCTTTATAACATACCTTCCTCTCTACCTCTCCACTCTGTCGATCTTACTGTTCTCCCTCTTTCAAAATATCCATCTTTTCATCTCTAGTTCTCTTAACATTATACCTCACTCTAAAGTCATACCTGTCTCTCTACCTCTCTTTCTGCCTACCTCACCTTCTCACATACTCCCCTATGTCTTACCTCATCTCTATCTGTACCTCCCTTCTCTCTCATCTTTACCTTTCTTTCCATGCTATTCTTATTGCTTACCTGGCTTTCCCCTGTCTCCTGCCCCTCCTATAAAGGACGCAGTCTAGGTACAGAAGTAAACTCAGAGAAAGAGGAAATGAGGGATAAGACAGGGGAAGAGAATCAAGGTGAAAAGGATCAGATTTCACTCAGAAGAATGTTAAAAAAAACATCAGAGTAACACTTTGAATTTCACTCTCACAGCAAGAGCACCAGTTGGGAAGAAAGATTTATTCGTGACAACAAATATCGAGGAGTTAAAGCTACAATTCCATGGGTTATGTGTATATATTTTATTTTAAAACTACGCCCTTGTGCTTCAAGTCACCCTTGCCATGTTTTCCGTACAATGGGAGGAACAGTTAGGTTTGAGATTAAATTCCAAATAAAAAGTTGTAGTCAGACTAAAACATTAGATAAAAGCAAAAAAAGAAAAGACTTTATCAATGCTTGGTCAAGCTTTCTTTTAGCGCTATTTGGTTGGTGGAGGCCAGGCAAGTTGTGCTTTTGTGTGCCCTTTTCTGAAAAATGTACATATACTTAAAACTATTTGCCACTATAGGGACTTTATTAGATGCAAAAGATTCAAAGGCTTTATGAAAAGGAGGGTGTTAGACCTGGCCTCATTGGCGTAGGTTTCCCTTCCTCCTCTGCTTCCTATCTTTTATGTTGGCTGGATTTAGAAGTTCTGGCGGCCGTGCCACTGCTAATCAGTGCCACAGCGTGAATGCTCCCTTTGTAAAGGTAACTGTATGAATTAGGATAACCGTAATGCCTAGATCTGTGTAGCATGCTCTAATAGCGAATTACCCTCCATTTCACTGTTACTATTGTGAAGCTACCCGTTCTCATAGGCCAGAATGGGCAGGTTGAGGATTACCTTCTATAATCCTATCTGACCCCAGGAACCTGATAGGAACCTCGAGTTTGATATGTTTATGCTCAGGACATCGAGGTATACCTTTTAGTAAGGATCATGTAGATATCCCCTGTTTGAAAATGCCTCTTCTGGAAATGCTGTATTTTCTTGCCTAAGCTTTACTGTAGGCTTTGCTAGCATGTGTATTGGCCGTCTGGTTTTGGAGCAGCAGGGCCAGCTGGGTCAGACCTGGCTGGAGAGAGAGATCGGTATTCAGAGCATGGGGAGGGGTGACTCTTTGATCTGAGCAAGGCCGTGCCTGGCAAGGTAAATGATGGCTCCACCTCCCACGGGGCGTCTGATAGCAGACGCCCTCATTCTGAAAGGGCAGGATATCGCCTCGTAAACCAAGTGCTCCTCGAACCCACTGAACTGGTTCTGACTGGATTGAGTGATTTGTGACTTTAGAGAACAACAACTTTTTATGTATAAAATGCTGCGCTGGAACTTTGTTCAAGTGTGTGTTCCTTCCGGATGTCAAGACGAAACTCTGTCAAAGTGAACAGAGGAAAGGACTTTGAAACTTTCACCAAGCTTGCTGAAGAAACTACCCGAGGGCCTGAACTGAAAGCGCCTCCTGCTGAAGTCTCAGGGTCATTAGACTTCACCCAGTGAGCCGTTGGAATTCCTGTGCGAGGAATTCTGCTTGCAGGTGAGGCCTCCGTTGAGTGATCCGGAGCCTCTAGTTCTACTGTGAGCAACGCAGACGGAAAACCTTTGCTGAATCTGTTTGGGCCGCTGGAGCTAAGAGAGAGCTGCCGCCGCTGAGAGCCCGCCTGAATTTGAACCTTCGAAACCCTCGCTAAATCTGTGTGGGCCGCTGCAGCTAAGAGAGAGCTGCCAACGCTGAGAACCCGCCTGAATTTGAACCTTCCAAACCCTCGCTGAATCTGTGTGGGCCACTGCAGCTAAGAGAGAGCTGCTGCTGCTGAGAGCCCGCCTGCATTTGAACCTTCGGAACCTTCGCTGAATCTGTGTGGGCCGCTGCAGCTAAGAGAGAGCTGCCGCCGCTGAGAGCCCGCCTGAATTTGAACCTTCGCTGTATCTGTGTGGGCCACTGAGTGCCCACCGTTGTGCCAGCCTGGTCGAGATCATCCTTTGTCCTGTGGGCCACCGCAGCTAAGAGAGAGCTGCTGCCGCTGAGGGCCCGCTCCTTTGCCCATTTTGCATCATCGTGATTCGTCCTGTGGGCCGCCGCAGCTAAGAGAGAGCTGCTGCCACTGAGTGCCCTCACCTTTGCTAATTTTGCATCATCGTGATTCGTTCTGTGGGCCGCTGCAGCTAACAGAGAGCTACTGCCGTTGAGTGCCCGCACCTTTGCCAGCTGTGCCTCATCGTGGTTTGTCCTGTTGGCCATCGCAGCTAAGGGAGAGCTGCCACCTCTGTGTGCCCGCATCTGGTTCACCATTGTTGAGGATTGTCGCTATAGTCTCAGGGGCCGCCGCATCTAAGAGAGAGCTGTTGCCGCTGTGAGCCCACCACGGAGCTGCAAGACGAGAGTCATCACCACCACCAGCCCGGGCTGCCGCAGCTGCATGCTACTGCCGCTGAGGGCCTGCCTGTCCCTGAATGCCCGTATCATTGTGGGTGCACGCTGCAGACCCCTGCAGCCAAGACTTGTGGTCGCTGGGAGTCCACCTGTCACCGTCTCCGCTTCTTCAAGAAGCCGCGTGCTGTGTCCCCTTTCAAATGCAGTTATCTGGTGCACACCAGGTCGCGTAGGCCCCAGCTTTGAACTCAGTCAGTGTTACGTTCTGGTGAATGCGTTATTGCCTTTTTTAATACCTATTGGTTTACCTGCATTGTAGTTTGTTAAAACGCTTTGAGAGTCTTGAGTTAAACCTTAGATAAATATATTATTTTTCTGTACCTTCCTGAGTAGTGTCCTTTTGTGGTGGGGTTACTGCATTATTGTGCATGGTCATAAATGCTTCACACACTGCCTCTGAAATAGGCCTAACTGCTCGTGCTACGTTACCACAGGGTTGAGCAGGGGTTGTCAAAGGGAGTAGCCCACTTGCCCTGACTTAGGAAGAAGGGTCCCTATTTGGAAATTGGTGCCAGCCATTGCCAACTAGAGACCCCCATTTCTAACAGAGGGCAAAAATACGTCTTGCCAAGTGACCCGAGATCCATAACTAGTTATGTTTGTATTAAATTGAGTTGTTCACTAACCTCATTTATAACATCCCGCTTTGCGAATCGCGAGTCCTGTAATTCCTGTCATGAGCATGGCGTTTAGATGAACTATTTCTACTAGTACTAACAAGGGAGTTGACCCCTTCAATTATTGGCCAAACCAGTGGTTTTGTTTATGTTTTGTGTGTCTTGGGACTGTTGTAAAATATTGGCATTTTTGGGGTTTCATTCATCAAATATATTCGGTCATTGATGTTAATACATCACTGCTGCACAACTTGCTGTAAACCCCCCTGCTTATTCCATTGTGTAGTTGTTTTATAAAGCTGAGTATGTTGACTTCAAGTTTCCTAAATGAATCCTTTCATGCAATTACTCCAGTTCATCACATGTTGTCTGGCTCAGGTACCTAAGCAGGTCTGATGTGTTTCTGGATGAGTGACCACATGTGGTACCCATTGCTGCACTTTCCTGGACCTATCAGCAGCCACGGCCGGTAGTAGGTGTAACTGTAAGGAGGGGGAGGGGCAGGGTGGGGGGTTGTAATGTATGGATTACGGACTTTAACAGGTAAGTAACCATATAAATAAATACATCGAATTTCGTTCTGTGCACTGCATCACCAAATGCGATGCAGTGCGCGCAACTAAATTTGTTTTATTTATTTATATGTTTACTTACCTGTTAAAGTCCGTAATCCATACATTACAACCCCCCACCCTGCCCCTCCCCCTCCCTACGTCACCGCCCTGCAGTTACACCTACTACCGGCTGTGGCTGCTTATCAGCCTGTACTTCAATGATCTAATTTGAGATATCTTCAGGGATATCACCAATGATGTCATTTTATGTTGACCTGTGACTAATGATAGGCCTCTGCATAATATGCAAATGCCAGATTTCTATGTTACTTGGAGACAGGTGCAGTCCAAAGATGTTGGAGAGGTTGTGGGCCATCTTGAAGGATCTATTCTGCGGCTGTGGCGTTTTTTTTGCATAGTTATGGATTTGCCTCATTTGCCACACAACCTGTCATTTGCTGCATATTCTGCATATTAGAAAAAAAACACATTTTGTTTCTAGCTCAAATAGATCAAAAGTTACTAAAATCTTTGCAGCATATGTTCGTGCACAGTGGAAGGCCCTTCGCAAACGGTAACTGGTCATCTTTCAGTTGCTCATTTCTGTATTTGGTTGTTAAACTGGTACTGAGGTGAAATCCTTGACTACACGGTATTACCATGTGTAAAATGACAAACTAATAAAGAAATACTCTCAAAAGAATCCCGAATTATGCACCATAATTTTGCTTTTTGTTGCCGCATAATTTAGTGAACCCTGTTGCATAATTTGGTGCTCCCCTGCCTCATAACTCCAGTGCCCCTGGCTACCAGTTTAGAAAATCAGTTTGCTCTGGTTTCAAAAGCCTAAATCCAAAATGAAGTACAACAGGGCAGCAGAATTGAAGGGAAATAACGGGCCTAGTTTAAGGGGGATTGAGTTAGTTGTCGCCTTGTGCTGTTCTTTTGTATCGAGGGCGCAGCCATGACTCTCAGGTGATAAAGCACATTATAGTGTGCTGCTGAAGCAGAGACCCCTCTTGGAAACATCAAATACGTCAAAAATAAACATGCTTTACAAACCATTAGCTCTCATTAGAAACATAAATGGATGTGAAAAGGGCATTCATCAACCCTGCGTCATAAAGTCATTCATGCGTCACCTTGAAATTGAAGTTTCGTAATTGCAGCACGGCTGGGAGTAAGTGGTTCGAAAGCAGCCTCTAACAAGGGAATTTATTGATAGGTAAACCACTTGCACTCTCTAAAGAAAAGCAGAAACAGTGTTTCAGGTGCCTTCACAGCAGGGCCCTTCATTTAAGGAAAGGAAATGGCGATAATCATGTTGCTTAACGAGGAGGGTGCCTGTGCCTGCTGTTTACCCCCATTACAGAGCAGAAACTAAATACAGTCCTTGCAACCTCTAAAACTGTGGTCAGTAACAAAGCGAAACTTGAGGGGGCCCCTCTGCAAAGTACATGGATGCTCCCCATCCCTCCTCCCCCCCCTGAGCCAGTCAGGAGTTCTCAAGCTAGGGCCCCCCCCCCCTGTGCACAGGGATGGATGGGACTCCCTGAAGATCCACGGGCCCCCACACCGTGGGGGCTAATGTTATGCAACTGATTGCGGTAGGAAGGAACTCTGAGGTGGGAGGTGGTTTGGCCTTAAGTCTATTACCTCGTCAGCAATAAGAGTGCTTCTGATGGTATAGGGCCATCGGGCAGCTCAAGTCGCTGCCCGAGAGTCACTTTAACTCCCCCTAAGCAAAACAGAGGTTCCCAAGACTTCTAATGTGGTAAGGTTGTGAAACCCTGATTGACACCAGCTGTCCTCCACACAGCCACACAATGAGGTGGAAGCCCAAATTGCAGCAGTTTAATATTCAAGATGGCTGCCACTTTGCGCGATCAGCTCCTTACCAGGCTCCTCGGTGTGGTGTGAGTTGACAGGTCTGTAAATATACTGGCATTCACCAAAAAGTAGCCGCGTCCCATGCAGGTAAGAGTGGTAGGCCCAGTGGGGGTGGGAGGGGGCATTTCGACGGACGATGATGAGGGAAAATTAAATAAATAATGAATTTTCCATCGTAATAGTCCATCAAAATCCACCCCCTACCAAGCCCCACTGCCCCACCTATTACCTGCATGGGACGCGGCTGCCAAACAGTGGGAATCTTTAAGTCTATGGTAGTTGCTAGAGGCATATCAATTATTTTCTCTTACTAAAAGTTCCTATTGCCAAGTCGTAGCTCTCATGCAGAGGTAATACGTTCAATTGCTTACAAAGGTTGCACTCAAGTCAGGCATAGTGTAACAGACACTCCGCAACAAAGATGGCCGCTGACAAAATGGGGAGCATAATGTACTGGTCCTGGAAACAAACCACAGCCTTCAATTTAAGAAATGGAATATAAACATTGATGTGCTGAAAACTATAATGTTATTTTAAAACCAAAATGTTAGTTTTAATATTATTTGCATGAACTCAGAATGAGCACACTTCCACTGGCATGTTTTCCACTTGGCTCCCTCAAGCATATTTTGCAATTCAATGGGAGACAATACAGGTTTTATGAACCTGGCTTGTAAATGGAAAGCAATGTTTCAGAACCCAATTATTTAACTTATATTTCAACTGGTAGCTCTAACGTTTGAAACAATAGACAAATAAAGTGGTCTACTGATGTGATAAGGCAAGCCAGGGCAATAGCAACAGAAGCTTAATTCAAAAGAAGTTAAGTTGGTGCCTATGTTTTCCAAAAAAGTGAACACATCATATGCTCAGCAGACCGAAAAAGGTGTTAGTGAGGGGGGTTAATTCACTAAAATGAGGACTGAGAAGATGGGAGCAAGTGAAGAGGCAAGTTTATACCTAAAAAGCGGCGCATTGTAAGACGACTGAAAAATGGCAATGAGGCCTGCTCAGTGAACTGAGTGTGCGCTTGTGTGACACAACATCATCATCTACAGCATCATCAGGGCTGGTGAAAGAAGACACAATAAATACAATGAAGGAATCAAAGACTGAAACAACCAAACTGAAATCCATGCAACCTGCATGAGCATGGTCACAGCCCAGTAGAAGGCTAGAGATGGGGACAGACACAGAGCCGGATGCAGAGGAAAGAGAACCTGGGCAACGGGAAGTGCAGCGTTGGGCCCTGATGCCTCGCCGGACTGGAGGCCCTCTATGGCCGCCCCTATCTCCTCCTCTGTCAAGTTGGGCTCTAAGGTCTACCTCGCATCTTCCGTTAGTGTCTGTAAGTTGATGTCCCTCAGGAAGTCCGCGCGTTCAGCCTCCATCTTATTCGTTACGGGAGAATATAGATCTTCATAATATGCTGGGAAGGTGTCCGCTATGGCAGTACCTGTCGTTTGCAGCACATGTGCCCTGTCTAGAATCGCAGGCACCCAGGAACGATTCTTGTCTCTTTTGTCTAACCAGGCTATCTATTTGCTGGCTTTATCGCCTATATCGTACATGCGACATTGCGTCGCCCGAGCATGCCTATGCGCCCTGAGATCCTGCTGTTGCAGGTGTAGCTGATGGTAGAGGACTGTTGTTTTCTCTGTCAATGCCCTGGCTTCCAAAGCCACAATCTCTTTCTCTCTTGCCTCGCACTCGAGCTTGACTTCTTTCTTCTTAGCCCCTATTAGGGTTTGGGCGTGCCTGCGCACAACGGTTTTAAACCCGCCCACACGACAAAGGCGGGTGCCACCGTCCCCTGATTCTCTTGGAAGTAGGCCTCTGCTCCCTCCCTTAGCTTCCCTTTAAGTCCCCTGCTGCAGAGGTGCCATTGCCCAATTCTTGGAGGCAGTGAGAAGTCTCGGACCGGTCCCTCAACATGCTCTCAACAGTGGAATGGTCGGATATGCCTCTGGCGAGGTGTGCCACCACTCTAAGCTGCCTGCTCAGGCATGTTGCATGAGCACATGGTCCAAACGGAAGAAGCTGCTCTGAGGGGGTGAAGTGTAGGTATATTTTCACTGCTGTGGATTGTGCTCTTGCCATATGTCAATCAGCCCCAACACCACCATTAAGGGCTGCAGTGGTCACAAGGCTCCCTTGGGGCCACCCTACTGCTCTTTTGGGTTTTAAATAGTATCATATGCTGATGATAACCAAATTGTTGTGTCTATCCCAAGTAACAAGGTAGCGAATAGGTTTCTTAACTGTATGATGGAAATTGGGAAGTGGATAAAAAACAATTGCCTCAAACTTAATGTTGGAAAAACGGATCCTTCTGTTTGGCAGTGATACTCCCTTCTGGCCCCATTCCTGGTGGCCGCATGATTTAGGCACTTTACTGTCCCCTTCCAGCAAGGTAAACAATTTAGGAGTGCTTTCTAATGATAAATTAATTTTTTCAGATCAAACCAATCAAGTTACTTCCTCATGTTTCTGTATCCTAAGAATATTGAAGAAAAGTTTTCCTTGTATTCCATCTGATCTGGAAAAAAAGAGTGGTAGTTGCTCTGGTACTATCACACATTGATTATTGCAATGCTCTTTATGCTAATTTGCGCCAGCAATTTCTGAATACGTTTCAAACTCTTCAGAATGCAACTGCTTGTCTTCCTCTCAGTATCTCTAGGCTCCAGTCAGCATCCCAGGCATTACAAAAGATGCACTGGCTTCCTGTAAAGATAAGTCGTGCTTTTAAGGCCCTCTGCGTAGCCCACAAGGCCTTACCTAGCTGCGGACCTGAATATATCAAACTTAGATTCAAGTAGAATGTTCTCAGTAGAAAACTAGTCTCCTCATCTGTGAGAAATCTGTTGATGCCTAAAGTGAGATGTTCATCTTGAGGGGGTAGAAGTTTTACTTATGCCACTTGAAAACTGTAGAATAGTCTTCACTTGTGTATTAAAAGTCTGACTAAACATATGCATTTTACGAAAACGTTAAAAACCTGTTTGTTTTCAAATTAAAATCTTCTTAGGGGTTACTGTTCATCCTTGGCAGCTTTAGTGCCAAGACATGTACGGGCATTAGCACACTTTATATTCATTCATTCATTCAAGGCTCAAAATAGAGTGTGTGGGTGGAGACCCTGGAAATGTATTTTTCAGCTACTGCTTGTTGATTGACAGTGACAATCGAAAACACCATGTACTGGTGCATTTGGCCGGTAAAGGTACTTTCAAATTGCCATGTACCTTGCCCAAGGTTGGGCCACCACACACCTATGAGTCAATAGTAAAGGCCCTCAATGTCCCCTAGCTAATCCTGACTATGAAAAGTTCCTCCAGAAACAAGCTCTCCAGGCTCTAGAAGAGTCCAAGGATACTTTTTGTGCGAGAGTGAAAGAGGTGGCCAGCACCTGTGCCCTGCATGATGATTTGAAGGAAATGTGTGCACAGTTTATTCAAGGCTGTGCATCAGCAAAATTAATGGTGTAGATTCTGGAAAGCAATGGGTGATATATTGACGCTAGAGCGTTCCTAGGAGTTAACGAAGGCTTGAGCCTCACACATAGAAAGTACTGCACAAGTCAATCAAAACAGAACCCATCAACCAGATCACTAAGACAGCCCCCATGCAGAAAAAGAGGAGAAGAACCAAAGACAGCGGCAGGCATGCGGACGCTGCAGATTTCTATTTCTCCATGCAGGGGAATGCTGAGCAAGTGGGAAGAGATATTCCGTCTCCAGAAAACCCGAGCCCTTTGCAAACGTGTGTAGATCTTCAGAGGCACAGAAGGCAGTAGGGGTAAAGGTGTTGTACTGAGTAGTGATTGGCTGATGAAGATATGGTTAAAAGAGAAAGGTTCCATACCTGTCCTCTATGTAGAAGACCAGACCATCATGCGGGCGAGGGCCCCACCCAAATGTCATGTGTTGGTGGGAGCCATCCAAGCAACTGCTACTATTGACACAGGAAAATCAAATTTAAGTTGGCTTGTGAAACCTACTGATCACTGACCTACAGTCTGACACTGTAAAAAAAAAAAAATATCAAAGTGAGAGCCTATGGAGACTCTGCACTGCTACCGATGGCAGGAGGCTCACCAGTGACATCGCTCATGGGCAAACCAGCTTCTGAGCCAAGGTGCGCGCGATGCAAGGAAGAGTAGGAATGCTTCTGAGTTGTCAAACGACAGGGCACCTGAGATTGGTACAATTTTGCATTCATCAACTACACCACTAGAATCGACTGCTTAATGGAAGAATGTCAAAAAGAACAATTGATGGACACAATGCAGAACAATGTCATACATTCACCCCAGTACAGAGATCTGGGCCTAAATCCATAGTTTTTTTGATCACCATGCCTTTTCAGTTTAGACCCAGGCATATGCAAATCAGTCTTAACCCTGTGCCCCATGGGAACAGTCCAGAACGAACTGTCAGGCCAGGTCCTCCCTGGACTGGAAACAAGCATCCTTGGACGAGTTTCGGGCTTTCGGCCCTCATCAGCCAGGATAGCTTGACTCCAGTGGCATGGAAAATGTCAGTAGCTATTCAGGAACATTGACTGTCTCTGAAGCAAGACCATAAAGCTTCATGTAGGCAAATCAATGCAACTGATGGAGCTACGGCATTGGTGGATTCCATTCGATCTACTGCCAAAGGTGGAAGAGGAGCTCATCAAACTAAAAGCCTCCGACATCATCAAAAAAGTGGAAGGGCCAATATCATATGCATCTCTCACTGTAGTAATGATGAAGCCCAAACAGCCAGGGGCTGTGCATAGATATGCGACTTCCGAACCTAGCTATAAAAAGAAAAAAGACACATCACCCCAGTGGTAGACAATATTGTTAGCGAAGTGTCAAGGTCATGATGGTTCTCCAAAATGAGCTTGATGTCTAGGTACCACCAGCTGCTGCTAGAACAGGAGTCAAGGTACCTCATCACATTCTATATGCACCTGGGCCTCCAATGCTCCAGAATACTAAACTATGCTATATCAAGCACCACAGATGTGTTCCAGAGCACCATCTGGGAAGCTCTGCCTGGGATAATGTGGGTCCTGAAAGTGAGTGATGAAATACTTAAATATGCCACAGCCATCGAAGAACACCATATACATCTAATAAAAAAGGTGTTCCAGCGACTCAAAACAGTGGGCTCACCCTCAACCTGTAAAAATATGAATTCCTCATGGAAGACATGAGCTCTTTTGAATACCATTTCTCAGATGCGGGCGTAACCCTAGATTAGGAGTCTCCAACCTTTTCTGTAATGAGATCTACTGTTCCAAGTCAAAGTCAAAATTACTTTCTTTCGGCCGGCTGGCCACAAAAGTCAAGCAATAAAGAAACAGAGGTAAAATTGGTAATCATCATGATTACATAGTACATTCTTCATATTACATCGCTCTTAGTGAATCTATCCCCACATAGGTGTTAAATACAAAGTTGCACAGTAATTGTGTAAACACACAGACCAAAAGCAAAAACCTAATATGGTCCGCCATGCCAAATGGAAGGGTGCATAGATAATCTTGCGCCACAAGGGCAACTAGGCACTAAAAGTCGTAATACAATACCTTCTTAGGAGACTGAGGAGTCAGGAGAAATGAGACAAGACATGGACCATGTACATTACAAACAAAAGGAAAAAACAATACAAACATTAAAATTATGTATTCATTAATAAAGTGCAAGAAATGCTTATCAGTTAAAATGCACCAAGGTTGCGATTGAATCTCATGCTTAAAACACACGGGTCAATAAGAAGTTGTAGTGGGAAGAAACAGTACAAAAGGAAACAGATCTGGTAGTTTGATTGTCTCTGCGGAGTATCAATCAAGGGATTCTTACCTAGTCTCCCGACCATTATTGCTGTTAGAAAGAGGGTTTCATAAAACACCAATGTCAACATTCACAATAAACCAAGAAATGTCAAATCAGCAGCTCCCTGGATCGACATGCATAAAAGAAGAAAAATACAACCATAGTATACAAAGTAATACACATAATACAGAACTTGATTAATTGGAACTATTGAATACGTATGTCCATCATCAACCAGTCAAAAGTTAAAATGCACACTGCCCCGCTATGGCAGGGTCGTCGGTCTTCTTATAGACCACATGCGCCTTACAAATGTGGCAACTGAAGAAGCAACAAGCATTTGCAATGCAACAGGTCTCGCATTTACCCGAGTTTGAGCTATTGGCATTGTAAATGATAATGCCTTTTATTTATTTTTTGGTTTTCGAAGCATAAATATTAGGCATTGTTATTTACAATGGCAATAGCTCAAACTTGCGTAAATGCGGGACCTATTGCATTGCAAATGCTTTTTAGGGCTCGACCTCTGCCAATGCGCAAGCATTGCAGATGCCGAGACATATTGGGGCCTATCTAGAGCTTAACTAAACGGGCGATTTTATGCTGTGCCCGTGAAAAAGCGCGTGCACAGCATCAAAGCCACCAGCCTCCCTCCACAAGCTTACCCCAGCGTGCGCTCTGGCATTTCTCCTCCCCTAATTATTCACTGCCCACGGCCGGCTGGCACATCAAAGGCTGCTGCTCCCCGTGCGTCTCATCACCCTTACTCTCCCCTATTCTTCCCTTCTTGCCTCTCCCAGCCCCCCCTCCCCACTACAGCAATGCCGAGGGCTTGTCTGCCTTCTCTCAAACTCGTTTACTTAACGTTCCCTGGCCTGCACACTAAACTTTCCCTAGCTCTGATGCCTGGGACTTCATTCCGCTTTTTTACAATGCATTTACCAATGCTTGGCGAAAATGATTGCATTTACCAGTGCTTGTTATGCCTGCTCGTCCCTGCGCTGTGTAGGCTCCCAGTAGTCAGCAGAGCATATCTGTGGGGGTCCCTCCTTCTCCTCCTCGCTCCTAGAGTCCAGAATCAATAAACAACAAACTGGTTTTAATCTCCACCCTACGGCATCTCACCCAGGACTAAACACAGTAAACTACAACCCCCGACAGGCAGGACGCAAGCGTTGCACATCATGGCAGATGAAAATTCAATATAGTGTCATGTGCTGTCCAACTAATGAGCAACATGGTACTGTATAACGTTCAGCATTATTCTTAAACGTCACATGGTGCCTTACGTTATTTCTAACTGCCCAACGTTGCTGTGTTGGTGAACTGAGTCAAAAGCAGGCGTGGCACATTGGGCACCTTTCTCAGAAAAAACCCCAGTCGTTTATTTACATTCTTTCAACTGGTTTACTCATTTCCAGTTTGTGGATGTTTGAATGAAAGTGGTTTGAATGTGATATGTTTGAAGAGTGATGATTTGGTTGAAGTTTTTTACTGTTGTTGTGTCCTAACTTTCATTACTGGTTAGGAATATAACCTGAAATGGCGCACTAAAATATAAATGGTGTTTATTTGTGAATAATTTTGAATAAACAGCTATTCAATAGCCACCCCAGGTATTGAACTGTCGTCTGTACTGTGGAGGAAACATTGTTCTAAAAGAACACATCAGTATTGGCAATTTTCTTTTGTTGATTGTACTTTTGAGGCTCAGCCTTACTGATTAGAGCCAGCCCTATTTGTTATTAGTAACGGTATAATGTTCAGCATTATTCTTAAACGTCATATGGTGCCTTATGTTATTTCTAACTGCCCAACGTTGCTGTGTTGGTGAACTGAGTCAAAAGCAGGCGTGGCACATTTTGCACCTTTCTCAGAAAAAAACACCGGTCGTTTATTTATATTCTGATTTAGGAGAAATATATTTTTTACATAGGAACTATGCATGTTTGCTACTTTTTAAGTGAGTTTTTGTTTTTGCGTTTCAAACTTTATGCCTCAAAGACAAGTTTTAACTAGTGTTACCGTACTTTTATTTGAATATAACACACTTTTATCATTTCAGGGGGCTTTCTGTAACTTTACATGGCTGTGAGCATTTGCAGACGTATTTTCACTCAGCGTCCTACTTTGCCTAATACTTTCTAACTAGTAAGCTTTCTTTCTGCTTGCATTTCAAGCATAGTGGCAAGTTGCATACTTTTATCTTGAAACAATGAGTGTGGGATGCAACTGATGCACCCATAACACAGCTCCACCGAGGCACCCACCACACAGCTCCACAGATGCACCCACCACACAGCTCCACCGATGCACCCACCACACAGCTCCACCGATGCACCCACCACACAGCTCCACTGATGCACCCACCACACAGCTCCACCGATGCACCCACCACACAGCTCCACTGATGCACCCACCACACAGCTCCACTGATGCACCCACCACACAGCTCCACTGATGCACCCACCACACAGCTCCACTGATGCACCCACCACCCAGCTCCACCAATGCACCCACCACACAGCTCCACCGACACAGCCCCACCGATGCACCCACCACCCAGCTCCACTGATGCAACCACCACACAGCTCCACCGACACAGCTCCACTGATGCACCCACCACACAGCTCCACTGATGCACCCACCACAGAGCTCCACCTATGCACCCACCACAGAGCTCCACCGATGCACCTACCACAGAGCTCCACCTATGCCCCCACCAGAGAGCTCCACCTATGCCCCCACCACAGAGCTCCACCGATGCCCCCACCACAGAGCTCCACCTATGCCCCCACCACAGAGCTCCACCGATGCACCCACCACAGAGCTCCACAGATGCCCCCACCACAGAGCTCCACCGATGCACCCACCACACAGCTCCACCGATGCACCCACCACACAGCTCCACCGATGCCCCCACCACAGAGCTCCACCTATGCCCCCACCACAGAGCTCCACCGATGCACCCACCACAGAGCTCCACAGATGCCCCCACCACAGAGCTCCACCGATGCACCCACCACACAGCTCCACCGATGCACCCACCACACAACTCCACCGATGCACCCACCACACCTCCACCGATGCACCCACCACACAGCTCCACCGACACAGCTCCACCGATGCACCCACCACCCAGCTCCACTGATGCAACCACCACACAGCTCCACCGACACAGCTCCACCGATGCACCCACCACACAACTCCACTGATCACCCACCACAGAGCTCCACCGATGCACCCACCACAGAGCTCCACCGATGCACACACCACAGAGCTCCACCTATGCCCCACCACAGAGCTTCACCGATGCACCCACCACAGAGCTCCACAGATGCCCCCACCACAGAGCTCCACCGATGCACCCACCACACAGCTCCACCGATGTACCCACCACACAGCTCCACCGATGCACCCAGCACGCATCTTTACCGATGCACCCACCACACACCTCTACCGATGCACCCACCACACAGCTCCACCGAGGCACCCACCACACAGCTCTGCCGAGGCACCCACCACACAGCTCAACCGATGCACCCACCACACAGCTCTTCCGATGCACCCACCACACAGCTCCACCGATGCACCAACTAAGCTCCACCGATGCACCCACCACACAGCTCCACCAATGCACCCACTAAGCTCCACCGATGCACCCACCACCCAGCTCCACCGATGCATTCACCACACAGCTCCAATGATGCACCCACCACACAGCTCCACCGATGCACCCACCACACAGCTCCATCGATGCACCCACCACACAGCTCCACCGATGCACCCACCACGCATCCTTACCGATGCACCCACCAAACAGCTCTACCGATGCACCCACCACACAGCTCCACCGATGCACCCACCACACAGCTCCACCGATGCACCCACCACACAGCTCCACCGACACAGCTCCACCGATGCACCCACCCACCCACCACCCAGCTCCACTGATGCAACCACCACACAGCTCCACCGACACAGCTCCACCGACGCACCCACCACACAGCTCCACCGATGCTCCCACCACACAGCTCCACCGACACAGCTCCACCGATGCACCCACCACCCAGCTCCACTGATGCAACCACCACACAGCTCCACAGACACAGCTCCACCGATGCACCCACCACAGAGCTCCACCGATGCACCCACCACAGAGCTCCAACTATGCCCCCACCACAGAGCTCCACCTATGCCCCCACCACAGAGCTCCACCGATGCCCCACCACAGAGCTCCACCTATGCCCCCACCACAGAGCTTCACCGATGCACCCACCACAGAGCTCCACAGATGCCCCCACCACAGAGCTCCACCGATGCACCCACCACACAGCTCCACCGATGCACCCACCACACAGCTCCACCGATGCACCCACCACACAGCTCCACCGATGCACCCACCACACATTTTTACCGATGCACCCACCACACAGCTCTACCGATGCACCCACCACAGAGCCCCACCGATGCACCCACCACAGGGCTCCACCGATGCACCCACCACAGAGCTCCAACTATGCCCCCACCACAGAGCTCCACCTATGCCCCCACCACAGAGCTCCACCGATGCCCCCACCACAGAGCTCCACCTATGCCCCCACCACAGAGCTTCACCGATGCACCCACCACAGAGCTCCACAGATGTCCCCACCACAGAGCTCCACCGATGCACCCACCACACAGCTCCACCGATGCACCCACCACACAGCTCCACCGATGCACCCACCACACAGCTCCACCGATGCACCCACCACACAGCTCCACCGATGCACCCACCACGCATTTTTACCGATGCACCCACCACACAGCTCTACCGATGCACCCACCACACAGCTCCACCGATGCACCCACCACACAGCTCCACCGATGCACTCACCACAGAGCTCCACAGATGCCCCCACCACAGAGCTCCACCGATGCCCCCACCACAGAGCTCCACCGATGCACCCACCACACAGCTCCACCGATGCACCCACCACACAGCTCCACCGATGCACCCACCACACAGCTCCACCGATGCACCCAGCACGCATCTTTACCGATGCACCCAACACACAGCTCTACCGATGCACCCACCACACAGCTCCACCGATGCACCCACCACACAACTCCACCGAGGCACCCACCACACAGCTCTGCCGAGGCACCCACCACACAGTTCAACCGATGCACCCACCACACAGCTCTTCCGATGAACCCACCACACAGCTCCACCGATGCACCAACTAAGCTCCACCGATACACCCACCACACAGCTCCACCAATGCACCCACTAAGCTCCACCGATGCACCCACCACCCAGCTCCACCGATGCATCCACCACACAGCTCCAATGATGCACTCACCACACAGCTCCACCGATGCACCCACCACACATCTCCTTCGATGCACCCACCACATAGCTCCACCGATGCACCCACCACGCATCCTTACCGATGCACCCACCACACAGCTCTACCGATGCACCCACCACACAGCTCCACCGATGCACCCACCACACAGCTCCACCGACACGGCTCCACCGATGCACCCACCACCCAGCTCCACTGATTCACTCACCACACAGCTCCACCGACACAGCTCCACCGATACACCCACCACACAGCTCCACCGATGCACCCACCACATGTGGAAAAAGGTAGGGCTAGGACCTTTCTCAAGATTTGCCCGGCGCTAACCGCCCTTGTACCATTCAAATTACCAAGCAATGAGGCAGGCGCCGGAGACCAGAAGGCAGGAAAACAGAAGTTTATTCCGACGGAGCAGAACACATCAGATCAGACAACAAGGTATCGTCTCGAGGTGCTCTAACAGCCTCTCGGAGGCCTGGCCTCTTATACACTGGTTTATGGCATGTGACCTTTCTTTATTACAATCAGAACCTTGTAAAGCAAGGAAAAGACATCCCCGTAATCCTCGTGTCAATCCCACCCCCATATACCTTCACAATAGAGGTCCTTAACCTGCTGATAAGAGGAGGGGGTCATCACGCAGCTGAGTGTTCCGTCGAGTCTTAGGATGTGTGCGCCTGATCATATCACAGGGGGTGGGGAGGCCTGGATCAATAGAGGGTCCTTTGAAGGAGAGCGACCTCATACAATAAGGGGCAGTAAATGATATCTCTCGGCTTAGGCAATGGCCTCGGACCTGCATGGACAGCTGGACACGGGGTGAGGGGTCATCAAAGGAGGGGTATTCATGCCGTGTGGACAGACCAGTGCGGAGGGGAGGTTTATCAACAGAGGGGCATTCATGGGAGGAGAGGAGGTGTTGGTCAGGCGCTGGCGTGACTCCCAAGGACAGGGTCATGCAGAAGGGTTATGTTCATGAGGGGGAGGGAGGGGGAGCCAGGGTGCGCGGAGGATGCTTGCTGGGTCAGAGGGGCGCGCTGGCGATCGATCGTGGATAGGGAGACCATGATATCTAAAATGGCTGCCGTGCACGTAGTATATAGGTGACCTAAAAATGGCTGCCGTGCACGTAGTACATAGGTGTCAAGCTGGCGCAGATGATGTTCAGATTGCAAACTAAAATTCCACAGTCCTCCCTTTTAACATGTCTCGCCAACTTGTCAGTTTGGATTTATCCCCATAAGGCCACGTATTTCTACTTCATAGAGGGGGCTCATGTGCTCATTTCGGAAGTCCAAAGTCTTTGGGCACATACAGTTAGAAACAAGGCCGCACAAAGGTGGCAGACATTGGATACCTAAGCAACACCCACATATTATCACAACAGGTATCAGCACGAAGGAAAACAACTTACAGCCCCAATTCTTCAAAGTGTCCCAAAACCAGCTCCCAAGCGACCATCCTTCCTGTTCTTGGTGAACCTCTGAGGAAAGTCTGTGGAGGTGTTCAATGGCTTTGTAGACTGAAGGCGAGTTGTCTGGCACGTAGGTGCAGCAGCTGGATCCGATGATGTGGCATGCTCCTCCTCGGTCGGCTAGGACCACGTCTAAGACAAGACGATTTTGAAGGGTCACAAGGCGGACCGCCTGGAGCTCCGCAGTGTTGTTGGCGAGGATGCCAGCCGTGATGTTGATCGTTGTTTCTACTGCCTGGGTCAGGTGTCGGATAGCACGGCTGTTTGCCATTGGGCCCCACAGAGGAACAAGTCCCTTTGCTGCATCCAGGAACTGTGCTCCGGTGGAGTCGGCTTGTCCAAGGTCGTCTGCACGCCTCTGCCGGTGATGGTTGGCAGGGGCTACATATGTGGGTGGAAGAACGAAGGAAATGTAACAGATTCCCTTCCAACCCTTCGGGAGCCAGGTGTAAGCTTTGGTGCCACACACAAAGTACATGTTCGGAGAAGCAACAAAGGAAGGGGGGTCAGCTGAGTCCAATGTTTTGGTGATTCGGCAGGCGCTGTGACCCACCAGCTGCGTTCCATGGCCTTCGAGACACACGAGACCTGTGACGTTGATAACAGACAGGGCCACAGTCAGGGTGGCGGTAGTTTGTTTTTGCAGATGAGTGAAGGTGGTTCTGGCTGGATTGTGGAGCACCTGTACTTCGACTCGTTCTTTGGCTGGAATGTCTTTGAGGAAGGTGGCGCCTGCGAGCGCAGGACACAGGGCAGCAGGGGTCTTTCCGGTTTTGTTCAGCCAGAACCCAGAGTAGAAGTGTGACACTGTCCGGCTGGAGGTGGCGTTGTCCTTGTGGCTCTCTTGCATGAGGATCAACCAGGCGAGGCAGGAGCCGTGGACTGAGAAAGGAGAAGGGATGAAGGGGATGGAGTGTCCTGTGGCATGCGGGAGCAACCCGCAGATCCAGCAGTTCGTAGCATTTGCTGCAAGGTTGTGTTGGTGCAACAGTTGCACGAAGGAATTGTTCCAGAATTCCCTGCGCCTTTCTCGGAGCTGAGGCGACAGGGAGATTAGGTGATGCTCTTTCAGGGGTGTCGGTTGTGCAGTAGGTAGTAGTGCCTTGTGGGCCGGCGTGCTTTCCTCCAGAATCCAGAAGGAGGTCATGAGGAGGAGGCAGAAGAGGAAGACAATGAAGAGTGCGATTGTCTTTGATTTGTGCAAGTTGTCAGTCTTTGGATCTCGATACTGGGTATTTCCTGTTGCTTCCATCATCTTCTTATCTGGCGCTTCCATCATCTTCTTATCTGGCGCTTCCATCACCTTCAAGGGGCTCGGTAGTGGGCAGAACCACAGACTTCGTTTAGCTTCTCTCCCGGTAACCCTTGATTGTGTTTAGGTCACCGTTCTGAGATTTAACTTAGTCCGTGGCCTACTTAGCCGAAACTCCCTCCTTTCGACGCAGGAAATACCCTTCTCTGGATGGCACAGTGGGATCAGAGAATTTTGCAAGTTCGAGTGCCTCAGTATCGGGATAACAGTCCAATATCGGTCGGTCTTTGCTCAGGAGCTCTTCTTGGGCGCTGACGTTTTCTGTCGTGGCCAGGTTTGCAGAGACCTTCCGGCAATGATGCGCGTGCAGCCAGTGCTTCTTCCCCTCCACTCGGAGTGCCGTTCGGGTGGTGATCAGCACTTGCCAGGGGCCCGTCCACCGAGGTTCCAGACTCTTGGTTCGCTGGAAATTTCGTATCAACACGAAATCTCCCGGTTGGATGTCATGGCCGGGGCCCCTGGAAGCATCGGGGATGGCCTGCTGCACCTGTTGATGAATGACAGACAACGTTTTAGTTAACTTGCACAAATAATCAGATAGTAGGACGTCTGGGACGTCATGAATGGAGGTCGGTTTGGGAGCAGTCCAGAGATTCATCGGTCGCCCAAACACGACCTCGTAGGGGGTCAAATGGTGCTTGGTGGGAGTGGAGCGCATCGATAACAAAGCCAGTGGGAGGGCATCCGGCCAGTTAAGTCCAGTGGTGGCCACTATTTTTGACAATTTCAGCTTCAGTGTGGCATTATGGCGTTCCACTAGACCGGCGGATTGGGGGTGGAAGACCGCATGAAACCGTTGCTTCACCCCCAACCCCTTTAGGATTAGTTGGATAACCTCAGCTATGAAGTGAGGGCCATTGTCGCTCCATAAAATTCGACAAAGGCCATAGCGAGGGAAGAATTCCTTCAGTAGTACTTTGGCAGTAGTCATGGCAGTGTTGTCACGGGTTGGATAGGCCTCCACCCATTTGCTGAAGGCACATACGATGACTAGTACATACTTCAGGTTTTGGCATCTCTCTAGTTGGATGTAGTCCATCTGAAGGACCTCAAAGGGGTGATTGGGGGTCCCAAACCCTCCCCGGGGTACTACAGTTCCTTTCCCGGGGTTGTGTTGCAGACAGATAAGGCACTGCTGATCTAGGCGCCTGGCTGAGTCAGGGATTCTATCGTTGTGCCAGACTTTGGAAATGAGTTCGATCATGGGTGCAGATCCTATGTGTGCGGGGGAGTGAGCCATTGTCAGTATGGGAATCAGATATGAGTCGGGCAGCAACCATTTGCTTGCATCCTTCGTTCGCCAGCAGCCCTCCTCATCCTTCAAACCCACCCTTGCCCAATTAGTCAGCTCGTGAGGGGTGCTGGCCGACTGTATGTCTTTGATCATTATCCTTGTGTCACTCCATGTTTCTGCTTGTGACCTGGTCATGTACATGCGTGTCACCGTCCTATTCTCAGCTGTGGTTCGTGCAGTGATGTCGGCCAATGCATTCCCTTGTCCGACTAAGTCTGTCACCCTTTTGTGTGCCTGACATTTGATCACCGCTAATCGTTTGGGGAGGAGAACTGCTTCAATCAGAGCGGAGACTAGATCTCCGTGGAGGATCGGGGTGCCGTGGGACGTCAGGAATCCCCTCTCCCTCCACAGGAGCCCAAAATGGTGGACCACTCCGAAGGCATACTGGCTGTCCGTATATACGTTCGCGGTGGTCCCTGCGGCTATGATGCATGCTCGGGTGAGGGCTATCAGCTCTGCTGCCTGGGCAGATCGTTGTGTGATGCAGGCTGTCTCAACTACTGTTCGGGCTGTCGTTACTGCATAGGCAGCTGAAGTGGTGCCATCTGGGAGTTTGATACATGAGCCGTCTACCCATAGCTCTCCATCGGGGTCAGGAAAAGCAGTGTCTCGGAGGTCAACCCTACTCCTAGTTTGTTCGTCCGTGAGGGTCACACAGTCATGGATGGGAGGAACGTCGGGGTCATTTTTAGGCAGGGGTAACAATGTGGCAGGATTCAAAGTCGTGCATCTCTTTAGTGTGATGTGGGGTGCAAGCAGAGTCAACTCGTACCCTGTCAGTCGTGCGCTAGTCAGGTGTTGGGTCTTGGTCTGGTTCAAGAGGGTGTCGACTGCATGGGGTACTAGCACTGTGAGGGAGTTGGAAAGTACGATTCCCTCGCTCTGGCGGATAGAGACAGCAGCGGCAGCTACTGCTCGAAGGCAGGCAGGCAAAGCTCTGGCTACAGGATCAAGAGTGGCGGAGAAGTAGGCACAAGGGCGTTGTTTAGGGCCAATTGATTGCGTTAGGACAGACAATGCACACCCCTCCCTTTCGTGGGTGAAGAGGGAGAAGGGTTTGGAGTAATCCGGGGTTCCTAGGACAGGCGCTGAGCAGAGTGCATCCCGTAATTCCTTAAAGGAGGCTTGACACTCAGTGGTCCAAGGAAGCGGGGAGGGGACATCTTTGGTCAGCAGGGCAAGTAATGGTTTCACAATGAGGCTGTAATTAGGCAACCACTGTCTGCAAAAAGAGGTTAGGCCAACCAAAGAGCGGACCTGCTTTTGTGTTTTTGGGATGGGGGTGTCTAGGATGGTTTGGATTCGGTCGGGTGTAAGTTTCCTCCCTTCTTTGGACAGAAGATGGCCTAGGTAAGTCACTTGTGGCTGGCAGAACTGTAACTTCTTTTTGGAGACTTTATGGCCATTTTCTGCAAGAAAGTGTAGGAGTTGGACGGTGGCTGTCGTTGCAAGCGGGGTGGTGTCGGCCGCCAAAAGGATATCGTCAACATATTGAATCAACACCACTCCATCTGGTAGCTGGAAGGCATCTAGCTGTCTTTTGAGGGCCTGGCTGTAAATGCTGGGACTTTCAGTGTACCCCTGGGGAGCTCTACAAAATCGGTACGAGCGGGATTTTAAAGTGAAGCCGAAGAGATAACGGCTGTCTGGATGGATGGGGATAGAGAAAAACGCGTTCTTAAGGTCGATAACAGTGAAGGTGGTGGCAGTGGACGGGATGAGGGTCAAAATGGTGGTGATATCAGAGACTACAGGATATTGGGGTACAACCACTTTGTTAATCTCTCGCAAGTCGATGATGAAGCGGTACGCTTTCTCATCTCCTTCACCTTGCTTCTTAACAATAGGTAAGATTGGGCTGTTGCAGACGTTGCTAACCACTTCTTCAACCACTCCCGCATCTACCAGAGACTGAATGATCGCTACCAGTGCCTTCTCACCCTCTGGTGATATCCGATATTGCAGGAGCTTCGGGAGCATAGCGTCCTGTCGTACAGTTATGTGAATAGGATCAATCATCATTCGCCCCACATCAGAGTCATTTTTGGCCCATAGGTACGGAGGCAGGGTGTCAAGCAAGGACATGTCAGCGTCAGTTATGGAGCACATGTGTCGTGGGGGACGGAATCTGGGCAAGTCTGGGTTGTCGTACAGGATGACTCGTATTCCATCTGGGGAACACCTAATGGTAGCTCGAAAGTGTTTCAGTAAGTCAATGCCCATAATGGCGTCAGGGGAGTTGGAGGAAAGCAGAAATGTCGCGTTAGTGGTGTTGTTTTCTAGGTCAAAAGTAATAGGTACGGACAGGGGGTTAGTGGAGGGCGTTCCATCGAAACCTATCGACGTTATGTGTGAGCCAGACAAGGGTGCCCTTGGAATCAGTCGTTTTGATAACACACTACGTGTCGCCCCAGTGTCTACCAAGAATGGAGACTCTGTACCCAGGACCTTAGCGGTGACATAGGACCTTGCTGGTCAACACAGAGCTCGACTGGATCCCTCCCTTGCCCCTGGCAGTCCTATGCAAAGTCGGGGGTATTTTCACCTTCGGACAGCTGATATTGGTTCTGTCGGGGACGGTCAAATGTGTTCGGTCTCCCTGATCTGTCATTGTTGGTGTCGTTGGTGCTCCCTCGTCCTTGTACTCTATTTCTTGGCCCTCCTGCCATATCCCGGGAGTCCCTATTTCTATTCATCTCTAGTAGAACCGGGCACTGGGATTTCCAATGGCCGACCCCTTTGCAGAAGGCGCATTGGTCATTGCTAATATCTCGTCGTCCAGTGTGAGATGTTGGGGTGTGATCTTTAGGAGGTAGATCTCTGGGGGTGGTTGATTGGTAGTTCCCCCTTTGGTGCTCCCGTCCTACCGCTATACCCTGTATCTGGGCTATCATTACTCTTTCCTTTAAATCTTTCTTCTTTTTCTCGGACGCCCTATCATTCTCATTCTTTTGGTGCTCGTAATACTGAGCCATCTGAAGGATAGCTGCGGGTTTGGAGGCCCCCCAACTACTCTCACTCGTCTGCAGTTTTTGGGAGACTTCTTGTGTTAGACCCTTTACATAGTTTTGTACAAACAGGTGCTGTCCGGTTGCGGTGGTCATGTCTTGGCCACTGTAGTCGGAGAACACTGTCTCGAATCGGGAGAAGTATTCTGACACATCTTCCTGGGGTTTCTGTCGACAGGCCGTGACTATCGACCAGTCTACCTTTCTTTCCGGGACCAGTGTTTTTAACTTCTGAACTAGTTTGTCTGGGAGTTCCAGTATGTCCTTCACTGGTTTCCTTCCTGGCTCTCGCTGTCTATCTAGTTTACCGAGTTGGTCCCAGGTATGTCCAAACAGATCCGTGTGGTCAGCCTTCCGGATTTGCTTCCACACGTCAGCTGGCAGGCATAACCCAAAGAACAAGTCAATGTCTGCTAAAGTCATTATTGTCGAACCCAAGGCTGTGCCTAATTCGGTATAAAATGCCGTCGGGTTCTTTCTCAAATCGGGCAGGGTTTGTTTGAAGGTTAGGATATCTTGTCGGTCCCATGGTTGGTAAACCCAATTGTACACAACCCTTCCCTTTGCATTTTCATTATTAATATCATCGCTCGTTCCCTGGCCCCGTGGCGGGATCCAGTAAGGGGCCGCTTCTCTGATAGGCATCATTGTATTGGCTACTTCTACCGAGGTTGTTTCAGGGACCGTAATCTTGGCTTCTGGTTTCTGTTCCGTGAGGTGGCGGAAGACCTCAAGCATTTGCATGAAGAGCTCCGTCGCCTCATGTTCAGTCCCATCTCCAACATCAATCCTCCTATACAGCGTTGTTAGTTTAGCGGGACCCTTACTTTGATACCTATCTTCATATGCGTTCAGGGTGTAGTAGCTGAACCGCAAGATGAAATGCCGTCTGTGGCTATCGGCATGTGAATTGTATATGCTCATTGTATAATCTTCGCTCTCCCTTCGTTCTACTAATGCCTTTGCTATTTTGTCGATCCCATCCCGTTCATCTTTGCTCAACCTGTTTAGCCTAGCTGGTGATTGTTTGCTAGCCTCGGGATCGTCTGACGAAGTTGTGAATGTGGCTGGTGCAGAGGCCGTGAGGGCTGGTGCACTAGCGCTAGGGTCACTTTCACTCACACTCGGGGCTCGCAGGCTTTGTTGGCTGGGGGCATATGGAGGGGGCATGTAGATGATTGGGGGACCTAGCAGTAACTCATCGTTTGCCCGTTGTTTGGAGGGCAATTCAGGGTAGAGTGCAGAGGGGGTCCTAACAGGACATTGGCCTGTCGACCCTGATTCTTGGTTTTGTGTAGCTTCCTTTCTTTCTTTTATTTCCTCTTCTAGTTGCTTTGCGGCTAGGTGGGCTGCCTTTCGTAATTCTTTCCCTATTTTTGCTTCTTCTCTTTTCTTTCGTTGTTCCGTTTCTTTGCGCCACATGCCGATACTGTCGAGCATAGTGGGCGTGGTCTTATTCTTCTGGAGCGCTATTTCTAATGTTCTTATTTTATTTTCATTAAAGGAACCTATCAGTGGCCACTGACTTTCAGGGTTCTTCTTTGTATATTTATGCCATAGCTTAGTATAAGCTATAGCGACTAGTCCATACTTAGTGAACATGTCCTTATTAGGGGTGCCCTCCAGTGGAGCTGGATGGTTCATCTCTAATAAGCGGTCCGGGCTAAACAGGCTACCAACCAGTGGGGAGAAGATAGGCATGACGGATTACAACGGGGACAAAAGTCTGCACTACCTATCTTATCACGGCGGGCAAAGACTAGACAGAATATTTCTATTCTCCGTTGTTTGCCGGCGGTGAATACCTCAAACGAACCAATACCGAACAATCGGTCAATCAAAACAATTCAGTGGGGAGAATAAGTGGGCACGAAAAGTTATCGTTACCCACTCTTTCTCTACCTGCAAAGAGAGACCTTGTTCTTCCCTGTTTGCGGACAAAGAATCTCCAGACAATAATCCACGAACGACAGTTCGGGAAACAGTGGGGGAGGAAGATAGGCACGACGGATTACAACGGGGACAAAAGTCTGCGTTACCTATCCTTCACTGTTTGCAAAGAGAGAGCCTGTTGTTTTTCTCCGTTTGCAGACAGCGAATCTCCAGAGGTTTCAACAAAGCGTAATACTAGTATTATCCCAACAAAAACAATCTTTTCTCAATTCGTCGTGTTTACACGACCTTACCCGGACCGCATGGACGGTTTCCTGTCCTCTGGATCCAGCGCCCGATCGTCCTCTCTCCTTCGTGATGTTCGTGGCACTCCTGATGGTTCCCAGTCAGGACCGTAGATCACTCGAGAGAGGTCTGTTCAGAACTAGTGAAGGTCAGATGATCGGCTGTCAGACGAGGGTCTATCGGACACGAGCTCTTCCCGATCGTTGCAGTCGTTCACTCTGTCATCGGGACCTCTCCCACTGGATCCACGTGTCGCTGATGGGCCCCACGCTTTGGGACGCCAATTGTGGAAAAAGGTAGGGCTAGGACCTTTCTCAAGATTTGCCCGGCGCTAACCGCCCTTGTACCATTCAAATTACCAAGCAATGAGGCAGGCGCCGGAGACCAGAAGGCAGGAAAACAGAAGTTTATTCCGACGGAGCAGAACACATCAGATCAGACAACAAGGTATCGTCTCGAGGTGCTCTAACAGCCTCTCGGAGGCCTGGCCTCTTATACACTGGTTTATGGCATGTGACCTTTCTTTATTACAATCAGAACCTTGTAAAGCAAGGAAAAGACATCCCCGTAATCCTCGTGTCAATCCCACCCCCATATACCTTCACAATAGAGGTCCTTAACCTGCTGATAAGAGGAGGGGGTCATCACGCAGCTGAGTGTTCCGTCGAGTCTTAGGATGTGTGCGCCTGATCATATCACAGGGGGTGGGGAGGCCTGGATCAATAGAGGGTCCTTTGAAGGAGAGCGACCTCATACAATAAGAGGCAGTAAATGATATCTCTCGGCTTAGGCAATGGCCTCGGACCTGCGTGGACAGCTGGACACGGGGTGAGGGGTCATCAAAGGAGGGGTATTCATGCCGTGTGGACAGACCAGTGCGGAGGGGAGGTTTATCAACAGAGGGGCATTCATGGGAGGAGAGGAGGTGTTGGTCAGGCGCTGTCGTGACTCCCAAGGACAGGGTCATGCAGAAGGGTTATGTTCATGAGGGGGAGGGAGGGGGAGCCAGGGTGCGCGGAGGATGCTTGCTGGGTCAGAGGGGCGCGCTGGCGATCGATCGTGGATAGGGAGACCATGATATCTAAAATGGCTGCCGTGCACGTAGTACATAGGTGACCTAAAAATGGCTGCCGTGCACGTAGTACATAGGTGACAAGCTGGCGCAGATGATGTTCAGATTGCAAACTAAAATTCCACACCACACAGCTCCACCGACACAGCTCCACCGATGCACCCACCACCCAGCTCCACTGATGCAACCACCACACAGCTCCACCGACACAGCTTCACTGATGCACCCACCACACAGCTCCACTGATGCACCCACCACAGAGCTCCACCGATGCACCCACCACACAGCTCCACCGATGCACCCACCACGCATTTTTACTGATGCACCCACCACACAGCTCTACTGATGCACCCACCACACAGCTCCACCGATGCACCCACCACACAGCTCCAACGATGCACTCACCACAGAGCTCCACAGATGCCCCCACCACAGAGCTCCACCGATGCACCCACCACACAGCTCCACCGATGCACCCACCACACAGCTCCACCGATGCACCCACCACACAGCTCCACCGATGCACCCAGCACGCATCTTTACCGATGCACCCACCACACAGCTCTACCGATGCACCCACCACACAGCTCCACCGATGCACCCAATACACAGCTTCACCGAGGCACCCACCACACAGCTCTGCCGAGGCACCCACCACACAGCTCAACCGATGCACCCACCACACAGCTCTTCCGATGCACCCACCACACAGCTCCACTGATGCACCAACTAAGCTCCACCGATGCACCCACCACACAGCTCCACCAATGCACCCACTAAGCTCCACCGATGCACCCACCACCCAGCTCCACCGATGCATCCACCACACAGCTCCAATGATGCACCCACCACACAGCTCCACCGATGCACCCACCACACAGCTCCTTCGATGCACCCACCACACAGCTCCACCGATGCACCCACCACGCATCCTTACCGATGCACCCACCACACAGCTCTACCGATGCACCCACCACACAGCTCCACCGACACAGCTCCACCGATGCACCCACCACCCAGCTCCACTGATGCAACCACCACACAGCTCCACCGACAGAGCTCCACCGATGCACCCACCACACAGCTCCACCGATGCACCCACCACACAGCTCCACCGACACAGCTCCACCGATGCACCCACCACCCAGCTCCACTGATGCAACCACCACACAGCTCCACCGATGCACCCACCACACAGCTCCACCGATGCACCCACCACACAGCTCCACCGATGCACCCAGCACGCATCTTTACCGATGCACCCACCACACAGCTCTACCGATGCACCCACCACACAGCTCCACCGATGCACCCACCACACAGCTCCACCGAGGCACCCACCACACAGCTCTGCCGAGGCACCCACCACACAGTTCAACCTATGCACCCACCACACAGCTCTTCCGATGCACCCACCACACAGCTCCACCGATGCACCAACTAAGCTCCACCGATGCACCCACCACACAGCTCCACCAATGCACCCACTAAGCTCCACCGATGCACCCACCACCCAGCTCCACCGATGCATCCACCACACAGCTCCAATGATGCACTCACCACACAGCTCCACCGATGCACCCACCACACAGCTCCTTCGATGCACCCACCACATAGCTCCACCGATGCACCCACCACGCATCCTTACCGATGCACCCACCACACAGCTCTACCGATGCACCCACCACACAGCTCCACCAATGCACCCACCACACAGCTCCACCGATGCACCCACCACACAGCTCCACCGACACGGCTCCACCGATGCACCCACCACCCAGCTCCACTGATGCAACCACCACACAGCTCCACCGACACAGCTCCACCGATGCACCCACCACACAGCTCCACCGATGCACCCACCACACAGCTCCACCGACACAGCTCCACCGATGCACCCACCACCCAGCTCCACTGATGCAACCACCACACAGCTCCACCGACACAGCTCCACTGATGCACCCACCACACAGCTCCACTGATGCACCCACCACAGAGCTTCACCGATGCACCCACCACACAGCTCCACCGATGCACCCACCACACATTTTTACAGATGCACCCACCACACAGCTCTACCGATGCACCCACCACACAGCTCCACCGATGCACCCACCACACAGCTCCAACTATGCACTCACCACAGAGCTCCACAGATGCCCCCACCACAGAGCTCCACCGATGCACCCACCACACAGCTCCACCGATGCACCCACCACACAGCTCCACTGATGCACCCAGCACGCATCTTTACCGATGCCCCCACCAAACAGCTCTACCGATGCACCCACCACACAGTTCCACTGATGCACCCACCACACAGCTTCACCGAGGCACCCACCACACAGCTCTGCCGAGGCACCCACCACACAGCTCAACCGATGCACCCACCACACAGCTCTTCCGATGCACCCACCACAAAGCTCCACCGATGCACCAACTAAGCTCCACCGATGCACCCACCACACAGCTCCACCAATGCACCCACTAAGCTCCACCGATGCACCCACCACCCAGCTCCACCGATGCATCCACCACACAGCTCCAATGATGCACCCACCACACAGCTCCACCGATGCACCCACCACACAGCTCCTTCGATGCACTCACCACACAGCTCCACCGATGCACCCACCACGCATCCTTACCGATGCACCCACCACACAGCTCTACCGATGCACCCACCACACAGCTCCACCGACACAGCTCCACCGATGCACCCACCACCCAGCTCCACTGATGCAACCACCACACAGCTCCACCAACAGAGCTCCACCGATGCACCCACCACACAGCTCCACCGATGCACCCACCACACAGCTCCACCGACACAGCTCCACCGATGCACCCACCACCCAGCTCCACTGATGCAACCACCACACAGCTCCACCGACACAGCTCCACCGATGCACCCACCACACAGCTCCACTGATGCACCCACCACAGAGCTCCACCGATGCACCCACCACAGAGCTCCACCGATGCACCCACCACAGAGCTCCAACTATGCCCCACCACAGAGCTCCACCGATACCCCCACCACAGAGCTCCACCTATGCCCCCACCACAGAGCTTCACCGATGCACCCACCACAGAGCTCCACAGATGCCCCCACCACAGAGCTCCACCGATGCACCCACCACACAGCTCCACCGATGCACCCACCACACAGCTCCACCGATGCACCCACCACACAGCTCCACCGATGCACTCACCACACAGCTCCACCGATGCACCCACCACACAGCTCCACCGATGCACTCACCACACAGCTCCACCAATGCACCCACCACACAGCTCTGCCGAGGCACCCACCACACAGCTCAACCGATACACCCACCACACAGCTCTACCGATGCACCCATCACACAGCTCCAGCGATGCACCAACTAAGCTCCACCGATGCACCCACCACACAGCTCCACCAATGCACCCACTAAGCTCCACCGATGCACCCACCACCCAGCTCCACTGATGCATCCACCACACAGCTCCACTGATGCACCCACCACCCAGCTCCACCGATGCACCCACCACACAGCTCCACCTATACAGCTCCACCGATGCACCCAGCGCCACTGATGCACCCACCACACAGCTCCACCGACACAGCTCCACTGATGCACCCACCACACAGCTCCACTGATACACCCACCATCAGCTCCACCGATGCACCCACCACACAGCTCCACCGATGCACCCACCACACAGCTTCACCGAGGCACCCACCACACAGCTCTGCTGAGGCACCCACCACACAGCTCAACCGATGCACCCACCACACAGCTCTTCCGATGCACCCACCACACAGCTCCACCGATGCACCAACTAAGCTCCACCGATGCACCCACCACACAGCTCCACCAATGCACCCACTAAGCTCCACCGATGCACCCACCACCCAGCTCCACCGATGCATCCACCACACAGCTCCAATGATGCACCCACCACACAGCTCCACCGATGCACCCACCACACAGCTCCTTCGATGCACCCACCACACAGCTCCACCGATGCACCCACCACGCATCCTTACCGATGCACCCACCACACAGCTCTACCGATGCACCCACCACACAGCTCCACCGACAGAGCTCCACCGATGCACCCACCACCCAGCTCCACTGATGCAACCACCACACAGCTCCACCGACAGAGCTCCACCGATGCACCCACCACACAGCTCCACCGATGCACCCACCACACAGCTCCACCGACACAGCTCCACCGATGCACCCACCACCCAGCTCCACTGATGCAACCACCACACAGCTCCACCGACACAGCTCCACCGATGCACCCACCACACAGCTCCACTGATGCACCCACCACAGAGCTCCACCGATGCACCCACCACAGAGCTCCACCGATGCACCCACCACAGAGCTCCAACTATGCCCCACCACAGAGCTCCACCTATGCCCCCACCACAGAGCTCCAACTATGCCCCACCACAGAGCTCCACCTATGCCCCCACCACAGAGCTCCACCGATGCCCCACCACAGAGCTCCACCTATGCCCCCACCACAGAGCTCCACCGATGCACCCACCACACAGCTCCACCGATGCACCCACCACACAGCTCCACCGATGCACCCACCACACAGCTCCACCGATGCACCTACCACACAGCTCCACCGATGCACTCACCACACAGCACCACCGATGCACCCACCACACAGCTCTGCCGAGGCACCCACCACACAGCTCAACCGATACACCCACCACACAGCTCTACCGATGCACCCACCACACAGCTCCAGCGATGCACCAACTAAGCTCCACCGATGCACCCACCACACAGCTCCACCAATGCACCCACTAAGCTCCACCGATGCACCCACCACCCAGCTCCACTGATGCATCCACCACACAGCTCCACTGATGCACCCACCACCCAGCTCCACCGATGCACCCACCACACAGCTCCACCTATACAGCTCCACCGATGCACCCAGCGCCACTGATGCACCCACCACACAGCTCCACCGACACAGCTCCACTGAGGCACCCGCCACACAGCTCCACTGATACACCCACCACACAGCTCCACCGATGCACCCACCACACAGCTCCACCGATGCTCCAACTAAGCTCCACCAATGCACCCACACCACACTGCTCCACCAATGCACCCACTAAGCTCCACCGATGCACCAACCACACAGCTTCACCGATGCACCCACCACAGAGCTCCACCGAGCACCCACTACACAGCTCCACCGATGCACCCACCACACAGCTCCTACGACACAGCTCCACCGATGCACCCACCACACAGCTCCACCGATGCACCCACCACGCAGCTCAACCGATGCTCCAACTAAGCTCCACCAATGCAGCCACCACACAGCTCCACCAATGCACCCACTAAGCTCCACCGATGCACCCACCACACAGCTTCACCGATGCACCCACAACAGAGCTCCACCGAGGCACTCACCACACAGCTCCACCGATGCACCCACCACACAGCTCCATCGATGCACCCACCACACAGCTCCACCGATGCACCCACCACACAGCTCCACTGATGCACCCACCACACAGCTCCACCGATGCACCCACCACACAGCTCCACCGACACAGCTCCACCGATGCACCCACCACACAGCTCCACCGACACAGCTCCACTGATGCACCAACCACACAGCTCTACCGAGGCACCCACTACACAGCCCTACCGATGTACCCACCACACAGCTCTGCTGAGGCACCCACCACACAGCTCAACCGATGCACCCACCACACAGCTCTTCCGATGCACCCACCACACAGCTCCACCGATGCACCAACTAAGCTCCACCGATGCACCCACCACACAGCTCCACCAATGCACCCACTAAGCTCCACCGATGCACCCACCACCCAGCTCCACCGATGCATCCACCACACAGCTCCAATGATGCACCCACCACACAGCTCCACCGATGCACCCACCACACAGCTCCTTCGATGCACCCACCACACAGCTCCACCGATGCACCCACCACGCATCCTTACCGATGCACCCACCACATGCAAGCCCTGCACCTTGCTGTTGTCCCCCGGGTCAAGAAAGCGCGCCTCGGGGGCCGCTCTTTTGGACTGCTGGCTTCTCAGCTGTGGAACTCTTTACCTCTGACCCTGCGGGGAGCCACCAGCCTACTGGCTTTTAGGAAAGGCCTTAAAACTTGGCTGTTTACTCAGTAGCCTGTCCTCCTTGAATATTTGCTCCACTCTTCCGTTAGTTTTTTCTGATGTTATGTTTTTTATGTTGCAGCATTGTCTCTTTCTCCGCTAAAGCGCCGGGACACTCTTTTTGAGTAGCCGCGCGCTATAGAAATAATTAAATAACATAACATAACATAACACAGCTCTACCGATGCACCCACCACACAGCTCCACCGACAGAGCTCCACCGATGCACCCACCACCCAGCTCCACTGATGCAACCACCACACAGCTCCACCGACAGAGCTCCACCGATGCACCCACCACACAGCTCCACCGATGCACCCACCACACAGCTCCACCGACACAGCTCCACCGATGCACCCACCACCCAGCTCCACTGATGCAACCACCACACAGCTCCACCGACACAGCTCCACCGATGCACCCACCACACAGCTCCACTGATGCACCCACCACAGAGCTCCACCGATGCACCCACCACAGAGCTCCACCGATGCACCCACCACAGAGCTCCAACTATGCCCCACCACAGAGCTCCACCTATGCCCCCACCACAGAGCTCCAACTATGCCCCACCACAGAGCTCCACCTATGCCCCCACCACAGAGCTCCACCGATGCCCCACCACAGAGCTCCACCTATGCCCCCACCACAGAGCTCCACCGATGCACCCACCACACAGCTCCACCGATGCACCCACCACACAGCTCCACCGATGCACCCACCACACAGCTCCACCGATGCACCCACCACACAGCTCCACCGATGCACTCACCACACAGCACCACCGATGCACCCACCACACAGCTCTGCCGAGGCACCCACCACACAGCTCAACCGATACACCCACCACACAGCTCTACCGATGCACCCACCACACAGCTCCAGCGATGCACCAACTAAGCTCCACCGATGCACCCACCACACAGCTCCACCAATGCACCCACTAAGCTCCACCGATGCACCCACCACCCAGCTCCACTGATGCATCCACCACACAGCTCCACTGATGCACCCACCACCCAGCTCCACCGATGCACCCACCACACAGCTCCACCTATACAGCTCCACCGATGCACCCAGCGCCACTGATGCACCCACCACACAGCTCCACCGACACAGCTCCACTGAGGCACCCGCCACACAGCTCCACTGATACACCCACCACACAGCTCCACCGATGCACCCACCACACAGCTCCACCGATGCTCCAACTAAGCTCCACCAATGCACCCACACCACACTGCTCCACCAATGCACCCACTAAGCTCCACCGATGCACCAACCACACAGCTTCACCGATGCACCCACCACAGAGCTCCACCGAGCACCCACTACACAGCTCCACCGATGCACCCACCACACAGCTCCTACGACACAGCTCCACCGATGCACCCACCACACAGCTCCACCGATGCACCCACCACGCAGCTCAACCGATGCTCCAACTAAGCTCCACCAATGCAGCCACCACACAGCTCCACCAATGCACCCACTAAGCTCCACCAATGCACCCACCACACAGCTTCACCGATGCACCCACAACAGAGCTCCACCGAGGCACTCACCACACAGCTCCACCGATGCACCCACCACACAGCTCCATCGATGCACCCACCACACAGCTCCACCGATGCACCCACCACACAGCTCCACTGATGCACCCACCACACAGCTCCACCGATGCACCCACCACACAGCTCCACCGACACAGCTCCACCGATGCACCCACCACACAGCTCCACCGACACAGCTCCACTGATGCACCAACCACACAGCTCTACCGAGGCACCCACTACACAGCCCTACCGATGTACCCACCACACAGCCCTACCGATGCATTCACCACACAGCTCCACCGATGCACCCACCACACAGCTCCACCAATGCACCCACCACACAGCTCCACCGATGCAGCCACCACACAGCTCCACCGATGCAGCCACCACACAGCTCCACCGATGCACCTACCACACAGCTCCACCGATGCACCCACCGCACAGCTCCACCAATGCACTCACCACACAGCTCCACCGATGCACCCACCACACAGCTCCACCGATGCACCCACCACACAGCTCCACCGACACAGCTCCACCGATGCAGCCACCACACAGCTCCACCGATGCAGCCACCACACAGCTCCACCGATGCACCTACCACACAGCTCCACCGATGCACCCACCACACAGCTCCACCGATGCACCCACCACACAGCTCCACCGATGCAGCCACCACACAGCTCCACCGATGCACCCACCACACAGCTCCACCGATGCACACACCACTCAGCGCAACCACAGCATCACTCAGCGCAACCACAGCATCACTCAGCAGCACCACAGCATCATTCAGCGCAACCACAGCTCACTGGTTCAAATATGTTCTTTCAATGTTTCAAACTGTTTTCAAGCTTTCACGCTTTATTACAAATCTCAAAAAGATGTCAATATTTCACTTCTGTTCTTGGATTTTTGTCACAATAAAAAACACTGAACATATTCTTCACAAAAGTTATTTACAAAAGTTTAAGCTGTTGCCATTACAAATTAAATAAATTATTTAAGTATTAATTATTTAAAAAAAATAAAAGCCATTGTTATGTGTAATATCAATACATCTAAGTCACGTAAATACAAAACATGTTGCATTACAAATGCGATAGGTGTCACATTTGCGAAAGTTATAACTATTGGCATTGTAAATGATAAAGCTATTAATTTAGCTATTTTAAAAAATAACACATAAATAAAAAAAATTCATTTATAAGACCAATAGCTCAAACTTTCCTAATGCGAGCCCTATTGCATTTCCAATGCTTGTTTTATTAGGCAATCACGAGTAAATAGCCTTTGAGCAGAGATAGCCTTTTAAAGACCAACGGAAGCATCTTATTGCTAACATGCTACCATGAACAGTTCCTAGAAAAATAAATAGCATGATTAAACAAGGAAAACTTGCCCTCTGCAAAACGTACTTTAAGAATGTCACATTCACCATGCACTATTATTGATCTTTGTGATAATTTTAACTGATTCATGGCAAGTTCGAATCGACCGATCGATTAATAAAAATTCGTGAAAAATGAATAATCACATTTCCTTGCAACTAATAGATTTGCGAAACATTTACCAGAAGCTCAAATGATATTTTCACGGATGATGATACATACAGACTCCACTCCACTCCACCACCCCAACACAGCCTGCGGGTGACACAGAAATAGTGAGATTTCTGCATTTTAACATCTGAAAAGGTATATTTTGAGTTTGTTAACCCTAAACACAGTTCATCGTGGTGGCATGCTTTGCCTGTGAAAAGGCCCGGAGAAGGAAGGTACAGAGGGGTGTAGTGTCCCCATAATCTCCCTCAACGACGACAGGTTAGTATGTACACCCCTGAAGCCATCAGGTAAGCGAAGCAGCCTTCAACTCGACCACCCAGGGGCACTTTGGTGCCTAGTAAGTGGTATGAGGCAGTAAAAATATTCCCCCCCTCCTGCAATCCCACCCACGTGCTCAGTTACTTGCTATTTAGACACGCTCGCTCTTCACGGACGCTTCTAAAACACCCCTTTGTTACCGCAGCACTCATTTCATATTGCAGAGAGTGTAAACTGATGTTGGTGCAGAAGTAAGTGTGCGGGAACTTTATGGCAGGGTGTATCGTCTTCCTAGAGTTATTAGGGGGAAAATCAAGGCCATTTAGCTGGGTGGGAATGTGACGATGCTTCCGCGGAGTCTGGATTATTTTCCTTCTAATCCAACAATCCCCATAAACTATGACCGCACTCTAATGCTCAGTACCATCCCTCAGGGCCATACAATACCCACAACACAGATCCAAGGCCTCCAGCCCACCCTGCCCCGGACTCGCCTTGATTTTGACACCTGCTTGCAGTCCTCCGTGCCGCCTGCCCTGCCAGAAGTGTGGGAAGATGTCTTCTGCATGAGGCTCCGAGTCACTGGAGTGCCCGGGGGGAAATGTCGACTGTCGAGGCTCACTTTCTGGGGGCTCTCTCGCATAGAGAGCCACCGTCTGACGGGCCCTTGGCTCTCTCCCACTCTGCCTGAGCTCGCTCTGCTCCCTGACTGGGCTGCGCTGCTTTCCACCCACACAGCCTCTTTGCAGAGTAATCGCGGCGATGGTTGGCAGCTTCTGTAGGACACCAGTGTGGGAGGAATGGAGCTCTTACTCCGAGGACAGCGATGTGAGTTGTAATCTGCGGACCGAGGCAGACCCGTGGGAGGACGAGAGCAATGCAGAGAGTGTGGGTCGCTAGAAGTGCGACCAAATGAACTGGAAAAGAAATGTAACCCAAGTCAACAAGACGCCATGAGCGTGCACATGGGCTGTCCAGGCGACCTCGCTCGTGAAAGTGAAAGCGTGGGGGAGAGCGAGAAAAGATGCTGCAAACGCCGCCATACACATACACACCGCCCATGTCTCCAAAAGCACACGTTCACAGCCCACGTCTCCAAAAGCACACAGTCACAGCCGTTGTCTTCAATGTGTTAACACGCTCGTGCACCTCTCCTGTCCCACTTCGCTAAGCAAGTCGGCAGCACTAGATCTTGCTTACGCGAGCAACGCATGGCGCTGCATCGCTAGGCGAGACCTAAAAAGGGAACAATGATCTGATTTTAAAATCCTCAATGCTGCCAAATAACTGTGCTTACCCAGCTGTTTAGATAGTGGCTTTATCCACAACAGGCGGGGCTTGGTGTAAGCTGGGCATGCAATAAATACATGGGGTACAGACACATTCATTTGTTTTAAAGGTGATCATAGCAAAGAGTCGGGAGCCTTCCACTTAAATGTAAAATCATGGTGGGGTAAGGTACCAACCCTAAATTGAAAATATGGTTTCCTATCAAAGGGGACTGAAATAATGCCACACTATTGCTCATATACAGCGTTATATTTAAAATCAAGGAATTCCGCTGTCAATGTGGGCTAGCAGCCTTGTGCACGAGGCATGGCATCGTTCAAACCCAGTATTGCTTTTTCATCTCCACTTTTGAAGGGAATGAAGCACAGGACGGGGTATCTCACAAGTCTAGACAGCCCAAAGAAATTAAAATCTTTTTTTGGCTAATAAGCCATGGAACTTTGTGGAACCTACCTGAAGGAATAACATCATATAGGGCTGAAGCATGGTGTTGAAGCTCTGGAGTAGTCCACAGGCTTCTAGTGTATAGTAATGGATGTAGTCTTGCTATAATCTCAATAGGTTTCCTACCCATATCAAGAAACAATTGGGGCTGAGGAGTGCTGGCTGGAAGGTTGGCCATGCTTCTCAAAAACATGTTTTCACTCCTCCTTAAATTTGTGCAATTTATAAAGCCCCAGAGTTCCTCTCCATATAGTGCAGATCCTATGGCTGTAGCCTCATAGGTTTGGAGGGCTGGTAAGACAGGTTTAGTGTGGGATGCCGGACGTTCCTTCAACATAACACCTGTTCATTGTTTACGTTTTAAAGACATTGTATCTAAATCTTGCTTCCATGACATGCCAGAGGACATTCCTACTCCCAGATAGTCGAATGATTCGACCTTCTCAAGAGGCTTGCCAACCAATACTATCCTCTCCTTAGAAGAATTATGCTCATTAAAACATTAAAAGTCATATATTTCGTTTTTGCTACGTTGATCTGCAGCCCTGTAAGCAACAGAACTCCTCAAATCTTTTTGGAATTAATTGCAGTCCTTTAGAAGTTCTGGAGATCAACAAGGTGTCATCAGTGAAGGGGAGTATGGGGGTCTTAGATCAAGCCAGTAAGGGGGCATCAGATGGATTCTGGGTGAGGAAGTCAACTATATCATTGAGATGTAATGTAGTGTGGGAGCAAGGACAAAGCTTTGGTGGACCCCGTTATTAAACGGCATCCGGTCAGTAAGCTGGGCTTGCAGTCCCCAACAAATTCTGGCAAAATTGTATTCATGCTGTCGTATGAGCAGGGCCAGGAATGCAGGGGGCATGGATATGTCACTAAGAACCTGCTAGAGTTTGGCACAGGGAACCAGGTCAAAGGCCGATTTTAAGTCGACAAAGGCACCATATAAGCTGCCCTTGCCAATCAGTACAGTCTTCCAGTATAAGCAAGGAAAGCGTAATGCCTGATGTACCTTGCTTGTCCTTTTGCGAAAGCCTGTCTGAAGTTGTGTCAGAAAGCCCGCATCCTCTATCCATAAGAATAGTTTATTCAGCAGCATTCTGCAGAACTTTTTCTGGATGCAATCTTTCAAGCCGATATGTCTGTAGTTTGCTAAGCAACTGGGGTCAACGATTTTGTAAACCGGAATGACTGTGGCCCCCTTTTTTGAAATCAGGTATTGAGGCACCCATGCAAATGGCTTTGGCAAGAGCTTAGAGCTAAAATATATTTTGACCAGTTAAGTTACTGAAATTCATTCTGAGCTACTAGAAATATTATACATAATAATATTAGACATAATTACATTAGTGACCACCATATGAAAGATTACCAGCAGTGATCACTTCAGTGCATCAGCAAGAGTTGCCAGCAGTATTGTCAAAAAGGTGGTAGTAATTTGGAATACTTCTGCATAGGTAATACAGAACAGCTTAGACTGCAATGCCCCAGGTACCAAGGTAATAATATTCGCAGTAATTCTTCCCAATGTCACATGATTTTTCACTCATATATCGGATTTTAAAATATTTTGGAAACTCAACTTTTTTATACAAATATTAGCTAATGATTTCTGAACATACAATCATTTTAGTCTTGAACAAACGCATTGTATTTTTGGTAGTCATATTTGCATTTAACCAAGCCAAAAATGTAAACTTAGTAGGCTGTCCTTCACACAGGTGAGCTACTTACAGGTGCAGAAGAGCTACCAGTACCCCACAAACTACTCGTTGGAGAAGCCTGCAAGGTCCTCTAAAGTCAGGGACATCAAAGTAGCCCCGGCTTCTTCGTTGATTACAGTGGAGATGAGTTTTCTCGGCAGGGTGAACCACAGCAGGTGTTTCATGAGGATGGGGAGGATGAAAAATAAAAAGGTAATAAATTAACTTTATTACCATTTTATTTTTCACTTTCGGGGCATTTTGGGGCATTTTGGTTAGTGGGGCGACACTCCTCCGCTCAAACGGAGGAGCTGCCCTGATCAAGGATGCATCTTAAGCTGCCACCTTGGTGTTCCCAGGCAACCACCCATGGTTTTTGACACAAACCCCTACTTACTCCTCCTCGAGTCAGGCACAAAGTTTTGTTTACGTTTGCATGAGTACTGTACAGCACACATTCAAAGTAGGAACAGTTTTAAACTATGTCTGACCATAGTATTTTTTACTGGAAGTGTACCCCTGTAGGACAAACCCATCATTCTGTACCTGGAAAAGTGACCTTACATCTCAAAAGCAGTATTTAGAAGATTGCTTATTCATGAATCCTCTCCAGAGTGAGACAGAAATGTATCATATACTGAAAAGATACCTGCGTGCAGCCCTAACCATTTTGAAACCCAGGCCTACATTAGCGAATGTTGAAATAAATGTAATAAATGCAACCAGCTTCACATAGATGTTACCTATTGTCGTATTAATATTTATTATAGATAAACACGTTTATAAACTGTAAACATCTTTGTACTTCGTCCCACTATGAAGTCTGCAGCCTCAGCCCCCTCTGCTGATGTTAAAACAATAATGTTTAAATATGATTGGTTGACACTACATAGCCTACCACCATCATCTTGGGAAGCGTATTATTATTATTTTTTTCTGTCCAGATTTACGCACCTTACATGGTAGTGTTAGGTCAGTGTATTGAATACACTATTAATGTTATGCAATAAAACACATGGGATACAGTATGGTGTATGTTAAATATATAAGGCGTATTGTCAGATGTTGCAAATGCACCACCGCTCTGACCCCTGAGTTCACGCTATAAGATGAATAAAGATACACATTGAGGGGCAGATTAACAAGCCCTTGCACCACTTTTGCGTCACTTTTAACATAGGAAAAGTGACGCAAAAGTGGCATAAGGGGCTTGTGAATCTGCCCCTGAATGCTTTGCATCGGTGCTGTATATCAGGGTGTCCAACACTGGTCCACGTGAGCCAGATTTTCAGGACAATTGGACTTAGTGAGTATGTATGTTAAAAATGTGGTGGGGAACAGGGATAAGGCCCTCGAAGGATCAACATTGACACCATGCAATGGAGCCGCTGGAAACAGACCCCCATCCCTTTGGAGACTGGAAGGGATTTACGTAGTTTCCTGTTGTAATTGTAGACTTTTACTTGGTACACCAAGTGGAAAACTGTATTTGGTAATGGACTATATTAAAATTACTCCAGTATTAGGTCTTCTACGATAAGATCTTTTAAAATTCAATTTCAAAGACAGGAAGTACTCTTTGGTATTTATGAGCTGGTTTTAAGTGACAGCCCCCTCATTCTGTTGACCCCAGAGAGAAAGTAAACTTTTTGGGAGAATATCTCTCGACAGACGCAACCCTATACCGTGCTGTGGTTGGTGGACTAAATCCTGTATGCATAACCGCAGACACATGCATTGATATTTAAGATCCTGTTAAAAAGCCACACAGAAAGGGCAACAGTACAGGCTCTGTGAAAGGGATTGGGGCTTTGTTTGCATCGTGTTGGCACAATGCTCTCAATTATACCTCCGCGATTCCTTACACATTTAGCCCGCGCAAACCCGCAGCGGACGCCAACCAAAGTAAAGATGATCCTCCGCCATGAAATTTCAGGTTCTCAAGCCGACATATTTGTTTTGGACTAGGATTCATTTGGATGGCTTTGAAGAATTTGGCACCCATGGGATGCTTGGTGGCATGGACGCGAGCTCTCGAAGTGTCTGCAGACTGATCTGTGGAAAGAGAAAACGATGAACAACTTTATGTGCTGGACGTTCATCTGCCTTTTGAATGTATGTCTTGAATTAATCTATGGTCAGAAAGTCATCCCTATCCAGTTAAATGTCCCATCATGATAATTGTAGGCAATGGATCTCACTTCATGCAATCTTGTGCACTTCTAAATTGCCCTCTCTGGGCCCTTTTGAGCGTTTGGTTATTCTTAATGCACAGATACTACTAAAATTTCTCAAGCGGAGATAGTAGGATATTTTGTACATCCAGGTCTAATTTACAGAACTAATGATTAAAGGGCTTATTTAAATCTTGGTGGTAAGGGTACTCTGTTGCAATGGCGAGGGAGTATCCTTACAGCCAAGATGATGTTCCGCTCTCCGAATTTAGATGTGGGCTTACCATAGGTTTAAGCATGGAGACTACTCCATCATGGTTACACCCCTCCGATGGCCTAATAGAGCAATGGCTGTCGGAGACTGAGTTTTATGTCTGTTCACCTGGTGGTAGGAGGCAGTGAAAAAACTCTAGCATCCCCCTTACCATGGGAGATAACTCTCATGGCGGGAAGGGCATTATTTTTGATTTTCAAAAAGAAAATCCAGCTTCAGGATTTTCTTTTTGAAGATCAAAACAAATAAGTTTGGCGGACAGATCCATCATGTTGAAAGAGCCGTGCGCCAAGCTTTAAAACTGCTATGTTAGGAACCGCTGTGACGTGGTTCCTGCCAATGCTTTAGAAATGACCTCCGGCTTCGTGGCAATTTCTAAATTTGGCAGGCAGAGAAGTCTCAGCATGGCCTACGTTAATTCATCTGCCAGGCCAACAGAGATTACCCCGTCCACCAAATATTAAATTGGGCCCCAAATTAGCCCTTGTGATAGCCATTGATGACACCAGGTTTGTCTATGGATTCTCAAGGAACATAAGGTATTTACTTTTAATTTTGATACAACACAATGCGTCTCCTTGGGGTTAGTTGGGAGCGCTTGGTGAAATACTGAAATGAGGATGTTAGAGTACCATCAGTGATGGGAGGGGCCTGGTTAGATATTCTGAAGTCCCTCACCCCGGGGGGCGGGATTTAATGAAAGATGGTTAGAACAGTAATGTGTTTCAGGCCTTTCATGCATTGGTGGAAGTCTGGTTCCATCCTTGAGGCCTGGGTTCAGAGAATTCCACAGCTTGAGTCCCTGGACTCCAAGGGATCTACCTTCATGCGGGCGTTCTACTGCGCGGGCGGAGCCGCGCCGGCCAACGGACCTGCGCAGCACTACCGAGGTAGTGCTTGCGACGGCCATTGGCTGACAAATGCCCTCAACGGGTTACGGTCAGGCATGACAGTGCAGCTGATTACAAGACCTTTTGTTACCAATACTATAAATTATACATAGAGTGGGCTTGTCTCTCCCCAGAGGAGTGTGTTTGTATGTATGTATGTATTTCTGAATGTATGCATGAGATAATTTTATAGCGCAAACCCATCCAAAAGGCAGTAGAGCGCTGTACAGGGTGAAAGGCAAGCATACAGTTGAGTGATAGGAAAGGAAACTGTATTCTGGGAGAAAAGTAACTGATACTGTATTTTGATATAGTGGTCTTTTAAGAGGTGGGTTTTCAACTAATTCCTAAATTGGGGCAGCGTTTGGGGTGGTCCTGATGGATACAGGGAGGTTGTGTAAGATCCTGGAACCCTAGATGTGTGCACCCTGTATACTAGGGAGAGTAGTTTTACTCTCTCACCTCATGCCAATGGCACTTTGAGCACCGTTCTGCATCCTTACACTGCTTGTATTGCATTACAGAGGTTGTAGCTTATGCAGCTCATACATAGAGAATCTTTTACACCTTTTACACCACACCTGTGGGGAGGTGTGGTGCAACGGCCAGCGCAGCTGTCTTCGGAGCACAGGGCTCACTGTTTGATCCCCGGCGGCAGCTCAGCCCAGCACCATGTGACTCTGGGCAATAGCTCACTTAATTTCCACGACGGCCCCCAGCGCCTTGAGACCCGTAAGGGTGAGTAGTTTGCGCTTTACAAATACGGATTTTACACCTTAGCATTTGCTCTGAGATGGCTGTAGATGTGAGGCATCTCCTTAAGCCCTCACTAAAAAGCAAAGGGAGCCGGAAAATGCAGGCGAGCTCTCATACCCCGAACTGCTGCTTCTTTACATTTCTACAGAAATTTGAACAAAAGAAGAAAATGAGCGCAGTGAGGCACAGTAACAAGTGGACCAGGTTGTCAGCCAGGGAATGGTCACTCATGTCATGTCTCCCCTGAGACTTTCTGACAAAGCCGTGACAACTGGGCCAGGTTGGTAGCCGGGGAACGAACACTTACATCTAAACCTTGGGCTATCCTGGTGCCCTGGACCTTTCTGAGAAAGCTGTGTACAAAATCATCTAAAATGCAGCTTCCTTCCTGGTGCGAGTGTCCCAGCCTCTGCCTTCAAAGGGCAGGCTACTGACGTCATCCTCCTAGCCCTGCCGTGGTGTGTCCGAGTCCTGTCGGCACAAGGCTTGTGCTGGCCTGACGTGCTTGGGTACTGCAGGGTACTGCAGCTGTATCTCAGGATGCTGGCCAGTGACGTCAACCATGCCGCTGCTCTCATATGCTGGTGTAATACACACTACACTCATAGGGCATAGCCCTTATATGCAAGGATGTTGTCATTCTACACCAGGCTACTGCCATTATGTACCATTCCACAAATCTACACACAGGGACTGTAAACATAGACGTCATTTAGGGGTCTCCAGGGGTTACAACTGTGACCCCTGGCTTGCCCCTTACGACCCCTGGTACTTCCTTTGCAACCCCTGGCCTCTGAGGTGGCAAAATCAGAGCCTGGAACCCAGCGAGACTCATCCTTATGCACATCAGTTGGGGCTCCCTCTCCTTGTTAGCTGTCAGCTTTATTATTACACTAATAGTGAACAGTACTATATTATTATTCACTATTAGTGTAATAAAAATGGAGTACAGATAGCTGGAATATGGCCTTCCCGGGCAGCAAAGGTAAGTGAAATAATGACTTTAAATGTATGTTGTGCGCATTCTTGAGGGTGAGAGTGTGTTTATGACAGAGTGAGGGTGTGTATGTGTGAATGTGTGTGTAAGTGTAGGCATGTGTGTGAGTGAAAATCAAAGTGAGTGTGATGTCTCTTCTGCTACCCCTGGCATTTTTGTGAATTGGAGTCCATGGCTGTAAGTAGGTTGTGTGCGGTAGCTCCAGGACAGGAATGCCCTGTGAGTCTACACACACACACACACACACACACACACACACACACACCTTCGTACCTGAATGTTTAAGAGTATTCACCAACTACTCTCCCCTGTGCGTAATATGATGTGTATTGCAAAGCATGCGTGCACCCATGTGGACATGTCTTTGCTGGTTTTGTTTTGGTATGGTGTTTGCAAAACATTATTGCTGGGGAGTTACTGGGGGCTCATCAATATAAACAAATAATATTGGCCTAAAGGAAACATATTTTTGGGCCTCAAAAAGCATACATTGCTATAGTAGTCACTGGCACAAAAGTCAACAACTTTGTGTGTGTGTGTGCGCCTTGTGCTGTCAGCCGCAGTGAAGTTAGTCATTTGGCTGCCCCGCTGCCCCCATGCTGTAAGCAGTAGTGGGCGGGAGTAAAAAATGAATGACACAATAATAGACCAGTTAATGAAGATTGCTGCCTGAGAGTATGCATAATTAAGTGTATTTATTACACATATAGCTTTAGTTACATTTAAAGGCATTAGGTAACACCAGCCCTGAAATTGTGGAACAACCTTCCTGCATCTATTTTATTTTCAGCCACCAAATTCATGAGCTGTGAGTTCCACCTTTGTTCAGCCTCAGCCTATTCTCTCTCTGAGAGGTGCAGCTTAATGTTGCCAATGGATTCAGCTGAATTTTCATTACAAGCATTTCTAGCACCATCCTCTTTCTTGAGATATCTGGTGAACCCAAGTATTGATCTTTGTAATTTAATATGTATTTCTTATACATTCAGTTGCACCTTGTATTATTTTGAAGAAGGAATATCCGGATTTTTAGGAGAGATACAGAGCTTTAGAGGTCTGATAAAAAAACTGCAAATTAGGCACCCAGCTGATTCCTTGGCATGCACCACTTGAAGGGGGTGAGCTATGCATTGACTGCTGTTTTCAAGACTCATGGGCAGAACGTGATCACAAGGATCAGCACTCTAGTGTGTTACTTGAGGGCAATCTCATCCCAAAAGGGAATTGTACAGTGGAAATTAGGTTTGTGTTTTAAAAACACACAGATCTATCAAAGTGCCTGAAATACAGACCATGGGACAAAGACAGAAAAAAAACCATTCCTAAACTTCACATCAGCTACAAGTCTCTGTTTGCCACTTATACCAAACTAAGAACCAATGTGAGTCCATATTTACTACATGTATGTGTGGGTGCCCGCACAACATATGGCAGTGCCATGCTACACAAACAACAGTGCCATTCAACTTTCGTGTGGGAAAATATTTGTGTCAAAAGTTGACATAAGCGCAGCGCCAAAATTGCTGTACACCGTGGAACGCCAGCCTTCCTTAGGCCTAAAAAGGGGGCCCGACAAGACTACAAAAGTGCAAACATCTCTAGATCTTCACTCAAAGCCAGGCATACTAAAATAGCATGCACTGGCTTAACGTGAAATTCTACAGCCAAGTGACACTAGGTGCAAACAAGGAGCAACCAAAACATCACGTGATAGTTCTATGAGTAATTTCTTCAAAATGACTCAATTTATGGAACTTCCTTTTGGCAGTAGTCCTTGCTTTGAATTGTGTACCTCGAGAACAAATCCCATACTAGACACTACTGGCACACATTTGCGCTGTAGCACAGCACTCAAGCCCAGATTATTAAACATTTTTGCTCTGAGTGTGTGTCACAAGAGTGTCGTAATCCTGTGCAAAAAAACATTTTTTTTTACCTTTACAACTTGGGGGCAGATTTACAAGCCTCTTGTGCCTCTTTTACGCCACTGTTGCGTCACTTTTGTGACGCAACGGAGGCGCAAAAAATGCGCCATGGTGCGGGGTATTTACAACGTGACCCATCTGGGAGATGCGTCACGTTGTAAAGCCCTACCCCTTAAGGAGGCGTTCCGGCGCAGGGGAGGGGGGGCGTTCCTGTGCAGGAACGCCTCCTAAAATTGGCTGAGTGAAATCTACAAGATTTCACTCAGTCACTTTTAGGCCAATGCTGATTCAAAACCCTGCACCTTCTTGAAGCAGGCGTAAGGCTTGACGCAGCATTGGACAGATAGGGCACCATGAGCCTTGCTGAAGCTGCGTTGCGCTTGCGACACAACTCCAGCAATGCGCCGCCTTTTATGGCACAGATGCGTCACGCATCTGTGCCGTTTTTGCCCCATGGTGCACCTTAAGCATGGGCGAATTTTGCGGATCTCGCGTTTGCGAATTTTGCGGATTTGCGGATTCGCAATCCGCAAAATCCGCGAATTCCCGCGAATTTGCGGATTTTTTTTTTTTTTGTGTTCGCCCGTGTTTCTGCCAGTTCGCGAGGGTTTTTACAATTTCGCAATTTGCGAACTTACCTGTCGGGTCGCAAGTTTTGCGAACTTGTTGTTTCTACATGTCCAGCCTGTTTGGGACACTCTTCTTCATCACTGCCACTCTCTGTCACCACTGCCACTCTCTGACTACTCATGCCACCCTCTGGCCCACCCATGCCACCCTCTGTTTCATCACCACACCCTCTGGTTGTCCAGTGTACATTATTTTCGGCAAAGCAAAGCACACCTTCCCTGCCTCAAGTGACCTGAATTAATTTGGGGCTGATTAATGTGTCACAGAATATTTTTTTAGCTGGCACCTGCTTCCTTAGTGCGCCCTGATTAGTGATCTTTTGCACTTGCTAAGTGCTTTCATTGTTGCAAAATTAGTTACAACACCTGCCCTGCCCCAACTGACAATAATGAATTAGGGGCTAATTAATGTGTCACTGAAAGAATTTAAAGTTCCAGCCTGGCACCTGCTTGTCTGCTCCTTTAGCTGTAAATCAGGACCTTTGTGGCATACAGTTAAGGTCAGAGCAGGGTCACACAAAATAGTTGCAAGCAGGCAACCGAATTCTGGAGGGCCCCCTCAGGAAGCACTACAAAGAATCGTTACAAATCATGAGGTTGACCTTTTGCACCTGCTCATTGCTTTTGCTTTTGCTGAAATCGTTTTTCGTTTTTTTTCGCGCTATTCGCGGGGCGCGGCGTCGTGCGAAACCGACCGCGGAAGCCGCCAATTCGTGCGAATGAGCATTTTATTTTTTTGCGGCTTGTTGTTTCGCGAGTTTTTTTGCAGTATTCGCGAGCCGCTTGCAGCGCAACACGCGAATTTACCCCAAGGTCGAGTACGGGCGCGGCCATTTTGTTTCCGTGACGTATTTCCGTTTCCGCCCGCTATGTATAATCTCGCGCACTAAGCGCATTGCGAGTAGAGGTTCGCACGAGATCGCGCGGGAAATCTACAGGTTCGCACGAGATCGCGAGGAAAATCTCGCGCGAACTTTCTTTCGCGCTCGTGAACGGGCGCCGGCCATCTTGTTTTTCATTCATTTCCTGTGTCTGGGCATGGTGTTTAATCCTCTTGGTATCTTTGCCATCCTTTGCTTGTTTTCCGTTTTTTTTTTACGATTTTGCTTCTTATCTATCCCTCTCTTTTCCTAGCTGTATATTTTTGTCTTTTCTGCTATTTTTCTTTACTTTTAAACTACTTTTTTAAACTCTTTTCTTTTCTTCTTCCCTATCCTATTCTTTCTTAATTTTCTACTTCTTCCTACCTTACCTGCCCAGACCATGGTCAAGCCAGGCGCCGTGAAGCTGCCCAGGCACTTGAGGGCCGCAGCGGCGGCGGGGAGTAGTGCTGGACCCAGTGGCAGGACAGCATGCGGGAGATTGAGGGGGGAGCAGGTGACGCGACGGGAGATCTTCAGCCCGGAGGAAGTGGGCGCGCTGGTCTACTTCGTCCAGCGCCGCCTGCCCAGGACCATCGCGGGAGGCGGCAGGATCGCGGCCGGCGGCTACAACATGCGGGAGCGCCGGAAGCGGTGGGAGAAGGTGTGCTGGGCCATATCCCACCTCTACGGGGTCCAGCGCACCTACAGCCAGGTCACCCATCGCTGGACGGACCTCCTGGACCGCGAGCGCGACCTGCTGGACCAGCTCGGCTTGGAGATCCCCGGGCTTGGTGAGTAGTAGTAGCCATTTAATCACTCACTACTATGATGTTTTCTCCTGCTCTGTGTTGTTGTATTGCAAATATTTGTTTTTTACATGGAGCAAGCCAATAATGCCGCTGATGACAATTACATTGTAGTTAAATTATATTTCAAAATCTTCTGTGCATTTCAGGTGCACTGCTCTCCTTCTCAGTGGCGTTGCTACTATGCTTATTTGTTTTCTATTTCGTGGTCTCATTGGCCTGAGTAACTATTATGTATGAGTGTACTTTACAGAACTGCGTAATGCTAGACACTAGGGGGCAGATTACATTTACAAGCCCCTTGCGCCACGTTTACGTTGCCTTGCGTGACGCAACAGCGGCGTAAACGTGCCGCATCCCTGCGAGTCATTTACAGCATGACGCATCTAGGGAGATGCGTCATGTTATAAAGCCATGGGCCTGCACCACAATGGGTGCGTTCCTAGTACGCAGGGTGGGCGCCGCGGTCCAGCGGCTGTGCGCCTCGCAAAATTGCCTGCGTGAAATGTACAAGATTTAACGCAGGCACTTCTGCGACGCTGCTACGTCAATTCAATTCCTTATGTCTGCTCGAAGCAGGCGAAAGGACTGACACAGCATGTTAAGTATTGGGTGGCCCTGAGCATTACTGGAGTTGCATTGCGTTGGCGACGTGACTCCAGCGATGCGCCGCTCTTACGTGACGAGATGCCTCACGCAAGTGCCTACCCTTGCGCCAGGGCGCGCCGCATTGTAAATGAGGCACATCTGCCGTGTCGCAAGGGTAGTTTTGCGTGACGCATTTGATCTGGCGCATCTCTGGAGATGCGCCAGAACGCGTAAGTAAGTATGCCCCTAAGGGGCAGAATTGCAATTACCGTCGCATCCCTGCAAAGTAGCAGGGATGCGCCATTAATTGTGCGGCCCGCTACCACCACCAAACATGGTGCGCCGTATTTGCAATGCGGCGCACCATGGGCCCAAAACGTCACCGAAGCTTTACTGCTGGAGTTGCGTCGCAACGATGGCGCAGCTCCATCAATGCTCTGGGGTACCCTATCTCCCCAATGCTGGGTCAAGCCGTACGTCTGCTTCAAGCAGGTGCAGGGTTTGTGTGACGCATCATTGTCCTAAAGGTGACTGATTGATATTTTGTAGATTTCCCTCAGCCACTATTAGGATGTGTTCCAGCGCAGGAATGCCCTCCCTTGCGCCGGAACGCCCCCTGATGGCGCAGGGCTTTATAACGGGATGCATCTCCCAAACGCGTCACGTTGTTATAATATTATACGCCGCACCATGGCGCCCTTTTTTGTTTAGCTGCTGCGTCACAAAAGTCACGCAAGAACGGCGCAAAAGAGCCGCAAGGGCTTAAATCTGCCCCTTCCTTTGTAACCCTGACAATAAGAAAAATAGTGGCGGTGGATTGATAGTTTGACTATTTAAATGACTGGTAATGTAGCAGGCAACTGTTAGTGTTGTCACTGATCTGACTGAAATCACAATGGAGTTTGTCTGTCACTTTGCGTCTTGCCTGCGGACTGCTGCCTGCCAGTCCTAGGTGAACGTTTCAGTACTTTGTTTAGTGAGTTACGTGACTTTCGAAGTCACAGGTCCGCAAATAAATGAAAAGTAACCATAATCAATATAATTTCGCAGAAATATTTTGTTATTGTTCTTTTGAAATGTTTGATTTGGTTGACATTGACAAGCAACAATCATCCATGTTTTCTGTTCTTTCTTTCATGTTGTACGTCAGCTCCCCCCAGGGGCGAGAGGAGGACACAGGAGCAGCAGGCGGCGGATGCTGTTCATCAACAGGGCCAGGATCGGGCAGGCGAGGGCTCCTCTGCTGGCCCCAGTAAGTTTTCATTTTAGACTAGTACCCATTTTTCCTAGCGTTCCTCATTTGACTTTTTTCAAAATTGTCTTTGCTCTTCTTGTAGACTGTATCTAAATTCTTATCCTGCCTCTACTATGACTCCCTGTGGTATTACTAGATTATTCTTATTAGTCTGTCTGTGTAGCTAACTAAGATTGCACGGTTGGCGAAACTCCCATGATTCTAGTCAGCAATAGCTCTATCAACTTAGTGCAGTCCTCTGGGATTGTCCATAATGTCTTTTGAACTGTTCTATCTGGACTCATGCTTGCAAAAATTGCAAAACCTTTCGCTCAGTCACTCTAGTCTGGACCAAAAAACACAGATTGTATTTAAGTTTAAAAGCTTTATTAAAAGTAAACACATTTATTAAAATGAAGTCATAATAAAACTAAACGTTTAACTGATAATGGAAAAGTGGTTAGTGCTGACGATTAATTGAAGACATTTCTTGTGGTCGAGCCGAGCTCTCACCTGGTTTCAACTTGATCTTGTTGTTAGAAGTCCATCTTCTGTCTGTGTGGAGAAAAATGGTGCGTGTTAAAAAAACAGATTTCATCAGTTGTGCCTAAAAGTGCAGCAAGACAACCTTCCCTGGAAAAAGGGACATTTTTTTTAAGTTTAACGTAGACAGTCACAAATTACATTGTTTTCACATGTCTTCATTCCTAGACCAAATACTAGTGACTAGTGAGTGCTTTATTCTAACATTCCTAAATGTACTTTGTAGGTGGAACATCTGGTGGCGGGGCCAGTGTGGAGGTGGTGGTGCTCGACACGGAGGCGGAGGGCGATTCTTCAGGGGAGGAGGCGGCGGCGGCAGCTGTGAGAGTTGAGACGGTGGTGGTGGCGGCCAGAGGTAAGCTCTTATATATTCCTTACTTATTGAGATTGAAGACTAGCTGGGAAGGCAAGAATATGAGATGCATGGCTGGGTGAATGATGAAGCAATGATGGGTGGAAGGACAACAGCCTGGGTGGGTGACACAGAAACTGTATGTGTCCATATACCTGGATCATGCTACTATCTGACTCTTAGATAGCATATGTGTATCTAGAGCAGGGGTACTCCTAGTACGGCCCGCGGGCCGGTGGTGGCCCGGCAAGCCTTCGTTGGCGGTGCGCAGACCTTGCAGACAATCACTGCTCCCCCGGCCCCCACAGAGCAGAGGCTTTTTTGTATTTCACCTGTTAGCGCCCCTGCATCTCCACTCTGACAATCACTGCTCCCCCGGCCCCCACAGAGCAGAGTGGAGATGCAAGGCCACAAAGAGGTGAAATAGAACAAAGCCTCTGCTCTGTGGGGCCGGGCAAGCAGTGATTGTCAGGGTGGAGAAGCAGGGGCGCTAAAACAAACAAAGCCTCAATAATATGTTAATGGTCTTTTAAAGACCTGTTAAGTACTTTGGTGTTGTTGTCTGTGTGTGCGCGTTGAGGAAGCGGTCTCAACCCGGGCTGAAGGCTGACACAGATAGACACACACACAGTGAGATGACAGAGGGGGAGGGAGAGGGAGGGCAGGAGGGAGAGAGAGATGGAGGGAGGGCAGGAGGGAGAGCAGGAGGGAGAGAGATGTATGTAAATGCTGGGTCTGGTGGCTCAGTGGATGAGGGCATCTGCTGCAGGGACCTGTGTGCAACCTCATGGTCACAAGTTATCGTTTTGCTTTAGCCCCGCCCCCTCTGACTCCGCCCCCACCAGTGCGGCCCTCGGCCCCAAACTACACTGTAAATGTAGCCCCTGAGAGAAAGTTTGTGAGTACCCATGATCTAGAGAGAGTAGATGGTCAGTGGATGAACTAAGTGTAACTTTGAAGAGCATGTAACACTGCACCCGCACGTCCGTTCCAGTGTAGGAAAGGCAAGGAAAAGAACTTTTAATTTTGTCCAAATACTACCATAAATAGTAGCAGTAGTTTGTATTGCAAGCACTGCATAGATCCGGTTATTATGGTGGCCACTCCCTACCTCTCTTAATAAGTTTAGTAGTACTCAGTCATTCATGTGTGGATGTATCACTGGTCACTCAATAAAAAGCAAAGCACCTAAAGTCATCCCATATATAAGCAAAAACATCCCATGTGAAGTGATAGATAATCAGATTATTTATCTTCTTCAATTTTCCATTTCTAGTACTCATTTCCACTGTAGGGTGAAAGTTAAATTAATTAAGCAGTAGCCCTTGAGTTGTAACAGAGTATTCTCAGTGCCACCCGTAATAGAAAAGTAAGAGATTCACCACCTGCATGTACTGGACGGGTACAGTAACGCAACGGCAACGCAAGTCTAGGTCACTCCTCATGGCGTGCGTCTCTTTTTCTCGGGTGCAAGTTTACCGCGCTGGCATTATGCCGGCTTGCAGAAAATAACGTACCAATTTTCCAAAACAAGAGATAAGAAGAAGAATAAGACTGGTGTACTTTCATAGTCGACTCCAATGGAAGTCCACAGTGCTCATAGAATTTGTTCCTTAAACTCCCACTAATGTTAGAGCAAGGATGAAGAAGTGTGAGGTTAGATAGATACTGGCCTCAATAGTTATGTAATGCGCTTGCAAGTTGCTAGTTGTACTGCAGCACAAATTTCTGCTGAATGATTGAGTTAATCTTAAAGAGCATTGGTTACAGACTATGTCTTTCTTTCTTCATATAGGTTCTCCTTCCAAACGAACAAGGAGGAAGGAGCTGGCTAGAGCGGCCCGGCAACGGAGGATCGAGGCCACTGTTGCGGAATATCGGCGGCTGGTGGCCCTGGAGGACGTGGAAAGTGTGCAGTCGACAACTACGACAACGTCGTCTGCATCGGCCTCCGTGGCCCCACGGGCTGCCACCCAGCACAGTGGTCCACCGAGACTGAGCCGGGCTGCCAAAGGCAAACGCCACCGCCGAGCAGCAAGGCCAACAGCTGCTTCTCACAGGCCTTGCACCTGCAAGGCAGTGAAGGCACGCCTGCGCCGCACTACCCTGATGGTGTCCCGCCTTCAGCAGGAGCTCGCCTTGCTCCGCGAGGAGCATGATGCCCTGGCCCAAAAAGTTAACAGCATCCACCCATAGTGTCCCTTGCCCCTTTTTTAGAGACTTTTGGGGGGTGGGAATTGGGAGTTGGGTTTTTGGGGACTTTTGAAGGACAATCGTTGGGGTTAGGGAGGGTCTTGCGGGAGATTATTTTGTTAGGGATATAAATATACTTTTTCAAACTTTATCTGAGCATACCTGTTTTTTACTGCTTGCCTGGTGGGTGGGGGTTTAACGTTGACTGTTTTCCTGAAAGTTTAGTTCCATTTTCTTCCTTTAAGTGTAAATGCCCAAATGTTTTCAACACTAAGTGCCTCTCACAGACTAAGTGAAGTGAATCCAAGAGTCCTAGGACTTTAGTAGTACTACCTTCAGTCTCTCGTCTCTCGTACTAATACTCCATTATACCCCCAAACCACCAAACGCTTATCTTACCTGTAATTTGTGTTTGAAAGTAGGGCTAGGCCCAGGGCTGGCTCCACGGGAAACACCGAATAACGTTGGCAATCTTGGTCGGATAAAATTTCCTCATAGCGGTGGTACTAGTGGTGTGACACAGTGGCAGTTGCATGCCTATGAAAAAAAAGAAAATGAAATCTGGTTTGTCCTCCTGAGCAATTCAACGGTACAACTGAGAATATAGCAGGTGACAGAAGTACAGTAGAGCAGTGCCACATTGTAGCCTAACAAATGGTAAAGTATAACTACTAATTCGGTTGAAGTTCTTTCACATTAGCAATGGTTCTTTGTCAAGCAGAGTAAGAATATATCATCGACAACTGTGGAAAGAAAGAATGCGACAGTACAGGGCCTGTGTGGAATTATTGATAACGATATTCAACATAAGGTCTCTGTAGCCAGATACCCGAGAGCCTTGCTGGTCACTATAAATCCATTCACAACAACACTCAATGGGGTTGGTCTGGAAGGTGTCAGGTTTACTCCCCGTGATCCAGTCGATGCAAATATGGTTCCACCTCCAAATGTCACCAACACCCAGAAGTGTAAACACAGGGTGTTCGAGGCATTAGGCGGGGGAGAAAAATAACAAACTAAAATAAAAAATGTGGGATGGGTAAAGGTAGGGTCAGCAGGGAAAGGATACCTGTAAGAGAAGACAAGACAGGCATCAGTGAAGTGATGTCCTAACATACAAGGGTACTCTCATATAGTCTCACTAAATAGTCTGCAAGTCTCCCGCCTACTCATGGGAAATGTAGTTTCATAGTACGGTAGGCGCTTAGGGGCTGCGTAACCTGACAGAAGGTATAGTAGATAGAAAAGGAGAAATTGCTTTTTATCTAGGTGTCCCCTCACTCACCAGGGTTGCCCCTTGGTGACATGCTTCATCATTGGGGCCATCCCAGTCCTCTACGGCCTGGGGCGTGCTGCGACTTGCGAATTACGTAGGAGCACTTACAAATGACTATGTGTGGTGCAGATAGTGGAGTGGACTAAGTGATGTGTTAAGGGATCAATGTAGAAGCCGAGAGAGAGCCAAGAAATGCAGTCACAGTCAGAGAAAAAGGCAAGGGATACTGTATCTATGTGGTTGTAGTGGTCCTGTTGGAAGTGGTAAGTAAGTTGCCCGCAGAAAAAAAATCCTCCTATTAGCGGCACTCCTCCATTGCAGCCGACGCTTCGTCCACCGATGTTGGTCACCAGAAGACACCCTGTCCACTGCCTGCCTGATGCTGAATTGTGGCTCGCTACTGTGAAGCCTGACTCCATCCTTTTTTCCCCATTGCAGAGACTGAAACCCGGCCTGTAATTATTCAACGAAAAACAGGAAGTGATATAATATTACAACACCACTGATAAATAAATATAAGGTATGTAGGCTGTGGAGTGCAAAAAGTCACAATTTGTTTTTCCTAGTAGACAGTACAATGTTTTTGAAAGTGCGTACTCTGAGTCACCTTTTGAAGGATAAATAAGTATGGGCAAATTAATGTAGCGGATCTTGCCCCTCAAGCTAGGTGTACTGTAAACTGTGTTTTAGAACAAAAATAGATCTTCCTAGCAGTGCTCCCACCCAGACCCTTACTAAAGCCAGTCGCAAAAATGTAGAAGACCCCCAATCAAATCTCAAAAAACGAGGCCTAGCAGAAAACTGGTGACAAAACTTACTTTGAAAGTAAAAGTAGGCCGAAGTACCCTAATTACCCATTACCCACCGTGGATTGCATTCAAACCACTTGCAAGCAACCAAGCAAAAGTAGCCATAGCCAGCATCGCTCCAAGACTCGAAATCCCCCCCACTCAAACACATGCAATAGAAATACTGCTAACCCTAACGAACCCTAAGTTAAGAATAGTGGCAAAGGCTTTCTTTAACTATGCCAAATCCCCCCTTTCCCACCATGGATTTTCTTCAAATGACTTGCAACCAAAATTACACATTCTCACGAGTGCTCTAAGACCCCAGAACTCAGTTTGAAAAATCTAGAACACCCCGATACACATGCAATCCTGCTGCTAGGGCTAACCCTAACGAACCCTAAGTTACAAAAAGTGCCAAAACTAAAGGCTTTTCCGCGCGGATTTTGTCCCAACCACTTCTACCCGGTATTAGACCTTCCCAGGAATGCCCCAAGACCCGGCAACCCACCCGCCAAGAAGCGTAACACCCCCAAACAGGCCAAAAGCAAAATCTCATACTTGCAATATTTCTGGGCCTTCGGTCCAAACGCGCTGCGTAGCTAGGCCATAAGTCGGGGTTGGCACGACGGATTTCCTGAAAAGCAAATGCAATCAAGATTAGAGTGTCCCAGCAGTGCTCCCAGACCACGAAACTCACCCACAAACACCAGGAAGCCCCCCAAACAGGCCCCCGAAAACGCTACATAGAGCAAAATGTCAGAAATAGCCCAAAAAAAAATCGGCCTGGATTTTGTCCCAACCACTTCTACCCGGTATTAGACCTTCCCAGGAATGCCCCAAGACCCGTCAACCCACCCGCCAAGAAGCATAACACCCCCAAACAGGCCAAAAGCAAAATCTCATACTTGCAATATTTCTGGGCCTTCGGTCCAAACGCGCTGCGTAGCTAGGCCATAAGTCGGGGTTGGCACGACGGATTTCCTGAAAAGCAAATGCAATCAAGATTAGAGTGTCCCAGCAGTGCTCCCAGACCACGAAACTCACCCACAAACACCAGGAAGCCCCCCAAACAGGCCCCCGAAAACGCTACATAGAGCAAAATGTCAGAAATAGCCCAAAAAAAATCGGCCTGGATTTTGTCCCAACCACTTCTACCCGGTATTAGACCTTCCCAGGAATGCCCCAAGACCCGTCAACCCACCCGCCAAGAAGCATAACACCCCCAAACAGGCCAAAAGCAAAATCTCATACTTGCAATATTTCTGGGCCTTCGGTCCAAACGCGCTGCGTAGCTAGGCCATAAGTCGGGGTTGGCACGACGGATTTCCTGAAAAGCAAATGCAATCAAGATTAGAGTGTCCCAGCAGTGCTCCCAGACCACGAAACTCACCCACAAACACCAGGAAGCCCCCCAAACAGGCCCCCGAAAACGCTACATAGAGCAAAATGTCAGAAATAGCCCAAAAAAAAATCGGCCTGGATTTTGTCCCAACCACTTCTACCCGGTATTAGACCTTCCCAGGAATGCCCCAAGACCCGTCAACCCACCCGCCAAGAAGCATAACACCCCCAAACAGGCCAAAAGCAAAATCTCATACTTGCAATATTTCTGGGCCTTCGGTCCAAACGCGCTGCGTAGCTAGGCCATAAGTCGGGGTTGGCACGACGGATTTCCTGAAAAGCAAATGCAATCAATATTAGAGTGTCCCAGCAGTGCTCCCAGACCACGAAACTCACCCACAAACACCAGGAAGCCCCCCAAACAGGCCCCCGAAAACGCTACATAGAGCAAAATGTCAGAAATAGCCCAAAAAAAAATCGGCCTGGATTTTGTCCCAACCACTTCTACCCGGTATTAGACCTTCCCAGGAATGCCCCAAGACCCGTCAACCCACCCGCCAAGAAGCATAACACCCCCAAACAGGCCAAAAGCAAAATCTCATACTTGCAATATTTCTGGGCCTTCGGTCCAAACGCGCTGCGTAGCTAGGCCATAAGTCGGGGTTGGCACGACGGATTTCCTGAAAAGCAAATGCAATCAAGATTAGAGTGTCCCAGCAATGCTCTCAGACCACGAAACTCACCCACAAACAGACGGAACCCCCCCTAAGAGCACCTCAAAGGCAAGCAAGTCATCAAAAACACAAAAAATTTTCCGCCTCGGATTTGGTCCAAACCACTTTTAGTGCTTCCCAGCAATGGCCCCAGACCCGTCAACTCACCTGCAAAGAGGTAGAACAACACCCCCACAAGTGCTGAGTCTTTCTTCATTGGGCGTAAACCAGCCCTCTGCTTTGATGGAAATAGGAGTCTGGAGGAGGAGGATAGAGGAGCATGTTCTTCTGAACTTGTGAACCTGAGGAATGCAGACTGCGGCACCTTCAAATAAATTAGCAAACAAGTGAAGACAGTTCTGCTGATGGGCTTGTTTTTGTGATTATCTGATTAAAGTTTGAATTATATTAACTGTGCACAACAAAGAAAGACAGACACACAGGAATAAAAGTGAATAAGGATGAAAAAGAAAGTTATTGATTCGTTGTCTCATTTTCAGGGCTCGAAGTCGGTATCACGGTCCAGGAATAAGAATAAGGCTTCGTCATCATACTCTGCGAATTCAGCCAGGGTGAGGTCAGTGCCACCTGACAGAGTAGAAATTCCCTCATCTATGTTGCTGGCCACCTCCTCTTCATCCGGCACGCTCTCTCGTACTCTTATATCTGGTGGTATGAGGTGCTGATTCATCTTGATCATTGTTAACCTCTCCACATTTTTGGGCGAGAGGCGGCTCCGTTTGGGAGTTACAATCCCACCAGCCGCACTGAAAACCCGTTCAGAAGACACACTTGCGAGTGGGCAAGACAAGTAGTTTAAAGCCAGGTTGGTGAGCTGTGGCCACAATTCTTTTTTCCCATGCCAATACGCCAATGGGTCAGAATTAACATAGACCTCTGTGGAGTCATTCAGATAGTCCTTCACCATCGACTCAAGGTCCTCCTCCAAGGTTCCTCCACTTTGCGTAGCTCTTGCTGTGCCTCTGACCTTTTGAGAACCAAACCCACACAGAGCTAGCCAATCCTCTTCAGCCTCCAATGTTTCTGTTGTCTTTCGTGCAGATGATCCGGTTGCCGGTGTCTTTAACGGCTGAGAGGTCACTTGTGCTACAGCCACAGGTGCAAAAGTGGATTGTTTTGACTGGGGATGGCCTGCTGATGTACTGCCATTTCCTTCAATTTCCAGCCGTTCTGTTTCAAACTTCTTGGCTGACAAGGCTAGCCAACGTTTGTACTTTGTAACATCTTCATCACCAAAAGCAAAGAATGCTCTGCCTGCCAGCGCCTTTTTGTAGCGTGGATCCAGAATAGTAGCACAAATGTAATGCTGTTCTGAGTGGATCTTTTTAAGACGTTCATCACCTTGTAGGAGCTCTAATAATTGCTCAGCCAGAAGCAAAGAGTCTTTCTTTTTGTCATCTTTTCCAAACACAGAACACACCTCCTTCAGTTGGTCCTCCAGCATGTACAACAATGGGATAGCTTTTCCCAAATTAGAGTCCTCCTTGCTGACTGCACGCGTGAAGACCTCAAAAGGACGAAGCATGCGTGTTAGGCTTTCAACTATGTTCCATTGCGGCCCACCCATCCTCAGCTCCTCTATACCCTCTTTCAAGAAATATTGATCGAGTTGCGTATACTGCTCATACAGACGCTCAAGCATGTAGAAGGTTGAGTTCCAACGTGTTACCACCTCCTGGATGAGTGCTTTCACTGGCATTTGACATTGATATAGCATGCTCCTCAGCTGCTTCCGGGCCTTAAAAGAATGCCTGAAATGCTTGCAAATTTTTCGGCAGTTCTCCAATACACTGTACGCTGCACTGCGTTTATTACCCAAGAATTTTTGGACAACCAGGTTTATACAGTGCGCCAAACACGGCACTCTGAAATAGTAACCGTCCCTCATGGCCTTAACTATATTGGAGCCATTGTCCGTGGAAACATAACCAACCTTGCGTTTTAGTGGGGACAGACAGTTAAGGACCTTTGTGTTAAAGACATCCAAAATGTTTTCTGCTGTGTGACGTTTCTCCAAACCAAACATGGCTAGTGTTGCATGTTTCCGAGCACCTTTAAAAACAATGTTAGTGTCAACACCTGAGTTTAGCTTTGCTTTAGCCCCTGAAAAAGAGACCCAGTGTGCAGTGATGCACATGTAATCAGCGCCTGCGCCACTGGTCCACATGTCTGTTGTCAGATGTATAGTGTGAACAGCACTCTTCTGCAAAGCTGCCCCAATCACCTTCAGAACATCTTCATGTAGTGCTGGAACCGCAACTCGGGCAAAATAGAACCGGCTAGGAACCTTCCATTTAGGGCAGAGCGCTGTCACTAATTCTAGAAAACCAACCCCTTCTACAAAAGAAAAAGGGAGAAGGTCCAGAGCTAGCATTTTAGCCAGCTTAGTGTTATACAGACGGGTCATTGGGTGGTTGCGTTCATATTGCGCTTCTGTAAACAACATCTTTTTAATGTTGCCCTGGACCAATGATTTACGGGATGATGATGATCTCTTCGACCCAGTTACGCTCGCTGATGAACTTTCCCGCATTGATGTCTCACTCTCTCCCACACTCTTAGTGTGGCTCCCATGGGGTGTGCTGCTGACATGGGAACTGGGTGTAAGTGAAGTGTTTGAATCGTCTTCTTCTACCTCCTCGTCATCAGCAGATGACAAATCAACGTTTTCATTACGTGCAATTCCGGCTTTCTTGACCGCCTCTAGGTGCGGAAACCATTGGACAGGGTGCCTTCTCTCAAGATGACCTCTCTGGCCTCCGGTACCATAGTTAGAACCAAGCTTACCACGACTAAATCGAAGCTTACAAAGGCTACAAATGGCTACGTTTTCCTTTTTTGGGCAAACACTAAAGAAGTCCCAAACTGGAGACTTGAAATGTCTTCGGGGGCCGGAGGAGGCGGCGATACTGGTGGTGGTGGTCCTGCTGCTAATGACAGATGAAGTGGAGGATGTGGATTGCCGAACTTCAGTACGTTTTGCACTTTCACCACCACGAATTGAGGTCGAGGACGAGGTGGGTACCTTCTTGCGAAGAAATATGGAAGCGGTAGGTTTTGGTGTACTACTTAACTCCAAATCTAATGATTCCATTTCCATTGCCTCCTCGCCGACATCATCATCACGCTCAGCAGCTTCTCGGGATAGGGTCAAAATGTCTCTTTGCTGCATGCCCGGTGGGGCTGCAGTGACCTTTGTGATGACTGGCTCGTCGTCATCGTGAGAGGCTTCATCACCAGCAGTATCTGTCACTTCTTGTTGAGCCTCATCACACTCCATAGGTTTGAGTTTTTGGACGACCTTCCTTTTACGCTTAGGAGGTACCGGTGTCAGATCATGGTGTGCCTCACTCTCAGGCTGCCGTGGTGGTAGTACCCATTCGTCATCCAGATCATCAGAAGGCGGTGGGCTTGAAGAAGATGTAGACACCCCCCTTGATCTTTTCCTTGCTAGGGATGTGGAAGACAATGAATGATCATCAGGAGGAGTGGCTTCCAATGATACCTCAGCTTCATTGTCGATTTCCAAATGTGCCCCTACTTCGGGAGGAACAACTATTGTGGGCACTTGTGAACCTCCATGCACCTTTGCTTGCGCATCTCCTTTTGCTGCCTCTCCTTCCACATGTACTTGGGCGTGTACTTGCACATGGTGTTGTTGTTGCGGCTGTGGTTGTTCAACACTTGTCAGATGAGTTACAACAACCTGTGTTGATTCAGGGACATTGCTGCTACTTTCTTGCGATGAGCCAACATCACTGGTCGATGGTGATTGGAGAAGTACACTGACTGCCTCTGAAGCACTCAAGGGCTTTGACTTAAGTTGGCGTGGTGGTGGAGGCACTGAACCCAATGGAGCAGGGGTGCTGCTCTCAGCTTGGTCCCCAGCAGATCCTGCTGCTGCAGGCGTACTTTTTTTTTTGCTCCCAAAAAAAGTGGCGGGTGGCACACCAGCCTCCTTGGTAACTTGCTTCTTCTGCTCCTTACTAGCAACTTTCTTGCTAGAGGAGCTACGGAGAACTTTCTTTGGGGGCGGGGCCATCTTCTTCAGAGCAGGTCAGACAGCAGGCCGCAGTTGCACGAATTGTAGAGTTGTCTGAGGCCAGACGTGACGTCGCGTGACGTTATGCTGCACACACACACCGCTGCAGGACTTCTTCCTGGCACTGGTGGTTCTCTTGAGTCTTGTGCACCTAAAAAAAATGGAAGACAGAGGAACATCAGTTCAGTTATAGAGCACAAAAAAATCGAAAAACACTGCAAAATCAGCACAATCCCAATCCATCCATGCCCTCCATAATGTTTAAATTCAAGACAACCCACAGAAAGACTAGGCCCATGCAAGACTCACTACCCCTGGGCATAAATAAAGGTTGAAAAGTAGGCAAAATGGTTGGAGGCCTAACAACAAAGCCTGCATTTAAAATGGCCACTTGCCTGACAGCACATGGCCAGTGCCTGTAGCTGCACTCAAAATGGCCACCAGCCACATGGCATGTCCCTCCCCATGAACACCCCCAAAAATCGAAAAACACTGCAAAATCAGCACAATCCCATTCAATCCATGGCCTCCATGATGTTTAAATTCAAGACAACCCACAGAAATACTAGGCCCATGCAAGACTCACTACCCCTGGGCATAAATAAAGGTTGAAAAGTAGGCAAAATGGTTGGAGGCCTAACAACAAAGCCTGCATTCAAAATGGCCACTTGCCTGCCAGCACATGGCCAGTGCCTGTAGCTGCACTCAAAATGGCCACCAGCAACATGGCATGTCCCTCCCCATGAACACCCCCAAAAATCGAAAAACACTGCAAAATCAGCACAATCCCATTCCATCCATGACCTCCATGATGTTTAAATTCAAGACAGCCCACAGAAAGACTAGGCCCATGCTAGACTCAAATACCCCTGGTGAAAAGGCCACAAGTACAGGCCCAAAAATCGAAAAACACTGCAAAATCAGCACAATCCCATTCCATCCATGGCCTCCATGATGTTTAAATTCAAGACAGCCCACAGAAAGACTAGGCCCATGCTAGACTCAAATACCCCTGGTGAAAAGGCCACAAGTACAGGCCCAAAAATCGAAAAACACTGCAAAATCAGCACAATCCCATTCCATCCATGGCCTCCATGATGTTTAAATTCAAGACAGCCCACAGAAAGACTAGGCCCATGCTAGACTCAAATACCCCTGGTGAAAAGGCCACAAGTACAGGCCCAAAAATCGAAAAACACTGCAAAATCAGCACAATCCCATTCCATCCATGGCCTCCATGATGTTTAAATTCAAGACAGCCCACAGAAAGACTAGGCCCATGCTAGACTCAAATACCCCTGGTGAAAAGGCCACAAGTACAGGCCCAAAAATCGAAAAACACTGCAAAATCAGCACAATCCCATTCAATCCATGGCCTCCATGATGTTTAAATTCAAGACAACCCACAGAAATACTAGGCCCATGCAAGACTCACTACCCCTGGGCATAAATAAAGGTTGAAAAGTAGGCAAAATGGTTGGAGGCCTAACAACAAAGCCTGCATTCAAAATGGCCACTTGCCTGCCAGCACATGGCCAGTGCCTGTAGCTGCACTCAAAATGGCCACCAGCCACATGGCATGTCCCTCCCCATGAACACCCCCAAAAATCGAAAAACACTGCAAAATCAGCACAATCCCATTCCATCCATGGCCTCCATGATGTTTAAATTCAAGACAGCCCACAGAAAGACTAGGCCCATGCTAGACTCAAATACCCCTGGTGAAAAGGCCACAAGTACAGGCCCAAAAATCGAAAAACACTGCAAAATCAGCACAATCCCATTCCATCCATGGCCTCCATGATGTTTAAATTCAAGACAGCCCACAGAAAGACTAGGCCCATGCTAGACTCAAATACCCCTGGTGAAAAGGCCACAAGTACAGGCCCAAAAATCGAAAAACACTGCAAAATCAGCACAATCCCATTCCATCCATGGCCTCCATGATGTTTAAATTCAAGACAGCCCACAGAAAGACTAGGCCCATGCTAGACTCAAATACCCCTGGTGAAAAGGCCACAAGTACAGGCCCAAAAATCGAAAAACACTGCAAAATCAGCACAATCCCATTCCATCCATGGCCTCCATGATGTTTAAATTCAAGACAGCCCACAGAAAGACTAGGCCCATGCTAGACTCAAATACCCCTGGTGAAAAGGCCACAAGTACAGGCCCAAAAATCGAAAAACACTGCAAAATCAGCACAATCCCATTCAATCCATGGCCTCCATGATGTTTAAATTCAAGACAACCCACAGAAATACTAGGCCCATGCAAGACTCACTACCCCTGGGCATAAATAAAGGTTGAAAAGTAGGCAAAATGGTTGGAGGCCTAACAACAAAGCCTGCATTCAAAATGGCCACTTGCCTGCCAGCACATGGCCAGTGCCTGTAGCTGCACTCAAAATGGCCACCAGCCACATGGCATGTCCCTCCCCATGAACACCCCCAAAAATCGAAAAACACTGCAAAATCAGCACAATCCCATTCCATCCATGGCCTCCATGATGTTTAAATTCAAGACAGCCCACAGAAAGACTAGGCCCATGCTAGACTCAAATACCCCTGGTGAAAAGGCCACAAGTACAGGCCCAAAAATCGAAAAACACTGCAAAATCAGCACAATCCCATTCCATCCATGGCCTCCATGATGTTTAAATTCAAGACAGCCCACAGAAAGACTAGGCCCATGCTAGACTCAAATACCCCTGGTGAAAAGGCCACAAGTACAGGCCCAAAAATCGAAAAACACTGCAAAATCAGCACAATCCCATTCCATCCATGGCCTCCATGATGTTTAAATTCAAGACAGCCCACAGAAAGACTAGGCCCATGCTAGACTCAAATACCCCTGGTGAAAAGGCCACAAGTACAGGCCCAAAAATCGAAAAACACTGCAAAATCAGCACAATCCCATTCAATCCATGGCCTCCATGATGTTTAAATTCAAGACAACCCACAGAAATACTAGGCCCATGCAAGACTCACTACCCCTGGGCATAAATAAAGGTTGAAAAGTAGGCAAAATGGTTGGAGGCCTAACAACAAAGCCTGCATTCAAAATGGCCACTTGCCTGCCAGCACATGGCCAGTGCCTGTAGCTGCACTCAAAATGGCCACCAGCCACATGGCATGTCCCTCCCCATGAACACCCCCAAAAATCGAAAAACACTGCAAAATCAGCACAATCCCATTCCATCCATGGCCTCCATGATGTTTAAATTCAAGACAGCCCACAGAAAGACTAGGCCCATGCTAGACTCAAATACCCCTGGTGAAAAGGCCACAAGTACAGGCCCAAAAATCGAAAAACACAGCAAAATCAGCACAATCCCATTCCATCCATGGCCTCCATGATGTTTAAATTCAAGACAGCCCACAGAAAGACTAGGCCCATGCTAGACTCAAATACCCCTGGTGAAAAGGCCACAAGTACAGGCCCAAAAATCGAAAAACACTGCAAAATCAGCACAATCCCATTCCATCCATGGCCTCCATGATGTTTAAATTCAAGACAGCCCACAGAAAGACTAGGCCCATGCTAGACTCAAATACCCCTGGTGAAAAGGCCACAAGTACAGGCCCAAAAATCGAAAAACACTGCAAAATCAGCACAATCCCATTCAATCCATGGCCTCCATGATGTTTAAATTCAAGACAACCCACAGAAATACTAGGCCCATGCAAGACTCACTACCCCTGGTCAAGGCCCCAACAACAGGTCAAAAATCGAAAAACACAAAATTTTACAACAAAAAAAAAATCGAAAAACACAGAAAAATCAGCACAATCCCAATTCATCTATGGCCTCCATGATGTTTAAGTTCAAGACAACCCACAGAAAGAATCAGTCCACCCACCACTGGGCAAAAGGCCCCAAAACAGCCCAAAAATCGAAAATCCCAAAATTTTAGTTGCAGCAACTGTAATGCCCCAAACAAACTTACTTGTAAAATTTCTAATCCAACAGTGATCCAAAGAAAGTCAAAAAGGCCTCAAATCCAAAGATCCAGCAGCATCCACAAAAAGTAATCCTTCCAGGTCCACATCCAAATGAAAAGTGACCAGGAGATGGACAAAGCACTGGGAGGAGCCTGCTGAACAGGAACAGGAAGTTGAAGACTATGGGGCACTTCCTTCCTCCCACCCCCCTGCCCCCCTCCCCAAAATGGACTCCTCGCTAAAAAAGTGCAGGCAAATGTCAAACTAAGGAGTTATTCACATAAAAATCATCATTTCTAGAAGGTTTATGCTGCTTGCTGGTGGATTTCTTGCGCAGAATTGCAAATTTATATTTTCGCTCGCCGCATCTCAAATCTCGCAATTGCGAAGTACCGCGAGACGTGATCTCGCCGTACTCGCGTTGACAAGCTATCGCTGGCAAGCCGCGATGACGTAATCGCGCTCGCCAATTCCCGCGGGATCACACAGCAAGATCCAAAATGGCGCAGCACTCGCAAACTATCGAAAAAAACAACTCGGCAAACGATGATAAACGCCGCGCGCCGCAAAAATTGTATCACCAACGCCGCGCGCCGCCAAAAAAATCCGCTGCGTGCGAATTTGCGGATTTTGCGGGAAATCCGCAAATCTCGCGGATTGCGGATTTCCCGAAAATCCGCAAAATCCGCGAGCGGAACGGATTTTCCGCCCACGCTTAGTGCACCTGTCTGAACTGTCTATCTGAACTGGGGTGGTGTGGAGTGCAAATAAACGATGGATTTAGGCCCAGATCTCTGTACTGGGGTGAATGTATGACATTGTTCTGCATTCTGTCCATCAACTGTGGTTTTTGCATTGTAAATGCGGCGCACCATGGGTGGCGGAGCTGCAGCGCACAATAACTGGCGCATCCCTGGGGATGCGCCAGTTATTATAAAGCTACCCCAAAGTATTTGAAAGTAACGCAAAGCAGCACAATGTGAGGAGAGAGAATCTGGCCTAACGCCTAGAGTGGTCGACCCCAGAGATTGGGAACCGGGTTCGAGTCTCAGCAGGGACGCTCAACATTCTGTGATTCTGGGCAAATCGCTTAATCTCTCCGTGCCTAACAAAAAAATAAAATAAACAATAGGTCTGTCTGTAACGTAACTGGTGCTCATGTAAAGCGCTCTGTTACCTTTGGGTCTAGTTTGGCTATATAAAACTCTGCATCCCCCCCCTAAAAAAGTGCTTCTTTGCATGAAGGGGTAGTTCTATACGTGGTACATTGGTGTTCTCATACCACCTCCCATGGTTTCTGATGAAACCCCTATCTACTAACAACAGTAAATGGGGTTTTGTGCCACAAAATAACACCACTTGAGAGAAAGCGTTAAAAAGGAGCCATGGTTTTCTTTCTACTATCTTTTCCCACGTTGCGTGTGTGCTGCACTGTACAGCACACATCATACAGTGGAAAAGCTTTAAGGTCAGTGTAAGCATAGTATTTTGTACTCGAAAGGGCACCCTTCCAATACAATACCTGTTAGACTCATGCAGACACCTTTGCACGGTTGCACCTGAGCTAGTGAGAGAGCAGGAAAGTGCCACATCTCTGTAGATATGGTGCTTTCTTCCTCTCTCCCTCTCATGCATCGCAGTGCAGCAACTTTGCGCAAGTTTGATAATGTGGGCCTCAGGATCCTGCTCAAAAAGCAGTTTTTCAGCACGACTTATGACATCATTACTACACGACTCGAGGTAAATCTGACGCTATGCAATATTTTGTTATTCACTGAAACAGCGCTACAGATTTTCATGCATAGCACAGCTGCACTGCATGAATCTTAGCAAATCTGGGCCAAGGTCTGCTGCTTGTCAGACCCACAGCCTGGATTCACACCACATCAAGGGTTAATATTGAAAGTCCTGAATGTTGTCACCTTAACATTTGCATGTAATATAAAATGTAACTCCAGTCGAGGAAAGTCTTCCACGTTATTAGAGCAATCACTCGCATTCAGCATCGAACTAAGCCCGGGCGGAGACCTCCGCTCCGCTCGCGGAATGTGCGGAGATTTGCCTCCTCCGCATTGATGCGGAGAAGGCAAATCTCAGCAGCCAGGCTCCCCTGACCAATGCTGCAATGCAGCGTTGTGATTGGTCTGAGCACCGTGGTTTGGCACTGAGCCAAGGACTGGGGGCCTGGGCATGTTCTCCAGGCAGTCTGTAAAATGTACCCTGAATGGAGAACATGCTAAGTGCGCATGACTGTTTGGCCGGCCCGAGAGGGCCAGCTAAGCAGTCATTGCACACTTAGGAGGGGCTACCCTCCTCCCCTGTCCTGCAAGCAGAGCAGCCCTGCCCAATCACACAAAGAGGCCGCAGCAGGATAAAATAAAATGATAATAATATTACGTTATAATCATTTTCTTTTTCCTTTCTTTCACTGCTTTAAAGCAGTGAGGCAGCACTCCTCCGCCTTAGTGGAGGAGCCGCCACTGCTTCTATTCCATCACCCACTCTCTCCCCTTCCATTAATGTGCCATTCATTCTTTCTCTTATTTAATTACCCAGTTTGTGACTTAATTTCATTTACATAGATTACCACTAATTAAGTAATTCATTCATTTTCATCCACTCTCTCAGCTGTTCTCTCAGCCTCTCTTACTCATTTCCATTCGAACATTTCTCGATTCACTCACTATCAAATTCAACTTACTCCAGTCACTCGCCCATTTAATTACTCTTAATCATCCTGTTCATTTTCTGCTCTATTTATTCACCTTTCATTGCATTTATTCACCATCATTTTCTGACTCCCAAATCCCATATCCAGTAGCTCATTTTCAATCAGGTGAATATAAATTAACATTCTGTCAACACATTTAAAATTCATGAGATCGAAGTGTGTTCTCAGGACCCAAGAATAAACGACTACCAAAATACGCACTGCAGGCGGTTGAGAGTCACAAATTTCAGTGTATGTAGGCACTCTTATAAGGACAGTATATCTCATTACCCAAGACTTTAATAAAAATATTAACAAATGCTGCTCGATTGGAGAACACATAACAGGCGGGCTTTAAAGTATTTGTATGTTCGTGCAACACATTTCTGTTTCTGCTAGAAATTAGCCCTAATTGTTAAGTAAAGTTGAGGAATAAGTGATGCTGAGTGTACAGGCAGCATTGAGTATTAGAATGGCTGCTACATAGTCCAAAGCTCTCACATTTCCCAGGTCCATGCATGAGGAGCCCACCCAGTCCAGATGTTTCCTTTGCATTCTGGTAGTTGTAGTCCTGAATATGTAATAGAGTAAACATGGTCATAAGTATCACAATGCAACGTCAAAACCTGGACTGTGTGAGTGACTCAAGAATGGACCTGCAAAATTTGACAGATCTGAATGTTCTTTAGTAGCAATGAGGACAGGCTGTCTCTCAATTTGATGGACGGGACTCTACTAATCAGGTCCTTAACATGACTATGTCTGCGTTTTCCCAATCTCTGAGCTGAACTAAAATATATTTTATCTCACATAACATCAGGCTCTCCAGATGGCTCATGTCCTTCCTGAGTTCTACAGCTTGTGCCAGGCCAAATTACAGTTTTTTTGGTAAAGGTCTATAATCAGGTTCTTGACTTGGGAGTGTTCCCCCAGTGCTGGAAAGAGGCAATAGTTACCCCCCTCAAGATAAAACCAAATGGGGACCATGGAGACTCAAAACATCTTTGCCTAATTTCTCTCCTGCCTGCTGCGGGTAAAATGTTTGAAAAGTAAATCAATCAAGAATTAACTAAGTTTATGACTGCTCATGAACTTCTCAATCCATTACAGAATGGGTTCCAGAGCGGCCTCAGTATGGCATTGGCATTGGCCGTAGCAGCAGATTCCATTCGATGCCAGGTGGACAAGGGGGGCGCGTCTATCCTGGTAATGTTGGATCTGTCTGCGGCCTTTGACACTATATCTCCATCTCAATCGGTGTAAAGACTGCCACAAGTTGACCTGAGGGATACCGATTTGGAACTCCTAGGATCCTTTTTGATGAATAGGATGCAAAACGTAGGGCTGGCTAAAAATTAACTTAAGAAAAGACTGAAATCTTGGTCTTTGGGGGTGCAAAACTCAGTGTGGTCTGAGTTCCCGTGGCCTGAGATAGGCAGCCCTTTATCCACCCTTGTGGTTGCCACAAAAAATCTTGGGGCTTTTTTTATAACACCCTCTCCTTCAACTCTCAGGTCAACAGGACAATCAGTTTCTGTTTCTTTATTATTAAGACGCTAAAGAAGATTTTGTCATCCTTACCTGTTGAATTAAGAGTTGCAGTGGTTATAGCACCCATTAGGTCTTACATTGACTACTGCAATGCTCTATATTTAAACTCAAACATGTACTCTCTCAACAAATTACAGGTCATCGAAAATGCGGTTGCCCGGTTGGTATTGGATGTTCCTAAACATCTCTCAGTTAAGGAGGGCTTCACTGGCTTGCTGTTAGGAAGTGGGTGACTTTCATTGCACTCTGCATGGTCTATATGGCTCAAGACAAGACAGAACTGATGTGTCTGGGCAAATCATCTTTACCCCCTTGACACTATCCTGGCCGACCTGTCTTGGCACCATACCTGTCCCAAAGCAGCAGATTAAGAGTCTTGGCATGAGGCTTGACAGTTCTCTCAGTTTCAAACATCAAGCCGCCAAGCTCTCAGCTACCTGTTTTGGCCTGATGAGGATGCAAAGGAAAATCCTACCTCTACTTCCCTTTCAGGCGCGCAGGATTATGGTGCAAGCCCTTATCCTGTCCCGACTGGATTATGGGAACGCCCTATATTTGGGCGCCCCTCTTGCCACTATTAAAAAACTTCAAGTGATCCAGAATTGCTCTGCCCGCCTACTCCTCCAGATCCCTCGGAGGCAGCCTGCGAGTCCCGCAGTGAGGACACTTCACTGGCTTCTCATCCAGTCCAGAATATGATTCAAGGCCGTGTGCCCATGGAGCAATCCAGAAAACTGGTCCTGTCATTATCCATCCTCTGGTGTCCCCCTACCTGCCTTCTAGGAGTCTTCATTCCAGCGTTGCCTTCCTTGCTACCACAGGGAAAGTACGCAGATACAGATGGGGTGAATGTTCCTTCTCTCTGAATGCTTCCAACCTTTGGAACTCTCTTCCCCTTACTCTCCGTAGGGAATCCAATCTACAAATCTTCCGTACATTGCTTAAAACTCACCTTTTTAGTGCCACTCAATAATTTGCTGTGCCTTCTGTCTGTCTGATCATAAGCGCTGCGAGGCTTCAGGATAGTCTTCCACTATAGAAATCTTATTTCATTCATTCATTTCTTAAACAGTAGGGTAAACAACGCTGTTCCCATAACACATGGCTTTACAATGCGTTGTTAGAACGACCGTGTTGTTACCACAAAAGCCATTACATCGCAAGTGGTAACAATAACTTGCTGTAGGGGGCGTGCAACACCAGGGAATGTGTTGGATTTTAAATCCAACACCTTCCCTGCTGTTGCACAAACTGGAGTAGGAATAGTAATTCATACTATTCCTAAGTCCAGCACGCCCCCTAGAGCAAGTCGTTGTTACGACTTACGATGTAATGGCTTGCGTGGTAACAACGTAGTCAGTGTAACGACCACTTTGTAAAGCCACGCGTTGTGAATGTATGTGTAGTAACGTCATACATTCCATCACCAGGGATCGATATCCCTAAGAACCGCTTTTAACTGGTATATTCCAAAAATACAGCTTAGAACGGCATCTATGAGAAAGGTGATGATTCCCAGGTTTCGAAAGCTTAGAAGGGGTGGTTGCGCTTTTTCTGTGGCAGCGGCCAAATTATGGAACACACTGCCTCGCCATATTGCGAGTCGGAATTCTTATGCAGTGTTCCTGTTTTTTCTCTCAACTGTAATTGTGTCCTGGTCTTCTCATCTTAACAGTTTTTTAACCAGTGCTAGCGCTTAGACGCCTTTGGCTGAATGTGCTTTATAAATCCAAATACAACTTTACTCTACCATTTAGGTGTGAATTTAATTTAAAAATCATGTTCATTTTAATTTGTAGACTCATGGTTAAACGAATGAGACCTGGTGCACTTCACTAGATAAAAACAGAGGACAAACTCAGTTGGGGGGGGGGGGCATCACTATTTAGTCCAGAGGGCCAAACATGAACCTCCTGATGAATTGAGCAGTCCACAGAAGGCAAACAGTAAACAAGGCAGCAGTGGTTGGACATACCTAGAATCAGTCTCAAGGGCCTCTAGCGCCAAGCCACATATGGCGAAGATCACCCACAGAGTTTTCCAAACAGGTGCAGGAGGCGGAAAAGATGTAAAGAAAGTTATTGTATTGTATATACAGGACAAACGACTGTCCAACCACTGGCAGACTCAGAGAACAGCAGCAACTGACAACTGCCTGCCGTTCTAGAACCCCCACAATGACCAATGGAGTCACATTTCCACAAAAGAATGTTAAACATGTAGAATAAATATGCACTCAAAAACAATTAAGGGCAAATACAGTGAACACATGGGGCCCGATTCACAAAACTAATTTAAGACAAAATCCTAAACGTACTACTTTTGGTACTCACAGAAGTTAGGATTTTGTCTTAAGACAGACTTAAGACAGACTTAAGTTAGGATTCTGTCTTAAGTCTGTCTTAAGTCTGTCCTAAGTCTGTCTTAAGACAAACTTAAGACAAAATCCTAACTTCTGTGAATACCAAAAGTAGTACGTTTAGGATTTTGTCTTAAGTTAGTTCTGTGAATCGGGCCCATACAGTCAGGGTATTCTTCCTTTACATTTTGGGCCTTTCAGTCTTATGCAGAACTACATTTCCTAGAATGCAAAGAAACTAACTGGATGCATGGACCTGGAATACCTACCTATGCACTGTGCTCATTAATCACAAATAAAATCCATCCTACTTTGATCACTGCATGTTTTGCCTATAGGGGAACAAGAAAAATAAATAAATGCGCAATTGCACAGTGGCTCTGTCTTTCTCTAATACAAAATTGTACTGTTCATATAGTTCCACATTCAGGAAATATAAAAGTTTAAAAAAGTAACATGGCGTTCCGCAGAGTACTCCTGGACGGAGAAGGTTTGTGGATTGTCAATAGTCGTAACCTACACCCATGCGTAGGACTATACGTAGGAGTATAGCTTTATGAATTAGGGCCAGAGTCTTCAAAGTACCTTAAAAATTGTAAAAATACATCCTACTGAAAACACTGAGGAAAATACTATTGTGAAGTCCTTCTACATTGCTTAGCTTTTCTCATGCAAGACAATAAAGAAAGACTACACAGCTACAAAGTCCTTCTACAGTGTCTATCATCCCCCACACAAGTCATTGTATAAAAACTCTTTAATCAGTATTAGGAGGAAGAGATATCATCAGTTAACAAGAGCAAGGGAATTAAAGGATGACATGGCAGAGGCAAGAGGGAGAGGATGGAGATGAGGATGCGCCAATGATAAGGAAAGTCATATTAATGTGACAGCTAAATTGAAGTTTAATGCTAGAGAAAACCCCAATTAATTTCACATTAAACCGAAAAGACTCATGTAAAAGAGCAAAAATTATGAAAAATCTAAAAATGTGAAAAAAACACTTTCAAATATTGTCGCAACTAACATCTCTAACTCATATTTAGTATATGATTAACTGTAACTTTATAAATGTTTTGTCTCATAGTTATTTATTGCAAAGTTTATATATCTTATTTTTGAAATATCATATTATGGGAATGTTCCAAAAACATTTGATGAAGTAACCTCGAATACGCTATAACTGTTATACTAATAAAAGTCATCGCATATATGTAAAATACCAAGTAAAAATAAAATGAATCCAGACTGCTCGTTATGTTCAAGCAGATCAGGTTTTCGACTACTGTCTGCAGATGTGTGAGAGCCACTGTAAACCAAGCGCTCTGTTTGACAGCTGTAGATTTATGCGGCAAGGGCTGCTAGATTTATGCTGTAAGACCCGCTAGACTGATGAAGCAGACATTTCCTTAATATGGCCAGGGAGCCATAAAAAAGGAAACTTTCGCAAGATTTATGTGCGGATTAGAAGCCAGCCTAGAAAAAACAATCTGTGTATTTGGGGCCAGAAATGAGAGAGACGTTCTTAAAATTGCACCAGCAGCAGCGCGTTTAAAGGTCCTCACAAGAAGGTGGTCAGATGGCCCGCAGGGCATGTTGTAGGTCCCTCGTTCAAGGCCGGAGTTTTAGTTCCTCAGAGCTGGAAGGGTTGGGTTGTTGCCGGAGCTGGATTGAAAATCAAAATTAGATCTGGCACAGCAAATGTTCAAACCAGCCCCACTCTGAAGGACAGCACCAGGCATGGCTGAGTCGTAGAAGCCCAATCAGCTCCAAAAGCAGGCCTTGGGCCCTGGAGCCCACCGGGAAGTTGCCAGAATGTCCAGTCCGACCCTGGCTGTTGCAGAAATAACTTGCCAGGGAGGTATGAAGGTGTCAACTATGAATTACACATGAAGGGGAAAACATCAGCACGCAGAGGAATGTGAAGCAGGCAGTAACATGTTTAGTAGAAAGGATTAGTGAAAGAAATTTTCACAGATTTAGACATACGATTTAGCAAGAATCTGCAATTTCAGTAGAATATTTACAATGGTAAACTATAAAAGTGCAGCTATTCCATACCAGTTAATTGGCGTCTCAGTGCAGGTGTGCTGCCTTGTGTAAGGCATACCAAGCATGTAGTTAATGCACAACCCCGAAGCACGTTTTACTTCATGTGCAAATTCAAAAAGAACAATTGATGGACATAATGCAGAAGAATGTCATACATTCACCCCAGTACAGAGATCTGGGCCTAAATCCATCGGGGCAGATTTATGACGGACTTGCGCCACGTTTACGCCGCCGTTGCATGACGCAACGGTGCGGAAACGTGGCGCATCCCTGCGACCTATTTACAACGTGACGCATCTAGGCAGATGCGTCCCGTTGTAAAGCCCTGCGCCACATGAAACCTGCGTCAGGTTTCATGTGGGCGTTCTGTCGCAGGGAGGGCGTTCCCTCGTAAGAAAGCCCCGTAAAACTGACGCAGTGAAATTTACAAGATTTCACTGAGTCAGTTTTACGAGGCTGCTGCGTCAAATCCTTACGCCTGCTTGAAGCAGGCGTAAGGAGTGACGCACCACGTTATGTATGGGTGGCCTCTGTACATTGCAGGAGTTGCGTCGCTCTTGCGACGCTACTCCAGCAATGCGCCGCCCGTACACCACAAGATGCGTCACGCATCTGCCCTTTCCTGCACCATGGTGCGCCGCATTGTAAATGCGGCGCATCTGTGGTGCCGCAAGGAGGGAATTGCGTGACGCATCAGTTCTGGCGCATCCCTGCTGATTTGCATAGATGCGCCAGAGCTCATAAATCTGCCCCATCGTATTTTTGCTCACCATGCCTTTCCAGTTTGGACCCAGCCTTATGCAAATCAGTCTTGATCCTGCGCCCATTGAGAACAGTCCAGCCCGAACTGCCAGGCCAGGTTCCTCCCTGGGTATACCCGTCCCACTCGGGTGACAAATGCAAAAAGAAGTTCACGTGCACCCTTCCAAGCTGCTGCAAGTTCTCCACACAAGTTGGAATAAAATGGTCAAAATTGAAAATTCCAAGCCCTGTTGAGAATGTTCTTGCATGGAACCCTTGGAACGGATACAGAAAACGTGGTTTATACACATTCAATGTGTATATCCGGGAAACTCGACTCAATTTTCCTATTAAGTAGCTCGTCAACTCAGTCCCAACTATTACAACTGACATGTAACTTGCCAGACCACTCGGATGTCCATACATAAGGTGCCTGGTCGTTGCTCCTAATTTAGAGATACATTTAATGTATACCAGGGGTACAAGTATTAATCCACAGAGACAGGATCCATGTCAGACTTTCGAATGCCCATATGGGATACATATACATATAATGAATATAAATAGCAGTGATTTCCATACTGATTATCCAGGCGTTCTGGTATGGATCACACAGGTGTACCAATATATGTAATCTCTTATGTAAACTATGGAAGTAGTGTTTCAAGCAACTGGCAGTTCCATGAGCAATGACCGAGAGCGATTCTGTGTCCAGAAACTGGCTGAATATGTCATAATTATTACACCATATCATAACTGTGTTTATATGGGTGACGAAAGGTAATATTTTTAAAGTAAGTATACTGGGCAGATTCACAAACTTTGTTGTGACGTTAAAGAGGACTTGTAAAATGGAATTACCGTAATACACTGCATATCATGCTTTTATGAATCAGGATGTTTACAATTGTACACAATATGATGGCAAAACAACCCACAAGTATGGCATATTTTCCATCACTGTAAATTTTTGTTACATTTATGGTTAAGAGTGATCTAGGGTAATCTTGGGCTATTAAGTACGAACGCCCATAGAGACTAGAAGTTTACTAAATGTGATTACTATTGCATAATGTTGTTAATCTGTTTATATAGCATTTTAACACTTCACTCTTTTCTCTCCTTCTCCCTCCTCTCTTTTCTTTCTCTCTTTCTTTTCCCCCTTTTTGACTTTCTTTCTTCTCCTCTTTTCGCTTTAAAAAAAAAGACAAAAATGCATCTGTTTAGGATTATGGTTACATATTTCAATTCAAGTTTTTTAGTTTTCTTGTTTAATATCATAAACTTTGTTAATTCCAAATGTTTTTCCATTCTTTCATTTTCTTTCTTATTCTTATAAGATAGATGTATTATTATCTTATTATACTTTATTTTTCGATATCTGCTTAGATTGACTTAAGTATTTTTCTTCTTACATTTTGTAAATGCTTTTTGTTCTACATTCAATTTATTAAAGCATTTATGAACTAAAAAAAGAGTGATCTAGGGTAAACTAAACGAAGCAAGCTTGGTCATGTAAAATACAGTGAACAGACACAAGTCTTCAGGTGGTGTCGCACCCTTGAAGTGCATGTAAAACGTCTTCTGTGAAAGACAGGAATAAGATCATTTACAGGGCACTAATCCAAGGAAACAGCTCCATATTTCATGAGGCCTAATGCAAGGAATTTATTTATGGAGAAAAATGTGCTGCTTGTGAAAAGAAAATATTTAAAAAGATACACGTCCAAATGCATATTTCGACATGATTTACTTGGATTTTCCACCTACTGGAAAGTCTGCATAAATGTATTTCTTCTGTTCTCCAGGAATTCAGCTGCTGCCATAGATTTCTATTAGTATCTCGTATTCTTTGTTAATCCAGAAAAGTCAGACAACTGATAAACGCAATCTGTTAAAAACTGTTCTTTTTCAATTTTGTTTCTCCGACTTGTGTGCAGCCTGCTGGCTTATTGCGTTTTTTCAGTGCTTAATTTGTAAAAAAAATAAAAAAAAAGTGCCAGGGGTTTCTTCAGGAGGCCACTGCAGCTTGCATCACACATTGCCCCTGCATGCTGCCAATGATAATAACAAAACAACTGCTAACCCACCCATTCCTACAAGTGTGATAATTCGGTTTATTCCAGGCCTCCAAATCTATAATAATGGCTTGAGTGGCAGGAAATAGTCATTTTTAATGTATAATGAATAAATAATTAACTGTTGTTGGGCTCATATCTAAATTATCTAGACAGTGCCACCTTGTGGCAGACTGTCCCAATCACCGATATTGACAATGAAGTCCTGGTGCCGAACACCAGAAACCACTGGCTCAATTTAAGCACTGTTTTTTTTTTGTCGCAGGGAGACCTAAACTCTCCTTCTTTTGTTTCCCTGTTTATTTTGTTGCTTTAAAGTAAGGGTGATTTTAAGGTGGGGGCTCATCCCAGTGTCCCTATTTTTTGTTACCGCTCTTCCTCCTTATTTCCTTTAGACTTACTGTACTGCAATTGTTTTTTTGTGTTCAGAGTTTTTAAGAGATACTGACTCCACTTGCCATTACCCAAACTCTTTTACATACTTGTCCGACCTACTCCCCGACCCTCTACCCTTTCCGTCACCTTCTTTTTTAAATTTTACTTACCTTTTCTTTTTGATGTATTCTCATCCTGTCCGTAGAGTGCCCTTTTTTACGGGTTCCTTTGGGATGTTCTGGTTGTCCAAAAGGAACTGGAAGTCAGAGTCTGATGAAGACTAGATGATACCCAGGCAGACAGTGTGGGCTATAAAAACAGGAGACATTTTAAACAAAGGTGTATGTGGTAGGAAATTTTGTGCGGGTTTAAAAAAAACAGGGTGGGAAAAGGGGTGGTTATGCTCCTTGTAGTCCCTCTTGCATTGTGGACCTACTTTATCTCCCGTGAAAGTTGAGATAATAATGGCGTCATATTTCATTGAATATGTCCTTGTAGATCGTCCCATAGTATACCTCTTCCATGTATGTGAGTTAGAATAAAAGTGAACATAAAGGATCTTTTAGTTTATTTGTTTTTTGGGGTGTTTAGATTTTTAGAGTGATTGTTTTGTATAGGGTTGGTTAATATTTTTTGTCAATTGTTAAATATTTCAATGTATGTTGGGTGTTTTGTTGTCAATTGTTAATTGTATCAATGTATTTTGGGTGTTTTGCTAATGTTAAAAACAGGAAGAAAATGCAATGGCTTGCCTATGTAACAGGCATGCCTTTGTCAACATTCTATGATGACACAGATGCCGGAATGTTGGGAACAGGCATTCCTGAGGAGGCGGTTGAAGGATTGCGTCCTGGCCAGTGTAGCGTGAATTATTTGTGGCTGCACTTAACAAATATATTTAATTTTTGGAGCCTACTAATCTGGTTGGCATCATTCCGGTATGACACCGATCTACGAGAACATGAGGACCTAAACTCAGAAACTGCACCCAAGCTCATATGACTCCTACAAACAGAAATTGTCTGGGGATAAGTGTTAAACTGAAGAATATTGAACATGGCTAATGACCATTCCCTAGGGCATCGTAATGTTCCCTTGTAACAATCAAACTATTGTTTGTACCTGTTAGAACTTTCAGGTTTCTCATATGTAGCACCCAGAACTCCTGGATAATTAAATAAATAATTTAAAAGACTACTATGACCCAGTTACTGCTTATCCCTTAGCTCATCTACCCTGGTTGTTTTTATTTCATTTGAAAATGTAAGTACTTGTACACATTTACTGCACTCGGTATTCTATCTCAGGCCTAGTATATTCATTATTCAATAGTTGTTCATCAAAATATTTTTTTCACCTTTTGATAATTCTCCTGCCTGAGGTCATCAGTCGTGCTGTTCTTCGTTTTCGAATTTTATGGCGATGAGGTACAGCTGTCCCGTATTCATCAGATAAAGAACCTTCTGACATTTGTAAGAATATTGCAAATCACTGATGAGTTCTGTGACCATATCGAGGAAAGAGTCTAATGGACAACTTCACAGAACCCTGGGGTTCTTGCAGTGTCCTTTTTATGCATGCAGGGGGTATTTTATGCCTTATAATACATGACCAAGCCATCATCCTTCATACAAACTGCTTAAATCCTTAGTGCTCTTTCATCTAAAAGGAATAGTGACTGCAGACATAATGGATAAAAGCAGAAGTTGTAGTGTGAAATTAAACACACCAAATAAAATCAGTAATTTGATGCAAAAAAGATATTGGGCCTAGTGTAATGTATGTTGTTAATACATGCTGTTGCTCAGACTAAGTACAAACAGGCAGAGCGGTTCTGCATTTCCTGACTTGACATTTAGCATGCAAAATCTAAACTTTTTGCCATTAATATCTCCTTTGACTAATTGCTGTTCATTTGAGAAAAACAAATCAGAAGAGCGTAAATCCAGTTCCAGTTTTCATTGTTTAAACTGCAGCTACAATGAAACAGGGTTTTCTGCCTTTCGTTTTGTCAGGTGGCTCTGGCAGTAGGCATTATGATGTCACAACCTAACTGTAATAACTTATTACTGTTGAGAAGCTACATCATTTATTTATAACAGGAGACAAGAGACAAGAGACATCAGAACTCGTCTTTAATAAGGAATATTAGAGTCCAGCTTTTATATCGAGATTGCAAGTTTCCACGTATTATAAAGGTGCACACATGAACCTATATTGCAAGATATCATATTATGCTCAGAGCAATCCTTCCAGATCAATCAATCAATCAATCAATCAGGAAATTTGTATAGCGCACTACTCACCCGGAGGGTCTCAAGGCGCTTGGGGGAGAGGGGTCCGCTACTGCTCGAACAGCCAGGTCTTTAGTTGCTTCCTGAAGGAGAGGTGGTCCTGGGTGAGACGGAGGTGGATGGGGAGGGAGTTCCAAGTCTTGGCTGCCAGGTAGGAGAAGGATCTTCCTCCCATGGTGTCTCTTCCAATGCGTGGAACGACGTCGAGGGCGTGGCTGGTCGATCGTAGCTGGCGGGTGGGAGTGCAGAAGGTCAGGCGTTTGTTGAGGTACCTGAGGCCCGAGTCGTGGAGGGCCTTGTGTGCGTGGGTGAGAAGACGGAACGTGATTCTCTTGCTGATGGGGAGCCAGTGCAGGTCTCTCAGGTGTCCGGAAATGTGGCTGTGTCGGGGGATGTCCAGGATGAGTCGTACGGATGCGTTCTGGATGCGTTGGAGTCTTTTCTGCAGTTTGGCTGTGGTTCCGGTGTAGAGGGTGTTTCCGTCGTCCAGTCAGCTGGTGGCCGTCCACTGTTCCTGAGAGCTGACATCCTACCTTTGGTTATTACACCCTTGGAGATACTATTAGTGATTTGACACATAATTATAAGCGGTCTAACGTAATAGCTTGGCTAGATTTTAGACCAACCATTGTCCTCTCCAAAGGAAGATGCTAAACTTTGAACATTGACACCATGAAACCTGAGGTCTAATTCTGACTTGTCCCTTTCACCGACTCTGCGATCCTGGGCAAAGTATTTGCCATACCATGTCTCTTTGCCCTTTCTGATGCATCTATGTTTAGTTGAACTATTTTAACTTAGACTTAACAAATGCCAACTATTTCAGTAATGTAGTCGCATTGTAGACTAGCATGCTCGTGTGCTGTTGCAATATGTTATGGGCAAACTGAAATGAGTGGCATGTGGAAGGGGAATTCCGGGTTAGTTGTAGGACTGTTAATATCTTAGAAAATATCTCTCAAATATTGCAGAATGCATTTATAATTGGCGTCTAATATTGGACTAAAAACGTTTTAGATGGACGTTAATAGCTTTGTGATTCACAGAATGTTCAGCCGCAAAATCGTTTATAGTTCCTGGCTCCCCAGACCAACAATAAGAGAAGACGGATGGCGGTCGTGATGCTGCACATCAAGGACAAAGACCTCTCCTGACATACATCACTGGAGGAAGGGCTGGACCTCATCCTTCGCTAATAGATGTTTTCCTTCCTCCTGCTAAAAAAAAAGTCTCCCACTGGGGCAGTTATCCAGGGAGCCAACTAACGTCGCCAAAATACACTGCGCTGTGTGTGGATATCTTTCGCTTATTCTAAAGCAAAATAAGTCAATATTTAGCTTCTGTAGCAATAAGTAATATTTCAGCAGAATTTCACCGCTAACATAAGTGCTATCACATGCCCTTTGACCCACAGAAAGTGACATCATGCGACCTTTGGCCCCGATGACACAATTGGAAAATCATAAAATGTTTATGGAAAACTGAATGCTACAGATAAATAGAAATTAAATGTAGGTGCAAACAGGCTCTCACTACGACTACCTAACACTAAAGGTAGGCGCTAGTGGCTGAATTACTACTTGTGGAATTACCGCTAATATATTACAGAGTAGCTGCCAGCGTTGGCATTACAACTACTGAAAATCAGCAGATGTTCCATTATCGCCCTCAATCACAGCCTTACTTTTTAAGTTGACTCCTTTGGTATGGAAGCAATGCTGCCCGCCTAGGAGGACCGGATTTCCCTCTGTCGGCAGCAAGGTTGGGGGTTGAAGGGCATGACCAAATAACTCTGTCCTAGGGCCATAATATGGTGTAGGCGCATTTTCATTGTTTGCGCCGGGCGCACCTTTAAAATGATGTACCTGGCGCAAACAATGAAAATGCACCTTATCACCATGAATGCACAGCCCCAGGGCAGCCCCGAACTTGCGCTGCACCGGGCAGCGCATACATGTGAAAACACGTGTTTTCACAGTGCTGGATGTAATCCACCTGCACTTTTGAAGGGGATTAGAGATCCCCTGGCAGGTGAGTGCAGCCAGTGACTGCACCCGCCTGCCAGGACCATAGGACCCCCTTTTCCCCCTCCAGAGGCTGCTCTCTGGAGGGGCACCCAAGGTGCGCCATCTAGAAGGTGCCGAACCGCGAGTGCGCCCCATGAGAGCTTCTTTGCCTCTGCACCTGCATCTGTAATATGGCTCGGTTGCAGAGGTAAAGGAGTTTCCTCATTTGCATAGGGCACGCCCCAAAGCAAATGATGGAACGCCCCCTGAAGGTAGTGCTGTCACTTTAAGTGCACCAGTGCTATCGGTATTACTGAAGTGTATGCACAAGTGTCTGCGTCCCCTTCTGTAATACCAAAGTGTCCCGGGATGTGCAAAGCTGGTGCAAACGCCCATTGCGCCCCAGGGCACTTACTGTAATACAGCCTCTGGTGGGACCAAGAAAACCCCCTGCTAACTCTTTACCAGCTTGCCTCACCATTCAAGCCCTGTGTTCCACTGGATAACTAGGTAGAAATGTCTTCTCTGGCAGTGCTTAATTTGTAAAAAAAAGGAAGTGCCAGGGCACTTCTCAGGAAGCCACTGCAGAGTGTGTTGTAGTCTATGTATTTCAAGTGTTGCATTCTTTGTTCGGTGCATGCATGTGCGTCCAACATTGTAGAACCAGACTCCGACGGTTGAGTGAATTGAGGCTGGGAAGGAAGGCTGGCCACACCGACTGTTTGGGGTTTGACTACTACAACTACCATAAATGAAATATACATTGATTGTTTCATGCCGGAATGGACTTTGCTCATTCTTGCTGGCAGACTTAACATCATGCACCACCCATCGGCCCTGCCAGCACTGCCAGTAACCCATGCAACTACTAGCCATCGTACTCCTACAAGTGGGACAATTCAGACTATTCCAAGCCACCCAAAGCTATAGGAATGGCATAGAATAGTCTGAATCGTCATTTTATAATGTATGATGAATTATTAAACACTGTTGTTCTGGCATCTCAAAATTAGACACACAGCGCCACCAGGTGGTAGACTGTCATTAGTGCTGGTGTTGAGAATTAAGTGCCTGTGCTGAGCACCAGAAACCACCGGCTCAAATTACGTACTGTTCTCTGGCTAGGCCAGCAGTGGAAGGGTTGGGCATGCATTCACATGGAACCACCCTTGCGTAAACGTGGAATGCAGTCGTGATGGGAAAAGGGGTTGTTTGGCAGGCGATTTCCAGTGGCACAAGCCTACAGCTGTGGACATACAAAATGGTGATATTGACTCTTGTGGGTTCTTTTAGATATGGTCAACGTTGTTCCTTCCATTTAAAACCATTGTGAGTGTCTGATTTTCGGTTAAAAGGTATGTAGAAGACTATGTCAAACACTCACCCACATCATGTGGCTGGCTTTCTTCTTGGGTTTGCTTCTGTACTGGGCAAATGCTCCCTCACATTCACTGGGGAGCAAGGAGATAGCATACAAGGTCAGCCAGAGGTTAAGAAGTCCCAGTAGTAGTTGTGGCATGAATATATTCCTGCTATCCCTTACTACTGAAGCATGCCATACTCATGTATCCCACTCGGTGTGGTATTCCACCAGAATATTTTCAGGGTATGTATATGTGGAGTTAAGAATATTAGATCTATATTTATCCTTATCCTTCACAATATTTTGGTCATTGATATTTAGAACTCAACAATTTGGCCCCCACTATTTGTTTGTTCTTGGTATTGTGACACTAAACCTTGTGTGCATCTGGACAGTAAGCAATACTATAACTCATATTAATACTGTGTGAGTGTGTAATGGAACTTCATCACAACTCTCCCTACACAACCTTAAATCTATCAAGAAAGTGCATAAGCAGGTCCTTCATGTATTAATCTGTCAACATGTTTCTGCGTTATGTGAAGCCCAACATCGATCAAAGACATTCATCAGGGCAAAGGATGTGTAGGTAACAGGGGTCCCTTGCAGTAGAATCAAAGAGACCATCACCATTTGTACCACATGCATCATATAATCATATTTTTTGTCCTGGGTGTTGTTGATTAGAGTGCCACCCAAGTGGTAACTCAAAAGTTGCTTCACTAGGTTAATGTTCATGTCGAGAGTGTCGAAACTTCTTCCAAAGCTAGAAAGTATGCAGCAATGCTTGCAATCTAGTATTCATAAACACATTATCTACACCTTGTCAGTCAGTGTAGAATGAATGTTTTAGCTCAGTCTTTTCGTAATTGACTGCCCGCTCAAAACATGCAATGACACCTGAGATGAAAATCTTTTCCTACGTTTAGTAAATAAAGTTTGCAATGGTGAAAAAATAGAGCATAATCACGTTTACACTGATTTGCTGTATTCTCCACAGGGAACGGAGCATCTAAAATTTTGTCCACAACAAAGTAGGGCAAAACGTAGTTTGCTCTCTTGTTGCTAGGTTGTACAGAGTGGAACAAACACATTTTCTCCACTTTTAAAATCTTTAAAATGGAGAGAAGAGTATTGTAAAATCACCTTGGAAAATTTGGTTGTACAACATTGCAATGCAGGCATTTGGCAAGCATGCCTTTACCATTTACTCCACATTTTTTACGGTTCCATGTTAAAACATCGATATTTAAAATATCGATAACAAAAATATCAACTTCCTATACATAAACAGGTAAGTACAATAATATAGACACAAAAATATTGATGTAAAAAAGATAGAAGTAAAAAATATCGACTTAAAAAAATTACATAACTTAAATAAAATTAATTAAATAATATTTATATTATTAATAAAATAAATTACATTTAAATATATATTTTAACTAATTATAACTAATAAACCTAATTTACTAATTATAAACACACAAAAACGTGTACATATACATATATTTAGTTAAATACATTTTATTACCTATTATCTTTATTGAATTTATAAACTTTTTAAATTATATAAAAATAAAATACACATATATAAATTATTTAAAATTATATAAAATATTCTATATTTTATTGAAACATTAAACTATTAAAAAAACATACATTTAATAACAATATAAACACAATAGTAGTGGAAACGTTGGATAGCAAGGGGGTAAAAATTACTATTCCCACTCCAGTGAGTGCAACAGTAGGGAAAGGACTGGATAGCGTAGGGGTAAAAATTACTATTCCCACTCCAGTGAGTGCAAAAGTAGGGAAAGGACTGGATATCTGAGGGGTAAAAATTACTATTCCCACTCCAGTGAGTGCAACAGTAGGGAAAGCGTTGGATAGTGTAGGGGTAAACATTACTATTCCCACTCCAGTGAGTGCAACAGTGGGGACAACGGTGGATAGCGTAGTGGTAAATATTACTATTCCCACTCCAGTGAGTGCAACAGTAGGGAAAGCATTAGATAGCGTAGGGGTAAATATTACTATTCCCACTCCAGTGAGTGCAACAGTAGGGAAAGCGTTGGTCAGCGTAAGGGTAAAAATTACTATACCCACTCCAGTGAGTGCAACAGTAGGGAAAGCGTTGGATAGCGTAGGGGTAACAATTACTATTACCACTCCAATGAGTGCAACAGTACGGAAAGTGCAATATCCCACAACAATAAAAATCAAAAACATCAACATTTTTATTAAATGTAATTTCCAATATTAACATAATCAATATATAACATTTAATATATTATTGGTAACTAAGATCATACAAAATTATTAATTACTCATTAATTAACACTATAATATCCACAACACACACCTAACATTATTACACAACTACAATTAATATTTACTAATTAATTTATAAATATTACATATAGTACACAGCCACTCAGACATCCACTTATACACCCATACAGCCACTTACACACCCATACACACAAGAGTACAGTCACACAACCACTCACATAATATATGTTAGAAGTAGATTCACTCAGTAGTACTGCACCTAGTATACTAATGTATTTTTTCCAGTAGGTTACTATATATATTTAACACCCATAAAATCTTAAAAACACTAACACTCACTTGATGATGTCATCAATGATGTCATCAGTAATGTCACTGACCATGTCATCAGTGCTGATCTTGCTGGATTAACAGCCATGTTTGACACAATGAAGCATGCTCAACTGTTGTTCCGTATTCAGAAGTTAGGAATCTCTGGCGTGGCATATCAATCGATTTCCTCCTTTCTGAAGGATCAGACACAAAAGGTTCAGCTGGGGGCCTAGTAAAGGCGCACTGTTGTGTGGGGTCCTGCAGGGTTCCCCGCTGTCCCCATTGCTCTTCAACATCTATCTCCAGCCACTGGTGGCGGCACTAGCACAAATGGACGCTTGAGTGTTCATTTACGCAGACAACCTCAATTGATCCTTCGGATCATTAACTCTCCTCAAGCACAGAACATCCTCAAGTTCACAATGAATTGGATGACCGCTAACTCACTTAAAGTAAACCCCAATAAGACTGAGGTGCTAGCTATCACCACGGGGGGTAATCCCTGGCCTAACCTCTTTTGGCCACTAGAACAAGGCGCCATACCTATACCGGTGCCTGTCATGAAGAGTTTAGGCGTTAAGTTGGATGCTAAGCTAACACTGTCAAACTAGGTGACTACTGTGATAGCGACTTGTGTGGGCTTTCTGAGGCAACTTCTGAAATTGGTTCCCCTCCTATCATTTTCAACTATGCGCACTGTGGTGCCGGCACTGATTGTATCACGATTGGGCTACGGCAATGCGCTATACTTGGGTCTACCGGACGAGCTGTTAGGTAAGCTTCAAGTAGTAATGAACAACGCAGCAAGATTAGTTTTCAAGCTCCCAAGACCTTCCCATGCTACACCACTATTGCAACAACTACACTGGCTCCCAATTAAGCAGAGGGCCAGATTTAGGGGCCTATGTATTGCACATAAAGCTCTGTATGGGTTGGCACCGGAATACATCAAGGACCCCCCAAAACCCCAATTGTTTAAAATAAAACATTTTTATTTGTATTGGGTGGGAAAATATCCCAATCCCCCCTTATTAATTACCCTTGCCACCCCATGCCCCTACCAACCACAAAATCATAAAATACCCTCACCACCCTGTACCCCTACCCACCCCTAAACCATAAAATACCTTTACTACCCTTTACCCTCACCCACCCCAGAAACCTAAAACACCCTTATCACCCAAAACCCTTAAACACCCTTTCCACCCAATACCATTACCGACCCTAAACTCTAAAAATACCCTTATACCCCAATACCCTTAACCACCCCTAAACCATAAAAAACACCCTTACCACCCAATGCCCTTACCTACCACTAGACCCTAAAATGACCCTTACCACTCAATTCCCTTAACCTCCCCATACAACACCTTTCCCACCCTATATCCTTTCCCACCCCTAAACCCTAAAAAAACAACCTTACCACCCAATTCCCTTGCCCTCTGCTAAATCCCCAAAATACCCTTACCACCCTATATCCCTACCCACCCCTAAATCTACTGTAAAAGACCCAAAAAATGCATTTGTGGTCAAAGCTGCATGATAAAGGCACTGCATGGTAATTGCAGCGTTGATAAATCTATTTCCTGATAATTTCCTAACAAGTCGTTTTCATTAATCAGGTTTTATTTAAAAAAAATGAAACTAATATGCATGTAAAATGATGTATAAAATAAGAGATATCTTATACCTTTAGCAATAGAATACCAAAATTATCGTTCCATCTTTGCCTCGGTCCAAATTTGTTTATGTAATATGTGCTGGAGCAAAATTAGCAAAATGTACTAACTTCCTTCACACTTCACAGAGGGGCATATTACCAAGCAATAGCGATAATTATCGCTATTGCTTGGTTGGAGATAAAAATTTACCGCTGAGCTGCGGCGATTTTTACCGCAAATAAACCTTGGTATTACCAAGGTTTATCGCAAATGCGATAAAAATCGCCGCAATGCATGAATATCGCTGAAAATTCAGCGATATTCATGCATTACCAAGCTAATGCTCTTAGCCATGTTATCCACCTCCCATTGGATAACATGGCTAAGAACTGCTCAGGGCAGGTGTTAGCTTTTGGAGATATTCGCGCTTAACGCGAATATCTCCAAAAGTTGGTAATAGGAGATAGCGATGTTAGTGGCTGTTTTCAGTCTCTAACATCTTGGCACGCCCACTTTGCATGTCATTAGTGATAAATATCACTGACATGCAAAGTGGGCCCCAAGATGGTCGCTATCTCCTACTAGCTGTCGCTAACTGGTGTTAGCGACAGCTAGGTAATAGGGAGATAATTTTATCTCCGCTTTCTTGGCTTTTAAAGCCAAAAAAGCAGAGATAATTCCCCTTGATAATATGCCCGAGAGTTTGTACTTTTTCTGACAGCCATTATGGTGGGTTTATCTTCTGTGTGAACGGCAGCAAAAAATCTACCGCATTTAGCATTGAGTCTCACTGTGGTGGAAACGTCTCTACCACAGTGACTGTCTCAGCCACAGGAGGAGCCATTTTGGAGGGGGCAGATGGCTGGAAACTTTGACAGAAAACCCACTGATGCCAGCGTTCATTGATAGAATTTCCCAATGTTGAGGCAGAGTCTCAGTTTTTCGCACGTCAGGCCTTCCTAACTGGATTAAATGATTCCCTACATGTCAGAACAGCACACTGACATTCTTATGTGAGTCTGCCACCTTTTCCACAGGAGTATTTCACAGATTTCTCTCTGCAATAAGAGATGTAGTGGATCAGCCTCTCTCTCTTTTATTAAAGAATGTTTTTATTACGTTTTTGCATGAGAACAATATACATTGCAAATGTGGTGTTGTATAATGTTTCAGGTAATCAATGTATAATGTCCCCATAGATCAGTGCATCACATACAGTAATGTAAACATTTGTAGGAGACATTGGTTTTTTCTCTAACAAAACCGTAATGAGTGATATGGTTAACAGTTTGAACGAGCAGGTCACTAACAGTTCCAGAGTCAAGAACTAGGTGCCTCATTCACAAAAGTAATCTGAGACAAAATCCAAATTTTACGACTTTCGGTATTCACAGAAGGCATTTAGGAGTACTAAAGTTAAGATTTTGTCTCAGTTAATCTTAAATTTTGGTCTTAAATTAGATTTAAGACAAACTTAAGTTTAACTGAGCCAAAATCATAGTCGTAAAGTTAGGATTTTTCTCAGATTACGGGCCCTCGGGCTCCTATATAGGGGGGTATAAGCATGGCACACGGCTGATATCTAGGGGCATATTATCAAGAACAGGTGATAAAATTATCGCCGCTTATTCCGATAGCTGCCCAGGTTAACACCAGAACCTGGGCTGCTATGGAAATGAACAAGGGCATATTATCAAGCCCATTATCGCCGCTTTAGCAGCAGTTTCCTGCCGATAAAGCCGGCGATAATTTTATCGCCTGTTCTTGATAATATGTCCCCTAGTTCCGTAGCTCTGTTATCGTCCACAGCAGACGTGCATATGATAGTCCAGTACCACTCCAATCTCACACAGAATGAGAAATGAGCTAAGGTGAAGGGGCGGAGGGAGAGGATTTGAGTCATGGTGTCAGGTGTTACAGGGCGAGGTCAGGGCCTCGCACGTGGTCACTAGCAGCAGCACAGACACACGGACACACAGTTGTCAGGTATGCCGGAAAGACCCCGAGCGGTCTTCCGCCTGTTTATTATATACCTCGAGGCGAGCCCGCTCGAGGGTGTGGGGATTCGTGTATCAGTGGATACATTGTGTGTTAGAGGCCGGCTGGCTCTCTACATCCCTCCTTCAGTTCAGTTCGTTTCTAGAAACACTTCCACTATGGTGAGGTCCAGGCAAAACCTCTTAGTCTCTGGCTTGGACCTGGATTGGGCCTCAGATGGTAGCGGCGGCTTCGGCATGCGGGGGAGCCGGCAACCCCAGCCGGGATCGCCTCAGCACTCCGCACTGGAGACAGGGGGCCTAACAGAGTATCTTGAGATGTGTCCGGTTGGCTGGCCCCTTCGTCAGGCCTTTCCTGGCTCGGTCTCGGGGCGGGGGCCTCGGCCCACGGTCCGTCTCCGTCCTGGCTGTCTGGCTCTGTACCCGATGCTTCCACGATGTTTGCTGGAATGCCTGCCGGCCCTCCTGCCTTTTTAAAGCAGGATATGTTGCGAGTGACTGTCTGACGGCCTCGGCGCGCCGTCACCATGGTTCCCTGAACTTTTTCAACTGTCCACCTCTCTGGTTCAAAAGGAGTCCTGAATTTCCACCCAGGATGGCGATCTTGGACCACCACGGTGTCTCCTTCTTGTATTCCGGGTTGTTTTGCGTGCCGAGCAGCGCTCGCCTTCTGGTTAGTTAGGAGCCTCCGCGACTGGATGTCTTCGCTGTTCCTTGTCTCTGGTGTCCAGGTGGGTGCTGTTGGTATATTTCCTCGTGGTGCCTTCTTGAATAGGACATGTGCTGGGGCACATTTTGTGGTGCTGTGTGGGGTCTGCCTGTATGCACTTAGAAAGTGATCCAGGGCAGCCTCCGGGTTGTTCCCACTGTCAGCTGCGATCCGGAGGGCTCTGTTAAGGGTCCGCATTAGTCTTTCTACTTCCCCATTGGCTTGGGGCCATAACGGTGTTATTTTCCTGTGCCGTACCTGGAGGTTGTCCAGATACGCCTGAAAGTCTCTCCCTTGAAATGGCGGCCCGTTGTCGGACTTTATTTCTTCGGGGAGCCCCATTGTCACGAAGATGTGATCAAGTGCCTTTCTGACTTGGGGGAACGCTACCGACGGGATGACTTCTACCACAGGGAATTTTGAAAACGAGTCTATCACCACAAGTGTGTGTCTGCCATCCGGGAAGCTCCCGAAATCAACGCTCAGGTGAGTCCACGGGGTTTGAGGTGCTTCTTCCGTGATGACCGGGGCTGGCGCCGGTTCTAGTCCTGTTATGGTGCAAGCGTGACAGGAGCGTACCATATCATCTACCATGCTGTCCATGGCGGGGAACCATACCTTGTTTCTCAGCCTGGCCTTCGTCTTGGCCATCCCTTGGTGGCCCACGTGTGCAATGGTAAGCATGTGCTGTTGGAGGCAGCGTTTCTATTCCGATCCAGAGATAAACCTCGGGCTTCCATCCAGGCTGTGATTACTACCTCCTGTGACTCCAGATCCCCTTATAAACCTTCGGGCTTCCGTCCAGGCTGTGATATCTACCTCCTGTGACTCCAAATCCCCTTGTCCTTCCCCCTCCCCTGTCTTGATAAAGACCCGTCGTGACCACCAACTGGGGCACTCTAGGGTCGAAACGTCGACGCTTTTTCATTGGTCAAGAAACCTCCGGGAACAGGCGCAATAATCATCTGTGTCCTTGGAGTATTCACTCAGAACTCTGACCTACTAAACTACAGCTTCCCCCCTTACCCCCCAACTACCTGTGTACAATATTGTATAAATTTGTAAATAATTGTCACTGAATCTGTTTCACTATTCACTTTGTTCACCAACAGTCACTATTCACATGTTTTTAACAGTTATTGAGTTTAATAAGAAATGATGAAATTCCAGTGTATTACAATGGTGACTTTTTCTTACATAAAAATCTTGAACTAAATCTGTTCTCAGAGAGGTGTATTTGAATGTAATTAACCATCATTCTTTTGCATAATTTATGAGCTAATTTAGCCTTAACTTAAAGTAATTTGTTCAACCACCCGACAGAACCATCTTTTGTTTAATCACACACACCCAGGTTCTGAGGGACACAGGGTTACCCCTTTTTTGTTAAATCCTTGGAGGCTCTCGGGCACAACAATGAGATGTCCTCGAAGCACGACCCCTTCATCTCCCACGCTTAATTCATTTCGTATCTGCCAGATCTGTTGTCGTGCGTGGCTCACTTCCGGTCTCAAACCTTGGACTCCGTCGAGGAATCGAGTCCAGCTATTGTCTTCGAGGGTCCGTTTGACTCGAGTCAGCGTCTTGTCAGTGGCGGTGGCCTCTCCTATCTCCTGCAGCGTCAGCGTGTCCGGGCACGCTGCTTGAGATACCATGTGGACGAATTCTTCCGCTCCTTGCCCATCCGCGAGCGGGAGCGCCTTTCTTGTCACATCTGGGTGCCGAGACAGATAGTCCGCCGGGTTCTGTGCTCCCGGACGGAACACCAAGTTGAATTTGTAGCCCTGCAGTTGAACGGCTCACCGCTCGATCCGTGGGGGTGCAAGCCTGGATGAGCCGGTGAAGAGTGGCAGTAGGGGTTTGTGGTCGGTCACTATGGCGAACTCCTGTCCGCAAAGGTATAAATGAAAGTGTTGGCACACCCACTTAATGGCCAGGGCTTCTCGCTCGATCTGGGCATATCGAGTCTCAGTGTCGGTTAGGGCTTTGCTTGCATAGGCAACGGGTTTCCATTCGTCTCGGCCATACTCTTGTAGCAGCACGGCTCCCAGGCCCACCGGGCTGGCGTCCACGATTGGTTCTGTCTTCCGGCGTGGTTGAAAGTATGCCATTACCGCCTTGTCTAGAAGGCTCGCTTTGATGTCCTGGAATGCTTGATTCGTTGAGCATGTCCATTCCCACTCCTTATCGTGGCGTGTGAGTGCCCTCAATGGTTCTGCCAGGGCCGCTAAATTGGGGATGAACCGGCCACAGTAAGTGGCCATTCCGAGGAAGCTCCGTACTTCGGATGGATTCCGTGGAGTGCTCGCGGTCCGGATTGCCTCTGCCTTCTTCGGGTCTACTTTTAGACCCTCCCGCGTGAATGTGTATCCGAAGAAGTCGACAGCTTCTTGGTAGAAGGAGCACTTCGCTCTGTGCAGGGTCAGTCCATGCTACTCCAGTCTCTGCAGCGTGGCTCTCAGGTGGGCGTGGTGTTCGTCCAGCGTGTTGGAGTATATGAGGATGTCAACGCTCAGGTTGATTACCCCGCTCAACCCCGATAGGACTTCTCTTATCGCGTTCTGGAACACTTCGGCGGCCGATGACACGTCGAAACTCAGCCTCTGGTACCGTCGGAGCCCGACGTGAGTCGAAAAAGTTGTTATGTATCGACTTTCGGGTTCAAGCTCCAGCTGGTGGTACCCTGCGTTGAGATCCAGCTTGGAGAACCACTTTGCTCCATTCAGGTCGGCGACGATGTCATCCATCGTTAGGGTAATATGGCGCTCTCTCTTCACGGCGGCATTGGGGAGCCTCATGTCAACACACAGCCTGATGGCGCCAGGCTGCTTGGGTTTGGGCGCTACGACCAGTGGGGACACCCAGGGAGTCGGTCCGGACACCTTCTCAATGACTCCTAGATCTTCTAGTCTTTTGAGCTCAGTCTCTACTTGCGGTCGGAGATTAAAGGGTACCCTTCGGTGTCTTAGGGCGACTGGGCGTACAGAGGTGTCGATGTGTAGTCAAACCTTCTTTCCTTTGAGCTTCCCTAGGCCACTGAATAGCGCTGGAAATTCTTGTAACATGCTGTCTGCGTGTGATTGGTGGACTTGGTTTGCGAAGAACACTAGTCCCAGGTCTTCGGCCGTGTGACAGCTGAGGAGTGTGCCCTTCTTCCCCTCGGGGATATGGAATCGAGCTTCTGTCGAATATTCGCCATTGACGATGGTGGTGCTGATGACCCCTCGCAGTGGTAGTGGGTCAGTGCCACCGTAGGTGTAAATGCGCTCGCTCGAGGGAGCAAGCGCGGGCCTGGGTGACATTTGTTCGTATTGTTCGGAGTCCATCACATTCACCGACGCCCCGGTGTCTATGAGCGCTCGCATTTCCGTACCTTCCACCGAGATCGTGCACATGGGTGGTGGTCTTCTCTTCGTGGATATTCTGCTGACGTATGATATTACATATACTTTGTCATCATCGTCATCTTCTTAGCGCGGTCTTCTTTCTTGAGCTTGACTATCGGGTGGCGGATGTTCAGGCTCCAATGACAGCTGCCTCACTCTTTGTGTTAAGGACTTGGGTCTATATCCTCCACGCGACCTATGGGCATTTGGCCTGTATCTCCCTCCTTGACACACTGCTGCAAAGTGGTTCAGTCTGCCACACTTAGAGCATGTTTTTCCTTTGGCGCTGCATGTCGCTGTCGTCGGATGGTCTCCACCGCAGTATGCGCACTGGGCGTCTCGGGATTGCCATTGGCACGGACGATTGCCTTGCGGTCTTCTCTGCAACGCGTCCACCCTTTCTTCTTTGATTGGCACCATCTTGGGAGTTGCCGGCGGGGCCATGGGTGAGCGTTGTGCAATTTCCATCTCATCTGCTCTTGCATCCGACAGTTCATGGGATCGAGCGAGGACGAGTATTTCGTCTAGAGTGATCCCTGGCTGTCTGAGGATGAGTTTTCTGAGCAACTTTGACCGGCACCCCACGATAATTTGGTCTCTGATCTCTTCCCTCGGGTTAGCGAACGGGCAGCTACTGGCTAACCGGCGTAATCTGGCATAATACATGTCTACAAATTCAGCTTCCGTTTGCCAAGCCCTCTTGAACTTAAATTTCTCAAAGTCATTGTTTAGTTGGGGGTCAAAGTGAGCGTTGAGTGCGTCGACCGCTGCTTCATAGTCGTCTTCTCCTCCTGTTTCCGGGAGAGTCTCAAAGAGGTCATATATTTCGGGGCCTCCATAGAGGATCAGGAGGGATCTCTTGACCATGCCATCCGTCTCACGGGTGCCTTTGAAATACAGAATAAGACGGCCAAGCCACGCTTTCCACCACGGTGCCGCGGTTGCCGGGTCAGCCGACTCGCTGAAACGGGGAAGGGGGGCAACCCCTGTGTGGGCATGGCCGATCTTTTGTGGGCCGGTAGTGCGGTCCTGGGGCTGTCCTGCGGGACCTGGTGGTACTGGGCCTGTTGCGGACGCTGCCGTCGCGCCTCCTTGCGCGGGGTCCGTCATTGCTTATTCGATTGTGGGCACGTGGTACTCCTCCTCCAGAAACGGGGATGTTAGGTGGTGGAGCCCACTGAGGGCAGTGTGTGGATATGCAGGGGCCAAGCAGGGTCCGAGTTACAGGCAGCAGGACAGAAAAGGAGGTCACTTGGGTTTGCCAATGCTTGTTGCTTTTGGGCCGTGACAGAAAATGGAGATCCCTTGGATGGGCCAATGCTTGATGCTTTTGGGCCGTGACTCCGGGGGAGGCCACAGCGCGTCGTTGTCAACAGTAGAGAGGTCAATCAGAGAAAGCTGTGGATCCACGTCCCACGCTGAGCGGGGCAGGCTGGGCGGCCAAAACAGGCTTGGAGCCGACGTGCACCGTCGCTCCTCTTCACCCCACCCCCTCCGGGGCAGTGCGCGATGCGGTGCGCTAGGGCTAGGCGCCGAGAGACAGGCCCAAAGGGCGCGCAGCGCGGGGGGGCCTCGACTAGGCCGCAGGCGCGCCGCGTGGGCGGGGCCACAGCTGGAGCACTCACCCGATCTTCGCGTGTGGCGAGCCCCGCCGGCTGAACACGCTCCTGCGGAGGAGGCGTGTGGGCGGGCCTCGAGCCAACACGCAAGCTGGGTGACCCAGGAGGCAGGCCGTGAACAGACGAACGGCCACAGCGGGTGGACTCCGCAGCCAAATCTGTGCAGTGCGGGCGGCACGCTTTGAAGCCGCGCCGGCGAAGGATGGCCGATGTCCACAGCAGGTGGCGGGGCACGCGTGAGGACGGTACCGGCCTCGTCGCCAATGCTACAGGGCGAGGTCAGGGCCTCGCACGTGGTCATTAGCAGCAGCACAGACACACGGACACACAGTTGTCAGGTATGCCGGAAAGACCCCGAGCGGTCTTCCGCCTGTTTATTATATACCTCGAGGCGAGCCCGCCCCGAGGGTGTGGGGATGCGTGTATCAGTGGATACATTGTGTGTTAGAGGTCCAGTGGCTCTCTACATCAGGGGCAGAATTACACCTCACATCCAGAGCTCCCCTCTCCGGTCCCCTCTAAGAGGACCTGTAAACTCACACATGAGAGCATCCCAGCCCCACACAATGGGGACGCTTCGAAGGCCCTTTGCCTCCTCCCTGCTCAGCACTGTGGACTCGGCTCCTCTCCACTTCACCATTACCGCATGCCAGTATGGCATGCCTGGGAAGAAGGCATTCTTGCATTTCATGGCAATTGCACGTTTAGTTATAATTAGGGCTAAGTCTCTGAAACGTACTGTTGCACCTTTCCGTTTCTTACATCGATAGATCCCCAATAATTCCGCCTCCATGGTGCAAAGGTCTACTCTTCCCGTGATTTCCACCAGGGCATCTAAGACTGCCCCCAATAAAAACTGGGCCTCTGATAAATTTCAGAACATGTGTGCCACATCTGCATTTCCGTGACAACATCTGGGGCACACACATTCGCTCCCATACATTTTGTGCAGTCGCGTGGGGGTAGGACAGGCTCTGTGTGTAAGATGTTGTGCTGGATCTGTTGGAACTTTGCATTGCAGGAATGTTTGCGGGGATAGATAAGTGCCCTATCCCATTCTTTAGGAGTAATCTTGCGACCAATGTCTTGCTCCCAGTGCAGTTTGCTACTCATGAAGTGCTTTATTGTGATTGAGGCGCTGCATGAACCAAATAAATAAACGTCCTGGACTTCATACCCCCTGGTATGAAGCAGATGGTGCTTAATCCTCGCCAGACAACTAGAACCAACCCAACATTAAGAGGAATATCCCTTGAGGGGGTACATACCATTGAGCATCTTGGGGTCACCCTTACAGAGCAACTGGAGTGGGCTTCTCATATCTCAAAATGCAGACTGAAAATGGATCATAACACTGGAGGTTTGTTAAAAGGCCACCGGGGCCCGTATTCTAGACCAGTCTCCCCAGGTTTACAAGTCTAAAATCACCAAGCCCAGGGGGTACCTTGTATGGAGCAGAGCTATGTGGCCACAAGGACTTGAAAGCCCTTGAGGTTGCAGAAAATCGATTTTGGCGACAATTGTCCCCTGGTCAGTACCCCTCAGCTTCTCTGGCTGGATATGTGGCTCAGGTCAATCTCCGATGTGTTTGGTATTAGACCGATCCTATACTGGAGAAGGATCTGGGCCACCCCTGAGTTGGAACCCTAATGACTAGGGTTGGAGGAACTACTTAAACGACCTGGGCAATAAATCTACCCTGGCTAAAGTATGTGGAAGAAACCTAGAGGGCTATGGAGAATGACAGTCTGCAGGAGACCCCATGGGAGGTTTCTGAATCCACCCCAAAAATAGTCCTCAAGAAAAAATATTTGCAGCACAAACTGAGTTCCCTGTTATCGAGGACTTACCTATGTTTTCTGACTGATACTTTCCTACAATCGAATGATGGTTATAAAGCAGAGGAGTACCTCGATGAAATCTATCCCGCTGAGGCAAGGAAGCTTTATCTACAGTTTCCATTTGGGACCCTGTTGGTATATACATTTACTGCTAAGTGGACTGGCCATATAACAAAGACTTAGTTGACCTACCCTCCTGTGGAAGCTCTCCAGATACAGTGGTACATACCTTTTTATTTTGGCCAGCATACTAGTCAGCAAGGGTCAAGTAGTTGTTTCCTATATGCCGTAATTTGGGAACTAGGCGGCATTGTGACGCTTTTAGGATTTTGCAACCTGATACAAGCCGACCTTTAGTCTTTGCTGTCTCAAGATTTTTATATTGTATGCGGCGAATCTGGTATACATTTTGTTCCAAAACAGCAGAGTTAGCAATTACTTAGTAGGATTGATTATTAGGTAATGTATTAGAAATGTTTCCTCTTTTGTTTTCAGTCAGCTGCTCAAATTTGCGCAGTGATTTAATCGTGGATGGTACAAATGGTGTTATACTATTTTTATTTATACCTTTTATCATTGATATAGATCATTATTCAATCAATTGTTTTAAGTGACGGTTTTAATCGGTTTTAATTTGAGACTAACTGTATTATCACAAAGTTTTATTGCAAATATTTTAAACTGTTCTTTTATGGCTGATATGCCAAAATAAAGATTGTGATGATGGTTTTCCCAAACTATACTTTAGTAGTAACTTACACTTTTGTAGTAACTTACACTTTTCTAGTTAGTCCAGCACTACACATAGTCAACAACTGGTACTGCCACACCCTCCAATAGAAAATAATGGAGGCAAGGACTGAAAACAAAACCCCATAAGAATTTTTTTTAAATTAAAACTATTTACTATTGGATTTTATTTTAAGTCCCTATCTGTTTAGGCTGTAAATCAGAAATAATCAGGAATAAGGTGCGTTTATAATGCATACCTCTATTTTATTGCCAGAGGTAAATTGCGTAATTTTGATCTTTATGAGTCTTTTAGCTTGCACAGCTTTGCTCTTATTCCTCATGTAGTCCGGTCATCCCTAGTTTCGCTTAACTTCAGCAATTCACCAATATATCTGGATTTGTTTGAACACCAGAATAGAACTCAGTAATGATTGTGTAACTGCTGCAGCTTGAGACCCACCTTCCTTTATAATTTAATGTTCTAGATTCTCATTGGGTTATTTAATGCAGTTGTTCTAAGACCATTACTCTATACCATGTGTACTCATTTTTTACACCTTATAATGGTTAAAGTATAGTTAAAGTCCATAAAATGTAAAGATATTGCTTAGGCGATGAACGCGGTGACGAAGAAGACATTTGGTAATGGAGGCAAATTTCTCACTTTGTGTTTGGCATTTTTCCTTTAACTGGCCATAGACTGTTTCTTAAGACAGGGGCCTGAGGTAGGCAGTCTTCTTTCTGCTGCCATGTCACACCAGGAAAAGATGAACAGTAGTAGTCAGAGACCGTCCATGAGAGTTATCTGAAACCTACTTGTGAAGAAGCCTTCTTGAGCTCAGCCACCCACACCGGGTGGAAGGCCAAAGAATGGGGTTGCTATGTAGAATTGAATTACTACTGACCTGTGAAGTTCCTGTTCCTGGCACCCCTGTTGTCCTTCCTCTCATCTGGGCACACAGACACTGGAGAAGGATGGAGTAGGAACTGGAAGAGAGAGCAACAAATGACTGGTTCCACGCCTGGGCCAAGCCAGGAGACTTACTTCTCTCTCCTCATTAGACACATGGAAATTGGAATACGATAGCAGAACACATTTATGATGATAGTAACTGGGTGTTTGAGGGCATCACATGAGCGAATAAAGGAACTAAAGAAAAAAAGAGATGGATTTACTATGGCATCTGATGGCAAAACATTGCATATGATAGCATTTGAAGGGAAGGTATTAGAACACAAGGATGTCCTAGAAAAAGCATGCACTGCAATACCCTCAGGCTTCCATGTACATAATATTTATATATTTCCATAGAGTCCAAAACAATAATACGCCTTGTATATTATAAGCTTGAAATTGGAAAGGGGCGACCACTCGGTCCCCCCGCACGTATGGCAGAGTACCTCGATCCCCCGGGAAGCCATCTTGGGCGGGAGGCGTGTCTCGGCTGGTATGCCCGAAGCGGCGTAGCCGGGGCACGTTTTTTCCCGCCCTAGAGTGGGCTGGCCTAGACACTGACGCGGCTGGCCACGCCCTCGGGGCAGGCAGGGGCGGGTTTACGCCCGCCCTGAAGACGGATAAAAGGGGACGCAAGACCAGAAGGCATCCTCTTGTTCCTGTGCTCTGAAGCTGCACCTCCTCGCTGCACGTGAGCTCGAGACGGAACGAAGAGCCAATTTTGAGCGTTTTAATCTTTCTTTTGTCTTGTAGATACTCTATCGGAGAAATGCCCAAGAAAGGCGGAAAGAGAATGACGACCGAACAGATGCTTCGGGTCCTCATGAAGGAGATGACCGAGCTGAAAAAGCGGGTGGCGGAGAGAGAGGGGGAAGGGGGGCCGGAACGTCCTTCGGCTGGAGCAGCCCCAGGAGGGAGAGCCAAGAGGCCAAGGAGGGGACCGGCTGGGGGGGACGTCCCGGTTCCCCGTACCCCGCTCGAAGCGCCAGCCCCGGTACCCGTGGAGGGGAATCCGATTCCCGTGGTGGTGACCCCGGTGTCCAATGAAGATATGCCGCCCGAGCTGGCAGCACAACTTACAGCGTGGTTGGGCAAAGGTAGCGAGGGCGCCACGGCTGTCGACGCGCAGGCGCTGATGAAGCAATTGCGCGAGAAACAGGATGCAGCCAAGGTGTCCGCGCCGGCTGCAGTAGGTGACAAGCCACAAGGGACGATTACGACCGCAGAGGCAGCGTCCGGTGCAGGTAAGCGGCCATTGCCGATTGCGAGGGATGAGTCAGCACCCTCTCGTAGAGAAAGGTTGGGTCAACATGTGCCTTTGGCAATTAAAGAAAAGATTTGGGCAGGGGAATATGTGAACATCTTCTCGTTGCTTGTTGATCATTATGAGGTGGAGCATGTTAAGGGCCAGAAAGACCTCATGCATCCGAGTGTTTGGCGCGCAAAAATGGCCGCCTTTAAAGTGAATGAGAATATTGGCAATTGGGGCAATGCATGGGGGATTTTTACGTCGATCTTGGGAGAACGTAGGCCCGAGTTGCTTTCCGAGTTGCCGACCTATCAGTCGCGAATTATGGGGTACTCGACGTCACACCAGGGTAACCATTGGTTCTGCTACGATAATCTTTTTAGAAAGGCTAAAGAGCATAATAAAAGCTTGACCTGGGATTGTTACGATTCTTTGACATGGGATAAAATGAAGTAGACAGGTATGTTGAAAATGCCATTGGTAGGGAGTAATGTTGGCGAATCCTCCCGCCAACATGCGGGGACGCCCTTTCGATCAGGTACGGGTACCGACGATTACTCGAGACCTGCCAGCAATACAGGGAAAAGGGGGTTCTGCTGGAATTTCAACAGAGGTAAATGTACTAGGCCCCAGGGATCGTGTAAATTTAAACACAAATGTAGTGGGTGCGGGTCGTACCATCCTGAGTCCACGTGCAGAGCCAAAACGGGTGATAACGGCGGTAGAGGAGGCGCCAAACAGGTCTAACATAGTCCGAGGGGCGCCTTTACCTACCCCGATTGATACCTTGGCGATGATTCCCTGGCTCAGTGAATACCCGGATCGTACTTCTGCTGGGGTGCTGCGGAACGGGTTCTCGTACGGTTTCCGCATCCCAGTAGGGGACTTTCAGGATGTGGAGAAGTGTAAAAATCAACTTTCGGTCCTGCAGCATACGACCGTGGTACAGGATAAGATCCGGAAGGAGGTTAGTCGAGGTCGGGTTGCCGGCCCGTTTAGTGTACCCCCGGTGCAGAATTTTGTTTGTTCTCCTTTAGGGGTGGTCCCCAAGAAGGACCCGGGTGAGTTCCGACTGATTCATAATTTATCAGCTCCACGTGGTCTTTCTGTAAACGATGCAATAGACCCAGAAGTGTGTTCGGTGCGGTACGCATCCTTCGATGAGGCCGTAGCCATTTTGAATCGCCTGGGGCCCGGGGCGCTGATGGCGAAGTCAGATATCGAGTCAGCGTTCCGATTGCTCCCGGTACACCCAGACGACCAGCGTCTCCTAGGTTTCATGTTTCAGGGCCATTATTACATGGATAGGTGTATGCCGATGGGGTGCTCTATATCTTGTGCCTATTTCGAGAAATTCAGTAGTTTTCTACAATGGGTCTTCACAAAGAGGACGGGTTTCCAACATGTAATGCATTACCTTGATGATTTTCTGTTCCTTGGGGCAGCCGGGGATCTCGAGTGTGGCCAGGCCTTGGCCGAATTTTGTGTGTTAATGAAGCAGTTTGGTGTGCCATTGGCACCAGGTAAGACGGTGGGTCCTGCGACTTGCCTCGAGTTTCTGGGGATCGAGTTAGACTCCAGTGAGGGTTGTTTTCGTTTACCAGCTGACAAAGTGGGGAAGTTCAGGGCAGCCCTGCAAATGTGTATGAATGGAGCTAAGGTTACGCTGCATCAATTACAGCAGTTGGTGGGACAGTTGAATTTTGCCCTGAGGGTTATACCGATGGCCCGCCCCTTTTCCCGTTCTATTGCCCAAGCTATGGTCGGCCTAAAGGAGGGTCATCATCGCACGAGACTATCGGCTGAGGTCCGCCAGGACATGCACATTTGGTTAGCATTTCTGGCGGATTTTAATGGTCGAGTTGTCTGGAACAAACCGGCCGTGTCCTCTCAAGAGCTGGGGCTATGGACGGATTCGGCAGGTAGCATAGGTTTTGGTGCCATCTTCGGCACAAAATGGTCGGCACAAAGATGGCCGGCATGGTGGCATGACAATGGACTGACAAGTAATATTGCTTTCCTGGAACTTTTCCCCATTTTGGTGGCCCTGAGAACCTGGCCCGGAGGGTTCAAAGATCACTCTGTGGTATTTTGGTCTGACAATATGACCGTGGTCGAGTGCATCAATAGCCAGGCAGCACGATGTAAACTGATTTTACGATTGCTCAAAGAAATTGTTTTACTGTGTATGCAACTGAATGTGCTATTCAGAGCAAAACATGTCCCGGGGGTGAGGAATCAGGCGGCTGATGCACTGTCTCGTTTTCGTATGCAGGCTTTCTTGGGTTTCCTTCCCACAGCGGACCCAGAGCCGGCACCCTTTCCCGAAGCTCTCTGGTCTCTCGGTGCCCCGAACTTCGTCACCTCGTGGGAGAGAGCCTAGCACCAAGGACAAGGAAGGCATATGAAGGGGCGTTTCGGTCCTATTTTGCCTTTTTGGGGACTGATAGAGAGGGGCTTTGGGGCCACGAGGAATGGGTAGTGAATTTTCTGATGTCCTTACGTAGGGCTGGGAAATCGGTGGCTACGGCCCAGAGGCATCGTGCTGCCATTTCCTTTGTTGCCAGGGCTCATGGTATCCAGGACCCGACAGCGTCTTTCGTTGTACAGAAAGCGCTGCGTGGGTGGCAACGCCTTGAGGGTCGCAGAGTAGATGAGAGGCGCCCGATAGGTTTGGATAGGTTGGCCCAGTTGTTGGCCACACTCCCTGCCACATGTTCATCTCAGTTTGAGACGGTGTTGTTCCGAGCCGCTTTTACGCTGGCATTTCATGGAGCGATGCGGGTAAGCGAACTGGTGGCAAGGAACAAACAGGATGTGACAGGGGGTTTGTGCCAGGAACACGTTCAGATCAGAGGAGAGATAATGACTGTCTCCTTTGTCAGGTCCAAGACAGATCAAGACGGGATGGGTGACTGCGTAATCATACGCAGGATTCCCGGGTCCTCCATGTGTCCGGTAAAGTGTTTAGAAGACTACCTAGCACGAAGGGTGGCATCATGGGGGGGACCTTGTTGAGACACGCGGACGCCACCCCACTGACGAAATTTCAGTTTCAGCGGGTGCTTGCGATGTCAATTGCCGCTGCGGGCTTGAACCCGGGCGAGTTTGGGACCCATTCCTTTCGGATAGGGGCTGCGACGGAAGCAGCAGCTAGGGGTCTTAATGTTGAACAAGTGAAACGAGTGGGGCGTTGGTCCTCTAAGTGTTATAAGAGGTATGTGCGGTTGCACATGTTGTGAAGCTGTAATGATGTACTCACGCTTCTTCTCTTTCTTTGGTTTTCAGTTGCGCAAGCCTACGAGGCGGGGCGGACTATGCAGTCGACCCAACACCGGGCCAGCGGTCAGACATCACCGGCTGTGAAAAAGGAGGTGTGGGTCGTGGGCCACTCATACGTGAGGCGTGCCGCGGACGTATTCAAAGCAGGTGACATGGTTCACGTAGCTGGGGAATACGGGTACAGTGTCTCCTTCTACGGAAGAGGCGGTCTCTGTATTGACCAGTTTCAAGCATTTTTCGAGGGTTTGTTAGGGCGGACGAGGTCACCGCCGTCTATAGTCATAGTACATCTAGGGGGCAATGATTTGGTCACCACCGGTAGACGACTTCTCCTGGAGGCAATGCTTTCCACTGTAAGTTGGTTGGCGAGGAGAGTTCCGGGGTGCACAATTGCATGGTCCCATATGATCCCACGAAAGGTGTGGCGAGGGGCTATTTCTGTTCCTGCTTTGAATCACTCGGTGAGAAAGATTAATAACAAAGTGAGTAGGTTGTTCCGTTCCAGGACATTGCATTCTATTTCGCATGGCTGTATTAAGGATGACAGTATGTATTTGGGGGATGGTGTGCATTTGTCTCGGGTGGGGAATGAGTTACTCATAGGAGACTTCTTAGCATGGTTAAAAACGTTAGAACATGACCTTTAGGTAGGAGCTTTGTGGGGGGTCCGGATAGCCGGTCAACTATCCGGCCTGTGGCGGTAAGGTCATGATCGGTGAGCACTAATTGGAAGATCCCTATGAGTGGGCGTCACCCAACACGGATGGGAGCGCTCGGGAGAGGTGGCCATAGGCCCCTTCTAAGGATGGGTCGCCGAAAGAAAAGGAAAGGCGGTCAAGGCCCCTTCCTGTGTAGGAGGGGTTACAGCCCCCTCCTGGGGAATTTCCCGGGGCCAGTGACGTCTGCGACGGCAGATGTGGTAAGTTGTGCGGGGTTTGGGGGGGGGTCTACGCTACCTTCTAGATACCTCACACGAGTCCTCGAACGACCTTTAAGTGGCGTCGAGTTTTATTGGTGCCCCCGTCAAGTCAAAGGGAAATTGGTAGTTGCACTTGAGGTACGCCTCAGTGCTGTCGCCCCTCACCAGTGGGGGGGGTATTTCTGGTTAGGGATCTTGACACCGGTTACGACCTTGCCGTTGGCCCTTAAACGATAGGATGTACAATTTCATAATTTCAAGTAAATGTTTGTAGGATGTTAGTTCGGCTAGGAGAACCTCTGTATTAGAGAATCTGTTAAGGTTAGCCAAACATCGCAATGTGGTAATGAAATTGTACATTAATATGAAACTGTTTAATGTTTTAATTTTGTTTTAATAAATACGGCCGGGAGGGTCACTCCCTCCCTCTTCCAAAAACTTCAAGAACTGTTTCCGGTTTCCCTCCTTTGGGGATTGTGTTGAGAGGGGGTGGCGGGTATCTCAGCCATATGGAAAGGGGCGACCACTCGGTCCCCCCGCACGTATGGCAGAGTACCTCGATCCCCCGGGAAGCCATCTTGGGCGGGAGGCGTGTCTCGGCTGGTATGCCCGAAGCGGCGTAGCCGGGGCACGTTTTTTCCCGCCCTAGAGTGGGCTGGCCTAGACACTGACGCGGCTGGCCACGCCCTCGGGGCAGGCAGGGGCGGGTTTACGCCCGCCCTGAAGACGGATAAAAGGGGACGCAAGACCAGAAGGCATCCTCTTGTTCCTGTGCTCTGAAGCTGCACCTCCTCGCTGCACGTGAGCTCGAGACGGAACGAAGAGCCAATTTTGACCCACCCACCAACCCCTGATGACAGCCAGTTGTTTTGAATAAAAGTTAATGAATAATTCTAATTTCGTTTACAGGTCGTGGTATTATCGTGTTGATTTTGAGTGTGTAATAAAGAATGGTCTATTTCATTTATGTCTTGTGATTAAAGAAATTCATTTATTTTCTGTTAATATGGTCGTAATGCCAATGTATTTTTAATTTGATAGGTTTAGTTAGCGTTGTCGTATTTATTTTGGTCGGGCGGTAAGGTCATGATCGGTGAGCACTAATTGGAAGATCCCTATGAGTGGGCGTCACCCAACACGGATGGGAGCGCTCGGGAGAGGTGGCCATAGGCCCCTCAATGGGGAGGCGGTCCCTTCTAAGGATGGGTCGCCGAAAGAAAAGGAAAGGCGGTCAAGGCCCCTTCCTGTGTAGGAGGGGTTACAGCCCCCTCCTGGGGAATTTCCCGGGGCCAGTGACGTCTGCGACGGCAGATGTGGTAAGTTGTGCGGGGTTTGGGGGGGGGTCTACGCTACCTTCTAGATACCTCACACGAGTCCTCGAACGACCTTTAAGTGGCGTCGAGTTTTATTGGTGCCCCCGTCAAGTCAAAGGGAAATTGGTAGTTGCACTTGAGGTACGCCTCAGTGCTGTCGCCCCTCACCAGTGGGGGGGGTATTTCTGGTTAGGGATCTTGACACCGGTTACGACCTTGCCGTTGGCCCTTAAACGATAGGATGTACAATTTCATAATTTCAAGTAAATGTTTGTAGGATGTTAGTTCGGCTAGGAGAACCTCTGTATTAGAGAATCTGTTAAGGTTAGCCAAACATCGCAATGTGGTAATGAAATTGTACATTAATATGAAACTGTTTAATGTTTTAATTTTGTTTTAATAAATACGGCCGGGAGGGTCACTCCCTCCCTCTTCCAAAAACTTCAAGAACTGTTTCCGGTTTCCCTCCTTTGGGGATTGTGTTGAGAGGGGGTGGCGGGTATCTCAGCCATAGTATTTACTTGCCTGCAGGTTAGAGTTCACAAATGTTAACATAACATTGGTTGGTGTCAGAGATGTAGTCTATGATAGATAGCATTTGCCACTTCAATGCTGTCACTTACTTGAGAGCATTGGAGTTAGAGTTCAGGTGATGTTGCTCACTATGATGTCAATAGGGGTTAAAGCTCCTGATTTCACTTCCTGTAATGTCGAATGGTGTGTGATGATACTTCCGCCACTCATAGATTATTGTGAATTGTCCCACTGTAAGTATGGGTGCATTTTTCATCACTTCGGCGGCGCTGTGAGTTCACACTGAACATGAATCTAGGGGCTAGATGTAGGTAATTGACATTTACCGATTCGAAAATACTGAATTTCACCGATTTGGTATTTTCGAATCGGTAAATGCTATGTAGATAATAATTCGGTAAAAAATACCGAATCGTTAAGATTCGGTATTTACCGAATCGGTAATTACCGATTCGGTATTTGCTATTCATTCCTATGGGCCTGGAGGGAAAGAGTCAAGGGTGTTGCACCCCTGAATAGTGCTGGTGTCAACATGTGGCATACATACATGCCCTAAGGGCATGTGTGTCTGTCACATGGAACTGGTGTAAATGCACACATTTGCATTTACAGAGGTATTCCTTATTTACCACCAACTAATAGTTGGTGGTAAATAACGAATCCTTAAGGCACAGAAGCACTCTTCAAAGTGCTTCCTACATGTCATTTACCGATTCGGTATTTACCGATTCGGTAAATGATGATTCGGTAAATACCGAATCGTAAACACTGGTTCGGTATTTACCGAATCGGAAAATTTACCACCTACATAGGAAAAGCCTATTACCGGTCGGTAACCGCCGATTTCGTCCGTTACCGACCGGTAATAGCCTTCCTACATCTGGCCCTAGGTATTCTATTTACCTTCTGTGAGGACAATGTTTATGACACAAACACTTTCAGAATAAATAATTATTGAGGAACACACTCCTGCCATATTTTTCTTTTTCTTTTCATCTTGCCTTGTCTTTAAACTAGATCTCTCGTTTAGCTCACATTTTCAATCCTTTCTATTTCCTGTGGGATTCTGTCGTATGCTTGGCACTGAGTTGACATGCTAAATAGCTCCGGTTTGAAAATACCAGGCTTTACTTGTGTGCGATGAAAATGTATTTCCTGCAATACGGCTTTTAAAAAGTTTTCTTGACAGCTGAAATTTTCCTGTTCTGAAATTTCAAAAACGCATCCAAAAAATGTACAAAGACTGATACACTGGTCCCCCAACTGCCTGTCAACTTGAGCTATTTTTGTTCATTGTATTTTTTAATACTGATATATATTGAAATGTGTTGTTTTTCAAATATATATATACAAACACGCACACACAAACACACGCATATATGTGATTACATATATATATATACACACACACACGTATATTATATCATTTATTCCACTTCCTTGAATTTACTATATGAGCCTTTAAAACACTAGACAAAGATTCCAAAGAAAATGTCCGTTTTATAAACTGTTTATTTAATATGATACACTAGTTACTGTGGACATTTTAACCGCTGCCAGAGAGCAAAAAATAGGTGTACATTGTAATCAGGCCCGTTTACCTAAACCTACATAAGATTGTTATTATTTATTGTGTAAATATGAATATTTTTCTTAGTTTTATTTGTCAGGGTACAAGGTACATTTGGTATGCAGGATATCTGCGTTACATGTAGACAGTTCAATACAAGGTTCATGTAGACAGTTCAATACAGTTCACTAACGAATATGGGTTGCATCTGATGTGGCAGGGAGTACTCTCCTAGAATATCATCTATACATTTATCCACATGAAGAACTCCAAAAAAGGAATGGATAGAGTTCAAATTCTCTTCTTGGAAAATTATTGATTTCTGGAACTGGCGTATATATACCGTTGATACATTTGATCTATATGCCCTGAAGAAGTCATTTGGGTGACTGTGCCCCATGACGAAACACGTGTTGGCATTGGTTTTTCCATTGGCTACGTTTATGTGAATTTGATGAATATTGGAAGACTGACGAAGAATTCTCAGATGTGTGACGAGAAAAGATAAAGAAAATAAAAGAAATTAACTTATTGGACTCTGGAAAGAATATTGATTCAATAGTGGGTATCTTTTCTCTAAAGACTATAAGAAGACTATTTGTGCTCGGGAACTATTTATCCTTTGTCTTTGAATCCTCTGGCTCTACAGAAGATTCCCCTTGGGGTCGTAGGTGGCCGCTTTCCCCTGTTCCCTTGAGCCACCTTACTTGAAGAACACTATACTGGTTGCAACTGCGCAAACATTACCCAGCCACCCTTTGTCTTGTACAGTTCAATACAAGGACAGTGTATGATGGAGGTGCCAGTTATTATTACAAAATGTATAATTTGTACAACAAGCATGTGGTCAGTCAACTACATCATCATTAGGGTTACCAACTCTAGGGGCCAGTTAGAGGTGTACCTAATTTCCTAATGGTGCCAGATGTCGGAGGATGTCTTCCTTAACTCCACCATCCCTGGTGGGCTGGGCCCTGCAGTCCCCGGGGCCCTCTACCCTTCTTATTCTGTCAGCTCTGTAGCCTTTGTCTCAAACTGTTCAGAGTATTCTAGAAAGCTCTCATCCCTCCACATGCCAGAGAAAGAGCATCTGGATATCCAGCAGACTTCATTTCGTAGATTTCCCTCCTCTTCCGCACCCGCGTATTGCTCAACTTTGGCCCCTATCTAGCACATGTGAAACCCACCCTCCCTTTCTAGTGTCTAGCAGTCAGTTTCCTAACTAAAACCAGGGCAAGGTTTAACAATCTATATCCTGCTGTCTTTGGTGCGGGTTGGGAGAAGCTGCCCAGAGTAAGAGTATACCAACGGATAGACTTAGACCATGTGAAAAGAAAGTTGCAGTCAAAGACCCACATCTCTGGAAGGGTTTTCATAGTTGTCTGTTATTTCCCAGGGGATATATATGTTTGGTGCAAAATATTAAATTGTGTGAACTTTAGTCTTGTGCTCTGTGACATTTTCTGAGTGTAGGTCAGTGTTAGACCTGGCATCCTTGGCGTGGTCTTCCCCCTAACTTTTTTGCCTTCAACCCTCCTGTTTTGCCGACTTCGTTTTTAATGGCTTTAGGACTCTGCACACTTTACCACTGCTAACCAGTGCTAAACTGCTTGTGCTCGCTTCGTAAAACATGGTGGGATTAGTTTATACCTAACTGGCACATTTAATGTACTTGTAAGTCCCTAGTAAAATTATACTAGGTGTACCTAAGGCCTCTACTGCAAATTAAATGCTACTGGTGGGCCTGCAAAAGGAACAACTGATGGATGGAATGCTGAAAAAGGCAAACATTCACCCCCAGTCCCAAAGATCTGGGTTTAATCCATTGTTCTTTTGCTCACCACACCACCCCCAGTTTGGACCCAGCTATATGCAAATCAGTCTTGACCCTGTTCCTCATGATGATGAGGTGTAATAGAACAGTAAAATTTCTAGAAGCGCACCGCCCTATTTTGTAACCTTGCCTCCTTCCCTACTGAATAAAGTTTTTTTGGGAAGGAACGGGAAGCAATTTAAACTCACTTTTTTCTACTATCACTGATCACTACTGCTGTCACCAGTTGATCTACCTCCAGGTGGAGGAAAAACATTCTCAAAAAGACCCAATGGTGCTGCTTTCACGTTCTAAGAGGAGAGGAGAATCAAGATATACCGCTTGACCACTCCTGTACGTGAATGAGGGTTTTTAGGTTGGTCAACATACCCGACCCTGTTAATACAGGTATAAGTGATCCATTCTCCCTTTGATTACTTATTTACAAGGCTGCAATAAGTCACTTAACATGGCTTAACGCCGCTTTGTGACTAAGGCCTCCTTTCACGCTACACAAGCGTGAAAGGGGTGGGAAATGGGTGTTGCTGTGGGCGTTCTGCCGTCACACCCATTGATTTTTATGCTGTCCCCTGTTTACAAGGGTGGCGTAAATATGAGGAAGTGCCACAGTTAAGACCAGGGAAAACCTGGTCTTAACAGGGCACAATGAGGCGAAATGGTTAATTTCTCCTCATTTCTGCTGTTTCTATGTGTGCTGTATTGTGCAGCACACATAGAAACAGCAAATCACTGTGAATGATTGTTACGTGCATGAAAGTGTCCTTCCTGCACATAAACAGTCATCAAACAAATGGCGATTTGCAACTTCTATGTGTGCTGCACAATGCAGCACACATAGGCATATCAAATCTGCATTTTGGATTGTTTATGTGCAGGGAGGGACATCTTCCTGCACATAAGCAATCAGTCCCCCCAACGCAGACAACTTTGCATTATGGTTCAAGGGTGTCTGCGTTCGCAAGAGGCAGCAAGATTTAGCGCCAGTGCTAGGGAAACGCAGGGTGTGAATACGGCGCATCCCTGCGTTTTCAGAATGGTGAAGCAGGGCGTTAGCAATTTGTGCTTAACGTCATGCGTCGCCTTTCTGTTGCAAATATGCCCCAGAATTGCTTCGGGAGCAAAGCCAATGGTAGAAGCAGTGTTTGCCTCTAACACAGACAGCACTGCTAACCCATTGAGGATTGATCATGTCAAGATTCAGCAGGAAGAACCAACCACGTACCTGTTGCTGTTTGAAGTTACCGGCAATGAGCAGGAATTCCTTCTGAGTAGAGGGTTCATCTAATGTACGCCATGAGCACCCCGTCCCACACTTGGATCGTAGAACGGAAGTTGTTTACATGATCACTATAATAGCCAGATGGGGCTTACAGATTTACATAGTTCTGTATGAGAGATTCCTTAAAGCATTCATACTGCAAAGTACCAGATGTGACTTGCTTGTCTACAAATAGAGAACACAGCAACCCATAATGCTATGAATAAAAAAATAAATGTAAATGTTGTATACTTGTAAAGCGCACAGCTGCCCACACCGCGTGCATCCCGGCGCTGTATACCGCTGGGGAACCCATCCTGGCTTTCCCTGTGAGATGGTCCCTTCTGGGCACCCCCAAGGTGAGACCAGGCATCCCCAGCGTTGAATGGGGCCGTTGTGAAGATTAAGCAAGCTATTGCCCAGAGTTGCAGAGTGGAACCCAAGGTTAGAGTAGGCGCCGAGGCGAGAATTATCAGGCCCGCGGACATTTTGACCCAAGACCCTGCTTCGTGGGGAATCGAACCCTGGTCCCGGGCCGATCTCAGCTTCCGGGTCTGCCGCCTCTAACCATTGAGCCACACTTCTCCACATGAATACAGAGATCAGAGTGCTTGTTTGTGCTTAACCCCTTCTCTGCGGGGGTAATTCCCCCGCTGTGCTGGGGTTGAGGGGGGCACGCACAGCGCCCGCATACTCATGACGAGCTCAGCTCGTCATGAGGCACGGTGCACCTGTGAGCTCGTCACAGGTGCACCGGCTCCCATGGAACGCTTAGCACAGCAGGGGAATTCTCCCGCACCTGAGCGTTCCACGGCCCATGACGAGCTGAGCTCGTCATGAGCACCGGAGCACCGTGCCTCATGACGAGCTAAGTTCGTCATGAGCATGGTAAAGGTTAAAAACTGCAATGATGGAGGGTGTTATATAAGAGCAAATGAAACTGGTCACCTTTTGATTGATTTCCGTGGTGCTGTTTAACAGCAGGACAGTTCAAGACGATGGATGACTTTCAAAAATGCGTTTTTGTTGGTGTGCAACCTGGGAGGCCGAGGGAATACCAACTTTGTGATTTCCTTTTAATGCCTTAGAACACAGTATTATATGTATTATATCTCTTTACCTTAGTCTCACCTGGCTGTGGGTGCCTTCCTAGAAGAAACATGCCTCATTATGGATGGGAATCTGTGGTTGGGCAACGGGCCCGTTTAATATTGCCATACACTAGAATCATTGGGAGATTTAGTCCATGATGCATAAACACATATTTTCAAAACATAAACATCTCCAAACACTAATATTCAATTTTCTTTTAGTGTGGCATTTTTCATTTTAAAATTGTTGTTGCCCTCCTGTGTTTTACATATATATTTTGTAAAACAATATAGTGCTCAAGTAAAAGAGATTAGGTATCTTTGCTTGATGTACATTAGTGAATTCATGCATGGCTGATCCTATATGATTTGAATTTATACTTATACCCAGTGTAAGGTAATTCTCAGGAGGTAATTTTCATGTTTATCACTTCTCGAAAGTCTTACTCCACCAAGACCCTCAACCAGCTATAGAAGGGTCCGTCAACGGTAAAGAGGATACCCAGACATATTGTATTCATGCACCCATCTAAGGGGCATATTCACGAGGAGCTATCGCCGAATTAACGGCACATTAGCTCTGCCAACATCGTGATCAATGTACCTCCCTATTCACAAGTTGGTGCGAAAAGCCCACAGCACCCCATTTCCTGCTTTAGCGTCCGCAACAAACATCGCCACGAATGACTCTGGCAACTAGGCGTTCCCGAGCAAAAAGCAGTGACAACATCACTCCGCAACATTCTCAATGACCAGCCAGATCTGCGATAAGATCCCGATAAGGCGCGTTAGCTGCAGGAAATTAACACATACTCTGACCTGGTGTAAAGTCGGACCACAGCCTGCACCACAAAAGGGAGCACAGCCCAGAGCCACACCTGAAGACAAACAGATGCCATGGAGCAACTGAACATGCAACACGGACACCCAAGAGGGCCACAACACCCACCGACACCACACCCAGGACCACCCCTTCCAGACACCCCGATCAAAGACATGCCACATGTCACACAATCACAACTAGTGACATGCATGTGTCGTCACAGGAATGAGCATCACACATTCACTTTCGAAGCAACCAATAAAACTTTTTTGAAGTGAACACTGAAATAGAATAAAGACACATGGTGGCTCCCCTCGGGACAATCGGTAGGTCACAGCCTGCAAGACAAAAAACATGATGAGAAGGTGTGTCCTGCGCACATCAAAGGACAGAGAGAGAGTGAAGGAGAGAGAGGAAGAGAGGTAGAGAGAGGGAGGAGAAGAGAGGGGTTTAGAGAGAGAAGAAGAGAGGAAGAGAGAGAAGAAGAAGAGGGGGTAGAGAGAGAGAAGAAGAGAGGGGGAAAGAGAGAGAGAAGAAGAAAGGGGGAGAGAGAGAGTGCCGCCCCTGCGCACCCAGGCCACACTGCTCACCTGCTGCTACGGGTGTGTCTCCAACCACTTGCCGGTGTGTATAGCAGTACACCAGGTCACACATCTGAGTCAGAGCCGTCATCTTAAACAGAGTCCGGATACATAACTAGCACAGTACACACACTTGCACAAGACAACATCGCCTGCCCCCCCCTGTACACCCAGGAAGAGGCACCCCAGCGCCTCCTGCCGCCCATTGGAGCATGCCCGCTCATGCACAGCCTCACTGCTCACCTTCTGCCACCGGCGTGTAGACAGGCGGTCTCACCACGTGCCGCAGCAAGCCACAAGTCCAGCGCCCGCAGACATGGCACCCTCCACACCATGCATCCACGCTCCGCAGGTCACCAGGTCTCACGTTTGGTGCTGGGTTTTGATAACTCCATGGCATAGGACATACCAGTGCACCCGGCACCATCGCAGGCTGGACACCCACTTAGCCCAATGGGTGCCACTAGCTCTGTGATCCAGGAAGAGAGGCCACATGGCGGTAGACTCGTGCTGCCCACTGGCTCTGGCCTACACTGCGGTCCAGCAGGGCACACAAAACCTGAGCTGTCTGGACCGCCGGGACGGGGCATCATCACAGGCTGCACACCCACTCAGCAGCTTAAGGTGCCACTGACTCAGTGCACCCAAAGTCACCATCCTGTGGTGGGGAGCCTGTGCTGGCCGCAATGCTCCTTAACCTTAACAGACGACTATGCTTCTACACCCCCACCTGCAACCTCCGCTCTGCCGACATCGCCCTCGCATCCGAAGAAAGACCCCTGGTGGCAGATCCTTCTCCCACCTTGCCGCAAAGACCTGGAACACCCTCTTCACCAACCTACGACAGACTCAAGACCTACTGGCCTTCAGAAGACGTCTCAAGACCTGGCTCTTCGATCAGTAGCAGCTTCCCCCCCCCCCCCCCCCCCCAGCACCTTGAGACCCTCACGGGTATGTAGCGCGCTTTATAAATACCTTGATTGATTGATTGATTGCGGAAGAGGAAGGGTACAGTCCGCTGTCTGGTCGTTGTGTCATTGGTCCTCAAACAGGATGTGGCAGTCCATGTCGCTGTCCAAGGTGAGTGCATCGGGGGTCAGTGGAAGGTCATGAGGCCATGTGCGGGATCAAGCAGAAGCAGGCCAGGTGGTGGAAATGAATGCTAATGAGTCCCTCTGATCACAGGCCCATCCATGTCCTCGTCCCTGGATGAGTGCTCTGCCCCACCTGTGGGTGTTGCTGTATGGCTGAGGCACTGTGTGCCATTGACACATCAGTGGCCGGAGGAGGATTGTCACCGCACTGTATCCCACTGACAAATCAGGCGCCGGAGTGGATAGGCTTGCTGCACTGGGAGGCACTGACACACTAGGGGGCTGAGATGTGTATGGTGTGGGGGCAGCAGCATTCATCATCGCCAAGCCTTATGGTAGCAATGCCATGATGATGATCTGCAGGGCATGGTAGATCCCAGATACATTCCGCTGATGTGCAGTGGTGGCTGCCTTCCTTTCCGCCTCCATCCGCACCATGTTCTCCATGAGCCTCCGCATGTGTGTCAGCTCACGGCTGGTATCGCTGGAGCCACTCTGAGCATACAGGTCTTCTCTCCATGTCATGACTATAGCAATGCCAGTCAGGGCTCGTTGGAGACCATGGAGTGGGCCTACACACCCAAGGATGGCATCAAGTTTGGTAGCCATGAGGCCGAACCCCACCGGCACCTGCTCAACCGTCTCCCTCTGGCACTCCTGCACACGGTGTTGGAAGGCCGTGTTGTTCCTGGGGGTCTTTGGAGAGTGTCGGGCTGAGGGTGCCTCATGCTGGGTGCTTTGGGTAGGGGGGTGGGTCTCCTTGATGCAGCTGGGCTGCCCTGATTCTGGAGGTGAGTGGCCGACGAGGTCAATGATGTCTTGGATGGTTTGGGTGTCGATGCTGGTGTTGTCCTCCTTGTCATCAGTGAAGAGTGACTGGGACTGCTCTGCAGGAGGTATTGACGGTGCCCCTGCGATGTGAAGGGGAGATGGTGTATTAAAATGTGTCCACATGTATGTAGCCGCATGGTACATGTTGTGTTTGGGTGCTTTTTCAACTTTTATGGTGATTTGTCTCGCCTGCCAGGTGTGTTTTGCAGGCCTGGCACTGCTTATCACTGATTTCCTCATCACGCTTTGGCCCATCGCAGGTTTTTTGGTGTTGTGGTTTGTGTTTTTGTCTCCATCGAGGTGGCTGTATCGCGAACATTGTCCGCGGTTTGGGCAGACAATCGCATGTTACCGCCTTGTTGTGAATTCCACGTTGTCACGGGGTTATTTTCCAGCGATAGGCTGCGATGTTGAAAGTTGCGTTACGCTACACTTGGGGTAGTTATCACACGTTCGTGTGAATATACCCCAAAGTCTTCCGAAATTGCAATTTTAACTTTGTGGACTCATAACTGACTGCCATGACCGGTTAAACTCTTTTCTCTCTAATCTACAGAAGTTCTTGTTAAGGAAAAAAAAGCCTGGAGTTCAAAAAAATTATGATAAATATTCTACAGTGGAAAGGAGAGTCTTGGAAATTAAATAAAGAGTATTTGATGTTAAGGACACTATATTGAAGGTAAAGTGGTTAGATGCAGAGGTATATTTTCTTAAAAACATCCTCTTGATTTGGAAAACAGAAACCATATTAATAGTCTGAGAACCAGAGGTCTTGGAGAGAAATGCTTTCTTTTAAATGTTTATTCCAAACGTTCAGACTCCACTGACTTAAATATCCAAAGAGCTCATCCCACAAGTCATAGCTTGCATACTCTACAACTTAATCCAAACTCAGTCGTGTGTGGGATTGTTCTGTACTTGGGATATGAAGACTTAATGAAAGTAGAAATGGCTTCTAAAAGTAGAAAACAGGTTATACTTGATCTCGTAATAAGTTATTCTTTAGGCAGGATGTTGCTCAATACACTGCAGCCAGAAGGAAGAAATATTTAGACATGAGGCCTACATTAAAATCTATAAATACTCAATATGGCCGTTTTCATCCTTGTTTATTCAAGGTAACTGTAAGGATAAGACCACCACATATGACGATCCTGCTGAATCACAAGAAATTACCGCAAAGGGCAGAGGTGAAGAAAGGGATTTTATGCAATCTGCCGCAACATCAGGTATTTTTCATTGTTGAAATGTATGTAAATTACGCCTTACATCTATATATATAAAAACCAATGTATGTCTGTCTGTTTGTCCTTTATGCATTACTATGCCATTCATCCGATCGGCATGAAACTTTGGGAAGTTGTTGAGTACACTCCCACGAAGGTTTCTGGCAAAAATAAAAAAAATAAAAAATGTAAAAAAAAAAAAGAAAGAAAATGTGTTAAAAGTTGTTGAGTACACTCCCGCGTGTTTTTTGGCAAAAACAAATTGTTAAATATCGGCCCCCCGGCCCCCCAGGGCCCTCATAATCTTTCCAATACTGAACGTTTACAGTTTCCAGTGCGACTCGCTTTTGCAATGACCATCAACAAAGTACAAGGACAATCGCTGCAAGTGTGTGGACTAGATTTGGAGAATCCGTGCTTCTCACATGGACAACTGTATGTGGCCAGCTCACGCGTCTAAAAACCTTCTGATTTATTCGTGTACGCACCAGACGGAAAAACAAAAAATACTGTGTATCCACAAGCACTCGAATAAATAAACAGAATTAAAACAACACTTTAAAATGTTTTCCATATTAAAATGAATACGTTTCAATAACAATGACACATTGTAAATTGAATGTTATCATAACAAGTTTCCTAAAATTTCCTTTCTTCTGAGATCGCAGCAACGCGCGACGTGTAAGCTAGTTTCCTATATTATACGAGTCCTGTTTACTTACTTAGGGCCTGATTCACAGAACTAACTTACGACAAAATCCTAAACTTACTACTTTTGGTATTCACAAAAGTTAGGATTTTGTCTTAAGTTTGTCTTAAGACAGACTTAAGACAGACTTAAGTTAGGAATTTGTCTTAATCTGTCTTAAGTCTGTTTTAAGACAAAATCCTAACTTCTGTGAATACCAAAAGTAGTAAGTTTAGGATTTTGTCTTAAGGTAGTTCTGTGAATGTCACAGTTTGTTAGATATTTATTTATTTGTTTTCTTATTTCATTTGTATTTCAAGCGTGGCGTCTGTATTCAGCTATTGTCACAATATGTCGCTGGAGATATCTGGAAAGGTTGTGTGCCATCCATTTTGTTTTGGTCTCACCACTGCAAGTGTATTTAGGCTCTGTTGGGTGTGCTTCTCAGCCAAAGTAAATGGTGTTGCACTGCCTGTTTTCTTAACATCTTTGCTTTCCTTGTTGTTCACAGTACTGTACATGCCTGCCTATTTCACTTTATATATTGCTACTATATAGGGCCACAGTAATTATGGAATTTCTGAGACACAGCATTTCTCCCTACATGTAGATGTGCTACACTTACCACATAAGCCATCATCTCCTGCATAATTTATAGAGAATTTTTTTTTTTTAACTCATTTTATTAAAATAATTTTCAGATTTTAGCAAAAACATTGGGGGGCTTATTTATGAGCGCCTCATTTTCTTGATGTACTGCTGGCATAAGTATGGTACCACTTTGCAACGTATTTACAAGATAACGCATCTAGGCAGATGTGTCACCTTATAAAGCCCTGCTCCGCATTATACCTGCATCAGGTATAATGTGTACAGGGTGGGCGTTCCCATGCAACAAAGCCTCTCAGGAGTGGCGCAGTGAAATCTATAAGATTTTACTGCATTACTTCTAGGACGCCACTGCGTCAAAACCTTATGCCTGCCTCAAAGCAGGTGTAAGGGTGACACAGTGCTATGTGTATAGGCCTGCCTCAAGCATTGCTGGAGTTGCGTCATGCTTGCGACACAAATCCAGCAATGTGTGACTTTTGCGCTGACAGATACATCAGGATTCCTGACATATCTGTGATTCCTTGCGACATGGAGCGCAGTACATTAATTAATCGTGTTGCAAGTGAGGGACAGTGAACACTGTTGCATCGCTGTTTTATCGCAGTGGTGCAACAGTTTACATGAATGAGGCCCTTGATTTCCAGCTTAAATTGTTGCACATGTTGCTGTGCAGTGGCAGACCCTTTACAAGGATTAATTGATCATCTTTCAGTCACTGATTACTTAAGGAAGGAGTTTTACTGACATTAATGAGACGAAAACTTTATTTAGACAGTGTGAACGTGTACAAAATGTGAACAAAAAGGGTACACTGTTCCCCAGAGAGACAAAAATGGAAGAACCAAGCAATTGATGGAGGCCCCAATTGTGGGGTAAAAGGGAGGGAAATCTCCCTTTCGGAACTAAAACCCTCACAAACCCAGCAAGCTAGGTGTCATGCTTCATCATCTGGGTTTTGCTCCTCGTCAGATTGGAGGTGCAATATCTGACGGGCACACATGAAGGGGCTCTTTATTGGAGATCTTTTGTTCCTGCCAGTTGGTGCATGTGGGTGTGAGGGCCCTAGGGGAAGTGTAGACGTAGAGGGATAGTGTTGATTAAAAAAGGTTAGATAATCCACTATGTATTTTTAATGATGTGGTTAGCTACCTTATTAAAAACGGTGCGGTGACATACACACTGGTACAATGATGTATGTTCTACCTAATGGTCGACATGTTTCATGCTCTTATAGCAATTCATCAGGACCTAGGGGGATAACTGTGCTACACGCTGTGGGATGGGTGAATACTACCTTCCACAGGAAACTTAGGAGCAGGCCGGAGGCTCCGGCTTCTCTTCCTTCCTGACTACGTGTGGGTAGGTCTCTGGCTGGTGTCCATTCGGCAGACAGGGTACCTACATACGGGGTGCCTAACACGGGAGAAGACCGTTGACGCCACTACTTGCTATTAATAGGGTCCCACTAAGATGCGGTAGGACCTCGTGGCCTGCTTCTAAGTTTTTTTTAGAGGGAAGATGGTTTAAGGTGGACTTCAAAATTGACAAAATTCAATGAAAGTATGTTTAACCTTTATGGTCCAACTCAAGCAGATGTCAGATTCTGGACTCCATTTTTTCTAAATTAATTGACAGTGGTGGGGATAAGTGAACTGTGGAAGGGAATACATATAGGAGCGGCATCCACTGTTTGTCCAGTGGATTTGTTGGGTGGCTGCTAGGGAGAGGAATTCAAAGCTGAGTTTCCTGGTAGGTTGGTGGAAATTCACTTGATTCTTGAGGTATGCCGGTCCTTCACTGTGTAGCACCTTGAAAACGTGGGCGAGTAGCTTGAACTGGCATCTTTTTGCAACTGGCAACCAGTGGGGCTTCCTGAGGTGAGGGGTGGTGTGCGTCCATCTGGGGAAACTAGAAAGAAATAAAGTTAATGCAACCATACTAAATGTATTTATTTAGGGGGTGGGTGTAACTTGTGTAATTCAGTGTAGCGTATTCATGCAGAATTACTTGAGAAATCTGCTGGATTATGCATAATTATGTGAGAAGAGTAATCCTGCTTTTAGTGCTATTTCTTAGCAGAAAAATTCACCCTCCAGTCCAAAATGAGCGCGAGAATGCACCTTGCGCTAAGAAATAGCACTAAATGCACCAGAACCTGAATAACAAGTGTGAGCTGGCGCTCACGCTCGCTAAATGTGCTCTTGGGATAGGATTACCCCAACTTACTTCTGGCATTTAGCACTATTTGCTTAAAGCAAAATGCACCCTCATTCTAAAATGACAAAAACATGATCTCAATCTAAGCTGTGGTTTTAACAAACGCCATTCAAGCCGACGTTATAGGAAATACTGTTTGCATTCTTCAAATTTAACATCATTTTTTAAATAACAGCATTAAATTAACAAAGTAAACTTTGTAGATGAAGATTATCAAATGTTTTGATAAACTCTTTAGGAAAACAGAGTATTTAACACCTTGCGTGCAGTGCAGATTTACCCCCGGTGCTGGGCCCCAATGTAACTGGGTGTGGTCATGACGAGCTCAGCTCGTCATGGGCACACGAGCACTGTGCCTCATGACGAGCTGAGCTCGTCATGAGCATCGAAGGGGTTAAAAGGACCATTACTGTTAAAGTTAATATTAATAGACACCAAAGATGTCCCTGAATTTATGGCACTTGCCATGCCCTTACCCAGCCCCCCTCACTGCATCTGTTCTACCTGTGTTAGTTGCCTTCCTCACTGCACATTTCCGTCCTGTGTGAAATGTAGGCTGGGACTCACAACAGACTATGGGCCTCATTTAGATCTTTACGTATTTGTTCCCCCTGCTGCTTTTTCGACGGTTTCGCCCGCTGTATGATGATGTTGGGTCTATAGACGAAAGACCGTTTGAGTCCCACTGACTCCGCCAGACTTGTTTGTCCACGTCAGTGGCGTTATAGGCAAAAGGGTCTGTCAATCAATTAATTAGCATTTGTAGAGCGTGCTAATCACCCCAAGGGTATCCAAGTGCTGTGTGGTGTGGAGCTACTCGAACAGCCAGGTTTTGAGACCACTCCTGAATTCGTCGAGGGAGGTAGAGGTACAGAGGTGGACGGGCAGCTCGTTCCAGGCTTTGGAAGTAAGCTGGGGGAAGGAGCGTCCTCCGCCTCAAGTTCGATGGATGTGGGGGACGGTGGTGAGGGCCAGGTAGGTGGACTGCAGGTATCTGCTGTGCCGGTGGAAGGTCAGGCGGTTGTTCAGGTATTCTGGTCCCGTGTTGTGGAAGGTTTTGCAGGCGTGCATGAGCAGCTTGAAATGACATCTCTTCTTGATGGGGAGCCAGTGCAGGCTACGAAAGTGAGGGGTGTTGGAGGGAGTCCTGCCAAGAAGACCGCTACATCAATAACGATGTACCTTTCGATCAAGGCAACTAAGGCTGGAACACCTTAAAATTCAAGTTAGCAGATTCAAAGGAAAAGAGGTGAAAACATGCTTTTTTTTGGATCCCCACTTCTGTTTCCATCTTGAACCTCATCGTCCAGGTCCTCCTTGTGCTGCTGTTACTTGAGCACGACGCTAAGCCACCTATTTGTCACCGGAATCTGTGGGTGTACGTTCAACAGTGTGTGTATTTTGTTGGTGTGCAATGTTATATGTATTAAAAAAGACCATTACGCATTACCTACATATACATATTGACAGATTCACAACCTATATGTGTAGTGAGATAATGATGAGTAGTACTTACCTGTCTCTACACCACCATGACCTCACTCTGTCACGACTCCTTTGCCAGGACACAGCCAGCACAACGGGAACATCTACATCGGTCGGTGCAAACTCGCCAGCCTGAAGGTGACGGAGTACTGTTAGGCAGCTAATAATAAGCCATTTAATAATAAGCCATTTATTGAGGGCCTGGCTACACAAAAACAGTGTGTCCCCGCGCTAACTGCTGCTAGATTTCAGGCGCGATTCTGCACCGGGACGCCTCCTTGCCGTTCAACTTCGAACGCAGGTATCGATCCAGCCTATCCCTCGCTGGAACTGCGGGCTAAATCCCCATTGGATCTCCGCCCTCCGCCTCAGCGCGAGCTCTCTACCAACCTAGAAGCGCCTAATCACTGCCCCTTCTAGCAGTGCCACGTTGGTCCACGCTGCAGACCACAGGACGTTCAGCAATCCTTGACAGGCACACAGTTGCCTGATTCCCACAGAGCCCTCTCCTAGATAATCACACGCTCAATCGATCACTGTTGATACAGTTACCAGCGCCCAGTTGTACCTTGGTTAATTCACCGCAACTACGTCCATACACCACTGGATTCGCAAGTCTCACTCACCAAGCTAATGCTTTTTTCAGGCATACAATGATAGTCCTGATGATGATCCGTTACCCATGAAAGGATCGAAACGCCGTCGACATGATATGTGGGCTCAATACTAGTTCACTATTATGTGCATAATATGTTTTGTTCCCCACATATGTGAAGCAAGTATATCACAGAGTCCCCTTCTTGCTCCATTTTTCGTTTACATGCCTGATGTATTTGTATATGTTTGTACTGTCTTTAAGTCTGTGTAAGCTTTGTGGATTCAGGACTGTGTCCCACTGTTTTATTGCTTCTTTTCAACTGGTTATATGAATTATTGAATAAATTTTGCAAGTCCGGCTGGACTTTTTTTGCTACTATAGCGCACATTGTGGCCTATAATTATTGTACCCTTCTATCCCTCTGTCAAGGACCATTGTTTTTCGTAAAACTGATACCCCAGGTCCTTGCCTACCTAGCGGGTTCCCTTGTTCTTTATAGTAGCTAGATTTCAGGAGGCAGATGTTAGCAGAGCCAAAGAGAGGGAATGTTTACATAGTAGGGAACAGAAACGTTTTGAGTTTCCCCCGGAATCTAGATTCGGAGGGTTCCATTCGGAGGTGGAGCGGGAGTTCATTCCACTGTTTAGAGGCCAAATACCTAAACGAGCGGCCACCCATTCTGGTTCTTTTGATACAGGGAAGTTTGAACAGCATCGCACCGGACGATCTCAAATTCCGGATAGGGCGATGTGCAGTAAGGAGGTTCTTTAAATAACCTGGGCCTTTGCCCTGGGTGATGCGGTGAGCGAAACAAAGGACTTTAAATTTAATCCGTTCCCTGACTGGGAGCCAATGTAGCTTGGCCAGAGCGGTCTTCCCAGAAGCTCTGCGAGGAAGCCCGAGCACCAGGCGTGCGGCGGTGTTCTGAACGCACTGAAGTTGGTGAAGGCCTTTCATACTCAGACCTACAAGCAGAGCATTTCCATAGTCAAGGTAGGGGGTCACCAGGGCATGGACAATTAGTCTTTCTGGCTCCTGTAGGAAGGAGATCTAAAACCTTCCGAAGGACCCTCAGTATGCTGAAACACCTACCAGTCACCTTGCTGACGTGGGACTTATAAGAAAGGTCTGAGTCAAGCAATACGCCGAGATTTCTTACCGAATCCACAGGAATGGGAGGGCTACCCAATTCGGTGGGCCACCACCTATGAGACCAAGTTGATGCTGCTTTCCCAACTACCAGCAGTTCTGTTTTTTCACCGTTAAGGCGTAGGCAGTTGTTGTTCATCCAAGATGCCACAGATGACAAACAGTTGGAAAAGTTAGTGGCATCTTCACTGTGGTCGGACGTAAGCTTGAATATCAGTTGGGTGTCATCAGCATAGCTAACAATGCCCACCCCAAATGCCTCCACTACGTGAGCCAGGGGTTCCATATAGATGTTAAACAAGGTAGGGCTCAAACTCGAGCCCTGAGGAACCCCATGGCTCACCTTCCTGAGGGAAGATTTGAAGGGTGGGCAGTGCATCTGAAAGCTCCTATTGGCCAGAAAGGATTGTATCCAGGCAAGTGCTGATCCTGCCACCCCCATCTCAGAAAGACGAGACAGCAGCGTTGTGTGCAGCACGGTGTCAAAAGCTGCACTCAGATCTAATAAAACCAACGCTGCTGTCTCTCCTTCATCCACTATCTGTCTAAGGCACTCAGTGGAGTAGAGAACGGCTGATTCCGTAGAGTAGCCGGATCTAAATCCTGATTGTGAAGGATGGAGGAGGGCTTCCTCCTCAAGGTATTCCATGAGTTGCCTATTAACCACCTTTTCTACAATTTTAGAACAGAAGGGGAGAAGGGAGATGGGACGGAGATTTTGGAGTTGAGAGATATGGATGTTGGGTTTCTTTTTTAGGGGACTGACCTGAGCAGTTTTTCACGCATCCGGTACATGACATTCCTGGAAAGACAATGTCACCATGTGGCTAATATGTTCAAGCTTATGTTGCAGCTGAGAAGACTGCAGATGCGGCGGACTGCAGTGTGTTGGTGTCCCATCAAAATGCAGTGGGCAGCACACCGTGAGCTCGACGGAGCACTTCGAACTGGATGAGAGTAATTCCACAAAGATCCAAATCAGGTCCTAAGAGATATATCACTCTTTATTATTTTTCTCTCTCTCTCTCTCCTTATGCTTCAAGTGGTAGGTGGCTGAACAAAGGCGCAGTAAGAGAAGGTTCAGACTGAGACTTCTCTTCCCCTGCTTCACCTCTTCAGGAGGGAAGCAAACATCTGCACAAAGAAAGCTCCCTTTACACCCTTCTCTTACGCTCTCTGCATGCCCACATCCATGACACCAAGCTGTCTTCCTGCCAGAGTCAGAGGCTGGTAGTGTTGAACTTTGGTAATTAGAGAGAGAGGATGTTTAACCCTACAGGTTGTGGAATGCCCTGCATCTAAGCCTTAGAGCAGAACCTAACTTAGGGGCCGATTAGGATGGCGGACGGATCACCACCGCCATGTAGGCGGTGGCGGCCCATCTGCCATCCGTGCCCATCCGCCACCTATTTCCCCCCCGCCATATTACAATGGTGGGGGTACCGCGGTGGACGGGAAGACCGTTCGCCGCTTTTCGGCCGCAGTCACCTTGCGACTGCGGCAGAAAAGGTCTAATATGGTGGCGGTGTCAGCCATATATCAGGATGTGCTGTGGGCAATGCCTTTCCGTGGCGGCAATGCTGCAATGAAAAGGCATACGGTCTTTGCTTCAGGGGCCCGTTCCGGGCCCCCAGGGTGAAGGGGGTGTGGGGGTGCCCATGGGGGGTACCTATGGTACCCCCATGCGTTTCAAAATACAACATGGCAGGCACCGCGCGGTGCCTGTCATGTGGTGCTTTCAAACGCACAACATGCATTTTTAGCATTGCAGCGGGCAGTGCTTTTAGCACCGCCCGCCGCAATGTTAAAAAAGCGTGATGCACCCGCCACTGTGGCTGGTGCATCCTAACTCGAGGCACGGGACCTCCGCCACTGTGGCGGATGGTCCCGTCCCCTGCCATCCTAATTGACCCCTTAATGCGCTTCAGGAAACGTAAAAATATCAAGCCGGCCTTTAAGTGAACTCATTGAAGGGGGACTGCAAATAAAGATAAGAGTTTCTACCGCACAGAAACCCTCAAACGCTACAGCATTCTGAAGGGCCAGAAATATGTTGTACGGGTTTCTAAAAATATCAAATAAACAAATAAATAAATACTTTAAAATGAACTATTTTCTGATGACCTACTGCACTAGCCAACATTTCATACTCAAGAGCTGGGTCTCCTGTCAAGAGCCTCCTTTGTGTGATAAATTTGCAGTAGCAAAGGAAACAATGTTACTTATGAGTCAAATGACAAGCCCTAAATAGCAGATGTGGGGGTCTATGTTTGTTGCCAAAGTCAACCTCACGGGGCTTTAGTGATCCCTTCTGTAAAAACTGGAAACCCTGGTAAGGTCTGGAAGGATTGAAACTGGGAAATAGCTGGGATTTATTTAAACAAAAGGAAAACAGTCTGAAAAATGTTAACAGTCTAGTGGAGAAATTCTTTTGATAGCATCTGTGATGTCAGTCACATGGCCCTGTGCTGTATAGACTGCAGTGCTAGAGACCCGTCGCCAGTCTTGTCTGAAAAATACAGGACACCCAGCCATTATTTAATATATGCTATGCCAGCTGGCAAAGGCCTTCTGTCCCAAAAGGTAGGAAAAGCCTGTAACCAGTGAAAGGCCATTTAATGACTAGACTAGTTTCTTAGAATATTCTATCATGGAGGGAAGAATGCTCTAAATTAAAAAATTTAAAAATTAAAAAGGTAGAAACAGAGACAAGCATTAATGTTTTGGAACTGGCCTCTCCCAGCCATTATTGGCCCTCTGCTGCTCTATTGGCTCCCAACATTCCAGTGGAAGCCAGCTTGGCTCGCGGGTGTGTTGGGGGTAAAGGCATGGGTGGGTCATACAGGGAAGGAGGGTGGTTCGCGAATGCGGGATGGAGTGAAAGCAGTGGGGTGACGCTCCTCTGCCATAGCGGAGGAGCCGCCACTGCAACAGTCCAATGTTCTAATTGTCTTTAATATTATCTGGACATATAGAGCCACAAAAGCAAGGATTACTCTCAAACATGAGCTGTATTGTGGGTTACTTGCAAAAAAAATGCTTTTTTAGTAAAATATGCCTAATTCATGTGCTTTACCACCTAAATATTTCCACTGGTTCAAAATACACAAAAAATAACAACATTTTTGTTATCTGTCTATCAATAATACTGCTAACTGGATGTACTCCATGCTAAAGTTATGAAATACGGCAAGAATTACAGCAAACTAATTACGCGGTATCATTGCTGTTTTTGGGCACAGTAAAAATTCAGCATTTTTCAGATGGCAAGCTAAGACTACAGGGGTTATTAACTAAGGGTTGCACGGGCACTTGTGTGGTGCTGCGCAGTTTTGCGACTAGCCAATATTCTTATATAACGGTAAGTACATTGACACAATGCTTCTCTTTCACTAGACTGGTGCTTCCACAAGGCAAGTAATAGGCCATATATGTTCTTCTGGAGTTGGCTTTCCACTAGGCAAGGACCCTGATAGCTACTCTGTAAGATCATGGAACTGTTCCAGAGGGGTGGGTTGAGCACTGCTGAACCCATCACAATCTATTGATCAGTGACTTTGCTAACAAATCTGTGTGAAATTGTAATTGTAATCTATTGTTTGCAGTTGAGAATCCCTACACAAATCAAGTGTTTTTGCTAGGTCGGATTCTGCAAATAATGTGCTAAAAAAAGACAGAAAGGCAAACTGTAAGCGGTACTTTCCTAGCCTCCACGTACAGCTACAAAATTATAGGTCTATGATTGAGTAATGACTTGGAAAGATTACATAAGAACTGTTTTGTATGGCTGGCAGCAGCTAGTAAGAAAAGGCAAAGACATGACCCTATTCTATTAAGTCGAATGGGCCCAGTCAGATTCTTGAAAGTACATTATTCCAATTGGCTACTCTTCCGACCAATCAAAATTGTGTCTGTGTTAGGACCCTTCTGATTGCCTGCTGTCAGCCAATCAGAATCTTTGTGGGCATCCCATTGCTAATTGGGCCCTGTTTTGTGGGCCTAAAAATCAAGCGTAATAGGAACACAAGGGAGTTTATCTCCCTACTGACAACCAGTTTCTACTCAGCAGAGGGAGTAAAAAACACGAAAAGGGTAGATTGCTCCCAATCTTCTGTCTGGCAAATGTTTTCACCTGTCCCTACAGGAAAACTTATACTTGGATTCCCGGAATGGAAAGCATGGACCACCATAAAATTAAAGACTGGAGAGCAACTGCAGTGTCCTTTAGATGTCCTGGATTTGACTGTCAGGCCAGTTTTTTCAATTCTCTGCCCTGGCGCCACAAATGTTTTTCTGATTATTAAATAGAACTTTCAAAGAAGGGGCCTGGGGAACATGTGCAATGTCATGAAAATTACTCACTTATTCACAAAGCCTATTCTTCTCTTGCGACATTACTCGTGATGGGAAATCAATGATCGCCTTAAAAACCACTGCTGCACTCCCTCACTCTTGTACAAAGATGATTTTTCCACATTTATTACCTTTAGCAAAGTACAGCTAGGTATTTTCTCTAACATGAAGAATAAAACGTACCTATGTATTTACTTTTTTGGTGTATCTTTCATATACAATTGCAGAAAAATGTTTGTCTTCTGTGGTCTGGGATAGTGCTGTTGTTCTAAATCAGTAGATTTTGCTATAAAAGTACTACTTCCATGTCTATGTCCATCCCAGTTTTGGGTTTGAAAAGCTGGTTACCCTACATTATCACAGTAAAGAGAAAGGCTAACCGTAGCATATCACCCACCTCATGGTTCTGTCCTCCTCACTGATAAGTTCTATGGGCTTATAGTTTCTAAAAGTGCTTTAAGTGGAATGAAAATGGTATGCAGAATAGGGTTTCTAAAAGGGTCTTGGCCAAAGAAGTGTAGCTAAGAATCCTTTTCAAGATGTGTGGCCTATGTAACCGAAGATGTGGCTTAAAACATGTGAGAGAGCGCAATTTGAATGAAATGTATGAATACGCCATAATTACAAACCAGTTGCGTAAAGTTAAGCTAAGGTAACTAGAGATATGAAAATATGTATCTGCATTTACTCATGATTGCTTTGTTAGAAATAGAAAGCACATATAGAGTATGGGCTAATATAGAAATGTGTGGAAATGCTTAGAAATGTTAGGTCTGTTAATCAGGTTCCATGTTATGTAGCTGCTAAATGAAGAAGGATGTAAAATGCAAAATGAAGAAACGTGCAGACTACATGGCACTGTATAAGAACGAAATGTATCATTGCATCTTTCACATAACGTGGTTTCATTATTATTCAATGATTTTTGCTTATATGTTAAAGGCTATGTTTTATAGATGTGTTTTGTATAATTAGAGAGTGGTGTGTTAGCATATTATTAAGTCAAGAAATAAGGATTCACAGGATGCAGGCTACTGCACGAAATTTAGTGGGCCTGGAAAGATAAAGTGTCTTCTTTGATCTGCACGTGTTAATTAAAAGTCAAGCCTCGTTAAAATAAATTGCCAATTCTGGTCGAAGTTTTATGGCCTAGCCTGATAAGGGTAGCTTGGAATTTGGGGCCCTGTTTCGAAGTGTCTGTTTACAGGTGCGAGGGGGGTACCAATCAAAGAGCTTGATGAATAGAGCTCTGTTCGAGGAGATAGGCTCGGGTCCGGAGGAGTCTACTGGAATGTCATGGGGGTACCAGTACGCTGGAGACGGAGCCTGGGAAGCAAGGTCAACTTAAACAGACGGTCCAAAGAAGCGAAACTATGGAAAAAACCAGAATCGAGATCACGTGAATTGTGTACGTGGTGGGCGTCTCAGAGGGGCGTTCCACCCATACTGTGATTTTGTATTAGGGACAACACCCTGGGGAGGAGGTAGAGCAGATGGCCTGAGGACCCTTAGAGAGCGGATGGGTAGGCAGAAAGGGTACTGCTACAATGCATAGGGTTTCCATCTGAGACTAAGAGAGAGATCGAACTTCTTTGGAAGTCAACACGGTTGACACCTTTTTAGGTAAAGAACTTGCTAAGTAGGGATGTCATCTAGTCTAGTGTAGGGTCAGTCTAACCTGATTTCTTTCTTTTTCTGTAAATGACGCCTAAGATTCATCTTGTGTCGATTATATTTAACTTACTGATATTTGAATTGGTTTTTGTAGTTTTCTTCTGTCGACTAAGATCTCTCAGAGAGTTCATGTTCATTGTACTGCCTGTGTATCTTTTGAACCTTATATTGAGATGTTTGTACTTGCAACTAATTTTGGCTTTATAATAAATCTTTAAACTTTTCCCGTAGTAAGTGGTTCTTTAGAGTTGTGTCAGTTTTGGGTTGGTCTGACCTACGTAGGGTTTGCCTTTTACTCAATGACAGTCAACAATCGATCCAAAAGACTTAAGTGAGATAAGAGTCAGGGTGATCTGATAATCGATCAAAAATCTCACTTTCCCACATGTATACTAGAATCTGTGCGTTTGGACAACATAACTGTCAAAACTATGGGGACTGAGTCCACTCATGCCATCAGCTTATGTTGGCCTGATTCCTGGCTAGCTCACAATGTGCCAGCTGGACCCCTAAACCTCACAGGGTACCGGATTGTATCTGCAACCTCAGAACATGACAATCCTAATTCCCCCAAGGAAATTACAGAAACAGATCTACCCTTTCTTTGGTATCTCAGGCATGCTCACAGGGAGACACAAAAAGTACACAACTTGGCACTTCAAACATTTATTGAAGCAATTGTATTCTTGAGTAAAATATGTGCACTGCAATGATTAGTAGAAGGAAACAGAGCATTGTAACCAGCATTTCAAGGATGGTGAAAAAGATACATAATTCACCCATTATAATTGTTACATTGATTATATTAATACATATAATTGTACTACTTACTATTACTACCTATCCTTAGAGAGCATAGGGTAAATGTGGTTCTGCCCGGTACCTTGTTGTGGTCTAACCCCCATTTAACTGTGTGCGTGTTTCATCCGGAAGCCAGCCTGGTGTAGAACAGGCTGCTGTCCATCTCAGGATAATGTTGAGATTCAGATGGACTGGAAATCGGGAACGGGGCGACCATGGCAATCCATAGAAATGCTGCACTGCCCGACAAAGGCTCTGGGCAGTTTATATAATGAAAACTGGACCCATTCACACTGTGTCTGAGTTCAGATCCTGCTGCCATTGTTGATTCGACCAATTCCGAGCTATCTTTGAATAGACACCAATGTGCAAGGGCAGCTTGCGCAGTGTATTTCGTCCTTGAACAAAATGTACGATGATATAGCAATGTGCCTACGATGAATTGTATCTGTAAGCAAAAGCCATTGTCTAAAATATGTTAACTTTATATGTGAACATATAGAAAATGGGAGCGTTTGTTTGTGTACAGGGCCTTTTAAGCTCACGTAAAATCCTTTGCTTGACACAGTAAACCACGTGACCAGTTTAAATGAGCAAGAATAATGACATTGCTCTGAATATGTATAACTGAAACCTTTTCATTTCTGAAAATACGAAAATGTGATTTAGAATAATTACATTATTAAGGTCTGGGGAAGTGGTAGTGGACTTTTCAGTGTGTAAATCACTCCCTATCTCCCCTTCAGCCTGCTTTGATTTGCAGTCTCTTACTTTGTTAGACACTTGCGTCCTTTTTTTCCCCACATCTTACTGTAATGATCAGTCTGCATTCCTCATATGCCAACTCCCTTCCTTTTCATCACTGGCTTTTCACTCTGTCCTTCTCCATCTACTTCCCTGCGTCACCTCTACCTCACCCCATCCTCTCTGTCTCTCTTATATTAGGTTTCGCCTGTCGAAAGCTGCGCACTGCACAACTTTTCGCGCAGGCAAAATCTTATGTCTAGAGTATGTGTGTGTTGTCCCGCCCCTCTGTTCCATTGGCTAGCTCCATAAATGGAGGCTAGCCATTGGAACAGAGATCTGTCCGTCAATGCCGGAGCAGATTCGTGGGCGTTCCCGAGAATTTTAGGCTTTTGCCCACGTCATGTGGCGGTGGGCGGTGCTTTTTTTTTTTTCGTATCGGCATGTTGATTTCATTACCAACGTGTGCCTTGCAGGGGTGGGCTACGCGATTTCACTTTCCAAGAGCTGCTAGCAGGTAAGCGGCATATTTTGCTCCCGTTCCCGCCCCCCTCCCTGTCCGTGTGCCCGTCCCCCCTCCCGCTGTCTGTGTGCCCGTCCCCCCCTCCGGCTGTCCGTGAGCCCGTCCCCCTCCCGCTGTCCGTGAGCCCGTCCCCCTCCCGCTGTCCGTGTGCCCGTCCCCCCTCCCGCTGTCCGTGTGCCCGTCCCCCCTCCCGCTGTCCGTGTGCCCGTCACCCCAAAAACAACAAATAATAAAAGATAGGACGATGTTGCCAGAACCATATTCTAGGTTGAGCCCCAGTTTTATTTCTTTCTGTACACTCCTTTGTGAAGCTATAGGCGCTCTAGGAGTGTCTTGTTGTAGTGTAAAGCAGAGGGCCCGCTCCGTCAATTCATCGATAATCGCTCCCCTTTGCTGCTTCAGAAACAATATCGACCCGTTATTAGATACTGCCTGAAAATGGCGCCAGCTGTAATATGGCCGCGTTCCTTACTTCGTTGTGTTCACTGAGCGGCGTGTGATGTGATCTTCATGTGAGCCGGTAACGGGGCCTAACCAGCCCATCCAGCGTGTTCCTCCGAAGATTTACAAGTTCAAACACTGAAATTAGCCCGTTCTGCACTTTTAGTTTCGATTTGGACTGGTGGCGGGAGACGCTGCCCCAAGGAAGTGTTTACCCAGACATTTCACAGCCACAAAGTTAGTGGCTGTGAGCGCTGCATCCCTCCCAGGCCAGGGGGAGTTTCAAGTTAATGCCAAAAGGTTGAGTCACTTTTATTTCTGTATAAATGTGGATGTTTAAAAGACTCAACAGAACAATTCAAGAGGCAGTTTTCCTTTGTTAATCAGCCATAAAAGTTAGGCTCATTTGAGAAGAGCCAGTGTCCTGTAGGGGTGGAACCCACTTCCTCTCGCCGGTGAAGGCTCTGACACAGAAGTTGGCTACGCAAAGAGTTGGACATGCGAGTTAAATGGACCCGTGTGTGTACTTCTCTGCTTTTATTTTTTAATCGCGGGCTGCCTACGTTTGAAGTCAGTGTTATATTTGTGTGTCTCGTTTTGTGCGTTTTCTCTTCACCTGCGTATATTTCTACGCACGTGTTTCTCTTTCCGTTTGTATTTCTGTATGCTTGGGTGTATATGCATCTGTGTGGTAAGGTGTCCATGCCGGTATTTATTTTTTGTGTTTTGTGTTTGGTGTGTTTCTCTGTGTTTGTGTGGGTTGGCGTGTACATATTGCTGCTTTTTTCATTTACGCACTGAGGGTCGAAGGGTATATATGTAATAATATATTTCAGTGCGCTCAAAGTGGATTGAAGAAAATACATACAAAGTGTAATATTTGTGTGTGTGTGCTCGAGGGTGGAATGGGTAATCACACAAATTATAATATGCATGTGGGCAGAGGTGGAATGGGTAGTCACATAAGTGTACTATGTGTTTGTGTGGTAGTCACACAGATGTACTATGTGTGTGGGCGGGGTGGAATGGGTAGTTACACAAAGTGTAAATGTGTGTGAGTGGATGGGGTGGGAGGGGTACTCACACAAGTGTAATATGTGAGTGTGGGCGGGGTGGAATAGGTAGTAACAAAAGTGTACTATGTGTGTGTGGGCAGGGTGGAATGGATAGTAACACAAAGTCTAATGTGCGAGTGTGGGCGGGGTGGACGTTTGAAGTCAGTGTTATATTTGCATGTCTCGTTTTGTGCGTTTTCTCTTCACCTGCGTATATTTCTACGCACGTGTTTCTCTTTCCGTTTGTATTTCTGTATGCTTGGGTGTATATGCATCTGTGTGGTAAGGTGTCCATGCCGGTATTTATTTTTTGTGTTTTGTGTTGGGTGTGTTTCTCTGTGTTTGTGTGGGTTGGCGTGTACATATTGCTTCTTTTTGTTATTTACGCACTGAGGGTCGAAGGGTATATATGTAATAATATATTACAGTGCGCTCAAAGTGGATTGGAGAAAATACATACAAAGTGTAATATTTGTGTGTGTGTGCACGCGCGGGTGGAATGGGTAATCACACAAATTATAATATGTATGTGGGCGGGGGTGGAATGATGAGTCACATAAGTGTAATATGTGTTTGTGTGGTAGTCACACAGATGTACTATGTGTGTGTGGGCGAGGTGGAATAGGTAGTTACACAAAGTGTAAATGTGTGTGAGTGGATGGGGTGGGAGGGGTACTCACACAAGTGTAATATGCGAGTGTGGGCAGGGTGGAATGGATAGTAACACAAAGTCTAATATGCGAGTTTGGGCGGGGTGGAATAGGTAGTAACACAAGTGTACTATGTGTGTGTGGGCAGGGTGGAATGGATAGTAACACAAAGTCTAATATGCGAGTGTGGGCGGGGTGGAATAGGTAGTAACACAAGTGTACTATGTGTGTGTGGGCGGGGTGGAATGGGTAGTAGCACAAAGTGTAATATGTGAGTGTGGGCGGGGTGGAATGGGTACTCAAAGTGTAATATGTGAGTGTGGGCGGGGTAGAATAGATAGTAACACAAGTGTACTATGTGTGGGTGGGCGGGGTGGAATGGGTAGTAACACAAAGTGTAATATGTGAGTGTGGGCGGGGTGGAATGGGTACTCAAAGTGTAATATGTGAGTGTGGGCGGGGTAGAATAGGTAGTAACACAAGTGTACTATGTGTGTGTGGGCGGGGTGGAATGGATAGTAACACAAAGTCTAATATGTGGGTGTGGACGGGTGGAATTGGTACTCAAAGTGTAATATGTGAGTGTGGGCGGGGTGGAATAGGTAGTAACATAAGTGTACTATGTGTGTGTGGGGGGGTGGAATGGATAGTAATACAAAGTCTAAAATGTGAGTGTTGGCGGGTGGAATGGGTAGTCACACAAGTGTACTATGTGTGTGTGGGCGGGGTGGAATGGATAGTAACACAAAGTCTAATATGTGCGTGTGGGTGGGTGGAATAGGTACTCAAAGTGTAATATGTGAGTGCCCCCTCGCTGTGCTTGCTCTCCTGAGTGTGTGTGTGGCTCTGGGTGGGTATGTGTGGCTCTGGGTGGGTGTGTGTGGCTCTGGGTGGGTGGGTGTGGCTCTGGGTGGGTGTGTGTGGCTCTGGGTGGGTGTGTGTGGCTCTGGGTGTGTGTGTGTGTGTGTGGCTCTGGGTGTGTGTGGGTCTGTGTGTGTGTGGGTCTGTGTGTGTGTGGGTCTGTGTGTGTATGTGTCTGTGTGTGTGTGTGTGGGGCTCTGTTGGTGTGTGTGGGTCTGTGTGTGGGTCTGTGTGTGTGTGTAGGTCTGTGTGTTTTTGTGTGGCATTTGGCAGAGATTAAACTATTGGCATTGTAAATGACAATGCCATTTATTTATCTGTTTTCAAAACCAACACATAAATACAAATTTTGTCATTTACAATGCCAATAGCTCAAACTTTTCAAAAGGCGAAACCATTGCATTGTAAATGCTTGTCTCGGTCTTTCACTCCTGTAAACACAGCTTTCTCTTTTCCTTTGGTGCTGTCAAAATGTCAACAGCTGGTCATATGTCCTTCACACTCTTTCACATAAAATGGTAATTACAGCTGGCACATGTGACCATCGCTCTGTGCTCTTTGCAGAGAGACTAGGGATTGGATGAGCATCATTGATGACACAGTGACAGACACTGTAAGAACTCTAGAGTTCTCAGTGGTGCCCCATCACGAACACACACTATCACAACCTGAACTCAGTGAAAATACCTGGAGGTGACTGACTTCAGAGTATGCACTAAATGGGCCATATGTTGCTTGAAAAAAAAACAACTACAGAAACACAACATCTGGAAAAGGTAAATGCTTTAAGGGAATGCAAGATGAGGTAAAACGTGGACTTCATCGCTGATCTGGATTACCTTAAGGCTGCTTGCGCACATTTTTGAGCAAGAGATCAGTGTTTTGCGTGTAAATTTCTCAGGTTTCTCCAAGTTGTTTCTACTTCACACAGCTGCTCAGGAAAATGTTATCCTTCTCATTTACTTGACCTACACCGCTGTCCAAGCTTTTGCTCTTTCTCATAGAGATTATGCAAGCTTTTTTTTGGCCAAAACTTGACTGCTCGGCGTCAGATGGTGCATAATGTAACGGGTGCTCATGGGAAGCGGTACTATAACTTTGCACTATATATATATATATATATATATATATATATATATATATATATATATATATATATATATATATATATATATATATAGCATGGGCTGTCAGACTCCTGTATCTATTAAATTCTATTCTAGTGAAATATAATATCACACTCAGGAAATCTTACCTGTCAACACTTCCCATTCACTGAATTTTGCAAGGAGATTACAAATGTGATTAGATATTTTTTGCATGAAACACCCAAGCTGATGCCCACGGCCACATCTTGACACTAAGCACATGTTGTGCCAAGCTGGCACACCCTCACCAAAAATATTTAGCTTCTGCCTAGACTTGATGTCTTTGGCTGAAGTAAAATTAACTGTTTTGGCGGAGAGCTTTTCTTCTCAGGATGTTAGTCTGAAATGCATCCGTGTCAATCTTATAAAAATTGCCTGCTGGGCAAATAGTCATTGCTAATGTGAATTTTGTCTGCATGAGGCTGTGTTCAAATCTTTACTATTTTTCCCTGAAAATGATCATTGGGACATACATATTTTTTGTTTCTAAAGCTACCTAGACAGTTTATATATGTCCTCTTATTTTAACTATATATTTAATGTATATTTAATGCTGCAAAGTCAGGCGTAGTTGGGAAATTTCACCCTGGCTTGGCAAACAACGGCCCTGAGTTGTATCTTGGCCTTAAGGATGCTCAGTTGTACGGAGAAGGAGTATCCTTACCGCCAAGATAATGGTCCGCACACCAGATTTAGAAGCGGGCACACCGTTAGTTTAACCGCGGTGGAAAATACTCCGTCTCTGCCGTGGTTACACCCCTCCAGACAAAGTTAGGTCAGACGAAATTTGACCTATTTGTCCGCCCACCTAATTTAGATAGGTGGACTGACAGGTCAGGTTTCACTGCCCATCACTACCACGAAAACCCTGGTGGTTAGATCCAGTGAAAACTGCTCAATGCTCCGATAGACATGTGAGAGAACTCCCTAGGCAAGGGTTGCATTTTATTTTTTATTTTCAAAAAACAATCCCATTCGCAGGATTTTCTGTTTGAAAAAAAAAATACATGTGACAGATGGCTCCATCATGTTGACAGAAACGTGCGTCAAACTTAAAAAAGCATTGATGGTTGCCATTAAGTATTCATTTATATAAGGTTTCTGTTGAAACTGGCCCCAAACCTTTTGCTTCTTCCACCCTTATTTTTCCTGACCTGTGGCTGTTGGCAATAGGACTCTGCGCACTTTACCACTGCTGATCAGTGCTAAAGTGCACTTGCTCTCTGTGTAAATTGTTATTGTGATTGGATATACATGATTGGCATATTTGTATCACCAAGAAGTCCCTAGTAAAGTGCACTGGGTGTGCCAGGGCTGGTGATGACAAATGCTACTAATAGGCCTGCAGCACTGATTGTGCGACCGGCATAAGTAACCCCAAAATGGTGTCTCAGGCCTGACACCGCAGTGCCTGTGTGCAGTCTGTGAACTACCATGTCCTCCTGGTCAGTGTCCCCACTGACCAGGCCTAACCCTTCCCTTTTTGTGCACATTGGTCACCCCTATGGAAGGCCCAAGGTACCCCCCTGGGCAGGGTGCAGTGTATGTGAAAGGTAGAGCATGTACTGGTGCAGGTGACATGCTCTGGTAGTGAATTAGAGCCTTTTTCGTTTTTCACTATTGTAAGGCTATCTTGCTCCATAGGTTAACATGGGGGATGCGGGCTACAGTGGCTACCAGCATTTCTTCCCATAGAAACAAGATAGGACATAAGAGTCTAGTATCCCTGAACTCAGAATTTAATAACACATCTTTTAGGAAAGGTTGTTTTTAAATCCTGTGTTTGAGATAGCACTTTTAGAAAGTTGCTGTTCTCTTATCTGACCCTTCTGTGTGCCTTGGCCTGTTTGTGTATTGACTGTCTGGTTTGAGAGTGGCAGGGGCTGGGGATTCCCCAGGAGGCTGGCTCAGTCAGCCCTAGGCTGAATGACTGCATTTGCAACTTGAGTGGTGGGAGGAGCTAGCACCTGGGCCTGAATTGGGCTGTGCCTGCCTTCCACAACGCTGGCTCCACCTCCTGCTGGGCGGCTGATTACCCTGCCCCTCACTCTGAAAGGAAAGGAGAAACCAGGAAAACAAAGTGCTCAAGAAACACCCAGAACTGGTTCAGACCGAGCTCAGGGCCCACTTGCACAAAGAGAATAAAGACTTTTAGTGGTATAAGTACAGGACCCCAGAGTACAGAAAATTAGATCATCCTGGAATCAAAAAGGAACCTCTGCCAAGGAGAAAGCTGAAACTGAAGAAGGAAGATTGTCCAGCTGTTGCTCTGCTGGATTGTCCTGCTGTTGCTTTGCTGCCAAGGAGAGGGGAAGGACTTTGCTGTGCTGTGTCCCCTTGCTTGAAGGAATCTCCAAGGGCCTGAGAAGAGCTGGCTCCCTGTTTTGAAGTCCCAGGAACAAAAGAACTTCACCCCCAGCTTCCCCTGAGCTCTACTGAGGGAGTTCTGTCCTTCCTGGAGTGTGTGGCCCATATGTGGTGCCTCTGGATGTTGTACCTGTGTTGGGAAGCTGGAAACTAAGCTTGAGAGATTTTGCTAAAGAAAAGTTATTGCATCGCTCAATGCGGAGCGCATCCCCGAAAGTGCGCGAAGTTTCCCGCCGCTACGAAGGTCGAGATCGTCGAAGCGCCTGTTGCCTCTGTCAGAGCCATCGCATCCTTCGTTTGTGGGACGCACCCAACCGGTGTGGGAAATCTAACATCGCTGCGAGTGTTGTCGCAGAGCCTGTCGTCACTGGGTGAGATCCCCGCAGCCTGCTTGTGGACCGCATCACGTCGCTGCGAGAGTCATCGCCAAAGCCAACGCATCGAGGAGCTGCGAGAAAGAAGATAACCGCTGGTCTGCGCATCGTCGCCCCGGAGATCGTCGCACCTCCAAAGATCGTCGCATCGTGCCTTTGCGAGAACGGAAGCTACGCACCGGAATCCATATAAGTGGCTTTCCTCCCCATACAGACCGGATTCTTTGCAACACGCCCGCTGCTGCAGCGGGGCTGTACAAACGCCTCCCCAGGGTCTCAGGAGCAACGTAGCGCTTGTTTTCCACCGCACCAGCTTCTGCTTTTGGAACTTTGTCGCAACTAAAGGTACTGTGTCTGAAACGTGACGCAACTGTGAACTTTTCACGCAACTGTGAACTATTCACGCAACTGTGGATTATTTTATCGCAACCTAAAGAACTTTTATTACAACCGTAAGAACTCTTTTGAAACCATATTCTTGAACTGTGTATGTTAGATTTTTGTCGTTTTGGTCTTGTGTAGTTTAGATTAAATACCTTTATTTTTCTAAACTGTTGTGGAGTCAGTTTGTGGTGTTTTGACTGTGTTACTGTGAGTGTTGGTACAAATACTTTACACATTGCCTTCTGATTAGCCCTGACTGCTCGTGCCAAGCTACCTAGATGGTGAGCAGGGGTTATCCCAGAGGGTTTCCTCCTTACCCTGACTAGAATCAAGGGACCATATTTGGACAGTGGTACCTACCTCTGCCAACTGGAGACCCCCATTTCTAACAGTTTCAATCAATGATGTTTCTCATCATCGTTCTGAAAACTTTCAACCCCCTTGAATTCCTTCCTCTTTATTCTGTCCTTCTTTTTAAAATTTTGGTGGATGTTATTTAAACAGTTAACTTGTTCACTAAGGGCCATATGTGAAGGTACCCATTTGCGAATCTCAAATAGCGATTTTGAAGAAATCGCTAGTTGAGATTCGCAAATTGGTATGCATGTAGAAAATCGCATTTCTTAAAATTCCATAATTGCGATTAGCAAATTGCGAATCACAATTATGGAATACTTTCCCATTCATTTCTATGAGCCAGGAGGCCCATAGGAATGAATAGGAAGTTATTCTCAATTTGCGATTCGCAGTTTGAGAATCGCAAATTGAGAATAATTTCAAGGGTGCAGGGGTGTCCAAAGGACACCCTGTTGCACCCCTGAAATTAGCATGGGTGCACATGTGGTGCACATACATGCCCTAAGGGCATGTATGTGCTTCACAGTGCACTTTGAAAAATGCAAAAAAATGCCTTTTTGGAGGAATTCGCAAATTACCACCAACTTGAAGTTGGTGGTAATTTGCGATTCCTTAAGGTCAATTTGCATTTTCTTTTTGCTTAATACATTGCATTTAAGGAATCGCAAAATTTGCGATTCCTTAAGTGTAATCGCAAAATAAGGAATCGCTAATTTTGTGATTCTTTACTTTGCACCAAAATTCTTTCATACATACCATTTAGCGAAAATTAGTTCGCAAATGCCGAAATTTTGCGAACCCATTTGAGCTTCATACATATGGACCTAAATCTTATGGTTTATGGAGCATAATATTACTTCCTATTTATGGTTTGTAAAACATATTTGCTACCCCTTCTTTCCCCTCTTTCCTCCGCCCCCTTCTTATTCTTTTTCCCCCCCATAATATCCTTAAAATGTAAACAGCTTTCTACTATGATTTGTTGCCTACTATATTTTGCTTACCTGTTATCATTTATATTGATATGCTTTAGGCCTATGTTATATTGTTTTGGTTTTCTGTCTCAATAAAGCTTATTAAACTTTTTTTTAAAAATGCCTTTTTTGGAACTGCCTTCAAGGCTGTTCCTGCCAATGCTTTTGAAATGACCGCCAATACATAAATTGGGCCAAAGTGTCTGGGGCGGCTACACTCTCTGCCCTCACAGGTGAGGATGAGGCATCGGTTTGGGCCGGGTGTGGAGGACTGCCAAGGAGTGGCGCAATAGTCCTGAGGTTGGGAGCAGAGGTCGGCGAGTCAGGCTCAGCGAGTTATTAGGGAGAGAGGAGACCGAGCAAGAGCCAACGGTCTGGCTTCGCTGTAAGAGCGCGCACATGAGGCGAACCCTTAATATATTTGGCTTGTAAATGGTCCTGTAAAAATATGAGAAACATTCTCAACATTCTGAAAGTGCATTTCTTTAACACACTGAAGCGTTTCCCTTTAGTACATTAGATTGCATCACTGCAGTGAGTGACATTTATCAGAAGTGATAGTTTCTAAGAAGAACTTGGTAGCATTCATGCCCCCCCACTACCCTGATGACGATGTGATCAGTGAACCATGAAGCAAGTCAGTTGCCATATGCACCCTATATGTTGCTTGGGTTGTTATTAGTGTTGCCACCTTTGTTTATTGGCATGACAGGCAGTTTCAGCTCTTCTGCTATGGCGGAGTGTCGCCCCCCGCCCCCCCCCACCAGCAGCCAAAAAATGACAAATAAAGCGATAATTAACCTCTGTTTGTTAACATTTTATTTTTCTCTTTTGCGTCGTCTTGGGGATGGTGCTATGGGGATGACAGAAAAAGGGGGAGTGGGAGGTGCGCTGGTTGTCAGTGTGCATGATGGTTTGGTCTGCCGTCTCAGGTCGGCCACACTGTCATGCGTGCTGAAGCTCTCTCCAACTCCAACTGCATTGCTGGATTGGACAGAGCAGTAACAGGCTCCGAGTCGGCCTGGCAAATCCACGGCGCTCAGGCCAATCCTGATGCTGCATTCATGCAATGTCAGGATTGGCCCATGGTGTTCTGGGAGCCTGCAGTGCACAGTGATGGAGTAAGAGATGAGTGTCAGAGCGTCAAACAGGTAAGTTCTTATTTATTATTATTTTTGGGGTTTTCTGTCACCAGTTCCCCCTCTCCCTCCACCCCCCACTTTGCCCAGACACCTGCCGCTACTGATGACAAGTATTTTAACGTTCCAGCCTGTGAAAAAAGTAGGAAAATCATCTAAAGTAGTATTTTCCCCTTATCAGCACATACTTTAAACACTAATTATGAGAAGAAAGCACTTTCAAAGGTGTTTTAGAGCTACTTTACAGACCACTTATTCATAATTAAAATAAACAAAGAGAAAGGACTTCTTGAAAATGAAAGCAGTCAATTGTATTCAAAGTTCCATTGAAGTATCACCCTTGTAGTTAGTGTTAGTCCAGGCTGCTGTCCGGTGTTCCGATATTCACTGTATCCCCGTGTATGGCTGTACCCCCTATGTCACGGGGTGGAGAAGGGCAGAGAGCGCCCGCGGGGTCCTTGTGCCAACATTGTTCACAGACTCGAGCCGCCAGCAGCCCGAGGCGGTGTACGAGGCTGGAACAGTTCTAAATTCATGTTTGTCGTGACGGAGAGGTTGGGATCGGACAGTGTGGGCGACTGACAGTAGGGCACTAGGACCCTGTGGGTCCTCAGGCAGAGTGACCAGGTCACCGGACACCAGATCCGGTGACGAGACAGGAAGGGGACAGACAACGACCAGGACAGAGACGTGGACGGACGTGGGGACGAGCAGCTGCATGATGTAAGAATAAATAAATGTTGAACTAACCTGCGTCCCTTGTGTGATGTACACCCTGCTCACAGCATGGACACGACAACTGGCGACAAAGGTGGCAAGAATCGACGCGTATTCACCGAGGAATGGTCGAATGAAGATGCCAGGAGCCCACCCTGGACTTGCATCGTCACGGAAAGTGCAGAGAAATTGAAGGGGTGAAGTGCAGCGACGCGAGAGAACACCGCGATCGCTGACAGGAAAGGTCCGACTGAGCCCGATAAGCGCAGAGATCGTGACCAGGAGCCCACCCTGATTGACGACCAAGAAGAAGGATTTGAGGCACCACAACAAAGAAAATTTGTCCCAAGGAGGAAAACAAGCGTCCGATGAAGAAAACAGCTCCGGTAAGGAATCGGCAGTGAAACGCGCTCGTTTTTTCAAAGGAGGGCGAACTCTCGCGAGAATGAGAGCGGCCATCTTGGGGCCAGGAAATTGAGCCAATAGGAGAAGAGAACAGCGCGGCGGCCATTTTGAAGTAAGGCAAGAGCGAGATTGGCTCCGAAATCGCGCGAGATTTCGGCAGCCATTTTAGAATCAGGCACAAAGGACCAATAGGAGCGGTCTGAGCAGCGGCGGCCATTTTAAAGTCAGGCAAAACGAGGAAACAGCATAGAAAGTGAAAAAAGAAACACAAAGTGCCGATAAGAGCACAGGAGAATGAAATAAACAAAGGGAAGTGCAAGGAAAAGAACACAAGAGAATTAAATAAGCACAGGAAAATGCAAAAAAAACAAAATAGAAGAGGATAACTTAATAAGAAAAGTGCCACAAAGAGCATAATAAATGAGAGAATGACAAAGTGCCGATAAGAGCATAGTGAAAAAGACAATCATTAAGGACAAACAAAAAGAGGATAACTCAAGAAAAGTGCCGCAAAGAGCACAGGCAATGCGATTGTGACCGCGAAACTGCGCGAAAACGGCGGCGGCCATTTTGGATGAGGAAAGAAGGACAAAAACAATGGAGTGGCCATTTTAAGGCCAAATTAACGTCGGAAAGGAAGGAAATGAAAAGGAAATAAAGACAAACTAAGGAGACAAAATAAGGACATAAAAAAAAAAAAAAAAAAAAAAAAGTAGAAAAGAAGAAAGAAGATAAAGAGAAAAGAAGAAGAAAAGAAGAAAGAAGATAAAGAGATAAGAAGAAAAAAGATAAAGAGAAAAGAAGAAAATAAAGAGGAAGAAAGAAGATAAAGAGACAAGAAGAAAATAAAGAGAAAAGAAGAAGAAAGAAGATAAAGAGATAAGAAGAAAAAAGATAAAGAGAAAAGAAGAAAATAAAGAGGAAGGAAGAAGATAAAAGAGATAAGAAGAAAATAAAGAGAAAAGAAGAAGGAAAGAAGAAAGAAGATAGAAGATAAAGAGATAAGAAGAAAATATAGAGAAAAGAGAAAGAGAAAGCAAGAGAGAAAAGAAGATAAAGAGAAAGGACAAAAGGAAAGCAGAAAAGAAGAATAAAAGAAGGAAGAATAAAGACAAAAGAAAACAAAACAAAAGGAAAGACACAAATATAAGAATAAGTTGCAGGAAGGATGCAAATATAAGAAAACAAGGAAATAAAGAAGAAGAAGACTAGGAAAGCCCAGAAGAGGCCGAATAAGAAAAGGAAAAAAGGACAAATAAGAAAGAAGTAAAAATAAAGGAAAAGCCAGAGATAAGGCCAAATAGAGGAAAAGACAGAAAAGAGAAATAACAAAAAAAAAGAGGGACAAAGATCACCAAAGAAACAGAAAAGAGAAATGGAGAACATAGAAGAAAAGAAAACAAAAGGAAAGACACAAAGACAAAGGAAATAAAATGGGTAAAAAGGAGCAACGTGACAGGACTTTGGCGCAGGAGAAACAGCAACAAAAGGAAAGGACAAAGACATACAATGAGCAGAGCGGACAGGCGCCACCAAAGAAGATCAAGGCAAGAGACACTGCACGGCCAGGACCAAAGGTGGTGAGACAGAAAGAAACAATATCGATATTCAGACAACCGGTTCTCCAAAGATTCACTGGCGGTGACGAAAGTGAAAGGATCGATGACAACGGATGTCTCCGACCGACAACGAATAACAAGGAGAAGATAGCGTTTCAAGAAGCTAAAGGCGGATGAAGAAGAAATGGCTGCGGCAACTGCAGCCACATGGAAGGAGGAAGATAGAGGACAAGGAAGCGATGGAGACACTAGATCACGAAGGACATTCAGTAAATAACAGAGACTTATTGAAGAGATGTAGAGTGACAAGTACTCTCTCTCTCTCTCTCTCTCTCTCTCTCTCTCTCTCTCTCTTTTTCTCTCTCTCTCTCTCTCTCTCTCGTTCTTTCACCTTCATCAATATAACTGTGAATGAGGACTATGATAAATGTGTCACAAACATTTGTTTGCAACAAAGGGGGAGATGTCGTGACGGAGAGGTTGGGATCGGACAGTGTGGGCGACTGACAGTAGGGCACTAGGACCCTGTGGGTCCTCAGGCAGAGTGACCAGGTCACCGGACACCAGATCCGGTGACGAGACAGGAAGGGGACAGACAACGACCAGGACAGAGACGTGGACGGACGTGGGGACGAGCAGCTGCATGATGTAAGAATAAATAAATGTTGAACTAACCTGCGTCCCTTGTGTGATGTACACCCTGCTCACAGCATGGACACGACAATGTTAATGAATTTCATGTTAATCACCATCTATGATGGAGATTTGATTACAGCAGGAAAGGGAGAGGGGTCTGGGAAGAGGCACGCTGATGTTGTTGTAATGCAGGCAGCTTAGCATCGCAACATGCACTGTGATCATTCGTATAATAATTTGTTTAACAGGCTTCCCGGGTACATGGTTTACATTTTAAATTAATATGTAGCAGCTTTAATGCGGGGCAATACCGGCCTTCAGGTGGGGGGTCCTGCTTGTACGGAGACGGGCTGTGTACAGAGGTCGGCACAAGGACCCCGCGGGCGCTCTCTGCCCGAGACGCGAGCCATGTTCGAATAGAGCATGCGCAATGATGATGACACGGAATGATGGTGGGCGTGGTACCACGTCATTGGTCGTAATGTGCGCATGCGTACGCATGCGCAAAACAGGGGGGGCACTGCCACACGGGGGGCAACGGATTATGGAACACCGGCCTTTCCCAGACATGCCAACTAAATGTTAAAAATCACAGTGTGAGGAGGGGACAGGCCCTTGGAGGGGGTAGGCTCTTGTGCCGAGAAGTACCTACAAGGCGCCTTTGCACCAGCCCCACCCCAAAGCACCTCCTCCCAAGAATACAATATTGCTGGGCTGGTGCTGATGTCCTGGGGTGTTTATACGCCCCTTAATAGACGTTGCCTGTTATAAGCCTATGTAAACAAGCTGAAAATCCACTTGTTTTCCATGCCACTGTGTGATATTGGCTCCTCGCCGTGTGACCGTGTGAAGGGAGCCAATATCATGTGTGACACAATGGCAACATGTGATTGTGGCGACATTCGATCTGTGGGGGTAGTTAGCTGGTTAGACATTACGTGGCATATTTATCAACGTGTTGCCTTGCGCTTGTGTCACACAAGGGGGCGCAAGAGTGAGACAAAATCAGCATGAGATTTACAAAGCCATGAGAGGCCACCTTCCATGACCCTGAGTAGCTTGGTAAATCTGATGTAACGTAAGACTGCCCATGGGTCGAGCGTGGGTGTTCCCACGCGTCCACCTATGGATTCTGAAGCATTACCAGATGTGCCAATACTGGTAGCCCTGTGAATGTGTCTGACTGCTTTGCCTCTACAGGGGAGGGGCAACGATGAGAAATATCTTCATTTCTGCTAATTTGTTCCTCTTTCTACATGTGCTACATTCTGCAAAGAAGTCCCTTTCTTGCACAAAAACAATCCTGCCTGTAACACTGGCTCCCTTGCACCATGGTGTTAAGGTGCCTGTTTTGGCCCTAGGCAGCAGTTTGTGCGCCAGCGCAGGCGGAAAGCAGGAATGTACTGTATAATGTTAACTACGGCACATTCCTGCCCTCTCCCTCTCAGGCAGCGCAGCAAAGTGGCTTGCCGCATTGCATGAAATGTGATAAATATGGCTCTATGTGCATACAAGGTACATAACTTGTAACGTGCTCAAAGTCACTGATATGTTAGAACATACCCAATCCACAAGAATCTCCCCAATACATGTAGAAAGATCAGTCGATGATAAAAGTCTCATTTATTTGTATCATGGTATCAAATTGATAAGGACAAAATACAACAAGGAAGATAGAAAATCGAATACATCTAGGCTCATCTGTAGTCACAACACACACACACTCACAAATCAGACAGTCAACCACAAACCCAACCATACTCATACATTCCATATACTAAAGATTTCATTACAAATATACATTTTAAAACAAGGACAACAATATTTGCATCACAAAAAATAGACCAACATGTAAATGGTACATAAACAATGCATGTTAAGAGGTCAATTTCTTAGTTTCTAATATAGTCCAAAAACTAATTTCTTCTCACAAAGACAGGTGGAAACTAAGGAGACACAAGGCTCTCCAGTGCCGACACGCGTTTCGGTGTCCGACCCGAATGCGGATCACACCTTCTTCAGGGCGAACACATAGTGTGTGAGACACAAGATAAGATGCGCCTGGAGTAAAAGTCACTGAGGGAGACTCAAGAGGTCGTAAAACAAGGGACAATGAACAGAAGGGTTCCTCTCGGGGACCCAGGATAGAATAGAGGACAACTAAGTTGGCACATAGATATGGGCCTCCTTCGAAACCAGGGCTCTTGTAGTACGACAAAAGGATATCCAGGGGTGGATACTCAAGAAGCAAGGACAGCACTTCAGTTTCTTGGAGTAATGGATACAGCAATTAGGAAAGGCGTCCGAAGGCAGCAATATTCCAGCTGCAGTCACAACCATCCAGCGGTAACACAGGAAAGGATTTCATACCGGCCACAGAAACAATCAGTGGAGCCTACAAGTCTTTAGGGGAGATATAACACATGCAAACCTGTAACAAGAGTAAAAAGATAAGGTTGAAGTGGTCCTCTCACCTGGCCCATCCCCCACTGCATAACTTACATTTGCATGCGCTGTAGCATGTATATTCCAACCTCCACCACCTCGGTTGAACTGGCGTTCATGTCCCCCGTGCTAGCTCCTGGGGAACAGTAACATTAGCGATTGCGCCTTTAGAAAAACTTAAAACTGAACAAATGGGGGGGGCGTGGCTTGCGCGCCGCTGCAGTATGGCGTGTTGCGCTTGAGCTCCGGGGTGAGTTGGTCCCGTCGAGCGTTTCTCTCCGTCTCTTCTTGCCCTCCTGACCGGAAAAACCATACACCAACGGCGGAACATGTGCTGAACTCTACGACGCTGTTTTTCCGCGGTTTGAGTCATCGGAATTATGCGTTCTGCTTCAATCCTCACAGGCGCTCGCATTCCTGAAGAGCGGCCGCCATTTTGCCGCGTATGACGTTCCTGTCATCTGTCTTCTGAGGCGCCGCCGCGAATACAATTTAGCAGTCTTAAGTGTCTGACTAAGGGTTTCTGCACACGACGTCTACAATGGTAACATTTATGCTTTTTTTCTAATGTTACTCTCTTGCTGCTTGGCTGGTTTTGAAGCTGCTCACAGTTTATTTTTTTTCTTAACTGTTCATTGAGGTGTTCATATCGCTTCATTGAGGTGATTTCCTGCTTATCTATGCTCATACTTGAACCGCTAGATTAGCGTAGCGTGTTTTGAGCGTGAACTGCCTCTTTTTTCACTCTACCTGACTATTTTGCGCAACTTTGGTGCTATACTCTATTCCAGTGGTATTCTGTTAGCCTCCTGCTACAACACTGTCAATATGAATCGGTCCTCGAACAACAAAGACTCTAAGGACCCGGGCACATCTTTGAAACGACTTAAGTCAGTCTCTCCGACTCCTGAATCTCCTCAGGCAGACAATACTTCCACATTGGACACCATATTGGCGCGCCTTAATGAGGTTCATGATATTGCGCAGTCAACCAAAACTAACACTGACTTACTACAAGTGGAAGTGGCTGCTATCAGGAATGATTTTAAAGCCCTTTCTCTACGTGTATCAGCGACAGAAACACGGATAAGCTCCGCAGAGGATGGTATGCAAAAGCAATCCAGGTCCCTTTCTCAACTGGAGCGCTCCATGGCGGCGATGCGCAGAGACCTCACGGAGCAGGAGGACCGTAATAGAAGATCTAATCTGCGTATTTTTGGCCTACCGGAGGACTCAGAGAAAACATCCTCCTCCATGATTGAGTTCTTATCTCATTGGATTCCGGATACGCTTCAATTATCTTTCCACAGAGATTTTGAGATTGAAAGAGCACACCGTGTTCCAACGTTCCGTTCTAAGGCAGCCACCCAGCCAAGAGCAATCATTTTTAAGCCCTTACGACATCAACACACTGAGCTGATTCTGTCTCATATGCGCAAGATTAAACAACTCAACTGGGAGGGTCATCGCATATCCATTTCCCAAGACTTTGCCAGAGACACGGTCATAAGACGGAAAGGTTTCTTGAATCTTCGAAAACGTCTCACTGACTTGGGCATCCCTTTTTCCTTTTCTGGTCCATCCAAGTTTCGCATTACATATAAAGGGCGTTCCAGAATCTTCGACGATCCGGCGGACTTGGCAACGTTCTTGGATAATCAGGAGGAAATAGAGATGGAAATTCAAAGAGCAACTTCACATGCTCATGGTGCCTCAGGAACCTGATTTGTTGTTCTCTCTGCTTCTGGTTGTGTCTTTTTCTGGATGGTTACCTCCTCTTTTTTTCCAGCCATGTTTACATGTTGATCTACTCCTCTGCTATCGTACGTCCTATCTCTTTTCTCCTCTCCATACTACTCTGAAAGCTCTCCTTCTTTCTAGTATCTGACCTCCCCATCTTTTTCTCTTCCTTATCCTTCGAGAAAACTCTTTTTAGATCCTTTCAATTTTTCTTCTTTTTCTTTTACCCGTCTTATCTGATCTCTTTAGTTTGTGTACCTCTTTATCTGTTCCTTTTTTCTTGCTCCTACCTATTTTTATTACGGTGTGTTTCACTCATATTGTTGCTGTTTAAACTTACATGCTACCTGCATTTTTATAGATATTGTTTGCAGATTTATTGTCTATAATTCAAGTATTATTACTTCTTTCAATAGCATTTTGTATTACATTTGCATTATACTACGTATCATTGTAGTATGGGTGTGTAGACTTCTCCTTATTCTTTCTGCTCTTTTTCATCTTCCCTCTCTGTTTCTTCCTCGTTTCTATATGCTGTTTTCATGCACCTTTTTTTTTCTTTCTTATATAATTCCACTTTATAGTATAGTTATAACTAGGTGTTTTGGTATTATTCATATGCGGTTTCAGTACATATTTGTTCCTGTATTCACAAAATGATATATGTTTTTTTTTAACATGTTTCGTACATAATTAAGCTTTTCTTACATTTTATATTATTGTTATTTAATTCACGATCTTGCTCTCGCTGTGGTATTGTTAATCTACTCTGAGTGGTATTATTCTTCTAATAGCAATTTAGTACTTCATTATCAAATGTATTTCTATGAGTATGGTTTATCTATTGCTTTTTAGCTCACTGACAGTTGTTTTTTAATAATGGGCTATTCTTCTTTACCAATTTTTGCTCCTAGTACGGGTCTCCTACTCGCCTTTTCCACGTTCTCCCTTGCATGATATGGGTCTCTTTTAGACCTCCCCCTCTGCCTCTTTTCTTTCTCTTTTCTAGTCTTTCTTCTCCTCTTCTGTCTTTTCTTTTTTCCTGGTTCTCCCACATGGATGCTCCCGTAACATCTATTTTGCTTAGTGGTTGGTCTACTATATTTTTGAACTCCGCCCTTTCTCTGTTATCAATGTTGTCTTCGTTTGTATACCCTTCCGTTATATGCCAGGTTTAAATGTATTATCCCTTAATGTTAAGGGTTTGAATCATCCTATGAAACGATCTAAAATCTTAGATTATTGTAAATCTCTCTCGGCGGACTTAGTCCTATTTCAAGAATCTAAGATCACGAGTAGAGAAGCGTTATTCTTAAAGAAAGAATGGGTGTCGGATGTGTCTTGTTCGGATGCTTCTGGTAAACGCAATGGTGTGGTTACGTTAGTTTCGAGGAATTCAGGTTTATCAATTCTCTCTTCTGAGCATGACTCTGAGGGTCGCTGGCTCTTATCTAAATTATCGGATGGACAACATGATTTGTTTGTTATGAATATCTATGCTCCGAATGTTGATAACCCTGCTTTTTGGAAATCAATTTCTAAAAAATTGCATGACACCCCACATGCTGGAAATCTCATTGTTGGTGGAGATTTTAACTTACCTATGGATCCTTTATTGGACAGGAACTCCGCATTTCAGTTTCGTCCGCCTAAAGCACACAAACAGATGCTTAACATGTGTTCCATTGCTAAATTGCATGATATTTGGCGTTTCATAATCCCACTGGTAGTGACTTTTCTTTCTTTTCCTCCCCTCATTCCTCATTCTCTCGTATTGATTATCTCCTAGTTCACTCTTCTCTTGTCTCAGCTTCTTCTTCCCCGCTTATACATCCCATTGTCATCTCGGACCATGCTGCGGTCACTTTTACGCTATCGTCTTTTGCTCCGAAACCACGTGGTCGTTCCTGGAGACTTAATACGGAAGTGTTACATGACTCTGCCCAAGTGGAAGAATTTTCAACGGATATAAACACTTTTTTCCGTGAAAATGAGGATTCTGTATCTTCTCCAATAATTTTATGGGACTCTTTTAAATGTACTTTCCCGGGCCAAGTTATTGCATGCATGTCCAAACGCAATTTAGCGATTAAAATAGAACTTACTGATTTATCGTCTGAAATCAAGACTCTGGAGGCTTCCTTTAGACATACTAAAGATCCGACTATCCTGCAACAAATTAAGCTTCTAAAATACAAATATAATACAATTGTCACTAAAAGAGCTCATATTGGTTTCCAAGCACAAAAGTCCAAAAAATTACTTTTAAAGAATCGGGCTGGCAAACTTTTGGCTGCTACATTAAAATTCCAAGATTCTTCCTATAAATCCTCTCAGATCTCTTCTATTAAAGATCATACTGGCTCTAAAAAATTCCAAACTGAAGAAATTCTTGAAGTTTTTCGTGATTTCTATAACAAATTGTATACCCCCTCTAACCAAGCCTCTTTTGACAAATGCCAAGATTTTTTAAAATCGATTCCGATTCAATCAGTATCAGAAGAAGATCGCTCCACTCTGAATGAACCTATCTCACCTGAGGAAATAGTTTCTGCTATCAAGGCCACCCGCTCGGGGAAAGCACCTGGCCCAGATGGATACCCGATATTATTTTATAAAACCTTTCTACCGTTGCTTGTTCCTAAGTTGCAGGCTGTCTTTGACGCTTTTGTTCGTAATGGTGCTGTTTCTGGCACGGCTGCTGAAGCCACCATAGTAGTAATTCCAAAAGAGGGGAAGGACCATTCGGACCCTAAGAATTTCCGCCCTATTTCGCTTCTCAATATGGAAGCGAAGATTTTTGCTAAAATCCTGGCTAAACGTCTAGAATCTTTTATTCCCAACCTAGTTCATCCCTCCCAAACTGGTTTTGTTAAAGGTAGGCTGGCAAGAGACAATATTCGCACTTTCTGCCATATTATTGGGGCGGCTAAGCGATCCCAACTACCTGCCGCGGCCTTGGCCCTCGATGCGGAGAAGGCCTTCGATAAGGTCTCTTGGCCTTTTCTTCGAGCTGTCTTACATGCACATAACCTTGGGGACTCTTTTATTAACATGGTAATGTCTTTATATTCCCAACCTAAAGCTAATATTAGAGTTAATGGTTCTACATCCTCTTTTTCTAATCTTTGCCAGGGCACGAGACAAGGATGTCCCTTATCCCCTCTCTTGTTTTTGTTATCTATTGATCCTCTCCTTCGGCTGATTGATTTACACCCTGATATCAAAGGGTTTTCTTTTGGCCCTCATTGTCTTAAAACTGCAGCCTACGCTGACGATGTTCTCATTTTCTCGGACGATATCGCGTAAGCCATTCCTGCTATCTCTGACACCATTTCTTTGTTTTCTAAGGTTTCGGGATATACCCTAAATAAAGATAAGACAGAAATGTTCCCTTTAAATGCCTACTGCTTTCCTGCTCATATGGGTTCGGCTGGCTTTAAATGGCAAGCTACCCATCTCAAATATCTAGGCATTTATTTCTGTTCCACGCTACATACCACGGTTACTTATAATGAATCTCAAACTCTTGCTAAAGTTCGTCGTCTTCTGGATACATGGCCTCCAAAACATATTTCATGGTGGGGTCGCCTACAAACCCTTAAAATGATGATCACGCCGATTATCAATTTTGTCTCTTCCATGATTCCGATTAAATTATCTGACTCTTTTTTTCGGGAAATTGATGGGATCACCTCCAAATTTTTATGGAGCGGTAAACGTGCTCGGTTAGCATATAAACATTTACGTAGACCTTGTGATATGGGGGGTTGTAATTTCCCGGACTGGGAAAAATACCAGACTGCTTTTTTGGCCTCTCAAGGGGCCTTATGGTTTTCTCCCCCAACCCGTCATATTCCTCTATGGCTACTCATAGAACAGGATTTAGCTGCTCCTTTACCGATTGCCTCTTTTTGTACTACTTCCACTCTACATATTCTGTTCTCCCGCTCTATCATTATTGATACAATTGTCGCAATTAAGAAAGTGGACAGAAAGATGGCATTTCCTCTGCACAAAACTAGATGGTCTTCCATTTGGCATAATTCCAAAATTAAACTCAATATCACTCCCACACTCATGTCGTACTGGGCGACGAAAGGTGTCTCTCTTGTACAACATTTGTATAATGATTCTGGTGAGCCCTTACCTTTCTCTACCTTAGCGCTCAAACATTCTCTAACAAATCTAGACTTCTATACCTTTCTTAAAATCAAGGTTGCGATCTCGAAAACTCGTCTTCACCCCTCCTCCTCCACCGTCTCGCTGTTTTCTATTTGGCTCAAAGCGGGTCATGTTGCTTCCCACATATTTAGGTTTCTATCCTCTACTTCGCTTCCTGATCAGACGGTTGCACAGCAAAAATGGTCGCGTCATTTTGATCACAATATTACGGATCATATCTCCTCCGAAGCTTGGCAATCCATTGGCAAATTAGCGCTACGTAATAAAATAGCTCCTTCCTTAATACAGTCCAAGTTTTTCTCGATCAATCTACTCCACTGGACTCCGGTACGTCTTCATTCCCTCAACCTTAAAGAGGATGACCTCTGTTGGAGTTGTGGCGTTGAGGCGGGTGATTTTCCACATATGTTCTATAACTGTTCCTTACTTAAACCTTTCTGGGACCTTATTCAGCAACATTTGTCTCTTATCTTTGACATTGAACTCCAGCTCTCTTTTCCTTTAGTTATATTAGGCCCCTGGGCGGCTCCTACGCCTCTTCCCCTTGATCCATTACAATTACAACTGTTAGACCTTCTTTTATCTGTAGCGGTCAAAGTTATCCTTATGGAATGGAAATCTTTCTCGTCTGTCTCCTATCATACCTGGTGGGCATGGGTTTCCTTCTTACGCAGTGCTCACACCTCAGTAGATCTAGCACACCTGTCGCCTTCCATCTCTAGTGGGGTTTGGGCAACTCTGGATGACTATATGGAACTCTCTGTGAAAGGTGTAGTCCCTCAGTTTCCTGTTGTTATGTCTACCTAGTTGCGTTACATTGGGTTATTCCTGTGGGATTCCTTCTTCCTTTCTTCCTCTTTCCTGTCCTCTCATCCCGTTCTTTCTTTCTGCTGCTTTTTTCCTTTCTCTCCTTCCTTCTTCCTGTTGTTCTTATTATCTTCCCCTGCCCCTATCCTCATCTTAGGGACTGATACGTTCTACGTTCTGAACAATGTACTCCTTTATTGGCTCATTTCATTAACTTCATATTGTTTGCCTGTTCTCCAATTTTACTTACATTGAGCTTAGTTAATGATCAAAGGTTATCCATGGTTTCACGTTCTTCTCATATTGGAATGTATCGCCTCTTTATATTTTGTTTGCTATTATTTGGATCATTATTTCTCTCAATAAAATCTTCTTGAAATTAAAAAAAAAAACTGAACAAATGGCTGCCATTGTTTTCTGTGAAAGGTGGCAACCCTAGTTGCTGTATAGTTGGAGGAACATTAAAGTCTATTAAAGCATTAAAGTAGAAGGTTTTTTTGTACAGCGCTCATCCTAAACTAGTGTATGATAAGGTGTTGTCAAATTGGATAATCACAGAAAAAGAGGCAAAGTGAATTAAAGTAAATGCCTAGGAGCCCACAGTTTCGTCAGTGGGTTAAGTCGGGATTAATCCCAGGTTTACTGGCTTCACATTGTGCATTTCATCCACTAGATGAAGGGGGGGAGGTTTGATGACTGAGATAAGAGTGGGTGGCAGAATCCACATGAAGGCTGGGCTCATTTTGGCTCGAGGTTCTCAGAGGTCCTCAAGCTGAGCTAGAGACAGGCATCTGCCTCGAAATTGGCTCAAGCCTTTGGGGGCTTGTCCAACTCCAGCTGCAAAGTTTGGCATCTCCGTGGGACCATGTGGGAAAGAGGGGACCAGCAGGGGTCACGTTTGAGTCAGGTTGGGGGAGGGTTGGGACAGAGCTTACTCTTTGGTTTGATGGAGCGTACAAAGGCTGCAAAGTGATTATGAATGTTGTAACTTATTGTCAAAATGTATTGCATGTTGCTTTAATCTTTGCTATGGCAAAATGGCAAACCGGCTCCACAGTTCAAGTCCACACTTTGGTTGCTGTTGATTGTTAGTACTACTAAGACTTTTTAAGAATCCTATGTACCAAAGATTTGCTCATGCGCAGCCTTTCTGATGGAAATGCTTTTGCCGCCAACAAATAAATCCATCTTTTCTGACAAACTGATAATGAAGAGAAGACCTCTCCAGGGCAATACTTTCACAGTTGTCAGTAACTATATTGTGTCAGAATTTGTACCAGTGGATTCCTTTAAAGTTTGCTTCTCCATCCACTACTTCACAAATGAAGAGAAGATACAACCAATGTCTCAATTAAAAAACTTCAAAAAGCGCAGGGTGGTTGTTACCTGGTTTCATATTATATCAATTTGCTTTTTATATGGAAGTGGCTATTTATCCGACCTCCGCCCAAATAGTAGTTAACCTCTGCTATATACCCAGCTGCCAGCTAAATATTACAAAATCACTGCCCTTGAGACAGCAGCTGGCTGAATATCCGAAACTCCACTGTTTATCCGGCCACAAGCTAACCAGTAGAGATCATATACTTTTTGTTGGGTGCCTGGCTAAACAGCGTGAAGGAGATCTTTAATTAGCTGGCTAAGCGGGAAAAAACGGGAGTCCTAGCAATAGCAGGATGGTAGCCATATTGTAATACGGGTGCGGGATAGGATATATAAATGTACAAAAGTGTATAAACACGTAAGGGCATGAATTCAACTTATTTGTTTACAGATAAAAACAGTAAAATCAATTTTGAATAATACATTTATCTTAATATAACATTAAAATAAGAAATGTAGTAATCAGACTTCTGTTTCTGTTTCATGTGATTCAGGATATGGCACACAGATATGTTGTATTTGTCTGTCTGCAAAGAATGAGTATGGATTTAACCTCTTTAGCGCGGCGTAGAATCCGCCGCGGACGTTTCCAAGCGCGGGCGGGGCCGCATCGGCCAACGGACGTGCGCATCACAACGGAGGCAGCCGTTGGTCGACGCACGCACGCAACGGGTTAATGCATGTTAAATAAATGTCTTCTTCACTCATGATCATACATTTTTTTTATTGTTCATAATCCTTATTCTTGTGGAAGGCCTTGTGATCGTTTTGGACATCTTTTTAAGGAAGATTGTGATTGCTTAGTATTTCAGACCTGGTAACAAAGCAGCAGCAAAAACAGTACAGAGACACAGAGGGTGTCCTGGCCAGAGAGGGAGTGTCACTTACATAAAACAATTGGTTGTAGGAGGCACCGTGCTTGGGCACATGTAGGAGTTAATTGGGTGAGACACAGTAATGGGGCTTCTGTGGAACAGGGTAAGTGAAAGCAGGAGACTGGTAAGTAAAGCATCTGGGTGAATCATGAGGGAAGTGTCTTTTCATTCAGCTACGCCCTGAATAAACACACTTTTACACACTTTTCAGACTGCATTGTGGGTTTCAGACAAAGATGTTTATTGTTCTCATGCCAAGAGTGGCCGTTTCACCCTCACAACATTTTAGTCACTTGCCCAATGTATCTTGGGAATTGTAGTTCTTTTGTTTACATGCCTAAGCAGAGTTTTAAGTGGGCCTAGTCCTATCTCCACTGGACCCTCATTTCTATAATTGGCAGTGATGTCTTAGTAAAAGAGTTTTGGAAGCCAAAATAAATAAATAAATAAATAAAATCTAAGTGACAGGCTTGGCGGGTGCACCCAACTAAATTCATTGTGGAGAAGACCTAAGGAAGGAAAGTGAAGGAATGGTACAGAGCAGCACAATTTGGGCTCCACCCTTAAACATCACAGAAACACAATATTTACATGTACTATATACTCTATGTGCCTTAACTTTCTTAACATGAAGTGAAGAATTTAAATGTAATTCTGGAGTGTATTGACTGTAGATACAAGAGATTTATAAACGTGTGCATAATAATGTTTAGCTTAACCATGGAGAAATGTAGTTGTCACCTATATTTAAACTTATGTTTCAAGTTGCATTCCACCTTTTGAAAGTGCATTGCATATGTAATCATGAATGCATTTATTCTTGTTGCATTTATTTTGAAGTTTTAAGTGCATATTTAATCATGTATTTTAAGTGCACTTTTCAAATGTTCCGTTAAAGTTAACATGAGTAGGCCTTCATTTTGAAATGAATGTTGTTACTTTGCATCTTTTCTTCTCTGCAGCTTCAAGGCTTTGTTAGCCAGAAAAAGGAGTATTGCATGATGGGGAAGCCTGAGAGAAAATCAAGGCAGAGATGTGGAGAGCTAATGAGCTGAAGAAGCTTCCTATTCATCACGTATCAGGACGGTGGGATACTCAAGGTTCTCGTGAGTGTCCAGGTGTTGTGGGATGAGAATATCTGGAAATGTTGCCATTGCACAATGTGAAGTTCAACCCCATTTGGTCCCCGGAGATGTGGCCTGAGGATTGGGGGAATGATGGAGCATGCATGTGTTTTAATTAATGCATGCACTGTTAGAGTTTAGAGCAAATCCCTTTGGACTTTGAGAAGTACAGACCTCTCTGTGTGCCCTATTCTTGTGAGTGTAGGGCTAAACGCTAAGCACTTGTTCTCTCTAGAAGATTTCTACTGAAATCCTCACCATGCTGATACCTTCCTGCATTTCCCACCTCAGATTTTACTGAGGACCCTTTCATAGATAGATTCAAGAATTAGTTTAAACTACTTTAGAAACTATTCATGATTAGGAAGGAGGAACAGAGTTTCTCAGAGGAACACAGAGTCATACTCTCCTGTATCTGGATTATTCTCACAGCATTCTTTATTAGTCTTCTACAGTCAAGTCAGAATGCATATTGGTGCATTAACATACTTGTTGTAATGCCAATCAGTCCAAAGCATTTATTCGGCAAATAGCCATCAAAAGATAAATTGCATAGGGGCATTTGGTACAGGAGTAGAGGTAAAAGATACAATATGTTAAAAGTACAGTTTGAAAGAAAAATCCTAATACAATATTTCAGCCATATATTCATATTCTATAGAACTCAAATTTAGCACAGTTAAGAGAAAAAGTTAAATAATGAGCCGTTGGTGAGCCTAGATTCAAGTATAAGATTAAAATAAGTATTGTGAATATCAGACATCACTTTAATTCAAAGAGTTTCTATTGTTAAGAGCTTGACGGACAAAGCATAAAACAGATAAGCAGAAAAGTTCAAATTCTAAGAGTTGAAGGTGATGCAAACCAGTAAAACAAGAGCTTGAACAAAAAAGAGCGCAACAGGAGGGCATAAAAAAATGGGCCATCGGCCAGGTGTATAAACCCCAAAAAATTATAATGTGTGCATGTGGTTGTTAAGAAATGCAGTCACAAGGGCATGGTGCTAAAGTATGGAACTAGAGGCCAGATGTAGGTAGCAAAATACCGGTCGGTAACGGCCGAAAATCGGTGAATTTCCCGTTACCGACCGGTATTTAGCCCTTCCTAATGTAGGAGGCTGTAAATTAGGATTCAGTAAAATACCGATTCCTTATTTTAAGGAATCGGTAACATACTGATTTCTTATTTTAAGGAATCGGTAAATTACCGAATCCTTAAAACCTATGTAGGTAGCACGTAAGTGAGTGCATTTTTCATTCAAGGATTCGTTATTTACAACCAACTACAAGTTAATGGTAAATACTGAATACCTTTAAAAAAACTATTATTTGCTTTTTTTAAAGTGCCATGTGGCAGAAATGAATGCCCTTATGGCATGTATGTGCGCCACATGTGCACACATGCACGATTCAGGGGTGCAACAGTGTGTCAATGTGACACCCTGCCACCCTTGAATATGCTCCCGCTATTACCGATTCGGTAATACCGAATCGGTAATAGTGAATGGCTTCCCATTCATTCCTATGGGCCACCAGGCCCATAGGAATGAATGGGAAGGTATTCCTTATTACCGAATCGGTATTACCGATTCGTTAATAAGGAATATTACAGAATCGGTAAATTTTACTGATTTTTTACCTACATCATATTTACCGATTCCTAATACTGAATCGGTAAAATTCGGTATTTAAGAATCGGTAAATTGAGATTACCTACATCGGGCCCTAGATGTCCTGCTGAGGATGAGCTACCAAAAAGTGCATAGTGATTAATCTAAAACTGATCAAGTAGATTTTGTGTTCAAGATTCATAAACTACAGAAGATAAGGTTCAATTGCCCCTGCATGCTTTAGATCTAATAGTGGGAAACTATGATCTTGGATTGACATTTGAAAAATCTAGCTTGATTTCTGTGGTGTAAAAAAAGGGATTTAACCATATTTTTTACGCTACAGGTAATTTCACTTGGAAGATTAAAACGATTTGGCAGACTAGGTTAAAGTTTCTTACTGACATCAGATAACCAGGGAATAGAGGCTGTGTGATCTTGTCTTAAACAGTCTTCAATGACCATTCTTGTAAATTAATTACAAGATGAGCACTAAATCTTAAGCCACAACAAAAGAGGGACATCCTGAACTATGTCCTCAAGGAAAGGGAAGCCTTATTCCAAATAAGTGATAAGACTAGCTGTACTCCTGAGCGTTGCTGACAGTCTACACAGAAAATTATTTTAGATTGTTTGGAGACTACCAGGGGGAATGTAACCCCAAACCCTGCATCATATGTCCCTTTAGAGAGGCATTTACTCAAGAGAACCTGAAGATTGCAACTATTGCCCCTTCATGTTTACAGGTTCTTTGAATCAAAAGCTTGTCCCAACTCAGATCGCCCAACAACAGGAACCCAAGGAGGCTAAAACAATATACTTTTGTGATAGGGATCCCTGTTATATTATGAGGACGCAAGCAGTTTTTTAGGGTGCGCATATCACTATGTGGGATTTCTGGTGATTTATTTTTGAATGAACCTACCCCATAAAATCTTTAAAAATATCGAATAGCAACTGAAGACTGTTAGCTGTGCAAGGAATTAGAACTGTGTTGACCGCGTAAAGTAGGACAGGGGAAATGCGGTTCTGGATTCTAGAAAGATCTTTTCTTCTGGTCATCAGTTCCAACTCAAAAGCATTTATATAAAAAAGACAGAAGAATGGTGTTAAAATACAGGGGGTTACAGTCTCCATTTGTGTCAAAATGGACCTGAATCCTACTTCCCTAGTACAGATGTTTTAGTAGGTTAATCAAAGTAGGGTCAATCCCTGCTTTCCCTATCCTTAGCCATAACTTTCCCCTATCTACCAGATCGAAAGCACTTGATAGGTCCATAAAGACCATATGGAGGGCCACGTCCCTAGCATAGACATATTTTTCTGAGATCAAAGGAGATTCAGTGTTTGCTCAACTGTACCAACTCTGGGCGGAAGCCATATTGAGCCTCAGAGAAGAACTTGTTATCGGCAGCCCAATCATCTGGTAACTGAAAAATTACCCACTCTAGGACCTTAACGGAAGGGTCCAAGTGGGGAATGGCTCTGTAGCAAGAGGGCTGATTTCTATTGCCTTTTTTTTAAATAGGGGCTATAGTAGAATCTTTCCAAGAGTTGGGCATCTAACCCTCTTACCGAAGTATGAACAATATTTGTTAACAGACATGCCCAAAAGGCAGGATTCTGTCTATAAACATTGATGGGAACCCCATCAGGGCCAGACACCTTTCCGGCTTCTGATTTTAGGATTGCTCTGGTAACCACACTAAAATTTATGGCATTGCTTAGGGCAAGGACTTCAGCGTTGGATGGGGATGGAGCCTCAACTGATGATTGGGCAGACAGATCTTCACTAAAGATTTTTGAAAAGTGACCAGACCACTCATTAGCGGAGATGTGACATTATATTTTGGGCTGATTACGATCTGAGAAGTAAGACCTGTTAATGACTTCCCAGAAAGCCCTACAATCTCTAAGGGTAGTAGACCCTCCAAGGCATGTTTCTTAACCTCCTGTTTTCTAATTTCTATGATAGATTTATATGAGGACCTGAGTAACCTAACTTTTTCCATAATACGTGAGGATGCTTTAAGAGCCTCTGTTGGCTGTTTTAAAGCTGCATTGCAACTAGAATTAAACCATTTAAAAGGGCGGGTTCCTTTGGCTTCAGTTGAAAGACCAACAAGCTAAAGGCATGTTTACAAATAGCATCAAAGTTTCCACAACATCAACAAGTTTAGCCTCCTCGGATAAACATGGCATAAAATCATCCTGTTTCTGGGAAATTAAAATGTCCCAAAATTTACTGTGGTCTACCTTTTCCCATCTAAGGCGGATACCCTTACTTTTGAAGAACTGAGGGGCATGGGGACAGCTGTGCTTTTGTGGTTTATGAAGGGGGCGTGTTAAAACTATGATATTAAGGTGGTGCTCACTTATAGTGGAGGGGAGAATAGAGGAATCCTGTGTAAACTTAACAATTTGAGGAGAGAGCAAGATAAAATCAATTGTTGAGCCCTTTCCTTTGCCAATAAAAGTTGGCTTGGTAAAATTGCTTTCCTTAAAAAAGCCTGTGGTTCAGAGCAGCCCTATATGTGGTGTGCAAAAAATGTGTTAAGTTTTCCTCTAACCAGTCTGGGATCCCACATACCCAGTCGCCTCCAAGGGGACAGATAGAGATGTTAAAATCACTCATCCAAAGGATGACCCCTCGTATCCCCGTGACTCAAAGAGTAATCTGATACAAATTGGTCTAACACCCTTACCAGGCAGATACGATGGTTAATAAAATAGTTAAATTAAAAATTTATTAGTATAACATCCAAAATCCCAGGGATTGCCAAGTGCAAAATTTGGAAACAAGGTCTACAAAATATCTTTTCAGTGTTCAGGTTACCATTCCTAAGGGAGATCAGAACACCCTAAACGCTCTTTAGATCTGCCCTTATAATGCTTCATGTTCATAATACAATCTTATATGGCCGGGATGCCTGTCACCCCCTCCCAACACAATCCCCAAGGATGGGAAGACGGACGCAGTTCTGAACTTTTGGAAGGCGGGAGGGAGTTACCCTCCCGGCCGTATTTATTAAAATATGAAACAAAATTAAACATTAAATAAAAAGTTTCATATCATGTACAATTTTTATTTATTACATTTCGAGGAAGACGTGTTCATTGGCTAACCTTAACAAATCTCTAATACAAAGGTTTTCCTAGCCGAGTCTAACATCCTGCAAATGCATACTTTCTAAATTAAAATTGTACATCCTAGCATTACGGGCCAACGGCAAGGTCGCAACCGGTGTCAGATCCCTACTACCAAAACTCTCGCCCTCACGGTGTGAGTGGCGGCCGCGCAGAGGACTGTACCCTCTGTGCCAACTCCAATTTCCCTTGTCTTGTTGGGGGCCCCCCATTTCAACTCAACGCCATCTTAAAGGTCGTCCGAGGACCCGTGTGAGGTGTCTGTAAGAAGGCAGCGTGGACTCCCCCTCCCACCCCACACTGTCTATCACATCCGCCGTCGCGGATATCCGGGCCCCGGGAAATTCGTAGGAGGGGCATATAGCCGCCTCCTCCCCTGGAAGGGGCCTATGGCCGTCTTCCCCTAGGCGACCCATACTTAGTGGGTGCCGCCTCCCCGTGGGAGGGGCCAATGGCCGCCTCCCCCCGGGCGCTCCCATCCATAGTGGGTGGCACCCCCCTCTAGGGACCTTGAAATTACTGCTCACCGATCATGACCTTACCGCCTGACCAAAAAATAAATACGACATTTGATTACCTACTTAAAAGAAAAAAACACCATCCTTTCTACTTGCCATCTTTGTCTATACTACAAGAAAAAACAGTACCTTCAGACCAACATCATATCATTAAACTAAACCTTCATATACCACAAAACAGAGGGAAGAAGATGTTTATCAGAACAACAAGACTTTATTGCAAAACTAACATTGCCACAAGGGGCTGGTGGGTGGGTCAAAATTGCTCCTTGTTCCGTCGAGGGCTCACGTGCAACGAGTGGGTGCAGCTTCCAAGCACAGGAACAAGAGGATGCTTCTTCGGATTCCTGCTCTCTTTATTCCTCATCGGGAGGGCGTGAACCCTCCGCGGGTACGCCTACTGGGCGTGGCCATCGGTGTAGGTGTCTAGGACAACACCTCTTGGGCGGGAAAAGGCGCGCCCCGGCTACGCCGCTTCGGGCATACCAGCCGTGACACGCCCCCCGCCCAAAACGGTTTCCCGGGAGGATCCGGGCCCCCAACCATACGTTCGGGGGGACCGAGTGGTCGCCCCTTTCCATATGGCCGGGATGCCTGTCACCCCCTCCCAACACAATCCCCAAGGATGGGAAGACGGACGCAGTTCTGAACTTTTGGAAGGTGGGAGGGAGTTACCCTCCCGGCCGTATTTATTAAAATATGAAACAAAATTAAACATTAAATAAAAAGTTTCATATCATGTACAATTTTTATTTATATAAATCAATAAAGGCTAGCTAGTTTAAGGGAAATATTAGGGAGACTCTGGTACGTCAGCAGTGACAATATGTGGGAAAAACACTGTTTTCCTTTGAAAGCCCTCACCCACCGACCTAGTCGGTGGCATGCTTCATCATCGGGCCCACCACAGTGGCACCGAATGTGCCCCGGGTGTGCTTCAACGCCAGGTGACTGCGGAGCTGGTATGTTGCTGAGTGTGCAGTGAAGGTGTGTGAAGGTGAGAAATTAAAATGCTATCCAGGAGGTCCCAGCACCCGAGGGTATTAGCAATATTTAATGAACTGGGCCTCTGTTAGCAGGTTAAAAAGGCAATAGGACGTTTTAAGGGAGAGTTACAATGACCTCCAGCGTCCAGTGTGGTCTACATGTTTCAGCCAGTGCCTTTGTTATAAGCTGGCTTTCCTCAGGACCAAAAGGGGGTGAAAAGTGCAAATTATAATAAACTATATTAAGTGAGTGTTGTTATTTTCTCTATGTGTCGCGCACGCTAAGGCGCTGTAACTGTTAGAGGGGGATTCCCTCAAGCTTTTTCTGTTATTTCAATGTAAAAAGCCTCATGGGTCGCCTGGCAGAGAAAGAGACCGAGTAGTTCGGTCTGGTTCCTCCTAGGACCTATTCATCCATCCGCGGCGCCCGAAATGCCATTTCGGGCGCCGCGGATGGATGAATAGGTCCTAGGAGGAACCAGACCGAACTACTCGGTCTCTTTCTCTGCCAGGCGACCCATGAGGCTTTTTACATTGAAATAACAGAAAAAGCTTGAGGGAATCCCCCTCTAACAGTTACAGCGCCTTAGCGTGCGCGACACATAGAGAAAATAACAACACTCACTTAATATAGTTTATTATAATTTGCACTTTTCACCCCCTTTTGGTCCTGAGGAAAGCCAGCTTATAACAAAGGCACTGGCTGAAACATGTAGACCACACTGGACGCTGGAGGTCATTGTAACTCTCCCTTAAAACGTCCTATTGCCTTTTTAACCTGCTAACAGAGGCCCAGTTCATTAAATATTGCTAATACCCTCGGGTGCTGGGACCTCCTGGATAGCATTTTAATTTCTCACCTTCACACACCTTCACTGCACACTCAGCAACATACCAGCTCCGCAGTCACCTAGCGTTGAAGCACACCCGGGGCACATTCGGTGCCACTGTGGTGGGCCCGATGATGAAGCATGCCACCGACTAGGTCGGTGGGTGAGGGCTTTCAAAGGAAAACAGTGTTTTTCCCACATATTGTCACTGCTGACGTACCAGAGTCTCCCTAATATTTCCCTTAAACTAGCTAGCCTTTATTGATTTATATATATAAACTGGGGATACAGGCTAGCTTATCTAGTCCTCTCTCTCTTGTTGATCTGTATACAATTTTTATTTATTACATTTCGATGAAGACATGTTCATTGGCTAACCTTAACAAATCTCTAATACAAAGGTTTTCCTAGCCGAGTCTAACATCCTGCAAATGCATACTTTCTAAATTAAAATTGTACATCCTAGCTTTACGGGCCAACGGCAAGGTCGCAACCGGTGTCAGATCCCTACTACCAAAACTCTCGCCCTCACGGTGTGAGTGGCGGCCGCGCAGAGGACTGTACCCTCTGTGCCAACTCCAATTTCCCTTGTCTTGTTGGGGGCCCCCCATTTCAACTCAACGCCATCTTAAAGGTCGTCCGAGGACCCGTGTGAGGTGTCTGTAAGAAGGCAGCGTGGACTCCCCCTCCCACCCCACACTGTCTATCACATCCGCCGTCGCGGATATCCGGGCCCCTGGAAATTCGTAGGAGGGGCATATAGCCGCCTCCTCCCCTGGAAGGGGCCTATGGCCGTCTTCCCCTAGGTGACCCATACTTAGTGGGTGCCGCCTCCCCGTGGGAGGGGCCAATGGCCGCCTCCCCCCGGGCGCTCTCATCCATAGTGGGTGGCGCCCCCCTCTAGGGACCTTGAAATTACTGCTCACCGATCATGACCTTACCGCCACAGGCCGGATAGTTGACCGGCTATCCGGCCCCCCCACAAAGTCCTCCTAAAGGTCATGCTTCCTTAAACCCCTTAGCCATGCTATGAAGTCTCCTATGAGTAAGACATTCCCCTCCCGGGACAAGTGAACCTCATCATCGAGATACATGTGATCACCCCGAATACACCCATGCGGAATACTGTGCAACTGCGCCGAGCGAAACAACCTACCAATTTTGTTGTTGACCTTCTTCACTGAATGGTTCAGTGCTGACACCGAGAGCCCCCCCCCCGCCATACCCTCCTGGGAATCATGTGGGACCATGAAATTGTGCACCCCGGGATTCTTTTCGCCAGCCAGCTAACGGTAGACAAAACTCGCTCGAGTAATACTCGCCTACCGAGTGTCACCATGTCATTGCCCCCCAGGTGTACTATGATTACAGATGGCGGTGACCTCTGCCGCCCTAAGAGTCCCTCGACAAAAGATTTGAACTGGTCAATACAGAGCCCGCCCCTTCCGTGGAAGGTCACTCTGTACCCGTATTCCCCAGCTGCGTGAGTCACGTCACCTGCATTGAATACGTCCCCGGCACGCCTCACGTATGAGTGGCCCACGACCCACACCACTCTCTCCTCAGCAGGTGATCTCTGACCGCTGGTCCCTTGGTGCTGGGTCGACTGCAAATTCCGCCCCGCATGACATGCTCGCGAAACTGTAAATCAAACAGAAGACAAGAAGCGTGAGTGCGTGTCACTTGACTTCACAACATGTGCAATCGCACATACCTTTTAAAACAATTCGATGACCATCGTACTAATTGTTTCACCTCTTCAGCACTCTGACCCCTGGCTGTAGCCTCAGTAGCAGCCCCTGTCCTAAAGGAGTGGGTCCCAAAATCGCTCGGGTCCATGCCCGCCGCTGCGATTGCCAGTGCTAGCACCCTCTGAAACTGAAACCTCGTCAGTGGGGTGGCATCGATGTGTCTCAGCAAACTCCCCCCCCCATGTATCCGCCCTTAGCGCCAAATATTCCTCAATGCACTTTATCGGGCACGTGGGGGACCCTCGCATGCGCTGGACAACAACACTGTTTCCCATAGCTCTCTGGTCAGTCTTGGACTTAGCTATCGTGACTACCATTGAATCACCCCTAATTAGGATGTGATCCCGACACAGGCCTCCCTCCACATCTTTCTTATTCTTTGCGACCAGTTCGCTCACCCGCATAGCCCCATGGAACGCTAATGCGAAAGCGGCCCGGAACAGAAATGCTTCGAATTGGGAGGAAAATGTAGTAGGTAGCATCGCCATAAGCAGGGACAACCTTTCTAAACCAATCGGGCGCCTCTCGTCTTGCCTACGACCCTCAAGGCGCTTCCAGCCACGAAGGGCTTTTCTTGCCACAAAGGAAGCCGTTGGGTCCTTGATGCCATGCACCTGCGCCATGAATGAAATGGCCGCCCGGTGCCTATTGGCTGTTGCCGCTGATCGGCCTTCCCTGTGCAGTGCTACCAGGAACCTTAGGAAGCAATCCTCTTGACCCCATGTCTCATCCCCTGCCGGACCCAAAAATGCACAATAGGAACAAAACGCTCCTTCGTATGCCTTCCTCGTCCTGGGGGCTAAGCTTGCTGCCACGAGGTCTTGTAATCCGGGGCACCGAGTAGCCAGAGTGCTTCGGGGAATGGTGCCGCCGCTAGCTCCGCAGTAGGTAGGTAACCCCTGAACGCCTGCATATGTGAACGAGAGAGTGCATCAGCCGCATGATTCAGTACACCTGGCACATGTTTCGCCCTGAACTGTACATTCAGTCTCATGCAAAGTAGTACAATTTCCTTCAACAATCTCAAGATCCACTTGCAGCGTGCTGCCTGATTGTTAATACATTCAACAACAGTCATATTGTCAGACCAAAATACCACAGATCGATCTCTGAACTCGTCCGGCCATGCCATCAGAGCCACAAAAATAGGGATTAGCTCGAGGAACCCAATGTTACCTGTGAGACCGCTGGTGTGCCACCATGTCGGCCATGTATGTGCCGACCATCGGTTACCAAAAATGGCGCCAAATCCCACGCTCCCCGCCGAGTCAGTCCACAAACTCAGCTCGTCCGAAGACGCTGGCGGCTTGTTCCACACTACTCGACCGTTGAAGTCCGCCAGGAATGCCAACCAGATGCGCATATCCTGGCGAACCTCTGCAGACAGTCTCGTGCAGTGGTGTCCTTCCTTGAGACCAACCATAGCTTGTGCAATGGAGCGTGAAAAGGGGCGGGCCATTGGTATCACTCTCAGGGCAAAGTTAAGCTGACCCACTGCTTGTTGTAACTGATGCAGGGTCACCTTCTCCTTACTAAGGCACAGTTCCAGGGAAGCCCTAAATTTCGCTACTTTCCCTACCGGCAAACGGAAACATCCCTCCACAGAATCAAGCTCAATTCCCAGAAACTCTAGTGAAGTAGATGGTCCAACCGTCTTACCTGGTGCCAATGGCACTCCAAACTCCCTCATGAGGATGCAAAAGTCCTGTAGCGCCTGCGCACATTTTGTGTCGCCGGCTGCCCCCAAGAACAGAAAGTCATCTAGGTAATGCATAACATGGCTATACCCAGTGGCCTCGGAGAATGCCCATTCTAAAAAACAGCTGAATTTCTCAAAATAAGCACAAGAGATGGAGCAACCCAATGGCATGCATCTATCAATGTAGTAACGTCCTTGGAACACAAAGCCTAGCAGACGCTGATCCTGTGGGTGTACCGGAAGCAACCGGAACGCCGACTCTATATCTGATTTCGCCATCAGCGCTCCGGGCCCCAGGCGATTCAACATGGTGACGGCATCATCGAAGGATGCGTACCGTACCGAACAAACCCCCGGGTCAATCGCCTCGTTCACCGAGAAACCCTTTGGAGCTGACAAGTTATGGATCAGCCTAAATTCCCCTGGGTCTTTTTTGGGGACCAGACCTAACGGGGAACAGATGTAATTCGCTTCTGGCGGGTGCCGATATGGGCCCGCAACCCGGCCCAGGGTAACCTCCTTTGCAATCTTTCTCTCCACCACAGCTGGGTTACGCTGAGCCGAAAGCTGGTTTCTACAAAGTGGTTCTCCACGAAAGTCTCCCGCCGGGATGTGGAAACCATATAAGAATCCATTCCTCAACACCCCAGCGGAGACATGATCAGGGTATTTGTTTAGCCAGGGAATCATTGCCATGATATCAACGGAGGTAGGTAACGGTACACAATGGTCCCCCTCAGTCCTGTTTGGACCCACCTCTACTTCCCGACCCGCCATTTTTGGATCTGCAAGAACTCTCCGGGTGCGAGGAATTCCCACAACCCGCACACGCATGTTTGAACTTACATGCCCCTTGCGGTCTGGTGCAGTTGCCTCTATTAAAGCTCTAGCAGACCCCCCGCTTTCCTCCATTCCCACCGGTCCTTGGTTGGTGATCGCCACCGGCGCCCGCTCGAAAGGGAACCGCGGGCTGTTGGCGGGAAAACCCCGACCCATTCCCGCCTGGCGAGGACGACTTCGTCGCGCCAGGCAGGAGCTGCTTCTGCCAAGAAATCGAGTCGAGACAATCCCACGTCAGAGATGAATCGTACTCTTTGGCCTTACGGAACTTCATGTCGTAACCCATCGCTTCATTCCCTTCATATGTCTCATAAAAATCCATTATTCGTGCCTGATAGCAAGACAATTCAGGCAAAACCTCGGGCTTACGTTCCCCAATAATCGCCGTAAACATCGCAAAGGCCGTGGCCCAATTTGTTATTGTCTCATCCACCATGAATCCCGCCATCTTGGCTCGCCAAACACTCGGGTGCCACAAATCTTTCTGCGTCTTAGCATACTCCATCTCGCGATGGTCAGTCAACAGAGAAAACATATTAACATACTTGTCAGCCCATATTAATTCTTTCGTGGCCAACGGGATATGTTGAACCACCCTCTCCCGTCTTGAGGGCAAAGAGCCCTCCCCCGCAATTGGCAGTGCCTGCTTACCCGGTTCGGTTGCCGTTCCCGCTGTTTTTCCGACGCCAGCTGCCGGTCCTTCCGGGGTCACCTGTGGGGGGACAAGAGGGAGATTCGCCTTTGCGGCATCTCGCGACTGCCGCAACTGCTGAATTAGTAACCTGGCCTCTTCGGCCGTGTCTCCAGGTGCCGTAGCACCCCCTGTTTTTCTGCCGAGCCATGCGGCCAACTGTACGGCCAATTCGGGAGGCATGTCCTCCTCGTTAGCGGGCGTAATCACAACCGGAATCGGCTGACCCACGTCTGGGATTGGTACCGGGGCCTCAGTTGGAATGGCAGGGCTTGCCGGGGGTACCTCGGGGACCGGAACCTCCCCCCCTGCCGCCCTATTCCTGACCCGTTTCCCCCTACCCTAAGGAGCGACTCCCGGCAATGCCGGGCCTATTACCTTCTTTGGTTTACCCGGTTTGCTCATCGCAGCTATCTGCTTCTTCATGTTCGCCATATCTCGGCCAAGCGCCGGGACCATAACAACGTTTCGTTCGATCTTCGCCATTCTGTTTACCAACATGCGAAGCACCTGGTCAGTCTCGGACCTCTTTCCTGCCTTCTTGCCAGACATTGTTTCTGAATATTTGCTCCAAGTCGATCGACACGGTCCTGGCTCCTTTTAGCCTCGAAGTCGCTGAAAGAGAAACACAAGAATTACCAATTCTCAAAATCGCTCCTTGTTCCGTCGAGGGCTCACGTGCAACGAGTGGGTGCAGCTTCCAAGCACAGGACCAAGAGGATGCTTCTTCGGATTCCTGCTCTCTTTATTCCTCATCGGGAGGGCGTGAACCCTCCGTGGGTACGCCTACTGGGCGTGGCCATCGGTGTAGGTGTCTAGGACAACCCCTCTTGGGCGGGAAAAGGCGCGCCCCTGCTACGCCGCTTCGGGCATACCAGCCGTGACACGCCCCCGCCCAAAACCGTTTCCCGGGAGGATCCGGGCCCCCAACCATACGTTCGGGGGGACCGAGTGGTCGCCCCTTTCCATTCTGCCTATTCACTGGATTGATTATTAATGTGTAATAAACCCACTTACTTTTAGTCACTGATTTTTGGTCCTTATTGTGTCTCCAAATGGGCTATATGAGTACTAAATTGTTTCTTTGAATGCTGAATCTCTTTTGCCACTCAGTTTGTCAACAAAACACCCAAACAATCAAGGAAGTATGGTTAAAGATATTTACCACTCTGCAAGAAAAATGATTCTCGCTTTTGGAGAAACAGTCTCAGTAACTTCGACGAGACCAAGGACAACAACGTGACAGAAATGGAGTAGATCACTTATGCCAAGCTCGTAGACACGGACGATCAGGCCCGGACTGGCCATAGCGGGCACCGGGCAATCCCCCGGTGCGCCGGAAGGGTGGGGGCGGTTTTGAGCCCCTGGGGGCCGATTTTGTTACAGGGCCGTTTTTGCAGCATAGCTGCAAATTCGGCCCTGCAACAAAATCGGCCAAGAACCGGCCCTAGCAAAGCGCTCAGCGGCACCTCCAACCCCCGAGAGGGGAGGGGGGTGGGGGGGGGGACTGGTCGAGCACTTTGCCATTGCCAGGGCTGGTTTTGTTTCCCAGTCCGGCCCTGCGGACGATTAGGCTAACTAAATAATGTCCATCTAGATACTCTAGCATCAGACTGCGAAACAAGTTATCCGCCCCTCTTACAGAGTCCTCTGTCATCGCCATAATATGAAAAAAGGAGAGATGGGGGCCCTGGACCTAATGGCCTCCCTGCTTCAGTCTTTAAAGCTGCACAAGACTTCTGGGTCGTGATACTCTCTCTGCTCTACAACCACACCTTTACTACTGCCACGATTCCAAATTCATGGAAAGGGTCCATTCTCTTTCCTATTCACAAAGGGGAGACCGTTCAAATCCGGCAAACTACTGGTTAATTGCCCATAGCAAAGCAAAGACATTTGTATGTATCCGGTTAGAAGATCTGGAAGCCTGGGTGACAGAAAACAGCATCCTTCCATACTTGCAATCTGGTTTCAGGCCGGCAATCTCCATAATCGACAATGTTATAACACTAGCTTATCTGTCACACCAAGCAACACACAGCAAACAACCACCATTGATCTGTTAATTCGTCGATTACAGTGCAGCTGTTGACAGGGTGGTTCGGGGCAAGCTGTAGGAAAAATTAATAGCATAGGGGAGTCCCTTCCCACTCCTCAAAGCTATAATATCTCTATACCAGGTCGACTTGGGTCCAGATAAAAACAGACCTCACCACAGCAACCACAAAAGTCTCAACCAACAATGGACTTAACCAGGGCTGAATGTTGGCAGCCCTCCTTTTCAAACTTTACACTGCCGAGCTGGGCAAAAGAATAGAAGGAGCCAACCTAGTTACACCCAGGCTGGAAAGGTTACGCCTCACAATCCTACAGTATGCAGATGATATAGTGATCATGGGTCACACCAAAGCTGGTCTACAGAGAGCCCTTGATGCCTTCACAGGTTTAATAAGGCCAATAAAGTTCATGTGAACCAGGGCAAGACATCTTTGGAAAATAACGGGGAGCTACAAATAACAACAATAGCAAGATACAACTACCTGGGCGTTTGGTTCACTGAAGGGGCCAAACCAATGGCCCACCTGAAGGATCTAAAAATTAGGGGCACAGGAGTTATTCACAGCCTAAAACTCTGAAAAACAGGTGTGTCTCCCACGCTTCAAAGAATACATGTAAAGTAAACAATGTAGGCTTCTCCGTTACTCAAGATGTGCTAATAGCACTCTGCACTTTTTTTTATTGAACTCTTTGAGCATTTAATCTTTCATAAAGACAATCTGGACCTTGTTGTACGTCAAGCAGTGTAAATAGCATGTTGCTCGTTTGTGATGTCATTCCTTTTAAGAATTTGTATCTTGACAGATTCCCAATATGGTTTTTAATATCCTTATTTTACACTGAGAAATACTGTGCTTGTCGATTCATGTAATGATTGTAAGTAATTGAATACATTAATTCATTCAGAATAGGAACTAGGAAGACCAGGTCCCCGGAAGAAGAACAAGTAAAACCAGATGCAAGACAACCAATATTAGGAGCCCCATGAAAGAGGGTACCAGAGTCAGATTAACAAGAACTAAAGAGTTTGGTGGAACAGGCAAACCAAAAGGCCAGAAGGTCTGGTAGGACTAGAATAGTTGCAGAGGGCCTGGGGGGCTAGAATGACTAGGCAAACCAAGGCCAGTGTGTCCAGCACCAGAAGAACATATCTAAGAGGACCTGACAAAAAAAGAGTACAGGATCTAAAAAGATAGGACAACATCGGCCAGGAGGACAAGGAGCAGAAAGATTGGGACAAGACAACCCAGGGGGACTAGATAAACCAGGGTTCAGGGCCTGGATGACAGAGGGCCCAAAATGAGGGTAAGGAGGGTGTAAAGGGCCAAGACCAGGTGCATGTGAACCAGTCCCAGAGGTCCAATGATAGGAATATCTGGGAAAGATGACCAGATAAATCAGAACTTGGAAGGCTAAGACCAAGAGGTTTTAAGCCCAGCATGAACAGCAGGACCATCAGAACCAGAAATGGTAGGATGAGCAGGGGTCAGTTATTGAAGAACCACAAGGACAAGGAGCAGGGGGGCTGACAGAACTAAGGCCAAGAGAATCAGGTCTAGATAGTGGAGGATTATGAAAATCAAGAGCTGTGAGACAATGGCCAGTAGGACTATGACATCAGGTTAAGCAGGACATGGACTAGGGAAATCAGGGGCACCAGGACCAAGGACAGTCGTGGGATCAAAGTAAAAAGGACCAAAAGGATCATGATCAGGACTACGAGGGCCATGACGATCAGGACCAAGGAAATCAGGGCCCAGGGTACCAAGTGGAGCAGATTGATCATCTCAGGTAGCAGGACCAGGGTGAGGATGATCAGATGACTAAGGAGACTGAACAAGGTGGCCAAGAGAACCTGGACTAAAAGGACCTGGCTCATGAGGGCCTGAATAAGGAGAAGCGGGATCAAGAGGACTAAAAGAACAATGAGCAGAGCCAGGAGGACCAGGATCATCCAGTCCTGGATGACGGAGACTAGACGGACCAGTACACAAGAGTCCAGGTGGACCAATGGGACTGGCAGGACCAGGACCAGGACCTGTGTTTCCAGGACTAGAAGGTACAGAGTGAAGAGAACCAGGAAACAATAGCCAAGGCCTAGAGGACCAGAGAGGAACAGGGCCAAGGGGTCATGACTGGGGGGGATCTAGGAGGGCTAGAATGCACAGAAGAATAGATTGATGATGACTAGCTTGAGAAGACAAAAACAAGAAAGGCCAGGAGTACCAGGGAAAGGAGGCCGGGACTAGAATGGCTAAGAGGGCCAGGCCAGGAGAACTAGAAGTAGAAGAACCCAAACTATGAGGACTAAGAACAAGAGGATCACATCCAGTGGGGTAGAATTCGTGAGAAGTACAAGGACTATGAAAGTCAAGAAGATCATCACTAGGAGGAGAAGCTGGGTGAGACCAGGGACCCAGGCAACCAGAGCCAGAAGGATTAGCTCTAATGTTACCAGGAACTAGCGGATCAGAGGGACTAAGAAGACCAGGACAAAGATGACCATTACCTTGCGTTACCTGGCGTTACAGGAAGACCCGGAAGAGGAAAAGGAGATTCAGCACAAGGAGTATCTGGACCAAGATGATCACAGCAGGAGGAAGAGTCAGGAAGGCTAGCAATAAGGTGACCAGAAGCATTAGGAATGGAGTTGCCAGGCCCAGGAGGGACACAAACAGGAGGACCATGGCAAGGGAGTGTGGGACTTAGAGGGCAAGGAGCAGGAGGACATAGACGATCAGGACTAGATACAGAAGGAGTAGGAAGATCAGGAGCATTAGAGCTATGGCCAGTAGGGCAAGGGGACCAGAAGAAGCAAGGATCAGAACAAAGAGGGAACAAGCCTAAGAGTATTACAGGCACTAGAACCTTCGAACCAGGGCCCAGAGTATAAAGTGGAACAGAAAAAACTAGTTCTGGGGTACCAAGACCAGGGTGATGAGGATCAGGAGGACCAAGACATCCATAGCCAGGAGGACAAAGGGGACCAGAGCAGGACCAACATGACTAGGCTCAGCCCAAGGGGGCCTAAGAAGGAGGACCATGACCAGTGTATGTGAGAGGACTGGGACTAGTGTCAAGAGAATCAGGATGACACAAACTAGGAGGACTAGGAGTGCCAGACCCAGAAGGACCAAGACAAGAAAGCCATATTGAGAAGAAACCAAAAGACCATCATGATCAGGGTAGGAAGAATCAGCGGAACAACGACAAAGGAAAGGTGGACTCAGAGGTCCATAAAGGGCCATACAAGGAAGGGCCAGAACCAGGAAGTGCAAGGAAGGACTAGAACCAGGAATTGCAGATGCAGGAAACCAGTACAATGGTGACCAGGCTGGGAGGGTGGGCCCAGGAGAAGTACTAGGAGGACCAAAACAGCCCTGAAAGGAAAGATTTGGAACAGGATCAGGAGGATGATCAAGGCCAGAAGGTATAGAATGTCGAGAAAGAGAAGGAAAAAGACCTGGAGCAGTAGGAAACCTATGTGATTCTATGCCTCCTATATTAGGATATCCCTCTTATAAATTGTTCTTATTCATGATTCTTATGCTGTCAAACCATATAACGCCCCATATTTATCATCTCTACTATAGTACTGATGGTAAGTATGTGCTGAAAGGTCAGAGAATGCGAAGTGACTACATTGCCAGGATTATTATACACTGAGCTCTGAGTGATGGAATTCTTTCTGAGGCTGCCACATCAGTCTGAGGCTGGATTGGATGGCAGAGGCACTGAAACTTGGCAAAGGGGTCTACAATTGGATAGGTGAAAAGGTTTGGGGTGTATGTAGAATGGCAGAAAGAGTTTGAGAACAGCTGGAGCCCGAAGTCATCAAAAATGGTTAATGGCTAACAAAGGGAGTCTAAGGGCTATCACAATCAACAAATGGGAGTGCTGGTGGTGGCACATATGCAACAGAAGTGTTTCCAATGCCATGAAAGAGGCTCTGAGTGTCAACACTGGAAAAATAGTCTGATTGACTCTCAGACCCTTGCACTGACGTCCCATGTGCATGTCGAGTGCATGCCTATGTGGTGGATGTGTTGCAAGTGTGTAGTGGTAAACCTCTGTGTGTGGTGAACACCTGAGTGCTTGGACAATAGGATGCATTTTGGGTGGCTCTTGGTTTAGCATGGCGTGTAGTGCAAAGTAGATACAGCTTCCCCAGACAATGGAGGTGTTAACTGCATTCTGTGGCTGGAGGGTGAAGATCCCAGCACTGAAGTGAGGGTGGTTAGAAAAAGGGCTACCTAAGAAGCTTAAAGAGTTTGTTACCAAAGAGCTGTTGATTAGTTCTTCATGAGCAATGACATTTGGTATAGGGTAGGAGTGAGATGTAGATCAGCAGTTTCTGTTATTAAAAGAGAAGAAACTTTACACAGGTTCTGCTCTTTTGTCTGTGCTTGACTGCTTCAAGAAGGCTGATACCCACCAGGTGCAGGGATCTCACACTCCCAGTTGTTTGGAATACTCCTGCTTGGTGCCAACACCAATGCTACCTGCTTCGAGAACCAATATCTTCCACAAAATCTAGAAAATTAGTACAAATTATGACAGTAAAATGACTGAAGCGTGGTTCACAAGATTGGAGGCGACAAAAAGTCTCTTCACTGTGTTTCATATCTTACAATATTTGTAATAAATATAAAAAATTTCTCAGTTTCTTTTGATTGGTGTCTTTGGTGCTTATATATCTTTCTATGATTTCTTGGGAAATTTCCAACATATTTAAAAGACATTCAGTTATAGTCCATTCCTTGCTAGAAAAGAAGACAATTTCAACATAAGCTGTCCTCATGGTGGTGATTAGTTGACACCTCAACATCCTTAACGCCTTAACCTTCTTCAGTTAATACTTCTGAAACTTGAAAGAAAGAGAAGGCAGTAATCATCTCTGATGTGCAGCCTATATGGCCACCCTAGCCCCTTAAGAATGATCTAATTTTACTAATGTGAGGAATCAGGTTTGGCGACAGGTATGCAGAGTTTGGATTCACTGAAGAACAGAGCGATGTAAGCTTAGAAGACAGGCAGGATCACTAGATTGTTTACATTCTTAAAATACACGCTTATTCACTTCTAGTGTTTAGGTTACTTCCAGGTCAAGAGGGGTAGAGTACCTATTTAGACTCCCTCCTGCCTAGGCTCAGTGCCTGGCATCGAGTTGGGAGGTTGCATCGGCAACAGCTGCCTTAAGCTGAACTTGGAGAAGACAGAGGTACTAGTCCTTAGGACCCTCCCCACAACGTGGGACAGCCCTCGCAGCCCTCCGCCCTAGGAAACCCACCCACCTGACAGACCACGCCCGGAAGCTCAACATCATACTCGACTCCTCCCTCACCATGACCTGCCAGATCAACGCTGTTGCCTCCGCTCGTTTCAACTCCCTCCGCATCATCTGCAAGACCGTCAAGTGGATACCACCCGAAGCCAGAAAAACCGTCACCCACGCACTCATCACCAGCAGACTAGACTACGGTAAGGCCCTCTACGCTGGAATCAACAAATCCCTGCTACGGAAACTCCAGACTATCCAGAACACTGCAGCCAGACTCATCCTCGGCACCCCACGACATGAGCATATGACACAACACCTGCGAGACCTCCACTGGCTCCCTGTAGAGAAGAGAGTAACCTTCAAGCTACTCACCTACGTCTACAAATCCCTCCACAACACCAGACCCAAATCACTCAATGATAGAATCTCTTTCCACGCACCCAAAAGAAACCTCCGCTCCACCGACCTCGCCCTAACAACAACCCCGCGCATCCACAGAACCAGAGTGAGGGGAAGAGCCTTCTCCTACGTCACAACCAAAGCGTGGAATGAGCTCCCAGTCAACATCAGATGCTCCCTAACCCTGCAAACCTTCAGGAAGTGCCTCAAGACCTGGCTTTTTGGCTGACCCAGAGCTGCACCTAACCACCCCCCTCCCCATAGCGCCTTGAGACCCTCACAGGTGAGTAGCACGCTCTACAAACTCCTGATTGATTGATTTCAGATCCTTGCTATAGTTTCCATATATTTTGCGCCATGCACTATTTTTTTTGTCCCTCTCCGTTCCATCTGTCTCTTTGTTAGTTCCCTTTGTTGCAATACACTCTTGGTTGTTTGTCTTTTGAATACCTTTTCTTGTAGAGTTTAACATGTGTGTGTCTAACAGTACTTGGGACCTCCGCCGGCTTCCAAATCAACTCCAGACTCATCAGTACATCAGATACACAGAAAAGGAAGTAAGGTGAGTACAAATCACAAATTTTAAGTATGTATGAAGGTCTGTCTGGCACAGTCACTTTGTGAAAACTGCCCTCACCCACAACAAGTTGCGGCATGCTTCATCATAGGGCTGCTACTAAACGCCTCAGCACAGACCAACGTTAGAGGCGGAGCAATAGGGAGGGGTAGACAATACAAACAATTATAAACAAGAAAGAAAAGGATCCTAAATTGGTGCAGATGATTAGTGTTAAAACTGACTAAGAGAAATCATCATAACAGTGTTATTCCTTGATTCCCTTGTCAGGAGTAAAAAAGGGTGAAAAGATACCCTTGGATGGTGGAAGCGTGAGTGAGTTATGCACCCTCCACCCCTCCGTTCTGCATAGAGGTCAACATGTTTCTGCCTGATTCAGTCTTTCTACCGGAATTTATCAGCACAAACGGGATCCCTATGCTACTTTCCTTGTTGTCATAAATTCCCCTGGTATTTACACTATAGTAAGTGTTACTCCACCTGTAAGTCTGGTGCAGTCCAGTGCACTTACTCATCAAATGACATCTGTAAGTGTGAAAAAAATTAAAGACAGTGATAGCAATCTGTACAGTGGTACACTGACAAACACATAGACGAATAATACAAGTGAAGGACACGTGCTCACACTGATAACTTCATAAAAACAACCCATTAGGTGCGACGAGGGTGCATTTATGAGTCATAATTAATATACCCTTAAAATTGGGCAAATAATAGCCCTATTTCTTAAACCAAGAACACTCAATTTGAATGTCTAAAATCCAATCATACTGTGCTATAGTGTCATTGCTATAGTGAACACATCCGTCAAGACTTGGTGTGGTGGCACGACATGCCTCACACTGTACTCCGAGTATTAGGCACAACCTTAAAAGTGCTTTCAGGGTCTTACATATATCTCTACTCGGCTTTCCTTACTGAGTTTATTGAGATGAGCGCTAGAATGGGCACAGGAGTAGAGGTCGACCCCCTGTAGTCACGCTATGAAAAGAAATTGGTAGTCAGGTAAATAATTGCAAGTGCTGAGTATGCACGCTTTAGGATAAACAAGTCCACTCCAAGGTGTCAGTGTGTAATGTTACTGGTGCTGAATGGTACAGGAGTGAAGCCATTAGCCTCTGCTGATCACACAACCAACACTGAGATAGATTACTCCTATCCCCCGGTGTATGACGTGTGCCCACACACTATGCATTTTTCAAAACACTGCACCATTCCTCCTTCATTTGTCAAGGGTGGTCAGCCTCCACCTGGTCAGTCTCTCCGTAGATACATGGGAAAGTGGAGGACCGGTATCCCAAAAAACGGATCGCTTCCCATCACATGCGAAGCGTGTGGCGTAAGCGCAGCGTCTTACGTCACACGCAAGGACGCAGCAACTAGAGCAGTAACGTGCGCTTTGCCTATTCTGTCTGCCAATGAATATGCGATGTGTTGGCTCTTGGTAATTATTGCCAAATACTTATGATCCAGCGCTCTGATTGAAAAACTGTCTCACAAACGCTACCTATCACCTCATTACCTCTACGTCCCTCGTCCTCGACCCAGTCATCACACAAGAGGTATTCCACACGACAGGAAACAAAACAAGAAACGCTTTTAGACTCCACCCACCCTCCTGTCAGGTGCTATAACACACCTCACCACCAGAAGCGAATCCTGTTATGTTTCCTGTCGGGTGTTTTACTTGATGGGAGACGCTGGGGTGAGTGCCGGGCGCTTACCTGCTTCGTTTGTCCTGTGGATCCTCCTCTGCTGGGCTCTGGGGGGCTCCCATGGACCGTCGTGGGATTCCTTGGAGCGGGGCTGCTGGGCTTCTCTTTCTCCTCCTGGGCTCAGGTGACCTGTGCTGCTTGGCTTCATGGGTCTTCCTGTTTCATTTCCTGCCCTGGTCTCTGTTACCGCTGCTGGATGTGCTGTGGATCTTCCGAATATCCTGCTACTTGATCTCCTTTCCTGCTGGTTCCTGAGGTACAGGTAGGGGTTTGGGGCTGTGAGCGCTGGGCTGTTGTGGAGCGCGCTCCTTCCCTTTGGATTCCCCGATCTCGCCAGTGCCTCTTTGTCTTGTGGGGGCCCTGGCGTTGGCTCCTGAGTGTGCCTCAGGGACAAGTTGTTCACCATTCTGCACTGGGGCGGCCGGCGGCGGTGCTTTGCCGGCTGTCTTGGCGGCGTCTTCCTGGGTTTGCGCGCATGCGCATTGTCCTCTGTTCCACCCGTCGGCAGTGTTTGGTGCTGTGTGCTGGTGTGGGCGGGCGCCCGGGTTGGCTTCGGGCACTCCGGTTCTAGGGGCCATTTCCTCGCTGGGCTCTAAAGATTTGACTTTGCTTGCCTTTTGATGACTGAGCCTCAGCCTTGTGCCTGTACGGAGCCTTCTGGAGCTGCCGGGGATTGCATCCGGGGCCTCAATCATGCGAAGCCTGCGCTTTTCCGAGGGTGAGGATGTGGCCTTGTTGTTAGCGCTGCCAACTTTGGTGCTGGGATACACGGTTCGCGGCTCGCCTGACCCACATCCGCATTGCCCCTTGCTGGTGCCTTTTTACTGGAGTGTTTTTACAGGGGTAGTTGCACGCCGGATGTTTGGCCACTGTTTTCCTTTTGGTTCAGCTTGGAGCGCTGGTCGTGTGCGACCTCCGTCATGAGGGAAGGTATTCCTCTCCTGTACCTGCTTCTTCCCTTTTTTTTCGGTGGGGCCTCCCTCCCCTCTCCTGTGATGCGTGCCTGGAAGTGTGCTGATGCCCGGATTGTGCGCCTTCTTCTGGAGTTTCTTTCTGTTCTTAGGGCTCATCTGTTGCTTGAGGGAGGGAGTGGCGCAGTGGCCAGGGGGCGCCTGACTCCGGACCGCGAGGTTCATGGTTCGATCACGACGATGGCCGCAGGTTACTCCAGCACCATGTGGCTATAGCTTGCTTCATCTTCCTGACGCCCACCTGCGCCTTGACGCCTATTGCTAATACTGGATTTCATTTCCTTTCATGTACTGGGACCGGCTTCATGTCGCCCTTTTGAAAACTGTTGGGATTTCTGCCTTTTCTTCGGATTTTCTTCCTCTGATGAATCTGGTGGGTCTTCGCTTCCTACGGTTGCGCTGCCGGGCGTGTCCATTTCCAGGGAGCTCTTGCCTATCATCCCTTCCCATGTATGGATTGACGTGGGGTTTCCTGAGGGTTCTGTGCCCATCACGTCTCTGGAGGTTCTCTTGCCGCACTTCTGGTGGCCTGTTGCCTCTTCTCTGCCGGTGCCTCTTTTGTGTCCTTGGTTCTGTTGCAGGTGTGGAAGGACCCGGATCTTTCTCCATGCCCTGGTTTGTGTCCTTGCTTTCTCCGTTATGGGATTTGGCAGACACTTTGCCTATTTCCGTTCCTGTGGACTCTGAGGAGGCCAGTCTTGTGGGTCGTCCTTCCATGGCTGCTGGTCACATTCTGAGGGACGGTGTGGACGAGTGGGTAGTTTCTGCCCTGTGGATATCTTCTGCCGCTTCTCATCTGGCTATTCGATCTGGCATTTATGGGGAGTACATTGTCCAGTCTTTGCTGGCCGATTTCGAGTCCCTGTTTTCGTCCATGCAGAAGGGTGCCAGTTGTCCGGAGTTGCTGGAGTCTATGGAGCGCCTGGTGGTATTTCCGTCGGCCATCACCTTTGTTTCTGTATAGAAGGCTTCTGCTGTGTCCTGTGGTTCCTCTGTTGCTGCCCACCGTGTCCTATTACTACGGGATTGGATGTCGGACGCGGCCCCGCGTTCCATGGCTTTGCGGCTGCCTTTCTGTGGTGCCCGTCTGTTTGGTGACTCGCTGGAGGAGATTCTACAGTGCTCGCTTCGGCAGCACATATACTAAAATTAGAACGGTACAGAGAAGATTTGCATGGCCCCTGCGCAAGGATGACACGCTAATTCGTGAAGCGTTCCATAAAAGAAAAAACATGGTCCCAGAGGGGTGCCGGGTCTGGTCCGCGGCGTTCCTGACTGGGCCGCACTTGGGGACGTTCTCGCTGATCCCGCCGCCTGGCCTTGTTGCACGGGGTCTGGACTTGTTCGTACGGATGATCCCGTTCTTGATGGAGGCCCTCCAGATGGTTATTCCGTTGATCCAGTCGGGTTGGGTGTTCTCCTCGCTCGACCTCCAAGATGCGTGTCTGCACGTCCCGGTGGCTGTGACGGTTCGGCATTTCCTGCGATTCTGCCTGGTGGGTCAGCACTGGCCATTCTGCATCCTCCCCTTTGGTCTTCAGTCCGCCCCCCAGGTGTTCACCAAGGTGGTGGCTCCCTTGGTGGCCCATCTACATCTCCTGGGGGTGTCTGGATGGTTCAGGCTCCGTCCCTGGAGGTTGTGTCTCACCACCTTCTCTTGTCCGTGTCTGTGCTCAGGGACCACGGGTTTTTGATCAACTTGCCCGTATGTCACTTGGAGCCTGCGACCTGGAGGACCTTCATCGGTGCAGTGTTCGACTCTGTGTTGGGCAGGGTGTTCCTGCCGGACGCCCGGATTCGTCTCCTCCAATCCTTGCTGAGTTGCTTGTTGTCACGAGCCTCGGCTCCCATCCTTCAGTGGCTGGAGGTTCAAGGCCACATGGCTGCTTCTGTTTTCACCGTGCCCTGGGCCAGGGTTCATCTGCGGCCTCTGCTGTGGTATGTGCAGCGGTGGGTCCCCTTTCCTGTCCTGGACTTTGCGGTTCCTGTTCCTGTGTCTCTGGATGTTGTGTCTGCTCTCCGGTGGCGGCTGTACCCCTCCCGCCTTTCCGTGGGGATGTTGTTTCGTCTCCCTCCTCCTCTGGTTGTGACCACGGATACCTGCACCTCGGGCTGGGGCGCGACTCTGGCCCGTTGGGTGGTGCTGGCGCGTTGGCTACCGTCGGAGTCTCGCAGGTCATCCAACTGGAGGGAGTTGTTTGCAGTGGAGAGGGCGCTTCGTTGTTTTCATCTTCATCTGGAGGGTTGCCATGTCCTGGTGCGATCGGACTACACAGTGACTGTGGCATCTCTAAATCTCCAGGGGGGGACCCGCGGTTCATCCCTGAATCTGGTGGCCTGTTCCATCTCGGCTTGGGCGGAGCTTCATCTTCTGGCCCTGTCTGCTCCACACATTGGGGGTTTGGACAATGTGGTGGCGAACTCCCTGAATTCGTTTCCCTCATCTCTGTCCCTGTGTTTGGCTCCCGGGACCTTTCGGATGCTTTGCCTGAGGTTCGGGACTCCGGCTCTGGTCTTGTTTGCCTCGGGGTCCTGTGGTAAATATTTTACCGAATCTATTTTTTCCGTATAATTATCATTACAAGACAGCTCATAAAAATGAGAGGCAGAGTCCGTGGTATCTGAGGTTTACGACACGAGGCAAACCATACCTCGGGAAAAATTCACGAACCAACTGTTTGGCAGTGGTCGGGGCAGTGTAATCTGGGACTGGATATGCTTCTGTCCATCGGGAAAGTGCACATACAACTACGAGGACATACTTGAATCCTCGACAACGTTCCATCTGGATATAATCCATCTGGAGGACTTCAAAAGGGTGATCAGGAGGATGAAATCCACCTTGCTCGACGGGAATGCCTTTGCCTGGGTTGAACTGACAACAGATCATGCAAGTACGCACTTTCTGTTTTGCTGCTGCTCGTAAATGTTTATTGAACCAAAGGTTTTGAATACTGTCTAGCATAGCTTTTTCTCCTAAATGTGCAGGACTATGTGCTGTGTTAATGATAACTTGAACCATAGAGTCGGGGAGAAACCAAGTGGATTTTCCCTTCGTCATCCATCCCTGTTCTGTCTGGATCCCTCCTAGTTCTGTCCATTTCTTGATTTCGTCTGGGGTAGCATGTGTCTGTATGTCGATTACATCTAGTGCGGGATCCCTCACTGTCATGCAATGTGTTGGAACTACTGTCTTTGTCATATCAATCTGAGTATGAGTCTGTGCTGTATGTTTGGCTGTTCGATCTGCCAGGTCGTTACCCTGGGAAATGGTATCTGTGACTTTCGTATGTGCCTTACACTTCATGATGGCTATGGCTGTAGGCAAATGTATTGCTTCTAACAGAGCTTGAATGAGGGGACCGTGCTGTATCTTGGCACCGTGGGAAGTTAAGAAACCTCTTTCTTGCCAGAGGACTCCGAAGTCGTGTACAACTCCGAATGCATAGCGGGAATCTGTGTATATGTTAACTTTCTTGTTCTTGGCTCGAATACAGGCTTGGGTCAGAGCGATGAGCTCTGCTGCTTGACAGGGTGTCAATACGATGTGTTTCTATGACTTCGGTTTCAGTGGTCACTGCATATGCGGCCACCAATTCTCCTGTACTGGTTCTCATACATGAACCATCCACATAAAGTGTCAGGTCCGGATCTGGTAATGCGATATCTGCCAGATCTTGTCTGGGTTTCGTCATAGTGTTAATGACTTCCACACAGTCATGTGCCAAAGGGTCTATTGTGCTAACTGGTAAAAGTGTAGCAGGATTCAGTGTGTTGCAACGTCTGATTTCTATGTGTGGCTGAAATAATGTCAATTCATAACCTGTCAATCGTGCTATAGTCAAATGCTGGGTCTGTGTTCGGTTCAAAAGAACTTCCACGGAATGTGGAACCTGTACTGTCAATTGGTGTCCTAATACTATGGAATCACTTTGTCTGATTGCTAGAGCTGTTGCTGCTACAGATTTCAAGCACACAGGCAGAGCCTGGGCTACTGGATCTAATGTACTGGAAAAATAAGCACATGGTTTGTGTGAACCTGCTTGGTCTTGGGTGAGTACTGACAACGCAGTACCTTCGCGCTCTGTGACAAAAAGTGTAAAAGGCTTGCTGTAACATGGTGTCGCTAAAACAGGTGCTTGACATAGGGCTTTCTTCAGGTCGTCAAAAGCATGTGTGTGTTCCTGAGTCCAAGGGAGGACAGTCGATAACGCTGCCTCCTGGGTTGTCAACTGTATAAGGGGCTTAGCTAGATATGCGTACTGAGGGATCCATTGTCTACAGTAAGAGGTGAGGCCTATGAAGGCCCGTACCTCCTTTTGTGTCTTGGGTTGTGGCATATGTACAATTAACTGGATGCGGTCAGGTGTAAGCTGTCTCCCCCTCTTGGACAGCAAGTGACCTGGGTACACAACTTGCTGAACACAGAATTGTAGCTTCGAAGGAGACACTTTGTGTCCCTTGTCGGCCAGGAAAAACAGGACTGTCAGAGATGCTTGTTCACATTCTTGTTCACTTCGAGCGGTGATCAATAGATCATCGACATACTGAAGCAGGGCAGTGTTAGCAGGCATGTGGATACTGTCAAGTTGTCTTTTCAGTGCTTGGCTATAGATACTCGGACTTTCCGTGAACCCTTGAGGTGCACGTGCAAATTTAAAGCTTCGGCCATTTAAACTGAATCCGAAAAGATACTGGCTTTCTGGATCAATGGGAACACTAAAGAAGGCATTCTTCAGATCTATTACAGTGAAGAACACTGCTTCAGAATCAATAGCAGGCAATAGGGATGAAATATCTGGGACCACTGGGAACTGAGGTATGATACATTTGTTAAGCTCTCTAAGGTCAATCACTAGACGATATACTGGAGGCTCTTCTGGATCAGTACGTTTGAGAATCGGAATGATTGGAGAATGACAAATATTTGAGTCAGTTTCTACAACTACTCCATGAGCAATGAGCTCGTCAATGATTTTCAATAAGGCTGTTACAGCCTCAGGTGGCAATTTGTATTGTCGAATTCTGGGCAGAACAACTCTTGGCTTGAGTGTGACACGATATGGTGTGATATGCATACAACCTACATCAGTCGGACCTTGTGCCCATAAATGCTGTGGTACATTCTGTAGTCGGGAATCAAAATCTCTCAACACATAGTGACCCTTAAAGTCACGTAAAAACAATCTCACTCCTTCCGGAGAACAACAAATTACAGCTCCTAGAGCTTTCAGTGTTTTAATACCTAACAAGTTTTCGGGACATGACTTCGTAAGCAACAAATCTGTAGTACGGGACAATGGACCAACTGCAAGGGGAACTGGTTTCGATACTTCATTAACAATAGGCTTTCCTGAAAATCCAAGGGAAACATTCTGTGAGCCTGAGAGGGGTGCCCCTGGAACCTCGTCGTTACTGATGGTAGTTCTGCTCACCCCTGTGTCAATCAAAAAATTTCTGTCTTTTCCTAGTACCTGACTATGCACATAAGGACCGTCTTGGTCTACAGGAATCTCAATGAGAGGCAAGCCAACCTCCCTCTCTAGGCTGTTTCATGTGTACTGTTGGTAATCCGGATACTCTGACTGTGCATATTGGTACATCTGCTGTGTAACGTGTTGTGTTGCGGCAATGGGCTGGGGCTGTGGTACCGCAACAGTCTGTTGCTGAACACGTGGCGGAGCAAGTTGCGGATTCTGTTGAATATTTGGTTGGACATGTTCTGGCCTAGTCGGGCGTGGTCTTTCTTTCGTTTTGCCTGTAGCTATATTATGTTTCAGAACGGCACAATCACTAATAAAATGACCTGGCTGTTTGCAATAATTGCAATTTCCTTTAACGGAACCTGTAGGATGACTAGTCTGTGTGTTCTGTATGTTACCCCTCTTCTGACCGTCTGCTGGAACAGACTGAGCAACTAATACTTTCATTTTAGTGTCTTTCATGCGTCTTTGTTCATGATCGTGTTCCTCTCTGATTCTATTCTGGTGGTACTGTAACATTTGTAACATTTGGGAAGGCGTATTTGCTTGCCATGTACTTTCGACTTTCAATACTCTGTTCTTAACCTGGGGTAAGGAATTCTCGACTAATTTCATTACGAAAAGATGTGGGAATGACTCGCTACTTGTTTTTAATCCACTGTTAATAATAAAACATTTCTCGAATCTAGAATAAAAATCACTAGTGTCTTCGTCTGGTTTTTGTTTG